>NW_020173674.1:4844113-4868930 GCF_003031525.2 Neophocaena asiaeorientalis asiaeorientalis
TCTTCAAAATAGTTGTAACCTTAAAAAAAAAAAAATCACTGTATCCTTTCACCCAGTAATCTTCCTCCTGAAACTTTATCCATAGGAATGAAAACACAGAAGAGGCTTTACCCACAGAGATGCCTGTTACTGTGGTATCACTTGGAGTCGGAAAAAACTGGAAGAACATTTAAAATAAGGGAACGGGACTTCCCTGGTGGCGCAGTGGTTGAGAGTCCGCCTGCCGATGCAGGGGACACGGGTTCGTGCCCTGGTCTGGGAAGATCCCACATGCCGCGGAGCGGCTGGGCCCGTGAGCCATGGCCGCTGAGCCTGCGCGTCCGGAGCCTGTGCTCCGCAGCGGGAGAGGCCACAGCAGCGAGAGGCCCGCGTACCGCAAAGTAAGAAAATAAATAAAATAAAATAAAATAAGGGAACGGTTAAGTATGACAGGGAATATATGTGCACTGGAATATTTTACACGTTTGAAGAATTATGTTAAAGAGTTTGTACCAGGCTGATAATGCGTACCGCCAAATAAGAAAAATAAATAAAATAAAATAAAATAAGGGAACGGTTAAGTATGACAGGGAATATATGTGCACTGGAATATTTTACACGTTTGAAGAATTATGTTAAAGAGTTTGTACCAGGCTGATAAAATACCTGTTATAATGGGACGTGGAAGAAACCAGGATACAGAATTCTACATAGCACGTGGTTATGATTATGAGAAATACTAACACAGGGAAAAACTCAAAGGAAATACAGTAAAATGACATCAATGGCTGACTTGGGATGGTGGGGATGTAGGTGTTTTTGTTTTCTTCTTTATACTTTTCTGTATAATATACTTTTCTCTCTTCTACAATGAACCCTGTGACTTTTAAAATCAGAAAAATCTTTAAGAGCCATGTAATACCAACAGTAGAATAAAAGATAGGTGACTAAACCGTTTTGAGTTGTCCGGTGCTTTAGAACAGGGGTCAGCAGACCTTTTCTGTAAATATTTCAGGTGTCACAGGACATGTGGATCTGTCACAACCTAGTGGCACAAAAGCAGGTGCAGACGATCCATGAGCAAGTGGGCACCAGTGTGACCCAATAAAACTTTATTGACAAAACACGGAGGCCAGCCCACGGACCAGTATGCCAAACCCTGCTTTAGAAGATGAGAGAGTCTTTCCTGTATTCATCCAGGATGTTTATGTTAGCACCCGGAACAAAGAAAGAGCTTGCTAAGTAAGTGGGCACTCGTGAGGGAGTGGGTGGGGTGAATCGAAAAATACACGGACACACAGTCACTCTAGAAATGGCCACCTGTGTGTCCACTGGACCTGCTCATTGTAATCATTCGTGCTTATTTATTAACACAGGTTCACTAATGTTCTGATGGTGTGCATCGAGTTACAATAAATATTATAGTTCTTTTATTTTTTTTAATTTATCTATTTTTTTGGCAGCACTGTGTAGCTTGCGGGATCTTAGTTCCCCGACCAAGGATGTAACCTGTGCCCACTGCAGTGGAAGTGCGCAGTCCTAACCACTGGACCGCCAGGGAAGTCCCTATAGTTCTTTAAAAAAAAAAAACAAAACAAAACTTTTTCTATAAGGGAATACTACTCAGCCATAAAAAAGAATGAAATGTTGCCGTCTGCAACAACATGGATGGACTGGGAGGATATTATGCTAAGTGCAATAACTCAGACAGAGAAAAACAAATGCTGTGTGATATCACTTACATGTGCAACCTAAAAAATACAGCAAACGAGCGAATATAACAAAAAAGAAGCAGATTCACAGATACAGTGGTTACCAGTGGGGAGAGGGAAGGGGGAGGGGCAACGTCACGGTAGGAGAGTAAGAGGTACAAACTACTAGGTATAAAATAAGCTACAAGGATATATTGTACAACACGGGGAATGTAGCCCGTATTTTATAATAACTATAAATGGAGGATAACCTTTAAAAATTGTGACTTACTCTATCGTGCACCTGTAACTCACATTGTACAGCAAGTAAACTTCAATTTTAACAAACCATTAAAAAGACAAGGGACTTCCCTGGTGGCGCAGTGGATGGGACCCCATGTTCCCAACACTGGGGGCCCGGGTTCGATCCCTGGTTGGGGAACTAGATCCCACATGCATGCCGCAACTAGGAGTTCGTATGCCACAACTAAGGAGCCCGCATGCCGCAACTAGGAGCTCGTATGCCACAACTAAGGAGCCCACGTGCCGCAACTAAGGAGCCCATGTGCCACAACTGGGGAGCCCGTGAGCTGCAGCTGAGGCGCCCGCCTGCCGCAACTAAGACCCCACACAACCAAATAAATAAATTTTTTTTTTTAAAAAAAGGAAGAAAACCTTTTTTCAGCCTCTGAGGCGATACCATCACCGGGTAGGTATTCACGGGAAAGGTGCACAGGGAGGATGCCCAGCTGCCGTACCTTCAGGCTGACGTCAGTCCAGTAGATGTGATGGTTGGACAGGTCAAAGTCCAGGGCAGAGGCCTCCTTGACGCCCGTGAGCGGGATGGCCACGTCGTTGTTATTGGTGTCCAGGGAGATCCTGTGGATGGCGGCCCGGCTGGTGAACACGAGGAAGGCCTCGGGGACGATGCAGGTCTTCATGTCACTCAGAAGCTCCAGGCCGATGGGGCAGCCGCACTTGGCGGCGCGGGGCGTGAAGAAGCACAGGTGGCTGCAGCCCCCATTCCTGTCTGCACACGGGTTGGTCCCTGGACGGAAAGACACAGGCTCTAGACGCCAGAGGCCCAGCAAAGAGGAGGTGGGCAGTGGCTCCACGGTTGTACGAGGCTTCATTTCTGCCAGACGTCACACAGGGACAGCAGGTGGGTGGATGGAAACCCAGGGCCTCCCCAGGCACGGGGAAGGCACGTAACAACGGCTGGCTCTGGGCCCAGGGCATCGCCGCACTTGGACTCCTCCATCCTCATGGCGACCTGGGGACAATCGCACCCCCTGCCGCCCCCACCCCGCCGGGCCTGGACTCCCGGCCTGCTGACAGGACCGCAGCCCAAGACGCCACCCAGACAGTTCCTCCTCCCGTTTCCGGCACTCTCGGTGCCCTCGAACTCAGATGCACCCAGGACGGCCAAAGGCGCCTTTCTTATTGTAGCAGACTGTACTTAGCATTCATGTATTTTTGGCCAGGCCGTTAGTCTCACTCATCTGCTGCAGTGCTGTTAAAATTGGCTTTAATTTAGTGTTAAGTATTTCAGCTAGAAAAAGAATCCTCTCCCCCATCTCTCCCAGTAAATCCCTACATGAGAGAGAGAGGAAGAGGGAGGGAGGGGTCCAATTTCTCACCCGATGGATATATCATGTTTCTTATCTCTAGGGTTTTATTTTTTATTTTTCAGACACTCACTAACCGGTGGACCTCACGTTCCACAGTGGATGAAGAACGTGTTTTCAAAGGCGCTGGTAAACTAAGTGTGTTGATTCCATCGCCTTGTCTCAGGAGTGCAGGTTGTGACTAAAGGCCTCTCCCAGAGACCAAGATGCACTAGATCTCCCCAGGGTCTCCGCCCACGGCCTCACCTCCAGGCCTTTGCTCAGCTGTCCCTTCTGCCGGGCAAACCCTGACCCCCACCTGCTCCCTAAATTCCAAGCTCAACTGCCCTCCCTCGTATTTTAAAGCCAGGCATCCCTCTAACACCTCAACTGTAGTCATCAGCCTGGCAGCAGAGCTAACTAAGGGGTGTCTCACCCACTAGACTTAAGGGCAAGCACTGGTCCTTCCTCCCTCCCTCCCTCCAGCAAAGGGTTGCTGAGTGTCTCTGATGTGTAGGTGCAGTGCTAGGTGCAGTGCTAGGCCCCAGCTGGGGACAGGGTCCCTGCCGCCACAGAGCCCACAGTCCCGTCCCCCCATCTGTCCTCCCACCACAGCTGGACACCACTGTCCCCAGTGTAGCCTGTCGACCTGCACTGGGAATCATATTTATAAAGAGACAAATCCTTGTGTTAAGGGAGCTTTCTGCAGATCCTGGCTTTCAGATAAGAGGTGTGTGCCTGAGGGTCCAGCCTGTCACACTGGACAACAATCACAGCTCAGCCCAGCCACGAGGTCCAGGCAGACCCGGGCATGAGTCCTGAGCTCGGCCACCCATTAGCTACACGGCTTTGCCACCCTCTCCCCAGCGCAAATAGGGCCGCGTCGTAATTCGCGTAGAGGGCTGCTCTGGGCACTAAGGCACTTAGCCACGGCCTCGCACGCAGCAGGCGCTCCGCAAGTGTTAGCCATCGTGAGAACAATTACTGCCAGCAGCGCCCAGTCACCATGCCTGGTCGATACCCCACCCCCCTGCCACCGGTCCTGGACCAATATTCTCACCATCTCCTGTGCTGTCCAGCCCCAGAGGGGTGCCCCAGCCGGGCACTCACACCCCCAGCTTTGGCCTCCAACCGGGCTGCCTGCGGACCAAAAGGGCAGCCACGAGCCTGTGGCATGGCTGCCCCACAGCTGGAGGCTGACCCGACTCACCGACGGCCTTGGCCACGTTCACGGCCTTGAGCCCCATCAGGTCGGGCAGCTGGTCGATGATGACGTCCCGGCTCGCCTTGACCTTGTGTACGCGCTCGATGCTGCGCCGCTGCCAGTCGGTCCAGTAGATGAAGTCCCCCAGCAGCGTGAACCCGAAAATGTGTGGGAGCTTGTCCTCCAGGAGCGTCCGCCGCTTTGTCCCGTCGATGTTGATCACCTGCAGGATGGCAGACGTAGGGCTGAACCAGCCTCGGGCCTGAACTGCCTGGAACAGGACGGGCCCCAGCAGCGTCTGCGCCTGGCGAGGCCACCTAACAAAGCCACGGCTCACTGGGGCAGCTGGATGAGTGATGTTTTCAGTGATGGGGCCACTGCCTCCCCTACCTGGGGGTGGATGCTGGGCTGAGAGGGGCAGGCAAGACAAACACGTGTCCTCTCTCTCGCCATTGCTGGTCGACTAGCAGTAGCTGCCTGGAATACCAAGGTGTGGGTCTCCGACCCGGGATGGGCTCCTTGATTAGTAATGTCCGCCAAGATGTAGAACGGGGAGGCACCAGTTCGCACCCTTGACGCGGAGCTCAGTTCCAAAAGGCTGGACAGCCAACGTACTGCAAGCCCTGGGCAAAGCCTCCCACTTGTCTGTGGACTAATTTCTTGCTTGGTCAGCACCAGGTGAACTCTGAGGACGCTTCTGGGTCTAAGTCTGAGCCTACAGCTCTAAGATGCTTTCCAATACCAGACACACTAGTAGCTGTTTACTCTGAGATGTAAAAGCTAAATCTTTTTCTTGAAGAGTCAGCACTGATTAAAAGCATCAACCACAAAAGCCACAGAGGAGAAAACTACTATCAAACATAAAAACGCCTTAACCAACCGAAACACACAATCAGGATAAGATGTGGTTGTGATGACAGATGACCCTGTGGGAGCTGATGTGAAAAAGAAGATAAAAATGTAACATCCAAACTCTCCTGGCTCTCAAGCCAGGATGAAAGAGACATGATGAATTAAAGGCAGGTTTCAACAGGTCTCCTGCAGCCGGATTATATTTCCAGCTCATCAGAAAGGCTACAAACCTTCAGGTTTGCAGGTGGCAGACACATAAGACAGGTCGGGTGTGTGCTGAGCAGAAAAGACTTTGGTCCTCTGTTGTTGGACAGCACAGGACAAAACTGCTGGCTCAACCAGGAGTGGCAGGCAGCTCTGGGCCCTACAGCCAGGGGTCCCACCCCAGCTCTGCCCCACAGCCAAGTCCCTCTGCATCCCACATGGACCTCAACCTCTCCACCTGTAACTGAGGGTAGCAGCTAAAGTCACCCTGGAGGGACTTCCCTGGTGATCCAGCGGTTAAGACTCCACGTTCCCAACGCAGGGGGCCTGGGTTTGATCCCTGGTCAGGGAACTAGATCCCACATGCCTCAACTAAGAGCCCGCAAGCCACCACTGAAGATCCCACATGCCACCATGAAGATTCCACATGTTGCAACTAACACCCAGTACAGCCAAATAAATAAATATTAAAAAAATAAATAAAGTCACCCTGGGAACTTAACCAAAGAACAGTGGCTGGGCCCCAACCTGGGGCAATTACACCAAACTGGAAGGCCAGGTACGAGTCCCGAAAGCAGCTCCCCACAGGTGGCTCCAATGAGCAGCCCAGATGAGGACACCGGATGGGACCACGTCCTGTACCACGAGCTGGAGTGTAGACCTTGGGCTGTAGGATCTCCGTGCGGAGCTCTGGGCACCACGCCTGGCCCACTGGTTAGCCATACAGGGCAGGTGATGGATTAATCCTCCAAACTGGTCCAGGGTGCTGGTTCCGGCTTCGGCCCCACAAGAGGAAGGCAACATAAAGGCGATGAACACACGCTTTGCACAGAACTCAGACGTGGGGAGGGGTCTCGCCTGGGATTACCGCCGAGGAGGTGCACAGCAAGAGAAAGAGTGTCTCTAAAAACACACAGCCCGTAAGAGGCAGGGCTCAAACCCCTGCTCCTTCCTTGACACAGCATAACCAGGGCTGGGCGCTGGGGGCGGGGGCGGGCAGAATGGTAGATGTAGGACATGATCGCTATAAAGAGAACATCCACATCTGGAAAATAAAGACTCCACCTTTTATATACCAAAATGTCAACAGCATCTCTTGAAGAGATTTTTCTCATCCTTCTCTATGTCCATATTTTCTTTATTTCCTTTAACAACTCAATTCCAGACATAAATAAGTGCATGTTCTATTGACTGAGGGGAGGAAGTACATGTTCCCCAGCTTAGGAAGGATGAAAGTGAGCCCGCAGAGGACAAGGGGCCAGATGCGGGGGGGCGGGGAGACAGCCGCTGGCCAGCAGCAATCCCTCCCCCAACCTCTGTCCCCACACGCACCCTCGCCCCACCCTCTGGTTGCCCAGAACAAAGTGAGGAGGGTGTGAGCTGCTCCCCGCCCGGGCTGGGCTGGCGGCACCCACAGCAAGGACAGAACCTTGGCTCTGGGCTGGCAGGGCCTCCCTCTGCCTCGGAAGCCCCTCCCTCACCCCATCCCACTTTGAACGATTACAGACCCCATGAAACACCTCTCAGGCCCTCCAACTTGGGAGGACATCAAGACTCTAACACTTGAGAAAATAAATGATCCCAAAGCGGCCTTTTTACGGCAGCTTTCAACACACCTTGACCAAATCCAACACATCTGTAGAAGTAACTCTGCTGGACCAGGCCTTTCCCAAATCCTGGAGCAGACAAGTAGGACCTGTGTACAGGGAACACACGTGTCAACCCCCCCGTCCCCAGGCTCCCTCTGGGGCCAACTCGGGGGCCTCCACCTTTCCTGGGCCCTGAGCGGAGCCCAGAAAGAACAGGATCTAATCTGGGCCACCTGATAACATGGGAGCCGGGAGAGAGCACAGGAGGCGGATTGCCGGGGACAGGGGCTGGCAAGCTGCTTCTGAAAAGGATCGTGAATACCTTCAGCTTTGAGGCCATAAGGTCCCTGTCGCGGTAAAGCAGCCACCGAGGGTGCCTAAAACAAGCGCGAGTGTGTTGCAATAAAACTTTATTTGTGCAAACAACAAAAATTAAAAACAAAAAACCTGGAAGTTCATATAATTTTCACATGTCACGAGATACCATTCTTTTGATTGTTTTCAATCACTTAAAAATGTAGGGAATTCCCTGGCAATCCAGTGGTTAGGACTCTGCGCTTTCACTGCCGAGGGCCTGGGTTCAATCCCTGGTCAGAGAACTCAGATCCCACATGCTGTGCAGTGCCGGAAAAAAAAAAAAAAAGTGTAAAAACCACCGTGCGTTTGAAAGTGGCCCAAACATAGTAGTCATTCTGGCCTCCGGTCCACAGGTTTCAACCCCTGCTCAAGAAGTTCCCCTGCCCTTGATTTTCAGGAGAGGAAACTAGATACCTCCAGGAAGTTATGTCAAAATGGTCAAGCCAGATGCCGAAGGCGCCCGAGTGCCAGCCGGCCTTGCTGTCTGACCTTTTGGCCTCCGCCCTCCTGTGCTCGGCTGACTCCACACACCAAGCCCAGGTCTGGAGTGGGGTAGAGGCAGGGCAAGCAGAACGCACATCCATCCCCTGGCCAGCTCATTACACGACCCGCAGATCAACGGCTGCGTGATGCACAGAAGGGTGGGCAGACCCCAGAGAAGCCCGCCCTCAGCTGTACTCCAAGAGGCAGAACCCACAGCTGCGGGGGCTGCACGGCCACCCACAAAACAGTAGACCCCCGAAAGTCACCTGAGGTGCAATCGCCTTACACCGAATCCTCTGTTTCTAATGACTTGGCCGTGCAAAGAGGTGAGAGCCTGAGACCAACCCTTTGAAAGCACACGTTTAAAGAAAAAAAAGAGTTCTGCTCTCTGATGGAACAATTATACTCAGACACAAAGCCCCAAATTAAAACTGCTCTGGTTATTGTTTCACGTAACAAAAGAGATCTTACACACCCGCACAGCTTGTGGCCCCGCTGCCCGGAAGCCCTGCACCCTTCTTCCCCAGGGCTCATGGACCCGGACACACAGCCAATCCGTCACTCCTGCAATGAGTGTTTATTCTGTTCGTGCTGGAAGTCACCTCCATCGACTCAGGAAATGTCAGGAACAGGGGGACGGATGTATTTTTAACTTCTCAGGCTGTGATTCATCCTTGGCCCGCCTGCTCCACCGGGTGTGTCACTCCCCACCGGGTACTCCCCACGAATGCCTACCCTGACAGTAGATGGCCACCAGCAGATGGCAGCTGCAAGGCACACAACCTCCCCGTGGTCCTGGCCGAGTAAGACATCAGGGGGTGCTGCAGAGAGCCCAAGTGACCCCGGGGGCCTCCAACGAGTACAAGGCAAGCCACACACAGGTGACACTTCCTGCCCCAGAGACGGGCCAAACAGCCTGGACTATGGGTCGACCTGTAAAACTTCTTCTTCCATCCTCGGGGCGGGGAAACAGCTGGGGAGGAAGCTTTAGAAAGACAGCTCAAGTACACGAAGGGCAAGGCCCGAGCCTGCTCTTACCCGGGAATGGCTAAAACCGCCATCCAGGGACCTGCCTGATCACTGTGCGAGCACAAGGGTGTTTAAACGCTTTGCCTATTTCAGGATTAATAACGGGGCACCATTCCTCCCGCTACTCTAGAAACTGGAGCACCATTCCTCCCGCTACTCTAGAAACTGGAGGAAACAGACAGGATATACACAAGTCAGTGAGAGGACAAGGCAGGGCTTCAGAACCAACGCGGCTGGAGAAGCAGCTAGGGTGCTGTCAGGGGAGCTTGAACGACCCGCACCCCAGCCCCCTGGGCCCCCATCCTCTCTGCTCGGCATCCCTCTAGAACACTGAACACCTGACGGGCTGCGGTTGTCCCGGTCACTGCTGTCTGTATCTCCCCTTCTAGAATACTGACCCCACCAGGGCATGGGTCTGTCCCGTGCTGCTTTTCCAGCACGAGGTGACATTCAGTGAGTGCTGCAGGATGAACAGATGCTCGCCCAGGGACGGGGAGGGGGTTGAGGGAAAGAGGCAGCGCGAGCTACGACAGGACAGGAGTTCCACTCGGGGATGATCCGACAGGCAGCTGTGGGGAAGGAGGATGCAGGACGGGCCGGTGAGGGGAAGTGGGGGACAGAGACAGTGGGGGAAGGACTAAGAGGGAGAGGTCGCTTCTGATGTAGACCCGGTGTGTCCTGACTCCCTGCCAGGGGATCAGCACAGAGACCCCAGTTCAAGCCCAGAGAGCTCCCACCTGCTTTGGGAGACATGGCCGCTCACAAACAAGTGAAAAGATGATGACTCCATAGCTAAGTGAGAGCACAAGCCCTGCATCGATGTGGAAGGCCTTACAGCCTCTGGCTGGGAGAGGCAGCCTCCAGGCCGGAACCAGGATGTTGCTGTTGTGGAAAGGAAGACCCTACACTGTGTGGCCAAGTGCGTGGATGAGGTGAGCTGCTCCCGTACGTGAGACCGTGGCGTGAGGCGGGAGGCGACTCAGGCTTCCGAGGGAGAGGGCCGGGGGCAGCTGGGCACGTGGGCTCAGGAAAGAGCTCTGGATGGAAGAATCTGCTTGGGAGAGGACCCACACTGGGCTGTCATGGGCCCGGCACCTGCCAAGAAGCTGGTCAGAGGGAGAGGAGGGAAGTGCAGGGCCCAAGGGGCCATCAGTTAGAGACAGAAGAGGGAGACAGTGAGTCCGAGTTACTTTTACCAATAAAGTTAAGTCTTGTGGCGCAAGGCCGAAGAGCTGTGGCAGGTTGGGGGAGGAGAGGACACGCCCTTGGGTTGGGAGCCTAGCTGGGCAGGGAGGGGGAGGGGGAAACATGCAAGCAAAGGGTGAGAGGCCGGGTCCTGAGGATGCGGCTGGAGCCACGGGAAAGTCTAAGCACCTGTGGGCAGGAATCTCTAACCCCAAGGGCTCTAGACTCAGGAAGAGGGTTAAGGAGGTGTCCCAGGGAACCCCCAGCCCAAGAGGGTGGGAAAGCAGGGAGCAGAGAGGCAGCTCTGTGGATGCAGAAAGAGGCGGGGGCTACACCCATGTCCACCCCACATGGCTCCAACCTGCGCACGTCGGGACTGCCCTGGCGGTCCATCCCTGGTCCCTGAGGACAGGAAGGGGACCTCAGGGCTGCCTCCCAGAGTGAGCCAGCCCCGGGCCCACCCCCACCCCCAGACGGGGAGCCACCCCGAGCTAATCCCCCGAGGAGCTGCCGACCTGAGGCTGGCCTGAACCCGCTGTCCAGGATGCCGTCACACGCAAGGCGGCAGGAGGCCCACCTGGAGGGCGGTGCGGCCCTGCCCGCAGTCTGGACTCGGTTGCACAAATCCATCTATGTGCCAGGACCGCTGTCCAGAGGAATCCCCACTTCGTGGACTCGGCCCTCTAGACCTTTGTTCTCCTCCTGGCTCGTCGGGGTATCAGCCACAGCTGCCCTGGGAAGTCATTTTCGGGACGGGCGGGCGAAGCGGGAACCTGACTGATGCCTCTTCAAAGGGAAGCCGGTGGACAGCGCGTGGAGCTCCTTCCTGCCGGCGCCTGCGCTCGGAGCCAGGCCACGCGCACAAGCACGCGGGACAGAATCCCTTCTCCCATCCGAAGCAACCCGGCAAGATATGCCCAAGAAACACGCTCGGGCTCCTCAGCATCTATCTCGGGCATAATGTCTTAGAGACGTGACCACTGCTGGAAGTGTGTCCCGTCGCTGTGCTGACCTGGAAGAGCCCTCCCCTGACCGTCCCCCGGCCTGGAGTCCGACTGAGTCCTCAGGAAAGGAGACACGGCCCCTTGCCCTCGGCTATTCCCCCGAAGCCCATGGAATCCACCGTGACCCCAGCAGGGGCTTCTGCACCTGGGCTGGTGGCCTGATCCCAAGGTTCATGTAACATGTACCAGAGGAGCATCTGTTGGGCGTATTTACCAAGGTGACCCAGCACCTGGAGCAGAGCTGATGCCCACCGGGTGTTCAGTAGCAAACCCTGAGGCCCGAGAGTAGGGGGAGGGTGTCCACAGCAGGAACACACGGGCAAGTCCCCAGGCATGCTCGGGCCACCTCCAAGAAGCTCACCTTGGGGCATTTCACCACCGAAAAGAATGCCAGAAGGGTCTGCCCTGGGCTCCGGGCTTGACTCCAAGAAGCTGCCATGACCTAAGGCACCTGCTATTCATCGGGGCGCTTCCCACCCTTGGAGTTCACACGGAGAACCACCTCTATGTCTGTCCATGTCAGTGGCTTCCCTGGGTCAGGGGCGGAGGGAGAGTCCAGCACTAACCCCGAAGCTGGGGTCAGCTCTGGACGTGTGGGCAGGCGGCCTAGGTCAGCGTTCCCAAAGTGTGTGCCACCGGAGCCACGGCACGGAAAGAAAGGGGACCGTAGATCGTGTAGTTTGAGAACACTTACGCAGTTTAGTCCCCCGTGGGAGGTCTGCTTATTAAAGTGTATTAGAGGCTCCAAAGAGAGAAGTGAGGCAGGAAAGTCACCGCACGTTTCCCAAGTTTGTTGGATTAAAGAATCCCAAACACTTCCAATTCTTCTGTCTCTCTTTTGGGGCCTCCTGGTGATTAGCTCCAAATCAGCAGGTGATACGCTTGTGGCGCGTGTTCCCGGTTTGTCCGTACCAGCCACCGCGTACTCTGCCGGCAATAACTTTGTCACTTACGCCACGCCCCTCCCCCATCCTCCTGCTACCATGATGTCCGCGTTTTAGGGCCTCTGTTGGTTACCCCTGAAGCTCTTCCCCACCTGTCCGCTCCTAACTTTGGTCCATCCTACTGTTCCATAACCACGGCAGATAACGTTTCTATTATGTACCGTAGCCTGACGCTTCGGGCTCTGTCTGTGGATTGACTCTGAAAGCAGAAAATCAAAAAGCACCTGCTTGCTGCATGACCCTGAGCAGGTTACTGTCCCCTGGGCCTCAGTGCCTCATCCACACGTGGGGACGATGCCACACACCTCAAAACACTATTGTGGGACAGGCACATGGAAAGATGCTCAACATCACTCGTCCTCAGGAAAATGCAAATCAAAACCACCAGACACCACAGCACACCCGTGGGGATGGCCATAATAATAGGAGAATTTTACAAGTGTCAGTGAGGATATGTTGACATCAGAACACTCGCACACTGCTAGTGAGAATGTAAAATGGTGCAGACTGTGGAAGACAGCCTGACGATTCCTCGGTAAGTTAAAGATAAACCTAGTATATGCCCCAGCAATTCCACTCCTAGGTACGTGCCCCAAAGAATTAGAAACAGATGCTCAAATAAAAACTTGTACACAAATGCTCGTAACAGTATTATTCACAATCCCCAAAAGGTGGAAACAACCCACATGTCCACCAACAGATGAATGGATGAACAAAATGTGGTCTCTCCATACAATGGAGAAGGAATGAAGTACTGACACACGCTACCACACGGATGAACCCTGCCAACATTCTGCTGCGTGAGGCCAGACACGAAAGACCACTGATCGTACAATTCCACTCACATGAAATGTCCAGAACAGGCAAAGCCATAGAGACAGACGGGAGATTAGTGGTTGCCAGGGCAGAGGGGTGAAGAGGGGAGACTGGGGGCCAACTGCTTAACAGGTTATGGGGTTTGGGTGATGAAAATGTTCCCGAACTAGAGAGTGCTGATGGTTGGACACCACTGTGAATGTGCCACTGAGTTGTACACTTTAAAATGGTTAATTTTATGTTTATTTTACCAAAAAAACCCACTGCTGTGGGAGTAAACCGAGCGATGCCTGTAGCGCGTCTGGCAGTGTCAGCTGGACACGTGCATCCCCAACCCACTCCCGGGGTGGGCGTGGCTACGGACACGGTGGGCGTGGCTACGGACGCGGTGGGCGTGGCCACGCCGCAGGAAACAAGGGTCTCGCCTTCAGGCTCAGAGGCTAGAGAGACAAGTGTTTTCAAACAAGATCCTTTCAAAAGTGACAGTTTATAGGGAACTCCAACAGGAAATGGTGCCAACTGCAGCTCCTTGGGTTTGCGTGGGAGAGGGATCTGCCCAGCCCTGAGTCCCCTTCACGTTCCCGCTCAGAAGCGTGGCTTGAAACCCCGTGACACAGACGCACGGTCATAGTCTCACTCCCGCCTTCCCCCTGCAAGCTGCCTGCTGGGGGTCTCCCCATGGAGCCGTGAGAAGAGTGAAGGTGACCCCCAGGTGGTGATATCAGCAAGCAGTGATGTGAACAGAGCTGACAAGGATCGTGCAGAAGCAACCGGAAGCGAGGGAGGCATCCAGCCGAGGAGAGGCACCAACGTCAGGGACCAATTTAACTACCGTACGGTCAAGAGCACCGCAAACAACGCACCCCCGAGCAAAACGCAAGATGCTAAAGAATGCGTACAGAGCACCACTTTAATCATGTAAAATTACACAAGACTGCGTGCTGTTCCGCGTGACGTCCACATAGTAAATGTCTTTTAATGCTTGGGAACGAATCGTCAAACTTAGGAGAGTGGTCCCCTCTGGCATCAGCTACATTATGTTTTATATCTTAGGTTGGGCGGTGGGTGTGTGTTATTTTTATGACTTTGTATTTTGAAACAGGAAGTTGCACACGGAGTTCAGAGGGTTCCTGCGTACCCTGACCCGGTTTCCCCCTTAATAACATCTTTTTTTTTTTTTTTTTTTTGGCCACACCGTGCAGCATGCAGAATCTTAGTTCCCTGAACAGGGACTGAACCTGCACCCGCTGCAGTGGAAGGGCGGAGTCTTAACCACTGGACCGCCAGGGAAGTCCCCGGTGATAACATCTTACATACACCCTATGGTGCTGTTAACTCAGCTACATACCTTCCGTATGTCAGAAACACATCATAGTAAGTTATTTCTTCAAGGATTCTATTTGGCCAAATAGCATAGCACAGGTATCTATCTGCTGCCCACCTGACACGTACGACAGGCTGCAGGGGTGGCCAGGCCAGCCTCTGCATAAAGATCAGGGCTCGACGGCTGCAGCACTGTGCCTCCACCTGCGCTGAGCAGCTCCGTGGACCAACGAAGATGACTCACCTCGATTTTGTCCGTCTTGGCATCTCCCCAGTACAGCTTCCCCTCCTGCAGGTCCAGAGCCAAGCCATTGGGCCAGCCCAGGGAGGTGTTGACCAGGACGCGCCGCTCCTGCCCGTCCAGGTTGGCGCACTCGATTTTGGGGTTCTCCCCCCAGTCTGTCCAGTACATGAGGCTGGAGAAGAAGTACATGTCCGTGACATTGCCCATCTGTCCCATCCAGGCTGCACCCCTAGGACTGAGAACAGCACCCACCCACCCACCACACCTGAGCCTGTGTGCAGGACCAGGGGCTCCACGGAGACAGCGGGGTCTTAACTACACGGGGCCCTAGGACTCAAAACAGCAGACGCCCTGCCAAGGGACCCAGGGGAGGGAGGGGCTGAGCTCCCAGGGGGAGGAAGAGGCAGAGTGGAACCTCCTTCGAGTAGCTGAAGGGCTCCCACGTGCAAAACAAAGCAGGCAACGCGCTCTCTGCGGCCCCGAGAAGCAAAGCAACATCCCGTGGGGCGCTGGGGGCCCTCCGGGGTCGGGGGGCTCAGCCCAGAGAAAGCGGCCAGAGCTGGGCCCTGAGCACAGCGCCTTTCCGGGCTGGCGGCCTCTCCTCTCCCGCCCCTGAACCCTGTGATCTTATACTTGACCCGACCCCGTTTCCTGAGGTCCTCACACTCGAGGCCGGGGGGACCCCACCCCCCATTTCACAGGTAATGCCCACAGAGGGGGGTGACTTGACAGAGTTCATCGGTGGCAGAGTGGGAGCAGGTCCCCATCTCCCGAACCCAGAGCCCGCATCCCGACACTGGAGCTGGCCACGAGCTCCTGCCTGCCTGGCCCTCAGACCCCAGGGGCCCGCTTCTCACCCCCACCCCCCCCTCCCAGGGGGACGGCCCTGCCCCTTGACAGCCACACAGAGCAGCGTCTGTCTGTCCACTCCCCCTCAGGCTCCACGGTGCTGCTCGAGCCCTGGGCCTGTCCAGCCACAGCCCCGTGACCCGCCTCTGAGGGCTGTGCCGCTGGGCTTCCATAGACAGAGGCAGCTCCACAGCAAGAGCACATCTGAAAGCCCCGGGGCGGGGACCAGAGTACAGGCTCCCTGGGCAGAGGCGCTGCAAGCCCTGCCCCCCACACACAGCAGGCACCTTGCGGGGTCGCCTCACACTGAGCCTCAGCCCTGGGGCAACGGGAGAAGCACCTGATGCCTTGTGGGCTCTCCGATGGGGCACATGCCTCGTGGGCATGGTTACAGTCAATGCAGCTCAGTCACTCCCCCCAGGGACCTTCCCGGGACCAGCTGCCTTCCAGGGCTGCCCTCCCAGCCCCTCCAGGCCATCCCCAGGACGCGGGCCCACATCCCGCACTGAGGGCGGGGGGCTTCCCCTGCAGCCCCAGCCCCCAAGAGGTCCCAGCACTCCTCCCCTCTTGGGGCCTGCCAGTTTCGTGTTCTTGGTCATGAGGTCCCAGGAAGGCACTCAGCTGCTACCCTCTGAGCAGCTGAGGGTCTCAGAAAGGCTCCTACACTGATTGACCAGATTCACAGAATCCTAAATTGCAAAGTTGGAACCAGACTGTTAGGTCCAGTCCCCACCTCCCATCTGTGTGACCTTGGGCAAGTCACTTAACCTCTCTGGGCTTCAGCTTCCTCCTCCGTACAACTGTACCTACCCCACGGGGCGAGAGGAGGAGAAAAATGTGCTTGCTACATGGAACGTGCCTGGCAGAGATCTGGCACATGTGCAGTAACTGTTGCAGTGGCCACCACTCTTGTTACCATTATTAAACCAGAAATCACCCCAGTGGAGGGCTCCATTTTACAGGTGAGGAGATTGAAGCCCAGGGGGAAAAATGACTTACCCAAGGTCTCCAGGATTTTCTATAAAGGTAACCAAGTTCTGTGTTAGAGCTTCTCAAAGTCTGGTCCCCAGATCAGCCTATCACCTGGGAGCTTGTTAGAAAGGCAAGTTCTCCTGAACCAGGACTCTGGGAGCAGGGCCCAGCCATCTGCTTCATCCTGATGTGGGAAGAAAGCTCCAGGACCACCGGCCCCCCGCAGCCTGGCTCCCAGCGCCCGCCCCCAGCCTTACCCCATCACGGGGTGCAGCACGATGGCACGGGGCTCGTCCAGGTCCTCGGACACCAGGATCTTGCGGGAGGTGCCGTTGAGGCGCGTCACCTCGATGCGGTCGGTGCCCGTGTCCGTCCAATAGAGGTTGCGGGCCACCCAGTCGACTGCAATGCCGTCGGGGTCGTTGATCTCGGTGTTGACCAGCGTCTGTGCCCCCGACCCGTCCAGGTACGCCCTGCGGATGGCACGCACCTCGTCGTCCGTCCAGTACACGTAGCCCTCCAGCGGGTCGTAGTCGATGGCGATGGCATGCCGGATATCATCCACCTGCAGCACGATGTCTGTGAAGTCCGGCGTGTCCAGCGAGATCCTCCGCAGGTCCGTCCGGCGGGCCAGTAGCAGCACCTCCTCGGCCCCTGTGGACACACGAGCAGTGGGGTCAGAGGCCGGCGGCAGGACAGGAGACCGGGCCTGCAGTGGGCGTGGCAGGAGAGGGGCTCAGCCAGGTCCCCGGGGCTTCCCTGGCAAGGACAAGTAATGTTAGGTAACGTTCGCCGAGATCTTCCTATACAGCCACTAGTTCATCCTCAGGAGAGATCCGTGCGGCTGGCGCTATTTGTACCATCATCTCACAGATGAGACAATGGAGGAGGCACAGAGAGGTTAAGCAACCAGCCAAAAGCCACACGGTCATCTGGCTTCAATCACTGTGTAAGAGCTGCCTCACACTCAGTCCCCCTTCTCCCCTGCAAGCCTCTCTCCTGGCCACAAACCAGCCCCAACTACCAGTCCCACCTGGGCCCTGGGCTCCAGGCCCCACTCGCCCACCATACTCCTCAAAGCCCCAACTGGACTCAAATGCCACCTCTTCCCTGAAGCCCACCCTGCCTCCCCACGCCCATCCAGCAAGGCAGCTTCAGGTCCCATGACCATACACGTCATCACAGGTCCATCGCTCCCAGGTGGCCGTCTCACCCACAGGGGTGAGCGCCCTGGGGGCAGGTGCCCCATCTCCCCCTTTGTCCCCCCAGCAGTATCATGTACTGTTGTGTATTGGTTTGTTGTGATTTCCAATCCGCTTGTTTACGACTTAAGTGAAGTTGTTTTTATCTAAAGGTGAATCTGTTTACGTGGAGGAAGCTGTGCCAGGGTGACGTCATCGACATGTCCTTGTCGATACACTCAGCTGGCGATGGGCTCCACTGGGGCTTCTCGATAAGGACAATGACGCAATGGACATTGAGGCTTTAAATACCAAGGGTCTGTGAGGACTGGGCAAGGCGACTCCTGGCTGAGCTCCTGCCGTGGACAGGCCACTCCTGGTCGGCAGTGCTGTGAGAGCACACAACAGTCTCAGGAAGAGAGGGGACAGCTGTTCCTGCCCTGGTGAGGAGCCTCCTCGTAGGCAGTGGTACAGCCACGGAAGGGCCCCTGGAATGACGACCTTCAGAGCAGCCCACCTGGCCCGCCGTCACCAGTGCTGTCACCTGCTAGCTACGTGCCCCGGCAGCAAGGGACCTGAGCCGGCAACCAACACCCAGCTTTTTTTGTGTGTGTGTGTGTGTGTGGTACGCGGGCCTCTCACTGTTGTGGCCTCTCCCGTTGCAGAGCACAGGCTCCGGACACGTAGGGTCAGCGGCCATGGCTCACGGGCCCAGCCGCTCCGCGGCATGTGGGATCTTCCCGGACCGGGGCACGAACCCGCGTCCCCTGCATCGGCAGGCGGACTCTCAACCACTGCGCCACCAGGGAAGCCCAACACCCAGCTTTTAGTTGGACGGACTGACTACGGAGAGCCAACTCACAGCAAGGTACACCTCAACTACATTTGGACTTGACATCCTTCACTTTCCCTTTGCCTGGAACAATGATGTAATTGGTTTGGAGTACATTATTTCTTTATTGACTTATTAAGAGACATTATCCCATATGGTATTGGCTTGTGAACTATTATTATTAATATTATAAATCCTAATTCCCACAGCGAACCTGTGTTAGATAAATTATTGGCAAAGACAACCTCGGTCTCTGAGCATAACTTGCCCTAAACAAAACACATCTGACTCTGCCCTGGATCCTCCCTGGATTCATCAGAACTCCCAGGAGAAGTAGCCTCACGTGCTACTCCCTGGAGCCTCACATGGACTCAGGGGCCCTAGGAGCGCTGGCCAGCCGTGACTCGGACACCTCCGGAGGCTGCTGGGGTCAGGGTGTGGCCCCTCCCCCAGAGCTGGGTCACAGTCCGCATTCATTCGGGACCTTTCTGGTCTTAAGGCTCCTGCTTCCTTGAAGCAGGAAGATTAGGCTCACAGACACCTCTGGCACCCGGGGGCCACTTGCCTGGTTTGATGAAAGGCCCAGAATGGGGAAGGACCCACCTGAAGTTACACAGCTGTGAGGGATGGGGGCAGCCCAGCACCCTCTGCAGCCGACTGCCTGGTCTCCTCGAACAACTGACCGGCTTTTTGTCACAGGGGTGGAGCCTTCGGAACCCAGCGTTTTACAGGGGTTCTGGGGCCCCCTGCCCTGCATTTCAATTAAGGGCAGGAACCCCATCCGGACTGTGCTGCTCTGAGGCCCAGAGTTCATAACCCGATCCTCCCGCTAGAGGGCGCGCACGGACAGCATGGCTTCACGAGCCCAGTGCTGGGGAAACTGGGGCCATCAGATGGGGGGAAAAGGGAGGTGCCCAAGGTGCCCGGCTACGTGGGAAACGTCCCAGATCCAAACTCAGATTTCGTTAGAGGTGTCCATGCAAGTTCTGGTTTGGTATGTGCTGGAGGGAGGGGAGGGGAATTCTGCATTTCAACCGATCGTCTTCTGCTGGGCTCCATTCCCAAAATGTTCTAGTGACATCAGACCTGTTTTTCAAGGGCCAGGTCACAGGCCTCCTCCTCCTCCAGGAAGCTGTTCCTCCCTCCCCTCCAAGTGGATGGACTGACCACACATATATGCCGCCTGCCCCTCTGCTTGCGCACCGCCCTTAGTGGCTCACAGGGATTCTGGCACATTGCCCCTCTGCGCTCCGCAGCCCCCAACACAGGGCCATGCCCAGAACAGGTGCTAACATCCTAGGACAAGCAGGGAGAATTCAGGGCAGAAACCTCCTGGCCCTGCCCCTGCTGTGTGATGCTGGGCAGGTCCCTAACCCTCTCTGGGCCTTAGTTTCCTCATTTATAGTGAAGAATCAGCCCAACCTGATGGTGTCTGAGTCCCCATTTAGCTCTGACATCAAGGGGACCATAAACCAAACTCTACGGAGGGCTCTGCCTTCATCTGCCACCATGGGGGCTGGGGGAGGGAGCTCCCCAGAAAATGCTGGGTCCCGATGGAACCAGACGCTTGGTCGCCAAACATATTTCCAGCTTGTTCCACCCGTCCCTGTTCCCACGATCCTCCAGACACAATCACCTGAAATAGCATAGTCCTCACACCAATCTCTGAGGCGTGATCACGCCCCATTTTCCTGAGGAGGAACCCGATGCAGAGAGAGGTTAAGCTCCCCGCCCAAGGACACACGGCAGCAAGGTACCACGAAACACTTCAATCCCCGGAGCTGGCACACGCAGGAAGCCCAAGATCGGTGCGCCGGCCCAGCAGGCTCGCTCACCCCCGCGGTCTCTTTGTGGGCAGCTACACTAGGCCAGGCCCCGGACCAGGTGCTGGGGTTCGGGGTGGACACAAAAGATGCGGGAATTGCCCCCACGGTACTCCTGGGGTCACGGGGCAGAGACCTTCAGCGAGCAAGACCACTAACGAATCAGTGCTGGGAAGGAAAGCTGGGGTCACGGGCACCTGTGAAGGGGGCCGGCTGAGACTGGTGGCGGGGGACTGGCCTCCAGCTGCAAGAGCCTCTGGGATCCATGTGGCTGTGACCATGCAGCAGATTCCAGCAGCCTGTCCCCGTGGGCACAGAGCCACCAGGGACGAAGTGTGCCTGGTGCCAGCCCTCTGGTAACCAGGTCGGTACAAAGCCTCAAGCACACCCCGCCATCAGGGAACCCCATTTTCAGCATTCCTCAGAATTAAGTCTCTGTGGCTGAGGCAGTAATTAAACTCTGGGATAAATCTGTAGGTGTTAATTGACTCCAAGGCTGGGGCGGGGGAGTGTCTCCGACACCCTTGGGCTGCAGAGCCTTTGAGGTTTTTACTTGAGTTTTGCCGAGAGAGAACGGGACCCCCAGGAAAGAGCCGCGGCCTGGCCTGTCTGCCTGAAGGTCGGAGCAGGCAGTGCCCAGCACAGAGGCGTGGGGCACGCCACCCAGGGCCAGGCCAGCGGGGGCAGCCGTGAAGAGAGGACCACGGGCCTGGGCCCCTTCCTTGGCAGATGCTCATTAGGGCAACCTCCAGGGTCGTCTGTAGGGAGGTGTGAGCGGCAGCCTGCTTCGGGCCCCCTGGGGTGGGCGCAGGGCGCTGTGCCGGGCCCGGAAGAAGAGAGGCCAACCCCCTCCCTGGGACCAGACACAGAGCCTGGGGAGGAGTTCGTTTAAACACCAGGGAAGTAAACTGTTTAGAAACTAACAGTTTGGCCAAATGGTTTCCTCTGGGGTTGTTTAAACAAACAGCCTGCCCCACAGAGCTGCCAGAGAAAGTGAAACCTTCCCTCCCGGCTGCGCAGAGGTCCCTGCAGCCTCCTCTGGGCAGGCTCCTGACCCCTGCCCCTCCCCCTGCACGCAGGCAGGAAAGAGCGGGGGCATCCGTGCCTCAGAGCCAAGCGCAGGGCACGGGGCACAGGCCAGGCCAGGGCACTGCCTTCCTGGCAGTATGTTCGCCTCAAAACACAAAAGCAGACTGGACAGAGGGCCCAATGCCACGGACACGTCCAGATCAACGGCCTCCCTCCCTGCCAACATCCATTCAGACCAAGCCACCGTCCGTTCTGGGGCACCGTCCCTGTGCCAGGCCCGGGATCGCGCAAACGAGGGGACACAGAGAAGGGCTGCTGTAACATCCCCACCAACCAGGTGGCTCGGATCAGCAGAGACTGACTCTCTCACAGTCCTGGAGGTCAGAAGTCAAAACCCAAGGTGCTGGCAGGGCCGCACTCTCGTGGAAGGCTCTGGGGAGCATCCTTCCTCGCCCCTTCCGGCTTCTGATGGTTGCCAGCGATCCCTGATGTTCCTTGGTTTGTGGCTGGATCCCTCCAATCTCTGCCTCCATCTTTACGTGACCTCCTCCCCTGTGTGTCTGTGTCTAAATCTCCCTCTTATAAGATGACCAGTCACTGGGTTTAGGGCCCACCCCAATCCAGCATGACCTCATCTTAACTTGGTTACAACCGCAAAGACGCTACTTCCAAGTTAGGTCACATCCACAGGCTCCGGAGTGGGGATTTCACTGTGTGTATTCAGCGGGGGTGGGGGGCGACACACACACCATTCAGCTCCCAACAAGTGCGGAACAGAGGGTAAGGGGACAGTCTCCATAGAAGGATGGGTTCAAGGGCAGGAACTCCAGACAGAAGGGTTGGCATGGGCAGCAGCGTGGAGGCCGGAGGGCGCAGGGGCCGCTCTGCAGCCCCGTGGGCAGGAGTGGGGCTGACCATCAACCGCCCCCTCCCCGTGGGGTCTGGTCTGAGTTCGGAGGCTGGGTGCCCCCCGAGGGTTTGCATGGTCCCGCAGGCCACGACTCTTCCCTGAATACCTTCTGCCCGCAGGACGCCGGGGCAGCTCTGAGCCCACCCCTGTCTGCAAGGAAGCCTCGTGCAAGTGGTAGCTCGTGCCTGTAGCAGAAGCCCAGCCACAAGACACACAGAGAACCACCTGGAACAGAGGCCAGCAGGAAACCCAGGTGAACACCTGCAGTGCTATCTCTGGACCATTCCAGCCGGCCTTCCGGTCTCCAGCAGGGGTCTGTGTGCTTTCTGTCAAGGGCCAGGTGGCAGACGCTCCAGGCTCTGCAAGGCCACGGCCACTTCTCTCAACCCCTCGGCTCCACCGCGGCAGCTTGAAAGCTGCCACAGACGACGGGTCGGCAAAGGTGTGCAAAGAAAACGTGCTCCGTGGACACTGGAATCTGAAGGTCCTCTCATTTTCCCAGGTCACAAAACACTCTTCTCGTGATGTTCTTTCAACCATGTAAAAATGTAAGAACGAAACTTAGCCCGCGGCTGCCCCAGAACAGGCAGCAAGCAATCTGGCCCGTGGGTGGCGGTGTGTCGACCCCTGCATGGGAAATACGTGTGACTTTTACAATATTAGAAATCAATTCTAATACTAAGGGAAACTGCGTCAGGAGGGAGAGCAGGTACAGAGGGGCTCTCAGTGCTCTCCACTCCACTGTCCTGTAAACCGAAAACTACTCTAAAAAACAAAGTCTGTTAAGTGTTTTAAAGAAAGGTAAAAGGCGTATAAATCAACAAGAAAACTACCCAGACCGCAACAATAAACAGGCAAAGACCATAAACACAAATTAACAGAAGAAAAAAAACACAACCAATAAACACGAAGAATGGGTAACTTCTCCGTAACTTGCAAGTAGAAGCAGGAGGCCAGTGGCTACCAGCTCGGTTGCAAGACGGGTTAACGCTCCGGGGCGGGGGGGTTGCACATCCCCCCAGCCTCCCAGGGGACTGTCCCGGGCACACGTTTCCTGGATGGCAATGTGGCTCAGGGACCCTCTGACCCGGCAACTTCCCCTCTGAGAAGCCAGCCCAAAGCAGCAGCTAGAAATGCACATGGATTCCTGGTCACAGAGGATCACTGAGGCTTGGTGAAAACAGCGAAACCCACACACCCAAGGGAAAGAACCTGTAAATGATCTAAAAAGATCCCACAAAAGGAAAGCATTACATAAATGAAGGGGCTGGGGGTCCAGGTCAGCCGTTACACACAGCCCAGACAGCACACTCTGGAGAAGGGCAGAGGCAGGAAAAGCTCGTGACATGATAAGCAGGAAAGTCAGCCGTGATGCTGCACATACAATACAAGTCACGCAGAGAGCTGTGAACGCGTGCATGGAGAAAGGACAGGAAACACCTCAAGATGTTAACAGCGGCTATCTTTGGGTGGCAAAATTAAGGGTGTTTCTTATTTTCTCCAGTATTTTTTTGGATGTTTTCCTTCCTATAGTGAACACAAATGTTACTTTGTAACAAGAAAAAACCAAGGCTTTAAAAGAGGGGTGCACGCATTCGTCCTTAGAGGATCGCACGGTCTAGGTGGGGAGGTGGGTCTGGACTCCGGGGACCCACCGGGTCTTTCTCACTAGGCCACCTGTGGTGGGGGGGGGAGAAGCGTCCTAGCCCTCCATTAAATTGCCACAGGCCAGGGTTGGGGGGACGGGGTGCGATCTATTCGACCTCCAGGTTCTGAGCTGTTTGGGGGTGCAGAACAACAGGAGAAGGAAAGGATGGGGCAGAAGCACCCACAGCCCCCCAGACAGCCCGGCAGGACACTGCTGGTGGTCGCCCAGTGTGGGAACCTACCTGAAAGGGCCTCACGGTTAAGCCCCTCCAAGCCCCAACGTGGGGAAAGGGATTTTTCACTAAAGGGCAAAGTAACAGCGCATCCCAGGCAATAGACTGACCAAATTAACGCCGATGAAAGAGGCAGGGCCCTTGACCTCCCCGCCCTCCAACCCAGCGGGCAGGGTGGACATCACCTCCATCCCCCGCTGAACCAACTGCAGGTCTAAGGTCACGGCCCCCGGCGGGAAGGACCAGCCCCCCACACACAGAGGCTCACGCCCCAAGGTCCCCCCAAGGCCACACCAACCCCAGAAGCTTCCTCCTGCCACAAAGGCAGAGCCAGGCCCAGCACAGGCCGCCCTCCACGCTGCAGTTTCTAAGGTCATAAACAGCTTCACAGCCGGCAGGCGGCTGGCTTCTTTTTGTATTTTAGCAATTGATTTTCTCCACTGCCCCCCGGGGGTAAGTGGTTGGACAAACACTGAGACCATAAGCTGACACCCAGGCCCAGGAAACCGCGCCGAGCGGCCGCAGGGTCACAAGGCGCAGAGGAAGTGGCCAGGTCGGGCACCGGCTCCGCTGGAAACCCGAGGCCCGAGCAGCTGTCCCCCCGCACGGCCCACCCCCGGCCTCCAGGCCAGCAATCGGGGAGGCTGCAGCCCCTGGGAACCACCAGCCAGACAGGCACCCCAGCCTGGAGCTGGGGCTGTGTGCATGGCGTCACCCCTGCCCTGCGACCAGGGGTGGCCGGATAGCGGCCGGGTTAGCGCCAGCCCTGTGACCCGCCCCCCCCCAGAGGCCAGCCCCACTGCCTCACTGAGCGACCCTGAGCAAGTCAG
>NW_020173674.1:4869055-4879003 GCF_003031525.2 Neophocaena asiaeorientalis asiaeorientalis
AGTAAGCTGGCCTGTCTCCTCACAGGTAGGACTCGGGTGTGGATAAGGCCCCCAGAGAGGCTGGGAGGTCCCATGACAAAGCGGGTGAGCCCCGGAGCTCGAGGCCACCGCCCCAGAGCATGTCCCCTCCCAGCGGCACTGAACACGCACCCAGGTACCCATGGGGGGTGGGGAGAGAGAGAGACACGTTTGAACAAAGTGTGGCCGGCTGGACAAATTAGAAGTGGGCAGCCTGGTCCCCCGAAAGGCAGGAGTGCGGGCTGAGGGCTGTCAGACAGCTGGTGACTTGCATGAGGAAGTCTGCGTCCCACCTCTTCAGGCAGGTGGCTCAGTTCTTTAAAAAGCCCACACAGGGGGCCTTGCTGGTCCACAAGGAGGGCAGACCAGAGGTGTCCCACAGACGACCTTGGTTCACCACATGTGGACGCCCCCGGGGCCCAGGCGGTGCAGGGCAGGGGCTGGGGCAGACCCTGAGCCAGGCTGCCCGGGTTCAGATCCCATCTCTGTCCCTTCTTCCATGGCCTTGAGTGAGCTCTGCCCGTCCTTGGCTATGAAGCAGGCTAGCCACAGACCCTCCCTCACACAGCGCCACCCTCCCCCCCCAGCCCCCAGGAGGCACCAATGAGCACAGAAACATTATTACTGGGCTTGCCCACCCTACCCAGCAGTGGAGGCCAAAATCAGAGTGGGCTGAGTCATATGAAAATGCCACCTCTCTAGCTCAAATGTGGTCGAGCATCAGTGGTTTACACGGTTGAACCCAACTCAAGCGCCCTGCACTTGACAGCTTATAAGGCACTTTCAGAGATACGATCTTGTCCGATAACTCCCAGGTCAACGAGGCACGAAAATCCTGCACTTCATCGGGGTCACAGCCACATGCTGTGGGATCCGGGACAGACGCAGATGTCTCGACTCCCACCCAAGCCTGTCCCTGGGGGTGGCCGGGAAGGGACACGGGGAGGCCCCTATTGGCACAGTCGCCAGAGTCGTTCCCGGTCCCAGGACGACCAAAGAACCTCAGCTCTTGCACAGCAAAAGCTCTTGAAGGCAGCTAACTGACTTCCCAGCTCTCTTCCTGGGCCTGGCGAGGCCTATGGGAAGCCAGCATCCCTCCCTCCTCGTGGAGGTGGGAACAGAGCCTGACACACCTCCCGGGGGGCTGGCAGCGTCTAAACAGAGGCCTGAAGGAGCCAAAGGGAAGGGGCTGCAGGCCGTGGGCACAGCACAGGCAAAGGCAGAAAGGCAGGTGCTCAGAAGGCGGCCTGGAGACAAGCCAGAGGGTAAAAAAGAGCCTGCTGTTCTCCCTCTAATGACAAGCCAGGAGCCCTAGGGGTCAGCGCAGCACACCCCGGGCCTCTGGTCACCGCCCCCAGGGCACATGGAATTGGAGAGTCGTCCCAGGCCCAAGGGCACAGTCAGTGGTACCCAGACAGGGAATCTGCAGCTGTCACCAAAGCCAGAGAGGGCACGAGGGGCACATGGCCAGGAAGGGCAGCCTGGGAGCTGGGGGGTCTACCAGGACCTGGACCCTGAGAGCCCAGAACTTGTCTCCAAAGCTGAGGGAAGCCGTCTCAGCTCCGGGGTCAGTTTAGGGCCAGGTTGGAGCTGGGCTCAGCTGCAGAAGCAAGGGGCACATCGGACAGGCTGGGAGGAACGGGGCTAGTAGGGGAGGGGGGTGACCACAGTCTAACTCTGCGGCCAGTGGACACGGGCATCCGCACAGCTGACACACCCGGGAGGCGCCGTCTGCCTTGGGCCCCAGCCCCACGATGACACTTTTCTCTTTCTAAGAATATGACATGCTCCCCTCTCCTCTTTTATTAGGTTTAAAAGTTAGTCTTCAGACTCAGACACAAAAGAACACATGCTGTGTGGCTCCATTTCTATGACGCTCCGGAACAGGCAAAACTAATCCGCGGTGATAGAAGTCAGGACAGCGGCTGCCTCTGTGGGGCGGGGGGAGCTGCCAAGGGCACCAGGGAATTTTCTGGGTGGTGGAAACGTTCTGTATCTGTCGAGGGGTGGTGGTTAGGCTGATGTATACAACTGTCAAAGCTCATCAAAACGTACACTTAGAATCTGTGCACTTCATTGTCCGCAAGTTATACCTCAATTTCTTAAAAAAAAAAAGTTAGTGCTTGGGCTTGTTACACAATTTCCTGGGACTGTGCAATCTGATTTTCTTGCTATTAAAAATTCACGGTCCATGGCTGAGAACAGCAGCTGCCTTCTGTTTGCAGAGTCGACGCCAATCACAGCCCGGGCGGCGGCGGCCTCAGCCACAAGGGCCTCTTTTCTTTTCCCTTCGACCTACTTCCCTGATAAGTGACAAGACAGCCAGACTGGGAACAAACGCACCCCTTATTCCTTGGCCCTGAGCCTCGGCTAATCCTCCCGGACAGACGGATGGATGTGAGGGGCCCAGTTGTCAGTCTGCCCATCAGACCCGACAGTGGACGCCTCTGTTCCTCCCGCTGCCTCTGCCGGCCACACCCCCGCCGTCTTTTTGTTTCCTGTCCCCGAGAACATCTGTTAAAACTCCTCCTTGGCAAGGTGCGGCAGGCGGACTATAAATCACCAAGCCCCCAACTCCCGCCCTGCCCCGACGGCAGCCTCATCTGGAAAGGCTGGGGCGGGGGGAGAGAATGACGCCACAGCACAGCCTGACCACCCCCAGGCGGTGAAGCCACACGCCCTGGACACGGGCGCACGGGTCACTTGCCCAGGTTGCTCAGGCCCGGAGGAGGGGGGTGCACGGCCCAGAAGCCTCCGGGCACGAGGAACACACAGGGACAAAAGTCAAAACAGCAGGGCAGGTCCCACAGAGGTCCAGCCCAAGGGCAGCAGGAGTCTCCCTCGGACGTGGTGGCAACTCCCAAAGAAGGCCCCGCTGCTGCCGTTTTTAGCCCATTCCACATAATTGGAAAAACATGGGGAAAACCAAAGCCAGCTGGGCACCTCCGTCTGTGCAGCTGCGAGGGAGGGTGCGGGGAGGCCGGTGCTTCAGGCTGGAGGGCGTGCGGGCGCACGGCCTGGCCCAGGACGGGCTCCTGGCCCGCTCGCGCCTGGGGGACAAGAGTCACTCGGCCCCCCAGGTCTCACCCAGCCCCCAGCAGAGCCAGAGCTGAGGAGGGGCCACTTGCTGTGACATCTTTCCCAGTCTCAGAACCTACAGGACCCTCCCTGGGGACCTGAGACATGGCACCCCAGAGCCAGTGGGTGTTACCCAACCCGCAGGGCCGTGGGACATGAGACGCCCCTCAGGCCAAAGGCAGGGAGTCCGGAGTCTCCCATCCTGAGTGTCCCGCCCCCCCCCCACCCCCGCACCCGGAGCAGGGGGAGGTCCTCTGATCTCCCCAGGTCACAGGCGAGGAAACTGCAGCTCGGAGGGCTGACGGACTCCCCGCTCTGCCGGCGTCCAGCAGCGAGCGATTCCGCCCCCACCGCACCCTCTGCTTCTCGGGGGACCCTACACGTCCCTGGGATGTCGCAGGCCCCCATTCACTGGGGTCTGAGCATCACCCCATCTCAGTTCCTTCCTTGGGGAAGGCAGTGACCCCTACACAGGGCTGGCTCTCATTTGCTCAAAATCAGGAAAAGATGGGATTCACACATGTCACAAAAACTTCTTCACCTTCAGCTCCACGAAGCATAAAAGGTCAGACGCCTGGGATGAGAGCCCCAAGAATCCGCAAGTCACGCCCTGGCTTCAAATCCTGAGGTGTTTCCGGCTGTGCGGGTGGCTCCCGACCCGCTGCCCAGCGGCTGTCTGGGGCTCGTGTCCAGTGCAGAGGCAGCTCTCCACCTCCCATGCCCTAACCCTTGTCATGGAGACTGATTTGCTGGGGCCGGGGAACCTGGATGCGACATAAGGGGCCGAGCAATTCCAACACAGCCAGGCCCCTGCCACCCCCAACCCAGAAACCCTCCAGCCCGACGCCGGCCTGCATCCCACAGAAAGGAGAGCCACGTGCCCGGCGCCCTCACCGGCTGTGTGAGGAGGGCTCCCCAAACCCCACGCCCCCTCCCAGCTCCTCTCAGCACCAGCTGGCCTCCACGTCCACTTCTGGTTCCAAATGTCCAGGGAAGAACTGCTCTCCTGCCATCTTGCCTGCCTGGCTCCTAGTTTAAGTTCAAATGCAAGCACAGTTCATATTTGTTGGGCATCCAGGCCTTCCTCTCAACAACCCCATGAATCGGGTACTACGATCATCCCTTTTTACATCTGAGGAGACAGAAGCACAGAGAGGCTGAGTCAATTTCCCAAGATCACACAGCCTGGACGTGAGTTAAGGTATCGTAAAAGGAAGACTGGACATAGAAAGCCATCACGTGATTGAAAATCACTCTAAATTCTGGGTTTGCCTGAGACGGAATTTCCTTTTCACCCCAAAAACCTTTGGCAGGCTCTCAACCGCAGACCAAAGCCATGTTATGTCTGTTGCCTCTGACCCAGCCCCTTCTGGATGGAAGTCACACCTGCGCGGGCTTAGTCCATTTCTGTCTTTCCCGAAGGCCTTTCCTCTAGCCCAGGGCCAGTTTCTGAGCCCCCACTGTGTGGCCTCGGCTCTTCACCGCCAACCCCCAGCACACTGGACCTCACCAATTCCAAAGCCAAGAAGAGATCCCCAAGTGATCCCAGGGCCTCCTCGGCCAGCCCCGGAATTCCATCCTCCCACTGGACACACCGGGCCTCAGAAGACCCTGGCGGCCCTCCATGGGCACTGCTCTCTTCCGGCCAGTGAGGTGCCCGCACCAGGTCCTCAGAGCTCTGCTGGTGATGTTCAATAGGATTTAGTGTCTCGTTTTCTTCCTATTACCCTTGTGTTACCAGCCACTGTCTCCAGGCAGTGTTCACATCTGATACCCTGCACATCGTCAGCACTCAAAACCCACATTCCACGTGTAATTTATGTCCACCAGGATGCAAAACTACATCGCCAAAGGAGGCTGGCAGCTCGGAAGGCCGCCTAAGAAAAGGAAAGCAGCTACCGTGCTCAGGTGATAGGATTGGGCCTTTTAATCAAACTTGTCCTTTAACATGATATTTTGTGGCAAGGAATAGAAACCGGAGGGTGAGAGACCCGTGTCGTAAAGCCCCCAGTTTGCCACGGAGCCGTCACTTTTTGTGACATCTGAGGCCCGAGGCCCCATTAGGTCCTCGCTCACAGAACCGTCTCTGACTCGCTCTGTCGTCCAAACAGACAGAAAGGCCCTCGGGGACAGAACCCCTTTCTCACTCATGCCCGGCTGAAGAATATGGAGAGATGTTTGAGAACCACCTCGAATTTCCAGAAAGCCATCTTGGGGGCAAACCCTTGAAATGCTCTGAGAAGCTTCTGGGTTTCTTCTCGACTTCAACGAAAATATTTAGAAAATTGTTTATCCTTTCCCACCCCAGCTGCCCCGGACCCCTTTAACTTCAAACAGGTCCAGGGCAGAAGGTATAGAAGCCGCCATTGACCCCCAGAACTAACCAGTGCATTAGTGGGAAGCAAGTGGGGTGGGAACCAGTCTTATAAAAACCAGGACCCCAGCAGTCACATTCTCATGCAAAGCAAGGCTCCTGTCCCATGGCTTTTGTCCCTCTGTGAGCTCTTCCCTCCTTCTGACCTAACACCCTAGACAGGGCAGCTGGAGCAAAAGCTGGAGGATGCAGGCTCCGTGTAAAGACAGCCCACGCCTGCCTCTGTGCAGACCCCCATCCAAGCAGGAGCCCCTCGGAATGACAACAAAAACGTTTTTCTTCCGCGCACTTGGCATTCTCCAACTGGGTTATTTGTAAAAGTGTCCTTCACAGCTCGGGGGGCGCGAAAACAGTTCTGGTAAGACCAGGGAAGGTGGCCACAGAGCTGAATCCCGGGTAATCTGCGGGCTGGCCGTCCTCCTGAAGGAGGCTGGGAACCAGCTTCCGACAGGAAGGACAGGCTTTGCTGCTAATCCCCCAGTTTCTACCCACCCCCACCCCACCCCCGCCTGCCGCAAAAAAAACGTAGGTGTCGGTATCAGCACCCACTGCAGAGCTTCCAGCCCCTCCTCCAGGAAGCCCTCCACCCCAGGCCTCCTCGCCCCGCAGTTAATGCCTGCAGAGGGAACAAAATGCTCTCAAAGGGCTCAACCCTGGGCAGTGGTCCCCAGAACTCAGAGGCTCCAGCTACTGGGATGCTGGGAACCCGAAATGAGCCTACAGCCTCGGCCTCTTCTGGTTGGAAAAGAAATGGGGCCTCCCCCAGGAGTGGCAGGACCCCTGGACAATAGAGGTAAACCTAGCCCCTTGGGCCTGATGAGCTGCCAGTGGTGTGAATGGGGGGCATGGCTGCCGTATACTGTGTACCCACTACTCACAGGGCACCTTGTTGGCACTTTCAACTCCTGTTAATGCACTGGGTCCTCCACAGCTTCCCTGGCAGGGGGTGGTCCGTGACACCCACCCTCATCTCACAGATAAGGAAGGGAGGCACCAGGCACCATCCATGCCAGATGACCAATAGCTCTCTGTACCCCAGGGTAGCCTGGGCAAGTCGCTTCTGGAACTCCAGGCTTCTCCAGCTGTGTAACTTCACTGGACCATGACTCTGGGCTTCTATGAGGGGTCACACCTCATTTTTTCCCACACCCCACTCCTGGGCCCCTTAACAGAAGCGGCTGCACAAGGTCCCCCGTCGGGGCAGGCACTATTGCATGATCCACCTTTCTGGGGGGTTGTGTCCATCCCTATTCCTTCCCCAAATGTCCACATGCAGCCTGGCTCCAGACACCCGGAGTGGGCAGAGATGGCAACCATGCCTGCATCCCCCTCCCTCTCCCAGAGAAGACATCACCAATCGATCCAACACAGGGCTCGGGCAGACAGCACCCATCGATGGCAGCAACAGACGCCAGATCCAGACCCTTCTAGCTCCAGGGCCAGGCCCCAAGCCAGCACTCTCACGGCAGCAGGACTCGGAAATCGCAAAAACACAAACAGAACAGAAATGTCCAACAAGGGAAACATGGTTCAAAGGTATGCCCGCTTGATAAAACATTCTTCAGGGACTAAAACGCAGGTTTTTGAAGCATACGTACCTCTTGTCATTGCAAATGCTCCTGCAATGATGTCAAGTGAAATGTATAGACACACGTGGACAAAACAGCAGAGTTAGATACATGGAAATGTTTAGACTATCTCCAGATTTCCCTTAGTTTCTCCAATACACAAAGCAGAACTGGCTCCATAACATGCAAGAACCACTGCAAAATGAAAATGCAGAGCCCCTTGTTCAAAAATTATTAAGCATTTCAAGTCAACAACAGAGCACGAAACCAAGCACGGGGCCCTTCTGAACTCGAGGCCCCGTGTGACTGCACAGATCAGACACCTGTGAGGTCAGTCCTGATACCAACTGGTTCCTGCCTCAGAGCAGCCCACAGGCTCTTCCTTCTCACTGTTCCTTCTCCCTCCTAATCCTCTAAGCCTCAACTTAAATGGTGCCTCCTGGGAAGGACCTTCTCTGGCCATCCATCTCAAGTAGCCAGCCCCCCCTGCTGGGCTGTGCTGGGCCCTGGATGTCCCCAGGGACAGGCTGTATCCTGGATGCATCTCATTTCCGGGAGAGCACATCCTGAACCTCACACCTGGCAGTAAAGGCCCCCAGGCAGTGCCATGGAGAAGGGCGACACTTCTTTAAAAATAGCACGAGTCTTTGAAGAGCAAGTGCCCGAAAACCAAAGGGGAGAATAAAGAGGTGGGAAAATACCTATAGCAAAGAAAATCACCTGTGTGGGGGGGCCGGAGATCAACCGAACTTGGTGCATCCAAAGAAAACTCCCATTAAGGATGTGTTCACAACCTAAGTTTCCACGGCATGCCGGGGTATGGGGGTAGGGGGTAGGGTTATTACAGCACAGAGTCCATGTGAATGGGATGCAAGGATAAAAATGAATTACAGGGACTTCCCTGGTGGTCCCGTGGTTAAGAATCCTCCTTCCAATGCAGGGGACGCAGGTTCGATCGCTGGTCAGGGAACTAAGATCCCATCCCACATGCCGCAGGGCAACTAAGCCCACGCGTTGCAACTACAGAGCCCATGTGCCCTGGAGCCCCCAGGCCTCAGCTAAAGTGAAACCCGCGCGCCACAACGAAAGATCCCACATGCCACAACTAAGACCCAACAAAGCCAAAAATAAATATTTTTTTAAAAAAAGAATTATAAATTCCATATCAACGCTCATGAAAAAGCAAAGACATGAGCTCCCAGGAGGGCCCGAGGTACTACAGCGGTGGGAGCACTTGGAAGGGGCGGGAGGAGAGGAGGATGTGTCTGCTGGGAACCTCCTGTCACACACTCTCTAACACCATTGCTCTTGTTACAATGAACACAGTTTTGATTTAATAGCCAAAGACAGCCAGCTTTTAGGGTGCGATGGCACATGCCGGCAGTGCGCTTGTTACTTGGGGTCTCTGCCCATCTGGCACGACCTCGTCTTACAGATGGGAACCTGAGTTCCAAGGTCGTTCGCCCATCAGGCAGTGGAGCCCAGATCTGACCTGAATCCCGGCTGCTCGGCTGCCAGCGCTCAGAGCCCGGGCCACGTGAACCCCTCCCCAAGGAAAGCAGATCGTGGGGCACCCAGGCGGGTGGCCGCCCCTCCCGCCAGCCGCTCCCTGGCTCACCTGCCTTGCACGTCTGGCCGTTGTCCTGAAGCTGCACACCAGTGGGGCAGGCACACGCGTAGAAGGGCTCCCTCGGGGACAGCAGGCACAGGTGGGAGCAGCCGCCGTTGTTCTCCTCACATTGCGTGTGGTCTGGGGAGACAGGGCAGGCGGGAGAAGGTTCCGGAACGGGCCCTAGACACCCACGCCCACCACTCCCGGTGTGGGCATCCTCCCCGCCCTGCCCCCTCTCCTACCACAAGAAACCCCATCTTCTTCAGGGCCCCTCAAAGGACACCTCCTCTGCGGAGGCTGTCCCCAGCCCTCTCTGGCAGGATCCCAGGATCTGCCTGCGTGGTAAGGTGAGGCCCTGGGTCGGGGGGGTCCTGGAGCAGAGGCCTGTCTTATCTCTGTGACATGCCTGGACCCCACGGGCTCTGCACAGAAGCTTGGTGGCCACACCTGGCCACTGGGCCGAGCCTCTGGTAGCTGATGACAATGCTTTTCATTCTCCCAAGCCCTGGCACAACCAGCATGCAAATGGACTGGCAAACACTCCTGGCATCTCACTCCGCCCAGGACAGGGTGGAGGGTGGTACCCATGAAATGTAAAGCATTAAACCCACCTGCGTGTAAGGACCACGATGTTCTCCCCAGAAAACAACTCCAGAGAGCCCCACCCCTGGGAGCCCACTCTTAAGTACAAAGTTGGAACCTTCAACAGCACCGTGGCCAGAATCCGCCCTGCTCCGTGGTCCCCATGGGAACCAGTGGGGTCCCTGTAAGAACAGGTGGTGGTCCTCGGGGGAGTGGGTGAGCCCAAGGCCCTGGCCCTGCTTGCTGGCTGCCTGTCACAGGAGCTTTTCACCATCAGGGACCCCTGCCACGACCCCATGGGGACCCCAGGCTGAGAACTTTGACTTGGAGCAGATTTTTCATGAATAAACACGTAACTTCCACTGGGCCTTGAAAACAGGGCAACCCTCCTTGGGAATCCCTCTGCCACCCCCGAGGACCGCTGGGCCAGGGCCCTTCCTGAAGCAACCCTGACACCAGCTCTGCAGAGGGGCCTCTCCCAGCCTGCCCCACCCCCAGCCTGGCCCCAACTTACAGTAAGGCTGCCGCTCTGGGCTGAGCACTTGGATATCCATGGGCGAGTAGAGAGCGCTAAGGATCTCCTTCCTCTTGTCTCCAGTCCTCTTGTTACAGGCGTGGATGGAGCGGGTCTGCCAGTCTGTCCAGTACAGAGTGTCTCCAGAGAGCGTCAGGGCAAAAGGGTGCGTCAGACTGCCCTCCACGACCTTCTGCCTGTG
>NW_020173674.1:4879151-4917366 GCF_003031525.2 Neophocaena asiaeorientalis asiaeorientalis
CCCATTGTGCTCCCCATTTTGAAAGCCTTCCATTGTCACTGCTGACCCATCGATATCACACAGGACAACAGGAGCGGTGACGGAGCAGCGTGAGACCAGGCCAGGGCATCCCAGGAACCCTCTGCCAGGGTGCGCAGGGCACCTTCCAGACCCAGCCAGCCTCCCGCCACCCCTGACAGTGACGTGGGAGGCCCTGCACACCCAGCTGCTCCCTGTCTAACCCGTTTCCAGAAGGGGGGCTGTTGCCAAAGTGCCCCACAGAGAAGAAAGAAGGAAGAAAAGTGGCAACGAGGAAGCCACACCTGGTGACAACAAGCTGATGAGAAGCACACCTGTCCTGCCTGATGCTTTAACAACATAACACAAATCGGACCAAAGTTACTGATACTGGCTCATTCCTATGATGTCAATAATTTATATTATCAAAGCAAATTAAACTTGTATCAGCGTTTAAAAAAAAAAGCTATTCTCATCTGTGTATTTATAACACCCAGCAAACGAGGACTTGTTTTTAATGAGATTATGGACGACGGTAATAGAATCGTAATTCACACAGCTGGTAGCATGCTATTATCTGGTTTAATGACCCGCGCCCCACTATAGGCTTCCTGAGGTGGACGCTGTGGATGGGTGGTCACCACCGTGTCCTCAGTCCCCGGTACAGCACTGAGGAGGGAGTCACACTCAAAAGGTATCACTGAACAACCAAAAATCATACACTCGCGCTCTTTCCCAGCCTGACCTGACACTGCCTCTTCCCTGTTTTCTTCATGTCACTTTTTAAAAAGATTTATTGACTAAAAAGGATCATAAGATAATACTATGTACAACTATATACCAACAAATTAGACGAAATGGATAAATTCCTAGAACCATACAATCTTCCAAGACTGAATCGTGAAGAACCAGAAACTCTGAATAGTTACCGATAATTAGTAATGAAATTGAATCAGGAATCAAAAACCTTCCCCAAAACAGAAGTCCAGGTCCAGATGGCTTCATAGGTGAATTCTAACAAACATTCAAAGAAGAGTTAATACCTAGCCTTCTCAAATTATTCCAAAAAATAGAAGAGGAAGAACAGAATAGCTATTACCAAAAAGACAAGAAACGATAAATGTTGGCAGCGATGTGGAGAAAAGGGAACCCTCGTGCACTGTTTGTGGGAATGTAAATTGGTGCAGGCACTGTGGAGAACAGCACTGAGGTTCCTTAAAAAACTAAAAATAGAACTACCATATGATCCAGAAATCCCACATCTGGGTATTTCCCCAAAGAGAATGAAAACACAAATTTGAAAAGATGTATGTACCCCTGTGTTCACTGCAGCATTATTTACAATGGCCAAGGTATGGAAGTAACCTAAGTGTCTGTCGAGAGATGAACTGAATGGATAAAGAAAAGATGGTGTGTGTGTGTGTGTGTGTGTGGAATACTACTCAGCCAGAACAAAGAATGAAATCTTGTCGCTTGTGGCAACGTGAATGGACCTGGAGAGTATTATGCTAAGTGAGAAAGGTCAGACAGAGAAAAACAAGTACCGTATGATTTCACTTATATGTGAAATCCAAAAAACAAAAGAGAAACAGATTCATAGATACAGAGAACCAACAGGTGTTTGCCAAAGGGGGCGGGTAGGGGAACAGATGAAACAGATGAAGGAGATCAGAGGTACAAACTTCCAGCTACAAGATAAATAAGTCATGGGGGACTTCCCTAGTGGCTCAGTAGTTAAGAATCCACCTGCCAATGCAGGGGACGTGGGTTCGAGCCCTGGTCCGGGAAGATCCCATATGCCATGGAGCAACTAAGCCCATGCACCACAACTACTGAGCCTGCACTCTAGAGCCCACGAGCCACAACTACTGAGCCCATGTGCCACAACTACTGAAGCCCACGCGCCTAGAGCCCATGCTCCGCAACAAAAGAAGCCACCACAATGAGAAGCCCGTGCACCGCAATGAAGAGTAGCCCCCCGCTCACCGCAACTAGAGAAAGCCCGCACGCAGCAGTGAAGACCCAATGCAGCCAAAAATAAATAAATTTTTTTAAAAAATCAAATCTTAAAAAAAAAAAATAAGTCATGGGGAAGTATGTAACGTACACATAGGAAATACAGCCAATAATACTATAATAACTTTGCTTGGTGATGGATGGTTAACTGTTCTCATTGTGACCATTTCATAATTGAATCACTATGTTTTACACCTGAAACTAATATAATATTGTATGTTAATTATAACTCAATAAAAGATATTAGGGCTTCCCTGGTGGCGCAGTGGTTGAGAGTCCGCCTGCCGATGCAGGGGACAGGGGTTCGTGCCCCGGTCCGGGAAGATCCCACATGCCGCAGAGCGGCTGGGCCCGTGAGCCATGGCCACTGAGCCTGTGTGTCCGGAGCCTGTGCTCCGCAACGGGAGAGGCCACAGCAGTGAGAGGCCCGCGTACCGCAAAAAAAAAAATTAAAACCCAGACTCATAGATACAGAGAACAGAACTCAGAGATACAGAGAACCCCTGGTTCCAGGGGAGGGGGGTGGGTGAAATGGGTACAGGGGATCAAAAGGTGCCAATTTACAGTTATAAGATAAGTAAGTCCTGGGGATGTAACACACAGCATGGTGACTATAGTTAACAACATTGTACTGTGTACTTAAAAGTTGCCAAGAGAGCGGATCTTAAAAGTTCTCGTCACAAGGAGAAAAAAAACGTAACTCTCTACAGTGATGGATGTTAACTAAACTTATTGCAGTCATCATTTTGCAATATACACATATAACAAATCACAATGTCATACACCTAAAATGAATACAATGTTATACGCCAATTATATCGCAATCAAAAACCAAAAACAGGACTTCCCTGGTGGTGCAGTGGTTGAGAATCCTCCTGCCAATGCAGAGGACACGGGCTCGAGCCCTGGTCCGGGAAGATCCCACATGTCGCAGAGCAACTAAGCCCGTGCGCCACAACTACTGAGCCCGCGCTCTAGAGCCCGTGAGCCACAACTGCTGAGCCCACGTGCCACAACTACTGAAGCCCACACGCCTAGAGCCCGTGCTCTGCAACGAGAAGTCACCGCAATGAGAAGCCCGCGCACCGCCACGAAGAGCAGCCCCCACTCACCACAGCTAGAGAAAGCCCGTGCGCAGCAACGAAGACCCAACGCAGCCAAAAATAAATGAATTAAATAAATAAATTTAAAAGAAAAAGAAACCAAACATACAAAAAATGTCTTGAGGTGAGATTCACATATCACCAAATCAACCATTTCAAAGTGAATAATTCAGGGCTGCGTACACCATGTGCAACCATCACCACCAGCTATTTCCCAAACATTTCCACCCCCACAGGAAAACCCTGAACGTACCAAGCAGGTACTCCTCATCTCCCCTCCCCCCGCAGCCCCGGAAACAGCAGTCTGCCCTCTGTCCCTAAGGATTCGCCTGTTCTGGTTCCACATCAATGGAGTCACTGTGGCCTTTGGTGTCTGGCTTCTTTCACTTAGCAGCATGTTTTCAAGGCCCATCCATGGTGTGGCATCCACCCGTGCCTCATTCCTTGTTATGGCTGAGCACCACTCCATCGTACAGATATGCCGCAATCTTGCTTATCCATCCGTCACTCATCTGTTGGTGGACATTTCAGCTGTTCCTACCTTTTAGCTATTGTGGATGCTCCTGCGATGGGTATTCGTGTACACGTATTTACTTCGATACCAATTTTCAATTCTTTGGGGGCATAAACCTAGGAGCAGAATTGCTGGCTCCTACGTTAATTCGATGCTCACACCCTGAGGAGCCACGAAACTGCTTTGGATGTAGGGCTCTTTAGCCTTTGCGATCCCCCTTAGAATAAGCATTCTACATTTTGCTATAAAACAGATGCAGATGCCACCCCAGACCCTGCTCGGGTGGGATGTCAGACATGGTGTGTGCACTGTCATGGATCTCGGCTCTGAAAAGGCCTGCAGGCCTCAGGCCCCCAGGGTTTCAGGTGTGAGACCACTGGCCTGAGCTGGGAAGGATCAGCCAACGCCCAGCTGGGACTGGCCAGGGCCCCGCGGGGAAGGTGGGGGCCCAGAGCCAGGCGGAACTTACCGGAAGGAGCCGTCCAGGTTGGCGCGGTGGATGAAGCTGAGCTTGGCGTCCGCCCAGTACAGCTTCTGCTCCTCCAGGTCGATGGTCAGCCCGTTGGGCCAGTAAATGTCCGAGTCCACAATAACCTTCCGGGTGCTGCCATCCATCCCTGCCCGTTCGATCCGGGGTATCTCTCCCCAGTCTGTCCAGTACATGTACCTAACAAGGAGGACAGAAGCACGATGAGAAAAGCTTGTTTTTGTTTCCTGTCTATATGAATGCAAGCGTATGAAACAGAGGCAGTGAATTTGCCCTGAAATCTCGCCCAATGTTCCGAGCCGAGGGTATCATTACTTCCAATTTGCTTTCTAAGCAGTCAGTAATATATTAATTTTTTCTTCTTTTTTGGCCGCACCGCTTGCAGGATCTTATTAGTTCCCCAGCCAAGGATTGAACCCAGGCCCTCGGCAGTGAAAGCACAGAATCCTAACCACTGGACCACCAGGGAATTCCGTGTAATATATTAATTTTTAATCAAAGTTGGATAATCAAATATACTTGTTTCCACTTGTTCTCATTTAGCAACATATTCTAGGTATCCTCTTCTTACTAGTCGAAATCCTCCTTGTTCTTTTAATGGCTATATAGTACGGTAAATTATTTAAGTGAAACCACTTTGAACGTTTGCGTTGCTTCTGAATTTTTGCTACTGTGAAAACGCTGTAAATGAACTTCTAAAAGGCAATTAAAATATGTAAAGTGGAATATTATTCAGTGCTAAGAAGAAGTGAGCTATTAAGCCATGAAAAGACACAGAGGAACATTAAATGCTTGTTACTAAGTGAAAGAAGCCAACGTGAAAAGGCTACACATTCTATGGTTCCTGCATACGACACTGCTGAAGGTAAAACTATGGAGACAGAAAAAGATCAGGGGCTGCCAGGGACTGGGGAGGGATATGCACTGACGGTGCACAGAGGATTTGTAGGGCAGCAAAACGATTCTGTAGGATAATACAACCATGGATACGTGACATTAAATCTTCGTCAAAAGACAAAGATTAAATGTACATGGGTATACAGGAACTCTCTGTACCTTGCCCTCAATTTATCTGTGAGCCTAAAACTGCTTTTAAAAAATGAAGTCTGGGGCTTCCCTGGTGGCGCAGTGGTTGAGAGTCCGCCTGCCGATGCAGGGGACACGGGTTCGTGCCCCGGTCTGGGAAGATCCCACATGCCGCGGAGCGGCTGGGCCCGTGAGCCGTGGCCGCTGAGCCTGCGCTCCGCAGCGGGAGAGGCCACAACGGTGAGAGACCCGTGTACCGCAAAAAAAAAAAAAAAAAAAAAAAAACAACTCAAAAACCCAACGGGGAGAGGCCCGTTTCACCAAAAAAAAAAAAAAAAAAAAAATGAAGTCTGTTAAAAACAACAATGCGTAGGTGAGGTATACACTGAAACATACCAGTTATTCCTGGGGGGGTTGTGGGTGATTCAGTTCTTAGAGTTTCCAGCCAGAAACCACTGCCTCCTTAGAGGCTTCCTTATTTGATGTCCCTTCACACGAGCAGAGATAATAGGCAGGCATCTGGGCTGATGGGTTCAAACCCCACCAGGGCCCAGATGTCCAGGAGGGGCGCCCTCTCAGCATGGCTCTCCAGTGGAGAGCAGAGGGAACCGCACCAGCCTTGAGGACATGAGTCCCTTGGGTTTCTGGCCCAGTCGGCTGTGGACAAGCCACGGGGCACAAGGGGCGGCAGACCTGTTTCACTTTACTTTGTCCACCGGTGTCTCTCCGCAGAGAAGGGGGACAGTGCCTGGATTTCCCTTTGAGGAACCCCCCCTCCACTCGAGGTTCATGAAACTCTCCAGGTGGTGTGTCTGCTCCCACACTCCCTCCTGGAGTGGGCACAGATCAGTCCTGAGCAATCAACAAACCCCATTACCCTCAGCCTTAGTGGCTGCTTTAGAGACAGGCAGATGGGAGTCGGCCTGCAAGGGGAGGGCAAGGGGCTCCTGGGAGCCACCTGTGCCATCGTGGGAGGGTCTGCCAGGAAAGACAGCGCAAGCCCAGACGGGGAGAGGCGGGGCCGTGGGACACAGTGGGAGTGAAAACAGGCCACTTCTCAGACGCCCTGGCTGCTTGGGCCCATAGGCCTGCTTCCCTTCGAGCTGCTTCTATTACGGATCAAGTCCCCTCCCCACACTTCCTCTCCACTCCCTCTCTCAGCCTCCACATCTTCAGAGGTAAAACCTCATGCCTTTCAGCAAAGCCTGAGCTGCCGTCCACCAGGGACCAGCAAAGTCATCAGGGACATGGGGAGAACAGGCCCAGCCTTGCCCTTTGGTGGGGGTCTCTGTCCAGCAGGAGAGAGAAAATGACACGCACACAAGCTGCCCCTCCCCCGAGATGGGAGCTCCGAAGGCCACCCCCATCCATGGGGCCACCCAGAGGGGTGTCATTTCGGAGCTGGCACTGTTGCCACCTGCTAGACGGGTTATGACAGATGATGATAATGAGCTCCTGGGGGCTTCACGTGCGGCGAGGGGCCAACCACACCCCGCCATTGTCACCAAGCTCCCCTGCTCTCCAGCCCCCATGGGGACAGAGAACTTGGAACACCTCTCCAACAAGCTCTCCACTCTGCTCTCCACTGAAGAAGTGACGCACGCAGGGACTATTCCCATTGGACAGGTGGGAAAACCGAGGCTCCGGAAGGCTGCGCCGCCCCAGGTCACAAGCTCTGGGAGCACAACACGGTTCTCCGGTAGAGGTCAGAGCCTGGCCGCTGTCTGACCCAGCCCCCAGCCTGGGGTGGTGGCGAACTTCTGCGGGCACCCGAGGCTCTCAGCAAAGGCTCCCGCCGGCCTGGTGCAGGCACCTTTCTCTCCCTGTGCTTTTCCCACCCCCAGCAGCCTGGAAAGAGCCCAGCCCTCCCGCCGGCTGCCCAGAAGGTGTCAGGAGAATCAGTCTCAGAGCCATCCACTCACGTGCTCCCTGAACGCTCCTCGGTGGCCAACGGGAAAGGCCGGAAAATGTGCAGGCTCAGGACCTCTGCGAGGGGCATAATTCACATTCTTTCCCCCGGGTTTCATAACAGAGGCCCGGCTGGTTTCCTTAAATGGGGAATTTGCGAGCCACCCTGTTCCCAGGGCCCAGCTGGCGTGGATGTGCTCGTGCAGAGCCTTCAACGCTGCCAAAGGCCCAGCCTAGCTCCACGGAGGAAAATCAACTCCTGAAGCAAAGCCCTGCAGCCTGGTCTCAGCGCACAGAGGGCAGAGGCTGGCTGCGGTTGTGGTTGTGTGTTATTTTAGGGAAGGGCCATTTTGCATTTTAAAGAGGGGGTTGGGTTTCAGCCCGGCTTTAACTCGAGACCCAGGAGCCACTGCAGCCCCTCGTGGGCTGGGACAGGCCTGGGCCACCCCCCAGCGCTGGGCTGATGTCTTCCCAGCCCCCGGGTCCTCAGGGCCGGAGAGTCCTCCCTGGAGCCCGCTCTGCTGCCCAAGTGGGCACCTGGTGCTGGGAGTGGAGGTGCCTCCCCAGCCTCGCCGGGACACCTGCCCTTTGCCACCCCGTGCTGCTGAACCTGACCAAGTCCAGGCCCTGGGGTCTGTGGTCCTCCTGGCTATGGGGCTCTTGGTCACGTGCACCCTGAGGTTGACGTTCAGACTGAGAACCTTCCTTCCTGATGACGTAGCAGGGGCAGTATCCCCTCATCTAAGGAGGGACCCTAGTTGTGAGGCAGAAAGGCTGCCTCACGAGAGGACAGACACATGGAGACAACAGAGGTTCCAACAGGGCCGGGAGGAGGCGGTGATGCTCCCTGCAGACACGAGTGTGTGGCCAGGACAGAGAATGAAGCCCACTGTCCCCGCTCTCAGGACTCAGCTTGAACTCATGGCAAGGACCACCGCCAGGCCAGTGTTGGGCAGAGTGGGGTGCTGCCCATGGTGCCTATGCACTGACCTGGAGTCCCTCCCTCCTGGGCAACGGTGTCTAAGGGGACGGAGCGGACACTGCTAACCTCGATCACACCACAGATGAAGCTGGGACCAGAGTCCAGCGTTCTCCCCGCCATTCGATCTGGTGAGTGGGACACTTAGCATCACCACTTCACTCCGTCACGCATCAGACACATCACTGGGGCGGCGGGAGATGTGGGGGAGAGGCTGGGGCCTCAGATATCCTGCCCAGGGCATCAACACCAAAGTCAACTCTGCCTCAGGGGCAGGGGTGTGATCCCAGCAGGATCTGGGGGAAGAATTCAGAGGCAAGATCAGAAAAGATTTCAAACATTTAATAAGAAAAGACAGAGCCAGAGATGGACCAACTCCTAGGGATGCTACAGGCAAAGCCAGCCTGAGTGTGAGCATGAAGACGACTGCTCCCAACCAAGCACCAAGCACCTCCCAACGGCGCTCACACACACACAAACACTCAGCTTTTAAACCAGCAGCTCCAGAAGGCGCCAGCTATGCCGACATCAGAAGCCGGTCTAGTGTGCTTTCTCAGTCAACACGCCGAGAAGGCCCCCGTAAGGAGGTTTACTTGGCCACCAAAGCGCCCCCTCACCCAGGGTGCTCCCCGAGCTACCCACGCACCTGCACTGGCAGGACAGGCCTCTGCCTCCCAAACCTCATTCCACCCACCCCAGGGCGGGCTGAGAGGCCCTTCCACATCCTGGGCTGCAGGCAGTGCGGCCAGTGTCACCACCCCTCCAGGGCAGGGGAGGGCACTGCCAGGGGCAACAGCAAATCAGGGGCATCAGGACCAGAACCCATAGCCCTATGGTGTTTCTGTTCCAGATGCCCAACAGCCATTCCTGACACATGAACAGCAGAGGAGTGGGCAGACCCAGCAGTGGGTCGAGCACGGCCAGGAGGCAGGTGCCTAGCTTGATGCAGCCTGGCTAAGAGTGTGTCCTTCCCAGGCGGCAGGAAGAGGGAACAGAGGGCCGAGGGATGACCGAACGAACAGCTGCCGCTCATGAAAGTCTGCAATGAGCCTGGCCTGGCTGGGCAGCTCGGTCATCTCCCCACAATCTCTCCATCCCAGCCTTCAACTCTGCACATGTTCTTAGCTTTGCCGCCACTCACAAAACCCCACCTGGAACTCATGGCTGGGCCCTGAGCCTTCGTAGGTCACGTGAGCTCAGCCAGACTGGGAGGCAGGGGGAAGAAGAGGGCTTCCAGAAGACGCCAGAGAAACCATCTGCAGAAGTTCCACTTCTGGACAAGGAGCTTCACTTTTTCCCCCCGTTTTCAGCTGATGCAGTCATAAAGGAAGTGAAAGGTGTGAGTTCTACCTGTCAGAGCGCTCGCACCTCCTCGGACACCGTCACACACACATCTGGGACGTCTAGTGATTCGAATCCACGGCCAAGCACGTCAGCTGCCTCAGAGACAGCGAGTTTAAAAAAAACCACACTACAGGGTATCAGGGGAAATCGTTCTCAACAACAACAAATTCTGAAAGCGAACCCACTTTAAGACTGCCGCATTTTCTCTAAAAAAGGTACGTGGGCTCAAGTAAGTTCAAGAGAGAAATCACGACCCCACCCACTCGCACCAGGGAGGAGAGGCACTGGGTTTACCCGTGAGCGGGGTCCAAGGCGATGGCCCGCGGCTGGTCCAGGTCCTGCCAGAAGAGGACCTTCCGGGACGTCCCATTGAGATTGGCCACCTCGATGCGATTGGTCTCCGAGTCCGTCCAGTACAGCTTCTTGCCGACCCAGTCGCAGGCCAGGCCGTCGGGTGACACCAGGCCGGAGATGACCACGTTCTGCACGGCAGCCCCCGTCTGGTTCAGGTAGGTCTGCTTGATGGCCTCCTCGCTCACATCCGTCCAGTACACGGCTCCCTTGGAGAACTGGAAATCCACTGCGGCCGCATCCTCCAGGCCGCTGACCACAATGGTGGACTCCAACTTGACTCCGCCCGCGTCCACCAGCCGTACGTCCCGGCGGTTGGCAAACAGGAGGAGCGGCGAGGCTGTGGGGGCAGAAGCAAACCGTGAGGACCGCAGGCTGAGGGACGGGGGGCTAGGTGCCTGGACCCTGCCCGGCCCGTGCCCGAGGCTCCCGGTTCCTTCCTTCCATCCCCAGCCACTGCCGGGAAGGCACCTGGGCGGGCCCAGCCACCCATTCAGGCGCTCTTTCAACGCAGCAGACGGCGCTGCAGTTCCTGAAATCACCGTGTGTCCCACCCAGGCCCCTCCTCTGCAGGGTAGGAGGACGCGCGGAGGGTTCGAGGTCAGGACCGTCTCCGGAGCTCCACCACTCCCACCACCACCATCATTACGTCACGTCTACAGTTCTTTGTGGCAGCAGGGACACGGCAAAGATCAAACACCGGGATGTAACAACTACATCCGAGCTGGGCATCCTGACCTCTTGCAAGGAGGATATGGCCACCAAAGAACATCTGTCCCTCATCTCACCCCTCCCTGCCCCAGGCAGGTACAGACAGATAATAAAGAGTGCGCATCCTCACAGGCTGACGGCTCTTTGAAGGTCACACACAGCACACAGAGGTGGGCAGGCTCCTCTCTGGGCCCCCTGGGCTCTCGGCACACAGGCCTGGGCTGTGGGTGACAGTTCACCCATTTTACAGAAGGGTAAGATAAGGCTTCGAGAGGAACAAAGTTCAACAGCACACCAGAGGTGCTACACTGTGCTCATCGCACAGGTGTATTTCGTTTGTAAAAAGGCATCACTTTTCTGTGTATACGCACTTCAGTAAAAAGGTTTTTTTAATTAAAAATGGAAGTTTCCCTGTTTTCCCAGCTGCTACAATATGCTGAGGGTCCCAGTGGACCCTGCACTCCAGGACGGCTTGTCTGCCCGTCTAAGAATGCCCTGCCCTGCCCAGGGCCAGCACACAGCAGCTGCTCTATAAATACATTTCATCCTCCCCACCCAGCCCCTAGCATCCTAATTTCAAGACAATGAGTCACCTCTGCTCTGTGAGAGGTGAGAAGGGAAAGGGCGGGGTGCCCAGAAGGGTCTGGGTCCCCCCTGTCAGCCAGAAGTTCCACAGAGCAGAGTGGCAGTGACACACACCACCGGAGGCACTGCCGGCAGTCGGGTGCCATCCGAGGGTCAGAGGCCGGCCGGTTGGAGGACGGTGGGCAAGGGGGTGATATCCAGGATCAGGGAGCGTCCAGACCTTCAGAGGAGGAAGAATCGTACAGACCAGAGGCAGAGGGCCTTCGCAGGAAGAGTCGTGTGGGATCTGGAGGCCCGTGGACCGAGGCAGAAAAGCTGCTGCAGACACCCCACAGCACATGCAGGGTGACGGGTGCCCCCAGAGCACCTGCCCATTCATCGTCACCAGGGCCCCGCCGGCCACTGGAGCATAGACGACCAGTAATCCCACCCCGCCTGCGAGGTTCACCGTGCCCGGCCTCCTGAGATTCCTCCCCTCTCATCCGGCGAAGGCAGGACCGGCCCGGGTGGTTCCTAACCTCGGGGGTCACAGAGCCCTCTGATAAGCTGACCCTCTCCCCAGAAGCAGACACAGGCGCGCACACCAAGGCCCCGTGACGTTCCCCCACCAGGATGGACCCAGCTCCCGCCTGAGAACCCCTCGCGAAGGCCAGCAGGGAGGACGCTGGCTTCACTCTTCTCTAAACTAGCACCTCTGGACGACAGTGCAAGGGACCATCTCAGGAGGAGGCAAGCTCCCCGCTGCCACAGGTATTCCATTGGGAGTTGGTGGCCACAGGTGAGGGACGAAACTCACCCGGCACCAGCATCAAGAGATGGACGGCCCCGCAGACAGCAGTCTCCAATCAGAGGCGTTCCGGCCCCCAGGGGAAGCGCTTTGGAGGGAGGTACCCACGGGGCGAGTCGCCAGTCCCAGCTGTTGGCCAGACACCCAGTAAGTTAACCCTTCCCCGCAGCCGAAGTCCCAGAGGCCAGGGAGCCTGGGCTGGGGGAGAATCAGGAGGCAGGGAGCCCTGGAAGCTGCCCTGGCACAAAAAATCCTAATTCTGCTCTGCTCTTTCTCCCCAAACTGGAAAGACCACATTTTCCCCGCAGTTTACACTCTGGGCAGTTCAGGTGCACCCTTCAAAGGCCACAAGTGATGGGGGGTGGATTTCAGTTTCCTGCGCTTTTCCCAAACTGAGACTCCTAGGAGGGCCAAGGCGGGCAGGCTCTCTCCAGGAGAAGCCACTCCTGCTTCGAAGACATCTAGAAACCACCACACACTCAGTTCCTAAGTCTGAAGAGGCACCCACTTCACTCTCCGGTTACCCTGGGGACGCATGGCGATGGGGGCCTCTTGTGGGGGGCTGCCCCCCCCAGCTGGCACCTACCCTCCCAGTGCCCCTCCTAGGGCTTGGGGAGCCCCGGCTGATGCGGCCCCAAGCCTACCAGGGGCCACGGGTACCCTGGCTCATCTGGGAGATGTGGCCGCCTGGGGCCCCTCCTTCCCCACGGGAGGAGGGAGGCTGGGGAGGCGGGCAGGATTAGAGTGGCCAGGTGAGGGGCTGGCGTCGGGACAGGCTGTCCTGAGGAGTGATGCACTGGGCTGAGACCACTACAGAGCCGGCCAGTGGGCAGGCAGCGGGGTGTCGTGTAGCTCATGCCAGCCTGGCTGGGACACGCAACGGAACCAAGAACCCACCCTCGTGTCCTGTATTACGTGGGGGGAAAAGACAACAAGCGACCCACATGACGGGTCAGGCGATGTCAGTTATGCCTCGCGACATCAATGCTGCGGTTTGCAAAACAGAGCAGGGTAAAGGATTCGGGGGTGGGGTCTGCCGTTTCACGTAAGATGGTCAGGGTGGCCTCGCTGAGAAAGTGACACCTGGGCAAAGACTTGAAGGGGGCGGCGAGAGAGGGCCGGACGGAGGGCATCCTGGCAGAGGGGATGACCAGTGCAAAGGTCCTGGGGCGAAGCATGCAGGAAGCGGCAGATGGCCCTATGTGCTCCTTCCCGAGGTGACGTGCCCACGGGCCCAAGACCCTGCAGGTCAAGGGGCTCAGGTGTGTATCTCCCAGATGAGGAGACTGCAGCTCTTGGAAGGGTGCTTTGACCTGCCCCAGGTCACTCCAGGGATGATCTCTCGATCAGTGGCCCAAGCTTTGGGGGCAGTGAGGAGAAGAAACAAGCAGTGTGAGGAGGGAGACGAGTGCAGGGCAGAGGGGCTGAGAGCTGGGCCGGCAGCCCAGCCTCCACCGCACCCCAGGACTCACGCGGGGTCACCCGGCCACTGCAGATGCAGGAACAGCCCTTTTAGGAAATACCGCGGTATCTGGTCCTAAGGACCATAAAACGTTTAAACCCTCTCCCTAGAGACGGGCCTCACAGGACCTTATCCCAAGGAACACCTGAAGGAAGGAAAAGGTCCTAGACACAATATTTACTGCAGCCTTCCTTATAATAAGAAAAATAAACAAATAAGAAATCTCCAACATTGGGGTACCTAGTCTGTTCTCTCAGTAGAAAGTTGTGTCCATTAAAGTAGTAAGAAAATGACTGCAGTGATACCAGAAAACGTGTAAGAAACGTTAAGTCAACACACACACACAACGTAACTATAAACCCCGATCTGCACTAGAATTGCGGGTATGAGAAGGTGCTAGGTGGGGATGAAGATTGAAGAAAGGACTGCATGATGAAAGATGACTTTGTTAAGCCTCTAGATAAATATCTTGAAATGTTTTAACCCCAGGTTCCATTTATGTTGCTATGACATTCTCTGTGCAAGTTCTTTTTTTTCAGGACCACGTATCACAAGGGTACACAGACCGGCTCGGCCCCCCAGAGTGAGCAGCCTGGAGCCAGCTCAGGGGCACGGCTCAGATCTGGGCCTCTCCGAGCTCAACGTCCTGTGAGATGGGGGTCCTCACTGCACCCCCACCTCAGAGACTGTGAGGCTTCAACAGAGCAATTCATACAAAGCCTCAGGCCGGTAGCAGCACATTTCAGGCACTCAGTGAACACCAGCCGCCGGGGCAGCACCTGTGCTTGCAGTTCATTAAATGTTTCTTTCACCCAGTCCCGGGCCGGTCCTGCTACACAGGAAAGCACGTCAGCTCAGACTCTCGTTCAAACCCCAGCCTGGCCTCCAGCTGCGAGATTTGGGGCCAGACTTTTTATCTCTGCTCTGAGCCTGTTTCCTCATCCATCCAGCAGGAAATGGTAACTACTTAAAAGGCGCCGCTGGCTGCTGTGGGGCTGCAGTGCAGAGCACCCGGCAGGTCCTCAAAAAGTTACCTGGCGAGGGGCTTCCCTGGTGGCGCAGTGGTTAAGAATCCGCCTGCCAATGCAGAGAACACGGGTTCAATCCCTGGTCTGGGAAGATCCCACATGCTGCGGAGCAACTGAGCCCATGCACCCCAACTAGTGAGCCTGAGCTCTAGAGCCCGTAAGCCACAACTACTGAGCCCGCGAGCCACAACTACTGAGCCCACGAGCCACAACTACTGAGCCCGCGGCCTAAAGCCCACGCTCCGCACCGAGAGGAGCCAACGCAATGAGAAGCCCGTGCACCGCAACGAAGAGTAGCCCCCGCTCACCGCAACTAGAGAAAGCCCGGGCGCAGCAACAAAGACCCAACGCGGCCAAAGATAATTAATTTTTTTAAAAAGTTACCCATCGAGCTACCACGTGACCCAGCAATTCCACTCCCAGGTGTGTACCCAAGAGAACTAAGAGGACTCAAATAAATACTTGTACATGCATGGTCACAGCAGCACGATTCACAGTCACCCAAAGGCAGAGGTAGCCCAAATGTCCATCCATGGACAAATGGATAAACAAAACGTGCTCTATCCATACAATGAAATATAACTCAGCCATAAAAAGCAGTGAAGGACTGACACAGGCTACAACATGGATGAGCCTTGAAAACATGAGGCTGCAGAAGAAGACAGACACACAGATTAGTAGTGGCCAGGGGCTGGGGGGTGGGGATGGGGTGAGGGAATGAGGCAAAACCGCTTAATGGGGACAGGGTTTCCTATAGGGGCAATGGAATGTTCTGGAACTAGATCGTGGTGGCTACCCAACATTGTGAATGCACTAAAGGCCAATGGATTATTCACTTTAAAATGGTTAATTTTACGTTGCATACATTTCACCTCAATAGATAATTTCTCAAGGCACCATTACACCCCAAGCCCACTGAATTCCCCCCGTGACCTTCTTCCCTCATCCTGGCTTCCCAATCGGCTAACTCAGCCATGGATGACCCTTTCTGTGACCCTGGATTCACGCAGCCCCTTCTTGGCATGGCCCTCAGAACATCCACAGAGTTCTGTGGGTTCTCCGTGTTTCCCTGCCAGGGGACGGGGAGTAGACCACTCCCACCTATTTCTAGGCTAGGTCTGCCGTTCCCAGCATCCTCAGCCCATCAGTGTCAGAAAAAGGCCACGCTTTCCCGTCCTGGCCCGGGTACCAGGACCCGTGATTAACGTGCAGTCCCTACCACAGCGGGATCAGGAGTCTGAAGATCCCAGTGCCAACAACCCCATTTTAACCCATGTAAGCGTAGCCAGTATTTATATATAGAATTCATAGCAGATGTCTGGGCTTCCATTCCAATAGCCTGTATTTTACACCGTTCACGTGGTTACACTGAACACAAGCCGACTCACTGTAACCCAATCCTCTGCTACTACACCAAAATAAGCAACGTTTTTAGTACCTGCCTTATTGATATTCACCAAGCATTACATTGCTCATGGGAGCAGGCTGGAGGCTGGAGGCCAACTAGGGATTATGGGTCAGCAATGGTCCTTCGTCCCACACCAGCCCCACGGGGAAGGTCAAGAAGAGGAAGACAACGTGGGGTACATTCAGGGAGCCTACAGCGCAGTTGGGCAGGACACACGTTATACACACACGCACGTATGCGGTCAACCACCTAAGCAGGAAGAAAAGGCAGACGCGTGACATGGACAGGAGGTGCCCGGAGGAGAACAAGCTGTCTGGTGAAGCTGGCGGGCTCCCTGGAGGAGGGAGACATGAACGAGACTTAGCGAATGCCGACCCCGAGATGCAGCTATGTGCTCAAGGCAATGAATTCTACCCACAGTAACTTTCCTGACGCCTAACGGCTCTGGGTGGCTTCTAGCTTGGGCTTCTCAAACTGGGCACTCGCCACCCCTCCTTCACACTTGCTCATACCTGCATCCCCAGGGGCAGGAGCTCCTCCTCCAGCTGCGCCCGCGTCTGCTTCCACGTGCCCTCTGTTCTCTACTTGCCCAGCCCTGCGCCACACCACGTGCTGAGCAGGCTTTCTAACCAGCCCCGACTGCCGGAAGAGGCAGTCCCTCCTAATGCATGTCCTTTAGAAAGTCCTGGCTGCCCCGGGTCCACTACATCCCCTTACACATTTTACAGCCAGCTCCCCAAGTTCCATAAAATCCGTGTTGGGATTTTTCATGGCATTGCTTTTAAGGTTTTTACGATATGAAAAAAGCAAAAATGTCAGAGCTTAGCTGGCAGGACAGAGCGACAGACAATGACGTTCACGACACTGTTGTCTGTGGTGGTGGAAGCCTGGGTTTACTAGTTTATTCAATTATGGTGGGAGATGGATGGGGGTGATGGTTGTACAACACATGAATGTCCTTCATGCCACCGAACTGGACACTTCAAAATGGCTAAGAGGGTAAATGTTATGTGTATTTTAACACCATCCAAAATAATAACATAAATAAAAACTGATGGTCTAGTAATACTGTAGATTATAAGCTACTAAAAAGAATGACTCAGAACTACAGCTACAGCCTTCACTCAGGATTTTTTATTTTACATGTTGGCTGGTCATTAAAGCATGTCTACTATGTACTATGTATTCATTAACTGAAGCCAGTGTAGACTCATCTATACCTATTTCGTGAAATGGGTTAAGATCCAATATTCCCATTTACTTTGATGTTCAAATGTTTCCTACGTTTGGACGGTGAGAGTCCCTTTACGTTGGCTCTCGGGTCCCCCTGACACGTCCCCACCACCGCTTGAGGATTTCTTTACTTTCTTTCTGGGACCGTGACATGCTCCAGGCTCATGAGTATTTCTCCCTGCCCCAGCTGGAGAACCGGCCCTTTCTCGAGAAGCTCTGCTTCCTTTGAGTGGAGAGTGATCCTTAGAAGCCAAGACCTGGGTGCTGGGTGTGCTCACTGCTTCTGGGCCTTCTCAGCAGACGGAGCTGGGGAACATACACACGGTCCCTCCTCCTTATTCACAGATGCCAGCCTGGAGAGTCGCCCAGTGGCTCAGATTCATTCATAACCCCATCGATGCCCAGGGGCTTTCCGATCATTCCTGGACGTGCACATGCACAGAGAGGGGCGGAAAAACAGTCACCGGATACGCCAGCTCCCAGCCAAGGCGGCACAGGCGAGCTCTGCCCTGCCGTCTCGGCTCACACCGGAAGCGTGCGTCCTCTGCCCTGCCGTCTCGGCTCACACCGGAAGCGTGCGTCCTCTCCAGTCGTTAATGGCACATTGTTGGCCTTTTCTGTGCTTTCTGCGGGTGATTTCACTGTTGAAAACGGCCCCAGGCACAGGGCTGAGGGGCTGTTGGTGTGCAGCGTGGCGTACGCACAGAGGAAATGGGTGTTAGATGAGCTTACAGCATTACTGGTCATGGGTCAGTGTGAATGAACCAACGATACCTATTAAATCACGTGTCTTTGAACAGAAACACACGTCCAACAAGGCTGCGTGTCCATCGGCAGATGAAAATGTGACCGGAAGCTCTGGGGGGGAACCCAAGCCTGTATCTCCCCCAGGACCAGTGGTTCAGAATTCACTCATTCAGTGTTTGCTGTGGCTTTATACACCAGAACTACTGTGAATAACGAAAACCCACTGTATATGTATATACGTACATTCCTACACACACACCCGTAACATTTCTCTATTTCTCTGTGTGTGTGTGTGTACACGTGGTAAAAATTCATGACTTCATGGCTGTCCTTGCAACGTTAAACCTTTCCTCGGGGTACTGTCTAGTCTCCCCTTTCTAGTTCGTCAGTACGCTCTCCAAAGTGGAAACGTGGCTTTTGTGATTGTCAATATATCTACTTACCTGCTCAGTATCACCAGCTCCCAACCACTCCCATAAGCTCTGCTGGCCTCCCCCGCACCAACCTCCCCCAGCCCATGTCACCAGCCGCACCTCTACGTGGCACCCCACCATGACCTCACATCCTCAGATGCGAGGCACCAACATTTCTGCACCGGGAAGGGAAGGGAAGTGCACTCCTGGGAACCGTGCTGAATCTATACATCGTGGAGGGAAAACTGACATTTCTACGATATTGTCTTCCTATCCACGAACATTTATTTAGGTCTTCTTTAGTGTCCCCGTAAAATTTTGTTGTTTTGTTTTTTTTGGCATACATTCTGGCACATTATTTCTTCAATATACCCCCAGGTGCTTCAAATAAAATTCAAAGCATTAAAAAAAAAATGAAACTAGCATGACTGTAACAGAGAGAGACTGCTAAATTCCCGTGAATCTTATGATAAAACATGAAACTTCAAAGACACTTGGGTTGGGATGGGGACAAAGCCTCCCCCATTCCCCAGGCAGGAAAGCTCCATGTCCCCTCTAGGGGAAATGGGTGAAAAGCACTGATCTGGCTAAAACGATGGGAACCAAGGAGAAACCTGTGCGGTCCCCCAAAGTGCAAGCGAACGAGCCTCCCCAGCTCCGAGCACAGAAAAGCTCCGTCTCTCCCCTCCAAGCGCAATAAAAGAACCACACGCGGCTTGGCCCAGAATGAGGCTCGGAGAGCTTAAAATGGCTGGAAATAGTCACTGCTGTACCATTAGTAGCATCTCAGCAAAATCACACCTCGGTGTCTCACAGAACTTTCCTAATTAAGGGAGAAGCAATACTAAAAATCCAAGCTCACTTTTCTGTGGGAAGTTCCTCGAAGCCGAGGGCCCCCCGCCCCACATTTCCATCCCTGCCCTCAGCTCCCCGGAGGCCCTCGCCACCTGTGCTGCTCTCACAGCGGGGGCAGCGGCCACGGCAGCCCTCGTGCAGGACTACAGCGACCACAATTCCGGCCACAGAACCCCGTGTTTGATCTCAGGCTTCGACCCAACTGAGATAGGCTCTTTTTGGTGACACCATCCTGCAGTGGTCTAAATGTTCCAAAGGACAGACTTGACATTTACAACAATAATAAAAATCTTGGGTTTCCTTTAACTGAACAGATGTTCTGCCTTTTACGGAAAGCTCAGCAAACTCAAACTTGTAGGCCTGAAAGGGTTGAGCCCGAGTGATGAATCTTTGATAACATCTCCGAATGCCCGGGGATGATTCTACTCCCCAGTTTCCACCTCGGCTGAGTTATCACAGCCCCCACCCAACCACCCAGACATCTCAGAACCCACTGAGCCAGGGAATATCCCCAAATTCCTCTCTCCGTCCCCCCACCATGGCCTCAGGCGCCCAGGCTCCCCTGCACAGACCCCACCCTCTCCACCTCCAAGCCTTTCACCGCCCCCACTCCCACCAAACCCTCCCTGGTGGCTACGCCTGGCCCAGGTGAAAGCCTGGGTCCTCCAGGAGCCCTCCCAGCCTGCCCCGCTTCCCCGAGGGTGTTGTGTGTACCCTCACCAGGCGGGCCACACCCCACTCCCCAGGGCAGGGATGGGGGTGTCACCCACACAGCCCCATGCAGAACAGGGCTGGCTGCCAAAGGGGCGGTGGTCCACCCTTCCCATTCCAGGCGCTTTTTTTTTTTTAATTTATTCATTCATTCATTCGGCTGCACGGGGTCTCAGACGTGGCACGTGGGATCTTTCACGTGCGGGATCTTCGTTGCAGTACGTGGGCTCTTTAGCTGCGGACCACGGGCTCTTAGTTGCGGCATGCATGTGGGATCTAGTTCCCCGACCAGGGATGGAACCCGGGCCCCCTGCACTGGGAGCGCGGAGTCTTAACCACTGCGCCACCCGGCAAGTCTCCAGGCGCTGTCTTGATGATGCTTGATTGATTGAGTTGCTGCCATTCGCATACAAGTAATGAAGAAATGCCAGATTTCGCTCCAAATCTGTAGCAGATGTCGCCATGGCTGGCAGACAACTGTAAACCATTCTGAAGGACAGGCTGCCTTTTCCCAAACCAAGGCTGCTCGGGTTATAAAGAGCTTTTATCACGACCACAGGGGTGGCGGCGTTCGGAACAGACACAACTAGAACGTGGCTCCCGGGGCCGGGCACACGGGTGATGGCTGGGAAGGAGCTCGAGGAAACTTCCGGAACACTGGAAGTCCTACGCTCGACCCGGGCTGACAGGTGAGCTGTGGACATTCACCAACCTGCTTTCCTAAGGTCTGTGCACATGGCTGGGTGCGGGACAAAGGCCACCCCCGACCCCCGTCCCAGCCCAGCCATGTGGTCACACCCTGCTCCCCGCGCTCAGCCCACACTTGCCCGGCTCCCAGTGCCTCCCCACTTGCCTCCCCCCTACCCCGTCCACACGTTCTCCCCACCCACCCACCGCCCTGACCCTCAGCTAGGCCCAGGCTCCCAACTCAGCTTGGAGAGCATCCTCTCCCTTCCAGCTTGGTCACCCCCGTTTCTGATGTTCCCCAGCCCCCATCCCAGTCTAATACATACATACATACATACACACACACACGCACACACATGCGCGCGCTCGGCCTATAGGAAGGTGGTAATTAACCCTGAGGCCCCGGGCAAGCTTCCCGAGCAGGGTCCCCATCTCAAAGGTCAGGGAAGCAGGTGAACAGGAAACGGTCGGGGGCAGGTTTGGGGAAGGGGTGGAGCAGGAAAGAAGAAATCAGCTGCAAAAGATAAAAAGAAAATGAGGTCGTTTGTTTCCGACACCTTAGAGCACAAAGAAGCTTAGGACGCGGCCTCCCGGGCTTCATGAAACAGGGAGATGGGCTGGGGGGCTGTCCCCTGCACGGGGGGCTATGGCCCTGACACGGGGCCACTCAGGCCCCAGGGCAGGCAGGAGGGCACACTGGCCATGCTGAGGACAGGATCGAACCTCCGTTCTGGGAAGAGCCTGGGCTTGGTAGCTACTGGAAGATCTGGGGGACAAAGGGTCAGAACCTGACCCAGGCCCAGTGCCTGCAGAGGGACCCCTGAGTGTCAGTCAGGGCAGCCAACCGCCCCCAAGGGCTACTCTGAGGGTCCTGACCCAGCTGACCTGGCCCGTTCCAGGAATGACCATGTGGCCCTAATTCCCACCCAGCCAAGGGTCACCCCCAGCCCAGGGTCACCCCAGGGATGATATCAGGTTGTCACCAAGCCCCCCACCTTGCAAGTGGTAATCACCAGTGCCCAGCCCCCAGCCCAACACCCACGGGGGACCACAGACTCAAGGGGGCCAGGCAGAGGAAGAAACGCCTGCTGTGTGGTCCCCACCCTCTACCTTTGCCCAACTTACCCTCATGACCCCCTGCTGAGGGAGGAGCTAGCTTATCTACCTTTTTTAGCAGATAAGGTATCCAAAGCACAGCGGTCACCAAGGTCACATAGCAAGGCCATGCAGCACACAACTGGCAGGGGTGGGGGTGGAGCCCCGATCCTGTGCTGGGCTTTTCCCTCCACCACCTCCCCTGCCCCAAAACCCTATGGACTCTAGGCTAAATCTGTGTAAGGGGACAAAGCCCCAAAGCAACCAACAACAACCAACGTAAATGTTCCTGGAGGTACTTGTTGGTTGCTTTGGGGCTTTGTCCCCTCACACAGAATCCCTCGATGAGAACGGCCGGGAGCTTACTCTGACCTTAAGACTCAAACAGGACGCTGGGTCATCCCACACAGTCCTCGGAGAGAGACAGGGCCACCATGCAGAGGTGACAGCTTGAAGAAGCCACCCCAAAGCGAGGGTGACAGTGAAAAGCAGTGCCGGCAATGTCATGTGTCACTCTGGGCACAACCCAGCTCGCAGGACAGTCATCGCCCTCTCTCCCCAACCTGTCAAGGCTGCCTAGGCAGAGGGGGACACGGGGGCAAGTGACCACCAGTCTAAAGGCTCTGAGAAGTCCCGTAGGACTAGTTCACTTCCTAAGCCCCAGGACTCCCCAGATGTATCTGATCACAAATAGTTTCTACTCTTGGCCCAGGGGATACGTTTTGAAAAACCTGGGGTCCTAGGATGTTGGTGATCTCAGCTCCGCACCCTCACTTTCCACCCCGCAGTTGCCTCCCCCGCCTTTCACGGACAAGGAGGCTGACGGCCACCGAGACCCGGGGCTCCCTGGGGAGGGGGGGCCTCACTCACCCCACACGTGCAGCTGCCACGAGGAGCCCCTCCGGCTGTGGCCAGTGGCTGCCAGCCTTGATGGAGAGGCTTCCTCCATCTGGTTACAAGGAAATCGTTTACAACACACCACCCGGGATGCAGACGACCCAACAGTCTCCAAGGCATCGGTCCACACTCCACGACCAACGCAGCACAGAACCGGTGACCCAACTGACCGGGACCCCCAGGCCGAGTGTTCGCATCCGGCCCACAGGCCACCCAGAGCTGGTTGACAACTACTGTTTGGACTCCAGTCCAAACACCAGTGAGGGGGGGGACACATCCCACGCCAGGGCCAGTCAGCAGAGACAGATGGCCTTTCCCAAAACCGAGTCCGTTACCGTAGCCCGTCGGTGGTGGAAGCCGGGGTCTACGCAACACTGCACAGCGGAGATTTTCCTGCAAGGGAAAGCGCTTCTCCATGAAAGCCATTTCCCCCATAATTATGTTTTAATTGGGCAAATATATATATTCCCCTGCAGTGGCTGTGCAGGTGCAGATAGGGCTGGGGGGGCCGGAAGCAGAGGCCCAGGGGTCTGAGAGGGAAGGAAACAGGTGGTGAGGGCTCACCTCAGGCACCTCTGTCCTTCCCTCCCTCCCCTGCACCCACAAACACCCCGACACACACACCCACACATGCACTCACTCTGCAAGCCCTAATTCAGCAACAGCGGGATGTTACCCACTCAGTGATACCTAGGACAAGTTTTTAGGGAATATGACATTTGATTTATGTCTGCCCATGTGCGTTCTCACTAATTAGAAGGTTCAGGGCAGAGCAGGAAAAATATGTATTTCAGAGTCCCAGTTTGACTTGCCAGAAACCAGCCCATTCCTAACATTCTTATTTTCGACAAAATATAGCATTCTGATTACATACCATTTCGGTTCCATGGCTCCTGGCCTGCCAGGCTCCCGAGAGCGGCCCAAGGCCACGGCAAAGATGGAGAGACAGGTCTTGGGATGGGGACCGACTCCGGCCCTGGAGGATGACAATGCCTGTCCATTCTGGCAGAAGGCAAGTCAGTGGCTTTCAGCCGAAGGCCCAAGGCCCCAACCTAAACAGGCCCCAGGTGGCGCCCCAGGTTTGTACAGGAGGCGGGCCACCCCGGAGAGGGGTTCTCACGGCACTGCCCCCTCCAGGCCTGTTTCCTTGTCTGCACCGAGAGCTCAGCACTGCGCTTATCCAAATGCACTGTGGCTTGTCAGCCAATTCAAAGAGCAATGAAGAGGTGGGCACTGGAGCCTCAGTCTGCCAACTGCAGTCCCTGTACGCCCCTGAGAGCTCCCCAGGCTCTCCTGGCCTCAGCTTCCTCACCTGTGTGATGGGGTCTGATGGCACCCCGCCCCCAGAGAGGCCGGAAGGATTCAATGAGTCAATCGATGAACATCTCAGAACCTGCCTGGTGCACTAAGTTTTCAATAAACGTGAGCTATTTTGATCTATCACGTCTACAGATTTCTATCTCGGGTGTTCTAAGGCAGGATGTATTGACCAAAAAATAAAGATTTTCGTTAAACGCAGGCCTCAAATAAAGTGATCCATAGAGGTCGTTCTTAATGGAGACCCGTATCAGAACTGCCCTAAGCGCAAGCTTTCAGGGTCACTTAGCTGTCCTTGGGAATCAACCAAGGAGGCACTTCTAAGGGTACCGTGTGTGCGCACACGTGTGTGTGTGTGTGTGTGTGTGAGCGCGTACATGCCTCCGTGTGGTTCACAGCTCCCCCAAGGAGCACACACACCCCGTGTCTCAAGTAACTAAGCGAGAGGCCAAGCAGCGGAGGAGGGCCTGAAGCGCCCTGGGCTCACGGTGATGCCCCACCTGGTTCTACCTGGCTCTCCAGCCAACTCTGCCATCTGCACTGTGTCCTGGAGACCTGCCCTTGGCACAGGACTGGTATTGGATACAAGACAAAAAGAAGAGGAAAGGGGCCGGATCAACACCTGGTAAGAGAGACAGTACCAAGTCCCAGGGCCCACAAACGCAACGCAGACACAAGAATTTAGCGCGAAGGCCGCACAGTTAACTCAAGGACTGGGGACAAAGGTGCAGGCTGCAGTGCCTCTAAGTCCCAACCCTCAAATCCCCCCCACAGGCAAGCAGACCGCCCGGCCCCCGGCAGTCAGCCAGGGCCTCTCACCAGGCTGGCACGGACTGGTCATTTCCACCGAGGTGGGGGAAGGTGGGATCGTCCCACCTCCCCCCATGCCCACCGGCAAGGAAGGCGGCGTGTTCCCCATGTGGTTACAGAGACCTCATTGTTCTGCCCCGCAGAGAGGAAACTGGAGAGGTGAGCTCAGAATGCATTTTGGAATCAGCAGAAAAGAACATCTGGGAAAGGAAACACGCTTCAGAAACAAACATACCTTTGTACCAGCTTTTCTTTAAGTGTAGCAAAAAAATAATGATAATAAGGACGTGCCAAGTTGACCATCATTCACAAAATCTCCTTCTTTTGGGGCAAAATTGGGAGGCTCTGTTTTCCAATGATCTTCTGCTCCAGGAAGAAAGCAGCCACCTGGGTGCCAAGACCCAGAGACTCCCCCAGGAGCCAACAGGACCTCGGGCTCAGGACACCTAGTCCCACAGACAGAAGGGGACAGACGAAAACCATCAGATAAAAGAAAACTCAAACCTCTTGCCCCCGGCCCCGGCTGAAGCCTCTCAGGACGCTGACATTCTCTGAGGAGCTGTCAGTTCTCAATTCCACATATCTATGTGAGTTTGTGGGCTGCCTGTGAAGTCCAGCGCCGAGGACCAGCACACTGATTATTTCTGGAACCAACCTGGGCATCATGCCATCACCCCATTTTATGGACCAGGAGAGTGAGGCACAAGGTGACCAAAGTCACACTCAGCCAATCAACGCTGAGAGATCAAAGCGCTCAGGTTCTTTCCACACTTGAAATCCGTTCGTTTTACCTCATGGGGCCATCGAATGACCCCAGAACTCTCTGCAAAAGGGCTAGACACCGGGGCAGCATCCAGACAGGGGGAGACCGCCCCCTGAGGCATTGCCGTGACCGTCCCAGGAGGATCGCGGCCCCTCGTGCGTCCCAGGACAACCCCCCTGTCCTCGGGCAGCACAGACGCACGCTGCAGCCCGATGCTCCTTGCCCCTCCTCCGCAGGCAGAGAGAGCAGGGCCCAGAGAGCGGGACACCGCTCCGGAGGGAGAGCCCGAACAGGCTGGTGGGCCAACAGCGCCTCCTGCTCATCTCTGGGGCTCCCACCCCGGGTGCCCACCTGCCGGGGTGGGCAGGGAAGACAATCGTTCCTGTGCACCCATCTGTAGCCACACAACAACCCAAGAGCCCAAGTCCACGCTCCCTCCCCCCACCCCGGGAACCCTCCTCACAAGGACCACCTGGGCTCTGGGGTTGGGGGGTGCTCAGGGGTTCTAAGCGTGGAGCTACGTGTCTCCTGCGTGATGAAGCCTTGAGGCTGGGGGTGGAGGAAGGGGGCGCGTCCCATCACTGGGTCACTCCACAAACTCATGCTGCCCCTCAGCTTCATCAGTGACCACGGAGATGTGGCGGACCTCCCTGCCTCTAGAGCTGGTCGGAGGAGTGGAGCAATAGCCCTCCAGAAGGTAAACATTTCAGCGAGAGAGGCCTCCGTGCTGTCTCGCAAGGGAGACTGATCCAGAGGAAGACGGGGTCCAGGTGGCACCTCCAGGGAGCAGGCGCAGGAGGGAAGGCCCTTCACAGCCCTCACCGGTACAGTCACCGCCGGCCTGGGCCAGCCACGAGGATGGAGCCCCTGCCTGCCTGTGCTCATCCAGCTCCCAGGGGCCCGATTCTGTGCCGGGCACACCGGCCAGAGGCTTAAATTACTCCTGGGCTAGAGGCAACAGCAGAGTCAGGAGAGCCGGGAGCCTCCCAGGTCAAGGAGGAGGCCGGTCCCACCTGAGCAGGTGCAGAGGGCAGGTACGGAGGGAGGGCAGGGGGCTCAGGGCCACACAGGAGCAGCGGCTCCACCCTGAAGGTAAAGGGCGCTGACCGTCCACGTCCCAGAGAGGGGAGCCACAAGTAGGGACCTCAGTTTGAGGGTGAAGAGCCAGCACCTGGGCTGCCTCGTCCGCCTTCAGCAGGGAAGGTGACGGGCTAGGAAGCGGGGGCGGGCAGGCCAGCGATGCTGGGGGGCTGGGAGGAGGGGGATGCTGGTCAGCCGATGAGAGAGGAGACCCTGGGGGTCGGTCAGGCTGGCTCAGGCAAGAAGGAAGTAGGGTCTCCGACAACAGCCTCTGAGGAGGGAGAGGCAGGGGCTGAGCTCCTGGCCACACCTCTAACAGAGCACAGGTTCCAGGAGAGACGCTGCCCTCAGATACCTGCACCTGCGGCCCCAGCCCCAGGGTTCCCGGCACCCACCCCACCAGGCTTCCAGCTACAAAATAAATGCCGGATTGACCTTGGCAAGGAAGCAAGTCCGGGACTGGAGCCATCAGGCCACTCGGGGCAGTTAATGTAACACAACACTCACCTTCTCATCAGAGGTGGACTGAGTGGGCCGAGCTGAGACGGTTCCCACCAAGCCACCTTTCGGCTGGAGTTGAACCTGATTCCAGAATCCCCTGAGGGCCCTCGCCCCCGAGAATAACAATTATGATTGCCGTAGTAACCCTAATAGCTAATAACTACTGAGGGCCCACGGGCGCTGGCCTCACCTCTTTGCATCCTCAGGTGTGTCTATGTGGTGGCATTACGATTACCCCCCACACACCCCCCAACAGGTGGGGAAACTGAGGCCAGAGGGGTAGCTCACTCGTCCGAGGCTGCAGAGCTGGGAGCGAGCCAGCATGTGAACCGAGCCAGAACAGGTGGGAGGGGCCTGCTGTGCCCTGGGATTCCAGGCCGGGGAGGCTGGGCGGGCAGCCCCCAGGGCCCCCAGGCTCACGGCTGGGATTCCTCCAGCAGCTCCCTCAGCTGTTCACAGCAAACCGAAGGGGGGGGGGGTGGTGGGGAGTGACAGGGAAGCAGGCTGGGAGCTCAGTGTGTCCTCTGTCCAGGGGTGCCTGAGACAGCGGGTCTGCTCGGAGGCCAGCACTGGACACGGCTGCTGGAGGGGACAACACATCACGCCACATGTGCCACGGTGGGGTGACCTTCCCGAGTGTCCACTAGGGACCAAGCTGGCCTTAGGTGCTATGGGTAGGCAGGGGCAGAACGAGGCCCACCTGTCCTCTTCACATCTACAAAGAGTGGGCAGGGGACACCTGAACCAAGTGTGTCCCTTGGTGTCCCTCACCACTCACAGATCAGAACGCGTTCCTAACTGGGCACCCCCCCATCTGCGTCACCACCCTGCTCTGCTGACACCAGCTAGGGAAGTCCGGAAAAACCCTAACCCTGTCCAGTTCCCCACTGAAAATACAACATCCCCTGAGATCCCAGCCATCCAGAGACCTTAAACCTTACTGCAGTAAGATCAGACTAGTGATTAAACCCCCAGAGTTTCTGGAGAACTCTCTCTTCACAGGTCCAAAGTCCCTAACACGACCCTCTAGGCATCCAGGGCTGGGGGGCGGTGTGGGGGGTAGGGGCCCCCCCTCAGCCACCTTCCATCCTGGCAGGGCGGGGGCACTGGGTACCTAGACAAGAAGCTCCAGAAAGGCCGGTGATGTTAAGACACAGGAGGCCGGGGGAGAAAGGCTCGCCTGGCAGGTGCTCTGAGTGCATCTTCTTGGATCCTCGTGGGTGGAGCAGAGCAAGGGGGCTGCCTGAAGCCCAGTGCCCACCTTGCAGCCCGACCTGCCTGGATCCTGGAGCAGATCCCGCTTCATCCTCCAAATCAGTTATTCCCAGCCCGGGCCCACAGCCCAAGGGGCCACACGGTGTGCTGGCCCCAAGAGGCACTTTGACGGCTGAAAAGCCAAATGGAAACTCCCCGGTGAGAGGCTGATGGAAACCTTGCAAGCCCCAGCAGCCCGGCTTGGTGATCGTGAGTGTCTGGGATCAATAAGGACAAACGGTTACTACTTCACAAATGTACTTTCCTTGGAAAGATAAACTCCTTCAAAATAAAGGGGAAAGTTTTAAAAAGCTAGACCTGGTAGCCAAGAGGATGGAAACTGCTCTTCGGCTCTGGGCAATCCTCTGTACATCTTGAACCGTTCACTGCTCCAATGCCTTCTGAAAGGAGGTGCGGGGCGGGCTGCCTCGAGGGCAGATCACCGCCTGCACCATGGTGACCAGGACCCTGCTCTCCGGGCAGGGGTGCACGCACGGGTCACCCGGACCGCCCCCAACCCCATCCCGGCAGAGCCAGACAGCCAGCATCTCAGCCCTGTGAGCTGACACTCCACTTGGAGAGGACTCTGCCAACACTGAGGGCACCGTGAAAGCCAGCACAGACCACCCCCCGGCGGCACCCGGAGCAAGCGGCCAGCAGTTCGTGGGTTCTGGGCAGCCTAAGAGCTGCAGCAGGGAGCCAGGCAAGGACCCAGGCTGCGGTGGCCACGACCGGTGCAATGAGCCTCTTGAAAGGGAGGCCGGCAGTGGGAGGCCCACGGCGGCCGGGCTCGGGAGCCGCTCACCCACAATACAGCACGGGCCCCGGGAGTCAAGCAGGGCTGAGCAAACTCATGCAGAGACCCGGGCAGTGACAACGCGACTGGAACAAGCTTCGGATGCTCAAGGGCGCGACCCTGAAGGGGCAACGTTCTCGTAAAAAAAATTTTTTTTTTTTTGGCTGCGCCGCGCGGCTTGCAGGATCTTAGTTCCCCGACCAGGGATCGAAACCGTGCCCCCTGCGGTGGAAGCACAGAGTCTTAACCACTGGACCGCCAGGGAAGCCCCAGGGCAACGCCCTCTTAATGCGTAAACTCCTGCAAGTTCATCAACAATGTCGTCACTCAGCTACCTACTCTGTAGTCGTAACTCAAAAGCACAGAAACCTTTTTTAGCATAAAAATTCTTGTACCACTATTTCTGCGTGTTTTGCATGACTGAAAATGTTCTACAGTTTTTTGAAAGATGATAAAAATGACGGGTGAAGGATGCAGGCGCCAGGCCCCACTGTCACGTCTCAGTCCGGGTTGCGGAAGGTGGGAGGTGTCACGCGGACCCAGGACATCGCGGTCCAGAGCGTTTAGGATGCACTGGGTTTCCTGAAGTAGAATAAAGGCCAGCTTTATTTGCTGCAGGCCATCTTAGAATCCAGACCTCAGAAATATGGGCTCTAGAGGGGGGAGGGGGGGTCCCACGCTTGGCCCCAGAAGCCTTTTGTCATGTAGCCGGACAGCTGTTTCACAATCTGGGAAACAAAGCCAGGCTGGAGTTTGGGATGCAGGCGGGAGCTCGCAACGCTGTAGATTCAGGGGCCGGAGGAAGTAAGGATGGGAACTATCCGCTCCCTGGACAGACAAGGCCTCGGGAATCCTCAGGGCAGCTACGCTGAGCGTCCACTACACACCAGACACCAGGCCAGAGGTAGAAGGACGAAGATGAAGACCATCTGTCCCCCAGGCCCTCTCAGGCTGGGCGGACCATGAACGGTTCTGGACTCCAAGGAGATGGATCTGCCTGGAAAAGTGCTCACCCCGGACAGCAGGGGCACATCCTCAGAGCAGCATGGAACACTGGGCCAAAAAGTTCCGACTCTGGACACCACGAAGCCAGTGCAGTGTTTCTTAGAAAGGGAAGGATATGATGAAACTAGTTTTAGAAAAATTAATCTGGCCAGAGTGAAAGATAAACGGGCAAGGGGAAGGTTCTAGAAAGCAGAGACCAACTAGAAGTTGATGTAATCCTCCACCTGGAATCTAGTCCTCCATGGGGTACTGTGGAGGCCCCAGGGGGAAGCCTCTGAGCCGGGGGGTCTGGGTGCGGGAGGGAACGGAGACAGGCCTGAATCTGGACAGCAGAGGACGGACGGTCACCAAAGTGCTCCCCGCTTCCGGCCTGAGTAAAGAGGAATCCAGCGGGGCTAAGACGGACGCCTGCCGCACCCTGGTTCCCCGCATTCAGTCTCCTTCGGGGAACCAAGCTCGCTCTGGGGAAAGTTCAGAGAAACGGCCTCCCCCACAAAGGCCAGATGGAGAACACACCTTGACCTACAACCGGCTTGCGGGGAGGACATCCCCTCAGCTCCCATCGTGGACAACGCCTGCTCCTTCCAGGGCGGAGTCCCAGGTGGCAGCTGTCCGCACGCGCGCGGCAAGTCTGGAAAGCACCCAGGCCCCCGGGGCTCAAGTGTCCGGGGCCGGGGCCATGCACTCAGGTGACCTTTAATGCCCACTGAGCAATTTCCTGAGAGTTTTGGGGACCTACCTAGGCAGGTACCGCCTCCCCATCTGGGTTAATAGAGGGTACAGCCCAGAGAGGAAATTATTAAAGTTGCTCACACTTTGCTCTGGAATGAACGAGGGGAGGGGAGCAATCATTCACGCAGTAATTATATTTGCCTCTGGGCAAGCGCTGGGATTAGCTGCACTAGAGCCTGTTTCCTGAGCAGACGCTGGCATGAGCCAGGGAGCAGGCGCAGCCCAGGCAATCCAGCGTACACACCGCCTCTGAAGCACACGCCACATGCCAAGAGGAGCCCAAAATGCGAAGGCCAGCTCCGCGGCAGCCACAGGTGGGTTTCCTTCACAGAGACCAGCCTGCTCGGTCAGAGGCCACTTCTGAAGTCCAGCCCTCCGACACTTGTTGAATGTCACCATTTACTGTCCCCGGATCAAAGGACAGAACCTCACAGGCTGACTCTGAAGTTTATCCCCAAAGAAGAAATGCACGAGAAGAGTCAACACAGTTTTTCGAAAAGAGCGATGAAGGGGTAATTGCACAGTCGACCTCAAAATATACTATGATGCTATGGAAATTAAAACAGCAGCAGGCTGGTACAGAAAGACAGCCACAGGTCAAGAGAGCAGGACAGAAGGTTCCAGAATAAGGAGCCAAGCACCTGCGGACACTGCAAGTTAAAGAGTGGCATTTTAAATGAATGAGGACAGGACAGGCCATGCCATCAACTCCCTATCCACTTACAGGGGGGACAGTTCAGATCCCTACCTCATACCATATTCCTCCTCCCAACCGAAAAAAACAGAATAATGTCTGAATATAAAACAACAAAATAATAACAGTCTTGGAAGAAAATAAAGGAAGATGTATTTATAGTCTCGGGGTAGAGAAACAAGGCATGGAACCCAGAACCCATAAGAGAAAAGACTCGAATTTTGTTACATGAAACTTTCTAATGTCTTCGCCATAATAAACCACCAGAAATAAGGATGAAGGACTAGCTACAGATCAGAAGAAAAATCTGGAACAAATATAATAAAGAATGAATGGGGACTTCCCTGGTGGCGCAGTCGTTACGAATCTGCCTGTCAGTGCAGGGGACACGGGTTCGATCCCTAGTCTGGGAGGATCCCACATGCTGTGGAGCAACTAAGCCCCCGTGAGCCACAACTACTGAGCCTGCGCTCTAGAGGTCATGGGTCACAACTTCTGAGCCCACGTGCCACAACTACTGAAGCCCGTGCACCTAGAGCCCGTGCTCCACAAGAGAAGCCACCCACTGCAATGAGAAGCCCATGCAACGCAACGAAGAGTAGCCCCCACTCGCCGCAACTAGAGAAAGCCCGTGCGCAGCAACGAAGACCCAACGCAGCCATAAATAAATAAATAAATAAATTTTAAAAAATAAAAAAAAAGAATGAATGTCCACACCAAATAAAAAGTTCCTACAAATCAATAAGAAAAGGATAAGCAACTCAACAGGAAAATGGGCCAAGGATAAGAGTAGGCAATTTGCACATAAGCCAGTAATGAAGGGAAGTACAAACCAAAATGTGTTATAATTTTTAACCAAATAGATTTTAAAAAATACAACCTGGTGATTCCCAGCACCGAAAGAAGGAAAAGTATGTACCCTCAGAGATGCCTGGTAGGGTATAAATTGGTGCAGCCTTTTTGGAGGAATTTGTCAGTATCTTTAAAATTGTATAAATGGGACTTCCCTGGTGGCGCAGTGGTTAAGAATCCAACTGCCAACGCAGAGGACGTGGGTTTGAGCCGTGGTCCAGGAAGATCCCACATGCCGCGGAGCAACTAAGCCCGTGAGCCACAACTACTGAGCCCGCATGCCACAACTACTGAAGCCCATGCGCCTAGAGCCCGTGCTCCGCAACAAGAGAAGCCACCGCCATGAGAAGCCCACGCACCACAACGAAGAGTAGGCCCTGCTCGCCGCAACTAGAGAAAGCCCACACGCAGCAACGAAGACCCAACACAGCCAAAAAACAAACAAATAAATAAAAGAACACATGATCTTAACTCATTTTTAAAAAATATTGTATAAATGACATACTCTTTGACAAGGAAGGTATCCTACAAAAATGCTTGTACACACGTGCATAGATGCATACACAACGTTATTCGCTGTGTCATGCCCTGTAACAGCCATAAAGCCTGGAAAAACTTAAGTGCTCCGCAACCGGGTAAAAGCCATGAAATACGGTGTGCCCGTACTACAAAATACTACTTAGCTTTTAAAAATACGAGTACACGTTCAAAACAAAAATAACACGCTAAACTACGTGCTGAAGGTGTGGTCATCTCTGACCAGGACACTGGTCTTCCCAGAAAGAGGTACCACGCAGTTAAGGGTCTAAGCTGTTTATATGTATTCATGTAGGTCTTGCATTTTAAAATACACATATTTGCAAAAGAAAGTGGCCAACAAGCACGTGTGAAGATGCTCAACATCATAAGCCACCAGGAAACTGCAAGTCAAAACCACAGTGTGGTACCACTTCACACCTGCTAGGCTGGTGAGGACCAAACAGAGGGAAGATAACCGGCGCTGGCCAGGATGGGGAGAAACTGGAACCCTTGTGTGTTGCTGACGGGGATGTAAAATGGTGCAGCTGCTATGGAAGGCAGTTTCACGTTCCTCAAAAATTAAACACAGAATGGCCATATGATCCAGCAATTTCACTTTTCTGGGTATATCCCCCGAAAGTGAAAGCAGGGACTCATACAGATTCCTGCACACCCGTGTTCACAGTGGCATTATTCACAATAGCCAAAGGTGGAAACAACCCAAGTGTTCAGCAACAGGTGAATGGATAAACAAAGTATTAAAATAAGCCACACACGAAAGGATAACATCACGTGAGTCCACAAATATGAGATGCCTAGAAAAGGCAAATTCGCAGACACAGAAGAGAAGAATAGAGGTTACCAGCGGCTGGGGGTAGAGTGAGAACTGGGGAGTGACTGCTTAACGGATACGGTTTCTGTTTGGGGTGCTAAAAATTTTGTTTGGAAACAGATGGTGGTGACAGTCACACAACATTGTGACTGTAATTAATGCCGCTCTTAAACTGTATACTTAAGGCCGGGATGGCAGAGCTGGGGGCTGCCACAGCCTCAGGAGGCCACACTCCAGACCTGAGAGTGCAGGGTCCCAGAGGGGTAAGGGTGGAGCCGGCTGGGCCTTCGGGGAAGCCACACGGCCCAGGCCCAGCAGAGAAAGGGCAGTGGGGCCCGGGAGTGGGCAGATGAGGTACCTCCTGGCTTCAGTTTAACCACTAGAAAAACTACACACAGGCAAACTGAAAGCACGGAAAAAAATCTACATTGAATCCAATACCAACCAAGAAAATAAGAAAATACCCAGCAAGTACAGTATCTCCCAGCCCTGCAAAGGGGCTCACAGGCGATGTCACCAGGACAACTTCCCAAGGTCCTGGGCAAGAGAGATCCTGAGTCAGGGGGACAGAGGACAGCGGACATGTGACCCTGGGCACAGATACGATCAGACCCTGAGGTTCCAGCCCCAGGCAGCTGCCACCACTGCTGGAGCCTGAGGTCAACACGCCCACAACACCCCTCCCCTCTCCCGGTCCCCCACTGGAAGATGGTGTCTGGGACTCTGACCCTCGGACTCTTTTAAAAGGAAACGGCCGCCTAGGGCAGGACTCCCCCTGCCACCACGTCCTTCCCATGATGGCCCGCCTCAGCTTCCTCCTCACTGAACCCCAGCCAGCACCCTGCAAGGTACACGCCATCGTCCCCATTTTGTGGATGAGGAAACTGAGGCCAAGAGTTAGCAGACCACCGCTTCCTGAGCTGAAGAGAAAGCAGAGAGCAGCCCGCAGCGGCGGGTGGGCCCAGGAGGCCGGCTCTTTGTGCCTCTGCCGCCCACAGCTGTCAGCAGCGCTTGGAACCACTCCGTCACCAGGACGCCCGCAGAGCAGAGAGGTCACTGCTTCCTGCACAAATGTGTCCCAGGCCCAGCAGGGGAAGGGGCTGCACGCGGCCCCCTGCTTCCGTCAGAGCCTCCCCATTCTGAGAGCGTGGCAAGTGACCAGCCCAGAGGCCTCCTAAACCGCAGATGTCCAGTTCCTCCCAGGGCTTCTGTAATTATGAACATGGCACTAAGTCCACCTCCCAGCGCCCCTCCCCTGCCAGAGGCCAGCCCTGGGCCCTTAGCTTGCTCCCTGGCCCGGCTCTCCCAGCTCTGAAGCTAATTTGCTCGTGTCCTCGGCCCAGCTTTAAACAGCCTCCACCGTCCAAACCCCGCAAGGACAACCGGCTCCCATCCCGTGCCCACTGGGAGAAGTACTCAAGCAAGGTCAACCCATCAGCAGGTGGACGGATGAGCAAATGTGCTCTCTCCACGTGACGGAAGGCTGTTCAGCCGTGAAAGGAGCGGAGCAGTGACAAGTGCTACAGCGTGGACGCACCTCGAAAGCATCCCACTAAATAAGCCAGACGCAGAAGGCACCACAGCCTATGATTCCCTGTAAGCGAAGCGTCCGGAACACGCGAGTCCGCAGAGACCCCAATTCGTGGGATCGGCGGATGGGAAGTCGTTGAAGTTATGGTTGAACGGGTACAGGGTTTTACTCTGGGGTGATGGAAATGTTTTGTATCTTGACAGGAGGGGTCCTTGCCCAGCGTTGTGAATGTACTAAATGCCACTTTAAAATGGTTAATTTTATGTTACGTGATTTTCACCTCAATTTAAAAAAAAAAAAAAATCAATTCAACACGTTTCCCCTGCGCTTCCTATCCCCCTCCTCCAACTAAAGTCTCCGGAAGCTTCCATCGCTCTCTGGACCATGTCCAGACTCTGCAGCGCGATCCGGCCTCTTTCAGCAGAGACCCGCCAGTTCTTGAGGACAGGGCTCTGGGACTGAGCCCACCTCTCCCAGAGCTGCACAGTCAGCTTCTGTTTGCCTTCCCGTCAACAGGACACCCCGACAGCAAAGGCCCGGGCCTCCTCTGCCATTCCGTCCCATTCTCTTCCCAGGGCTTCACCAGGCACCAAGAGTAGCAGCAACAATAATAAGACCTGATACAGGCACGCGTCAACCCACTGAACTATTGGGAGGAAGTACTGCTATACCCATTTTACAGAAGAGAAAACTAGGGTACACAAAGGTGGAGTCAGCTGCCCAAGCTCCCCCGACAAGCAAGGCTCTGCCCACACTGTAAACCACCACAAGAACCCTCACCCAGTGTTGCAGCGATAAACCAGTCAGACGGCGGGCTAGAGGCCCAAGGTCCCACACAGTAGAAAAATCCGGACTGTGTGATAATAGCCTCTAGACCTTCCAGGCAGAAAGATCAAGGACCCCATTACACAACAGGCACTGCAGCTCTGCCACCACCGGTTCCTCACCCGGGCCAGGAATGGTGCTAAGGGTTTCCCAGGCAGCATTTAACGTTCCGGACCATGTTGGCTGGGGGGTGGGGGGACCAGGTGAGGACACAGAATACAAAGAAGCTAAGTAAGTTGTCCAAAGTCAAACAGGTACGAGCCTCTAGACCCAAGTGGTCTGACCCCAAAGCCCCCGCCCTCGGCCCTGGCAAGCCCAAGCTGCGGGGTAGGAAGCCACGCTGAGTCCTCACCTCACTGCACACACCCCCATCCCGTGTGCAAATTCTGCTAAATGCCTGGGCGGTGACCCAGTGCAGCTGAAATTAAACGAGTTCCAAATATGACGGGATCTCCACAGCAAATGCTGGATCATGTGGGTGCACTGGGTAAATTTTTGGAACTGAACGGGAGGGTTCAAGGCACGTGGGCCCTGCTTTGGGAAGCAGAGGGTCCTTCAGGGGAACTCTCAGCGGACTCTCCACGGCAATTAGTTAACTCAGTACCCACCTGCTGGGCCCTCCCCGTGGGCCAGGCAGTAAGCATCCTGCAGTAACCACCCAGGGGGCAGTCCTGGAGCAAGTTCTGTGCGGCTAACAGGGAGAGGCCTGAGCCGTGGGGCTGGGGCAGGCCATTCCCAGCACCGGGACCACTAGAACAAAGGCATTTCCGTGGGCTCACCGCTTCAAATGGCAACAGGAAGCAATCAGGAAAAATAATTAGCTACCAACTTACTGGCTCCACTCCGGACTGTGGCATAAATCTAACACAGAGATCAGGGACATGACAAGTCAAGAACAGTCAAAAGAGTTCTGCAGCAAGATCCCTGCTTTTCGTCCCATTTCAGGACCAGATTTCCACGTCAGCCGGTGCTCTAAAAACCTCGCGTCGACATGCTTTCTAACGTTAAAATAACCGAGTCTGTTTCTGCCTCCTGCACAACTGAACTCCACAGATGTGATTCCTTCTCCTTGGGGGTTCGAACCGCAGGAGACAGGCACTGGAGCCCAGCAACATCACCCCAAAGGTCCAGGAAATCCAAGACTGCAACACAGTGAACAGCAACGCAGCCGGCTGAGAAACCCCACCTTTAAAACAAACATCTTCCCAAAAAAAACCCTTTTGCCTCCGTGATCCAGGCATTTCCGGAAAGAGAAGGAGCAGGGTTGGCCTGAACTACCCAGATACTGTCATTGTTTTGTCGTCACCTTGTTTTGCTCGTATCAGACAGGGCCAAGAATGTCAACACGCTCCCGAGACACAGGCAAACTTGGGGTGAAACCGCCGAGAGTCCCCGGGCTTGGGCTGGGAGGCGAGAGGACTTGAGGAAACTATCCCCTCTCCGCTCCCCAAACCTCAATGGAGGGGCCGCAGCGCTGGGAATGTGACCACAGAGCCAGGCCAGGACACCTCCCTGCAGTGTCCACACTGGAAATATTCAGGGAGACAGCTGTTTGCCTTAAAGAGGCCCAGACAAAGGGACCCGAGCTGCCCCCCACCCACCCGCAACTGCCCGCAGCAGAACAGCAGCCTGGAGAGCACAGGACTCGCGCTCCTGTGTCCACTTGGCCAGCCACACTCCAGAAAAACAAAACACTCACGTCGGAAGAGAATGATTTAGGTAGCGAGAGGCTTGCTTCAAAAACCACATGGCAATCTCCAAATTAAAAGAACATGTGTAGCTTTTCACAAGGCGCTTCGTTTCCTGAGTCCTCCTGACCTCAACTCCACCCCCTTGGGACACACCAAAAGTTGGAGAGAAAGGTCTCCAGTCCCCGATCTCCCAAAGGGTGGGTGTCCAGCTGAGGCCCCACGCCGCGCGCTGGGACCACGTCACGCCGAGGCGGCCCCACGCAGCCGGCGCCCGGGGTGGACACCGGCCGGGTGTCACTGTTTGGGGCCTCAGCGGCCAGACGGGTCGTCCGGGCACCTGGCAGGTGTCAGTCCGTTTGGAAACCGACAGCAACGCAGGTGAAAGGGGTAGCGCCACAGGCCAGGCTGCCCGGCGCCCGGTTCAGAACTTTCTCTGCAATTTAAATCAGTTCCCGGAGCTCGCAGGCCGGCCGCGCGGCCATCGGAAACAGGGTCGGGAAGGAGTTCCAGACACAGGGCGGCAAGGCCTGCCCTCCGGGCCGAAAGTCCCCGCTCCGTGCGTGCCCGCGGGCCGGGGTCCCCCCGGTCCCCGCACGGCCTCGGCCGGCGGGCTTCGGGCGGGCGCACTTCCGAGCGCGCCCCGGGGGCCGGGCAGGTGAGGACCCGCCC
>NW_020173674.1:4917603-4989874 GCF_003031525.2 Neophocaena asiaeorientalis asiaeorientalis
GACCGTTGGGGAAACTGAGGCACGGGGGCGGGGCGTGCGAAGGGGGTTGCCCGAGAGCACACAGTGAGGCAGTTTCTGGGCTGGAAGCCAGGGGCCCCGAGCCAGGTGCGTGCGCTTTTCCGCGACCGCAGCCACCCCGGCAGGGTCCAGTCAGGGGCGGCCCTGCGACACCTGTTCACACTGGGGAGGGCACAGGAGGGCGACCGCGAGTCGGTGCAGGGCAGGGACAGAGGCGGGTGATGGAGAGTCAGGTGGGGGCTGCACGGGCTGGGAAGTGGGGCGGGACGGGGTGGGGGGTTGAGGTTTTATTTTTAAACTAAATGTGTACCCTAGACGTTAATTATGGTACTCGAAGGCCGAGCGGTAGACACGCTGTTCTTCCAAATATGCTTGTAGGCGGCCTCTAGGATGGCAGACCTCACCTTTGATCATTCAACAAGCAGGCACTGAGCCCGGCCACCCCCGACCCATTCCCCCCCTCCCCCGTGCCCACCTGAGCATCAAGTTCAGCCACTGAACCCTCAGGGCACGGGAAGGCCTGGGAAGGGGCAGCACAAGCTCTGGAACCCATAGGCCCAAGTTCAAACTTTGGTTCTGTGGCTTCCTAGAACTAGGTGTGCCCTTGGGTAGGTCCAAATATAACCTCTCTGGGCAGACTTTCCTCCCTTATAAAACAGTGAGAACAATGCTTACCTTGCAGGTGCTGAGACAACTATAGGCAACTCACAGGAATAAGCCAGTACTACATGGATGCAGGCATTCTTCACGTGTTTGTGACAACTTTACAAAGCAAGAGGTCATGCAGAATGTTTCTGGCCCATGGGGTTTATATTGTAGGGAAGGAGACAAACAAAACCAAAAAGAAGATAGATAAATTTAAAACCAAAACAAACAAACCAAAACACCATTAACAGACCAAGGAAGGCCCCCAAACATGAAGCGTGTTGTGCTGCAATGTCTGGGGAAATTCTTACTTAGAGGGGTAGGGACGTTTGAGCTACCACCAAGGAGTGGCATGGGCAGTTGGAGTAGTCAGAGAAGCCAGCTGGGGCCGGTGCATATCAGACCTGGAAAAGGAGTCAAGAATTTATCCCAAGTCAATGGGAAGCCATTTAGGGGTTTCTGTAGCAAAATCCTTTCCGATTCCTTTCTCACACCCTATGCCCAACCGCAGCTGCACATCCTATTGGCTCTACTTTCAAAATAGAGGCAGATTCTTAACACTTCTTATACCTCCAATATCACCACCCCGGTTTGGGTCACATCTCACCCCAGTGGATCTCCCACTTCCAGCTTTGACCTCCTTCAACCTAAACTCACAGCAGCCAGTGAGTCTGTCAAAACAAGTCAGCTCACATCCCTACTCTGCTCAAGAACCTGCTATGGCTCCCATACCAGTTAGAATATAAGCCAAAAGGCATTATGGCACCTACAGGGCCTGATCTGGGTACATCTCTCCCTTTGTCTCCCCAACCTCCTTATGCACTCTTCTTCCTCTCCCTCACCCAGCTCTGGCCACAGTGGCCTTCTTGCTGGTCCTTATGCACACAGCACACACTCCTGCCCCAGGGCCTTTGCACTTGCTGGTCTCTGTGCTGGAACTCTTTTACCACAGTTACCCACATGGTTTACTCCATCACATCTTCAGCTCCCCAGCCAGACCTTCCCTGACCCGCTTTGGAGATTGCAAACCACACCCCCTCCACCGCCCATCCTCACCAGCACTTCCTGCCCCATTTCTCTGCTTCACTTTTCTCCTTTGCACTGACCAACATCTGACATACTAGTGTTTACTTATCTTGCTTCCTTCCACAAGAACAAACTTTCACTTGTTTTGTTCCACGTGTATCCCCCAAGCCTATACCAGGGCCTGGCACATAGTAGGTGCTCAATAAATGTTTGTTGAATGACCGAGTGAACTGGAAAGTCCCAATTTATGTTTATGTAAGGAGCACTCTGGCTTCTGAGTGGGGACAGGACTGTCAGGAGGGAATAGAGGATGCTGGGGACTGGTCAGCAGGTGGATACCATGGTAGCACCCAGGAGAGATGGCAGCTTGGATGGGTAGCAGTGGGGGGATCGTGAATGGCAAGAAGGCACTGGATTCAAGATGCTTTAGGAAGAGCTCATGGGACTCGCTAAGGGCACTGGCTGTGGGGATGAGGGGAAGGGGGCCCAGGGTGGCCCACCATAGGGGCTCTGCTAGGGGACATTTATTACAACAGCTGGTCCAAATTTCAAGTCAAGTTTCTAAATCTGAGAAAGGATGTGGAGAAGATGAAGACCCTGTGCTCAGTTATGCAAATGATTAAAAGGAAAGTGAACCAAGAATATAAACTGACAGACATTGAGATTCTTTTTTTTTTCAAATTTTGAACATTTTTATTGTACATAGTCACTAGTTCTATTACACCCCAGTTAATTTCAGAAAGAAGTAACTACCCTTGGATTTACATTTTTTTTAATCTTTTAAAAATATTTTACTTTTGTACAAATTTTCAAGGTTACTTTCCATTTACAGTTATTACATGGGATTCAGCTTCTTTATTCTCAAAGAGGGAGATAGAAAGCTTGAGTCTCAGAATGGGAGAATTCGGTAAATACGGAAGAGGCCATTTAAGTCAGGGAATGGCAGGGCTGGCAGCAACTCCTGGGGTGCCCCAGGGTTTCCTGTGGGATGTCAGCTGTGCAGGGTCCACCAGAGATGCCCTGAGAGGGAAAGGACTGTGCCCCGGGTCTCAAGGCATCAGAGCAGTAGCCCAAGTTGCCTGACTCTGATCAGAGCATTGAGAAAAGCTGTTTGCAAAGAACAATGAGATTGAAGCACTATTTGATTCTGCAGAATTCTAACCTCACAAGGGCAGTAATTTTTAGACTCTTCACTAATGTAAAAAGCAACCAGAGAACGTGCTAAGCTTCCACTTCCCCAGAAGGCTGCCTGTCACAGATCATCACGCTACCAGACTTTTCTTAGGCCGTGCCTTTGGAAGTGTTCACTCTCAGTTCATTGCTCAGATGTGAGTTCCATCACAATGAAGCAAGGTGGGGCTCAGCACCTGTCGGATCTAATCGTTTCTGCGGACAGGGGCTCAATTGGGTTCCATTTAGGGCCCATCAGAGGTTGATGTCTCAGCCCCATGACACTCGGGGAAAAGTGCCTCTTTGGTTTCCCTCCCAAGCTGGAACATGCTGACTCTGGTGAGTTATTCTGGGCATGCGAGCCCTCCCGCCAGGCAGGCCTGGCCGCTGTGGTCAGAGGTGTGCCCTGAGCTCCAGCATTTCCGGGCCCTCTGAGCCTCAGGCGTCCTCCCGAGGGCAGCTCAGTGGAGGCGCGCAGTGGGAACGTCCACTGACTGGCCATCCTTCAGATCCCTACAGACCTCTCCCTGCAGTGGCACCAGTGCCCAGCATCTTGCACCAGGAGCAGGCAAGGAAGGGCTGCCATTGGTGTGCGGTGGTGGGCAGTGCAAAGGCTTAGAGGGTAGCGTTCCTGGTTTCTACGGAGACAGCTGGGGTGTGAAGGACACAGGTGAACCTCATTTCTGCGAGCCTCAGTTTCCTCATTCATAAAATGGGAATGATACGGAATTCCCTGGCGGTCCAGTGGTTAGGACTCTGGGCTTTCACTGCCCAGGGCCTGGGTTCAACCCCTTGTCAGGGAACTAAGATCCCGCAAAGCCGCGTGGCAAGGGCAAAAAAAGAAAAGAAGGAGGAGGAGGTCACCCTGGATTATCCAGGTGGACCCTAAATCCAATGACATTGTCTGATAACAGAAGAGGAGAGGGCCATGCAAAAATGGAAGTAGAGAAGAGAGGGATGCAGCCACAAGCCAAGGAATGCCTGGAGCCCCCAGAAGCTGGAAGAGGTGAGGAAGGGTCCTCCCCTAGAGCCTTTGGAGGGAGCACGGCCCTGCCAACACCTGGACTTCTGGCCTCCAGATGGTGAGAGAGGACATTTCTGCTGTCTTAAGCCGTCCAGTTGGTGGTGGTTTGTCATGGCAGCCACAGGAATCTAACACAGTCCTTAATCTTCACAAACTCATTTTTCAGGGAAGGAAACTGAGGTCAGAGAGGTAAGGGCTTGTCCGGGGTATCATCTCCAACTTATTTTATATGATAACGGCAAAGGCGAGTGGTCACAACAGAGGCTGTGTGGCCTGTGGAACCTAAAGTATCTACCCACCAGCCCTTTATAGATGCATTTGCCCACTCCTGCTCTAGCAGGGTGATACCTGTTCTAGAAAAGGTAAAGCAGGGCAAGAAGGGCAAGGGGTGAGGAAGGCTTCACTAGGAAGGTGACATTTGTGCAGAGACCCGGAAGAAGGGAAGGCCCGTGCAAAGGCCCTGAGGCACGGTGAGGGGCCAGAGGGGCTGAAGCAGAGACAGCCAAGGTCAGAGAGCAGCAAGCCAGCTCTGCGGGGTCTTGGGAGCTACCTCCTCTGAGTAAGCTGGGGGACCATCAGAGGGCCAGGAGCAGAGGGACCACAGGACTTGATTTCCATGTTATAGATTCTCTGCTCCTGTGTGGGAAAGAGATTGAAGGGACAGGAGAGGGATCAAGGAGGCCGGCTGAGGGGCTGCCATTCACTGAGACGAAAGCGTTGGTGAATGGAAGGGTATGGAGTCCCACCTTGAACTTGTCTAGTTGAGATTCTAGTAGACTTCCCAGTGGAGGAGTAACGTGGGCAGGGACCGGGGTTTAGGGAAGAGGGCTGGGCTGGGCTTAGAAACGTGGGAATCTTCAGTATTTAAGGCCATGGTCCCAGAGGAACAGTTATGAAGAAAGAGATTCAAGGGCTGAGCGTTTGGGGCCCCCCAAGCTCAGAGGTGAGAAAGACCAGAAGAGAGCAGCTCCCAGGAGCCAGGGAAGACAGTGATTGGAGGGGAAGGGCCACGTGTGGCGCTGCCAGATGAGTGGGATGGGCATGGACACGTGTCCACTGGACCTAATGGACGGCCCATTATCCTTGACCTTGAGGAGCTATTTGGAATTACGTGGTGGCTTGCAAACACCTGGCTTTTATTGAGGCCAGGCATACCACGTTCACTTAGTTGAACACGCAGGACTCCACAGGGCAAGGCAGGAAGACCTTTCCCTGCACCTGGATGGACACCTGGGCCAGACAGGTGTGCGGTTGCCTTCTAGTCCCAGGAGTGGCGTCAGCCCAGGAGCTGCAGTTCCAGCTCTGGTTTAATGATGAAAACGGAAGTTTATTCAAAGTGACAGCTTCTCCCCTCCTCCAGCTCAACTGGGCTGCAGGCAGGGGAGCCACAGTGGGGGAGGGCTAGCTCCGCCTCCCTCTCCTACTCCAGGCTGGGGCTGGGGATGGAGGGAGGGCCGGAGGGGACTGGGACCCTGTAGGTTTGGGGGATCCTGAATGTTGATCTTTCTCTTTGAGGCTCTTTGTGGGACCTTAGATATTTCTCAGGTGGTGCCTGACCCCCCAGGACATAACGCCTTTGACCAGTCGTCCTGGAAACATGGCTACCTCTCCAGTTCCACGGCTGGCAAGGCAGCTACAGCACTGACCTTGGCCTTTAATGTTTCTGGCATGGAGCAAGCAGCAGACCCATGCGTTGTCCCCCACCCGGACCACAGCTCCAGGGAACGTATGTTCACCTGGTTCCTCGAAGCCCCTCTTGCCAGTCTCAGGATGAAGGGGACGCTTTTCTACTCTCAAGGTGGGCGGTGGACTAATTAGGGTGATCAGCCATCTCGGTTTGCCTGGAACTGAGGGGTTCGCAGAACACAGAACTTTCAGAGCTAACGCTGGGAAGGTCAAGGCAAACAGGAGCGAGTCCGTCGCCCTCGGGCTGGAGGAATCAGCCTCTCCTCGGCAGGACCCTCACCCCAAGCACGTGGAGGGCCAAAGTACAGGGCAGGCCTGGCACTGTGCCTGCCACTTAAAATGATAAATCATTCTCAATACATCAATGCCATTATAAAAAAAAAAAAGGTGGAGGGATTTTTCTGGATAAAAAGAGACAAAAGGGGGCTTCCCTGGTGGCGCAGTGGTTGAGAGTCCGCCTGCCGATGCGGGGGACACGGGTTCGTGCCCCGGTCCGGGAAGATCCCACGTGCCGCGGAGCGGCTGGGCCCGTGAGCCACGACCGCTGAGCCTACGCGTCCAGAGCCTGTGCTCCGCAAGGGGAGAGGCCACAGCAGTGAGAGGCCCGCATACTGCAAAAAAAAAAGGGACAAAAGGGAGATCCTGATGGATCATATCCTGCTTGAAAAAATAACTCTGATGATATTAAGAATCGTGAGTGGGTTTTTTTAGATGTAACAAAATTCTTCTGTTCACATAGGAGAGCGCTCTGAGGAGAGCTCTTCCTAACTATTTATTGGAGACACCTCATACTGTCTGTGACATACTCTTGATATTTATATTTTTGGCAAATGTGGCAAAACCTTAACCAATTTTGAACCTAGGTAATAAAATTATGGGTGGTCACGGTAAAAAAAAAAAAAAAGTTATAAAAGCAGCCCACAGACCACGGAATAAAGAGTGTTCTTTCCCTCTGGCCGGACAAATACACAGTCATAACACCAGGAAGGTAGTGCCACGTAGAACTTTTTGGACCCCTCTGGGTTAGAACAAGGTGATGGAGACGCAGCCCCAGGCGAGGTCCGCAGTGGGAGGACGTGTCTGTGGGAGGTGCCCACGCAGCCTGGACTTGGACCCTGTGCCGTTTGGGCAACGACTCCCAGGCCCACGTACCTGGGCCGAGGTGCGGGGTGGTGAGCGCCAGGGAGCATGTCCCCAGTGGAGGATGAGGAGGCTGGAGGGGTGGGGTAGGGCCCCCTAAAGCTGGGAGCCCCAGGCAAGATGTTATTTACTGCTCTGGCTCAGACCTTCAGTATCAGACGAAATGGAGGCATAAAGTCCCATCCTAACGCCACCCCTCGAGAGAGATACCAACAGCTCAGCACACCCGCCCCAGGTCAGGCAGCCGGGAAGTGGCCAGGCTGGAACTGAGACCCAGCCGCCGGCTCTGCCCCGGCCCTCCTCCCGCCAGGCTAACCCCCGCGGTGCACCGACCACCTCCCCTTCCCCAGGTCCTGGCCCCCCCTGCAGGGACCCCCTCCGGCCTGGCCACAGGCAAGCTCACGCCCCCTCTTCTGGCTCCAGCGGCTCAGCTTGTAAACCTGAGTGAAAGCCTCCCTTCTGAAGAAAGTACGACAAAAACTCGCCGTTCCCTGTCGTTCTTTCCTCTCTGTCCCCTCGGCCGCCAAGCCCCTCCGGCCCACCGTCTACACTTGCTGCATGGCATCAGCGCCTGTTCGGGCAGTCCCGCCCCTGCGATGACCTTCCCATCCCTGCTACATCTTGAGTCTAGATTCTGCGTCTCCTCTACTGCCACCCCCAGCCTCCTTCCCTTGCTGCCCTGAGTCACCTCCAGCCTCGGACTCCCCTGCTTCAGGCACGGCCCCCCAGGGGCCACTTTGCTCCATCTCCAGGGTAGCTTCGGGCCCCCCGGGGCTCTCCCCACTGTAACCTGTCCCTCAGTGCAGCCCGCATCATGGCTTTCAGATGCCCATCTGACAGTGGCCCTCCCTTCACAGGAATCCTCTATGGCTCCCCAGTGCCCTGTGGCTCCTCCTGCCGTGTTCCAGGATTGGAGCCCCCTTTCCCGCTGGCCTCTGTTCCCTCCCCCAGGCCGTGCGCACAGTTCCTCTGGGCTGGCCACAGTCCTCCTGGCCCCTGGGTCTCTTAGGGTCACCTTTCCCTGGATGAGTTGGGGGGTGGTCAGGTGGGGACGGAGCTGAGGAGAGGAGAGAGTAACTGCTACAGAGACCCATGGGGATGAGGTCCCTCCTAGCCAACAGCGGCGGAGGAGGGGCGGGCGGAGGTGGGGTGAATGAGGTGAGCTGAGCCTTCACAAAGGGTCGGCTGCAACAGGCAGCCGAGGTGGGGCCGGGTACTCTCCGTGGGAGGCAGGTGTGGTGTGGAACAGTGACCCGCGGTACTGGGGCCGGGAGCAGCTGGCTTGTGGGGGGCCGAAGGGGGAGGGGATGGAAGGCAGGCAGGCTGCAGGGCCGAGGACCCAGACGGCAGAGCTCCCAAGTGGGAGCTCTGCACAAGTGGAACTTTGCGCAGGAACGTTCCTGGAGCTCAGATGGGCGGGGGTGGGGAGGTGTGGATCTCACCATCCCCAGAAGCTGTGATTCCAGATTCTAGATTCCAGATTCTAGAGGGGAGTCATGGGAGTGCCCCCCCGCATGCCACACGCACACACCCAGGAGGCTTTGCCTGGAGGAGGTGGAGGAGGGTGCCTGGGGGTGTCTTGGGCCCCCGCTAGTCCCACGAAGGCCCCTCCTTCTCCCTGCTGGGGTCTTAGAAGCTGCGGCAGCCCCAGGCTCCGTTGAGAAGCTGCGGCAGCCTCCAGGCTCTGGCGCGAGTGGGTGGGGCTTCTCCGGCTTCATAGACTCCCCAGGATAGCTGGGCCTGGCTTTGAGCCTGAAGATACCCGTGCGGGGCCGTTGGGCCGCAAGGACACGAACCCTCACAAGGTGGCCAGGCAGACCCTGCCCCTCGGCACGCCCACCAGGTGCAGCAGGCGAGGCTGAGAGCCGATGCTTGGGGCGCCCGGCAGTGGGGGACGTGTCTCCTGCCAGCGCCCCTCCCAGGCCAGGACCACACATCCGACCAAAGATCACAGCGCGCAGCAGCGGGCAGGGCGCGCGGCGCCTTTGATGAGCAGCCCCACCTCCCAGTCAACAAACGGCTTCAGACTCTGCACCGAGACTGTTTCCTCCTTCCACTGACGGGGCACGCCGCCCGCGGGCTTCCCGCTGCTCCCTCTGGGCGGGAGGCTGCCGGCGAGTCCTCCTCAGCCCGGTGTTCTAGGTCCTCCAGGAGCCCCTGCCTGCTCATGAAATCCTCCTAACTGTAGAGGGAAGATCTCGCTTCTGCCCATTCTATAGAGGGGAAAACTGAGGCCGGGGCAGGTTGGATGACTTGACTGGGATCCCTCAGTGAGCAAGCGGTGGAGATGCAGACTTGTTATTTCTCTTCCCCAACAGGCCTCGGGGGTCGGGGGAGTGGGGGGAGCGGAGAGAAGGCTGAGGCCCTGGAGAGCCAGGGCGGCTCAGGCACGTCCCAGCTCCCGGCGCTCCTGATTCAGGCCTGCCTGCAGTGATCCCTGTGGCCACGAGGGGGCAGCAGCATCCTGCCCTGCCGGGCTCTCCAGGCGCTCCGGGATTCAGAGAAGAAAGCACTTGTCAAAAGGGAGGGGCGTGGAGAAGAGGACCTCGCCAGAGAAGAAATGGCACTGGCTGTCTCTACCCGATGCTGTCAAGACAAAAGGAGAGAATGCAGCCCCCAGATCGGGGGACAGGTTCGAATCCCCACCTCATGCCCTTGGGCAAGTTGTGGAACCCCTGGGCACCCCAGTTTCCTAATCTGTGCCAGTGGGGATAATAGTAGCTGCCAGGCTCGGCTGTGCTGGGGATTAAGAAAACCAGGCTGCAGATAGAAAATGTTGCTACCAGGGCACAGAGGGCTCCCAAGCTGGGCTTCTCGGCAGGTGCCTGGAGGAGGGGGCCTGGGCACTGAAGCTTGAGCTTCATAACATCTGGTAGGTCCTCCTTCCTGGTCAGCTGGTGACTTTCACACCCAGGCCTTATACATCCACACATCCATGCCAGCACTGCCCGCAGGAAGACTCTGTTATCAACCCCACAAGGAAACTGAGGCTCAGAGAGGCTGAGTACCTGGCCTGGGGCCACAGACTGTGTCAGCCTCGGATCTAAGGAGCTGTAATCTGCACCCGGGGCTCTGCCCTCCACGTCCTGCATGAACCTGTACAAACTTGTACAAACTACTGCTACCCGAGTCACCTGTGCAGGGTCAGGGGGTGTTAACTTCTTCCCAAATGCCCTCCACCAGGGTGGGGGCTGCTGTGGACACTCTGGCAGCTGTCCTCCCCGACCCCTGTTGCCGTCAGGTTTGCTGGATCACCTGGGGAAAAAGGCTCTAGGTAGATTTCCACTGCCAGCCTGCTCTGACTCTCCCCAGTGGCTCAGGACCCTCAGCTATGGGTAAGCCAATTGGCAGGCAGGGTGGATGCAGTCAGGATTCTCCCCGACTTGCCTCTTGCCAACCCCAATAATCTGAGGAAGAGTCCAGGGAATGTGCAAATGGCCTGAGGTGGCCCTGTGTTTGTGGAAAGTTGGTGTCGGTGAGGCTGAAGGACAGGGAGAGTGGAGCCAGACTTAGGAGGCAGTGCTTATGGTGTTAGTTAGGTTCATTGACTTTATTTTATATTTTATAGTCTGATCATAAAATCAATTCATGCTCGTTGAAGAGAAGTTTGTAAACATAGGAAAGGATAAAGAAGAGAGCAAAAATCGTACATAATCTCATGGCTGAGATCTAACTACTGTTTGCATTTTCATATATGCCCTGCCACTCTTTTTTTTCTACGCACATACTCAAAAGCAAAATCATGGGCAGGAACTTCTGTTTCTGGCAAAATAATAGACTAGATACCCAGAGAATGCCACTTGGTACAAAACACATAAAAATACTGAAAGCAACACTAATTAAACTGGTTTTTGTGTTTTGTGGGGGTTTTTTGTTTTTTGTTTTTTGGGTTTTTTTTGGCTGTGCCACACGGCTTGCAAGATCTCAGTTCCCTGACCAGAAATCAAACCCGGGCCACAGCAGTGAAAGCCCGGAGTCCTAACTGCTAGTCCACCAGGGAACTCCCACCAAGTAAACATTTTTTAATGCATGGTGGACTTGGCCTAAAAGTAGGGGGTATCCTTAAGGCCAGAAATAATAAGAAAGCAAGAAAGCCATCTCATGGTTTTGAGGCAATTGACCATTTGAACACTAATTACAGCAGAAAAACCGAACACTCATGATATTAGGAAATTATTATTTAAAATTTTAGGCTTGAATACGGATAGTGTGTCTCTGTTTTGAAAAGAGTTCTTATCATTGGGAAATGCGTATTGAAGTATTTTCAGATGAAATAGCATGATGTCCGGAATTTGCTTCAGAATCACTGAGGATGGGTGGGCTTCAAGACTGGCCACGGGCTAATAATTGTCAGCAACGTGCGATGAGTTTATTGGGGTCATTATATTCTGCTTTGTATGTTTACATATATTTGAAACTTGAAATTCTCCATTTAAAATATATATATATATATTTTATAAATGTATTTATTTATTTTATTTTTGCGTTGGGTCTTCGTTGCTGTGTGCGGGCTTTCTCTAGTTGCGGCCAGCGGGGGCTACTCTTCGTTGCGGTGCACAGGCTTCTCATTGAAAATATGTGTATATATATCAGGACAGTCTGCAGGTAGCCTTGTCCTGGCGGCACCTCCACTCCCAGGAACCTCCCTGAGCAAAGCGGAAAGTCAGATCAGAAACGCCCCCAAATCTGAGAAACCTCCAAAAACGGACATTTCCAGTGGGTGAACAACAGCAAAGTCTCCCCCACCAGGTGTCTTGGGGGGTGGGAGGGAGAAGATGTCTCCACGTTGGCCTTGGCTCTGAGTAGAACAGAAAAAGTTAAAAAGAAGAAAAAAGTCCCTGTGAGGGTCTCAACACAGCGCTACGGTCCCAGCGCGTCGGAGCCAGAGCCACATCAAAACTCGCCCTCCGGAGCCTGGCGAAGCAGAGGAAGCTCCGGAACAAACGCACCTCAGACCCAGCCCTCAAAGAGTTCCCAGTAACAAAGCTATAAAACTCGCTGAGCCCGGCAGAAAATGAGCCACCATGAGCGAAAGTCAGCAGAAAAAGCGAACTGCAGCCCCAAGGCTGTAAAAACTGCATTCTCAAACTGTGGGTGTGAAGTCTTCTTCAAACATTTAAAGAGACGAGAAAGGATATTCGAAGTCTGACAAAGAAGCAAGAAACCATCAAATCTGCAGAAAAGGACTATTCCAGAAATGAAAATTACAATTGAAATCAGAAACTGAATGCGGAGGTTAAACGTCAGACAAGACCTGAGAGTGTGCTGGAGAGGGACGGACAGAACTACCCAGGGGGAAGCACGGAGGGACGAGCAAATAAAAAAGACACGGACTCACGCGTTCCTGGGGAATGTGAAATGGTGCAGCCACTCTGGAAACAGTCTGGAATGTTCTCAGAAGGTTAAACGTAGAGTTACCACGTGACCCACCAATTGCACTCCTAGGCATCTATTCAAGAGAAACGAAGGTGTACATCCACACAAAAATTTGCACTGAATGTTCATAACAGCATTATTCATAATAGCCCAGAGGTGGAAAAAATCCAAATGTCCATCACCAAATAAAATGTGATATATGTATGCAATGGAATATCATTTATCTACAAAAAGGAATGAGGTAACAATACATGATGAATCTCGAAAACGTTACGCTAAGTGAAAGAAGCCAGGCGCAAAAGACCACATATTGTGTGACTCCATTTACTTGAAATGTCCTGAATAGACAAATCCATAGAGACAGGCAGCAGATGACTGCTTACCAGGAGCTGGGGGGAGGCGAGAATGGAAAGTGACTGCCGAAAAACAATCCAAATGTCCATCACCAAATAAACAAAATGTGATATATGTATGCAGTGGAATATCATTTATCTACAAAAAGGAATGAGGTAACAATACATGATGAATCTCGAAAACGTTACGCTAAGTGAAAGAAGCCAGGCGCAAAAGACCACATATTGTGTGACTCCATTTACTTGAAATGTCCTGAATAGACAAATCCATAGAGACAGGCAGCAGATGACTGCTTACCAGGAGCTGGGGGGAGGCGAGAATGGAAAGTGACTGCCGATGGCTGTGGAAGTTTTTGGTGGGGGAGGGTGATGAAAACGTTCCAATGTTTTTAACTTTTTCTGTTCATTGTGGTGATGGCTGCACAAGTTTATGAGCACACCAGAAACTGTATTTAACACTTTAAACGGGTGAATTGTGTGGTGTGGTGTGTGAACTATAACTCAATGAAGGTTTTCTTAGGGAGATTGACACATAGATGGAGAGAGAAGATCTAACAGACCAAATCGATGTTATAAAAGGAAATGTCAGAAAGGGGCGCAGAGGCAATGTTTAACGTCATAATGGTTGAAAGTTTTACAGAAATTATAAAGCAAGCTATCAAGTCTTTGGATTCAAAAAGCTCAATGAATCCCAAGCAGGATTTTCAAAAGAGGAAGGAAGGAAGGAAGGAAGGAAGAAAGAAAGAAAGAAAGAAAGGGAGAGAGAAAGAGAGAGGGAGGGAGGGAGGAAGGAAGGAAGAAAGAAAGAAAGAAAGAAAAAGAAAAAGAAAGAAAAAGAGAGAGAGAAAGAGAGAGGGAGGGAGGGAGGGAGGAAGGAAGAAAGAAAGAAAGAAATCCACATCTAGACATGTCATAGGTGTATCATTCAGGGTCCCAATCAGGAGACAGAAATCACATAGTCACTGGACAGGGAAAGTTTATTCTAAAGAGGAATTAACCATAGCAGGGGATTGGAATCCTGGGGGATTGGGTAGCAGAGATAAAGACAACTTTAAAGAATGCTGGAATAGTACATATAAGGAGCAGCACAGCCCCAGAGCTGAGATAGAGGCCCATCCAAGAGGGTCCCTGGGCAGAGACCGGACCTCACTGAAGACAGTGGTAGAAGGAGGAGAAGGCCACTGAGATGTGCCCCCAGCTCCCCCTGGAAACTCAGCCCCAGGGTGACAGCCCTCTGCTGCCGCCCCTCCAGCCCCCTCCAGCCCCATTACCACAGAGCAGGCAGTGAGGGGTGGGTTTGGGGCTGGGAGGCAGTAAATTAACTGCCATGCCGGGAAAGCAGCAGAACAAAAAGAAAACTTAAATCCAGCTGAAGAAAATGACTAAATGCGAAAGAAGAAATGCCCGTTAGACTGACAGCGCACAGCAGGGAACAGCCTTCGAGGGGCAGGAAGTAATCTCAACCCCGCATTCTAAACCCAGGAGAACGGTCCTCAAGAATGGGGCCAAATAAAGATTTTTCCTGACAAAACTAAGAGAATTGACCGATAAGCCCTCAGTGGAGAAGCGGCTTGACAATGTCCTTCAGTGGGAAACAAGGTCTGAATTACAAGAGGGAATGGTGAGCAAAGAACACGGTAGACATTTGGTTAAATTGAAACAAATTACTGTACAAAATAATGGAAACATCTGATTCGTGGGAAGGAGGAAATGGGGTAGGCCAAAGAAACTAGATAAGAGCATTCGCCCCCAGTTATTCACTTTTTTCAGTTATTTATGTCAATATGGACTCATGGGTGTTGGTTTTATTCTCTGGGTTATAAAAGCATGCTATCATTATTTATTTTGTAACTTCAGTTGCTCTAGTTTTTGTCATTGGGACCACTTCAACTGGCTCCTGTGTCCCTTTGACTTCATTGTGGATACCCTTTTTTTTTTAATAGTACTTTCTCGCTCTCCAGGACTATCTCGTATATTTATTCCCTGACCCAGCACTAAAATCAACCAGTTAACCAGTTTTCCAAGGAACCTGGTTCCTTTTACAAAGAAGGATATTTAGAAACCAAGATCTGGGTGCTAGGTGTGTTTTGTTTTGTTTTGTTTAATTTTAGGTTTATTATCGTGGGCTTTCTAGCTATTTAATCATACCAGCTTTTTTAAAAAAGGATGATTTAACTACTTCTTTTCCAATGTTTATACATATTATTTCCTTCTTTTTTCTAACTGCACTTTTTATTTTGATCTTTATATTTTAAAGCAGGCACGTAAAATTCACATAAAATTCATGCGATACCAGAGTAATTGCGTTTTATATGTAATTTTTTTTTTTTTTTTTTTTTTTTTTTTTTTTACTCCGAACACGCAGGCTCAGCGGCCATGGCTCACGGGCCCAGCCGCTCCGCGGCATGTGGGATCTTCCCGGACCGGGGCACGAACCCGTGTCCCCTGCATCGGCAGGCGGACTCTCAACCACTGTGCCACCAGGGAAGCCTATCTCTTGCTTTTTTTACACTTAATGCGATGTCCTGAGCATTTCCCAATATTATTAATGGTTCTTTAAAAGCATTATTTGAATAGCTGTTTAATAATGCCTCTGATGGACATACTACAATTCACTTAAGCATGTTAGGTAACTTTTAGCCATCTTCCAGTTTTCCAGTGTTAGACCTGATACTGCCACTAACATCCCTGCACATACATCTTTAGTTCTCTCCACTTATGGCTTCACAGAGCGGTAGGTATGAGAGTCACCCTGGTCAGACTTTATTTAGACTCCAGGCTACATAGCTGTGGCATGAGGCTGGAAGTTGGTGAAGCCTCAGGGTTTAGGGTTCAAACCAGAGCCGAGATGAAGTTAAAGGTACATACCTTTACAGCTCCTGTGTGCTCCGTGGGTGCAAGATTTGGATGCATGTTTCTTCTTTTCTATCAACCTGGCATTTATTCATCATTCATTTACTCACTCCACAGATATTTATTAAACAGGGCTTCCCTGGTGGCGCAGTGGTTGAGAGTCCACCTGCCGATGCAGGGGACACGGGTTCGTGCCCCGGTCTGGGAGGATCCCACATGCCGCGGAGCGGCTGGGCCCGTGAGCCATGGCCGCTGAGCCTGCGCGTCCGGAGCCTGTGCTCCGCAACGGGAGAGGCCACAGCAGTGAGAGGCCTGTGTACTGCAAAAAATAAATAAATAAACAAATATTTATTTATTTATTTATTTATTGAACACCTACTATGTGCCAGGCCAGTGCTTTGGATACCCAACAAAGACCCCTGCTGTCATGGGGCTTATACTTTAGAGGGAGGGGAGATAGATAATAAGTAAGAAATGTATCAATACTTGTGTAATATGTTAGAAGTATTACAGAAAAATGAAATGTAGAACAGGGTTGGGGTATCAGGAGAACACAGGGTGGTCAGGAAAGATCTCCTTGAGAGGAGAGACAAAGAAGCAAGGGAGGATGAAGTCAAGATGTCATCTGGGGGAAGAACATTCCAGACAGTGGGTACAGCCAAGGCAAAGTTCTTTGGTTGAGAATGTGCCTGCTTTTTTTTTTTTTTAAAGAGCGTTCAATTACAAGGACATTTTTCCATCTCATTAGATGTTACAAAACTGTTCTCTGAACTCTATGAAGTACAAGTAAGCCTGATGCTCTCCCCCACCACTCCCCAGATAATTAGGGAAGAACTCTTTCCCACACCGCTGTCCATGTGCCCCTGGGCTGTGGGCAGGTCCTGGGAATGGTGGCTAGAGTACAAGGGCTGTGAAGTATCCATGCTAATTCCAACTCAGGTGGCAGGATGACAAATAAAAGAGTTAATTCTTGGCTTTTGACTTTCAAAACAGACCCTTGAAACTCACAGAAGATGGAATAAATGCAGAGAAGTCAGAGGAGGGGGTGAGCTGGACCAGGGAGCAGGGCCAGTGCCTGAGGAACAGCAGCCTTTCCAGCACTTGGTCCCAAACATTGTGGTCTCAGGACCCCTTTCCACTCAAAATTGTTTGAGGGAACCAAAGAGCTCTATAAGAGTTCGACCTGTTGCTATTTACCACATTAGAAATGAAAACCAAGAAATCTTTAAATGATTTATTCATTTAAAAATAACAATGATCGGGGATGGAAAAAAATGTTCCACGCAAATGGAAATCAAAAAAAGCTGGAGTAGCAATATTCATATCAGATAAAATGGACTTTAAAATAAAGAATGTTACAAGAGACAAGGAAGGACACTACATAATGATCAAGGGATCGATCCAAGAAGAAGATATAACAATTATAAATATATATGCACCCAACATAGGAGCACCTCAATACATCAGGCAACTGCTAACAGCTATAAAAGAGGAAATCGACACACAATAATAGTGGGGGGCTTTAACACCTCACTTATGCCAATGGACAGATCATCCAGACAGAAAATTAATAAAGAAACACAAGCTTTAAATGACACAACAGACCAGATAGATTTAACTGATATTTATAGGACATTCCATCTGAAAACAGCAGATTACACTTTCTCCTCAAGTGCACAGGGAACATTTTCCAGGATAGATCATATCTTGGGACACAAATCAAGCCTTGGTAAATTTAAGAAAATTAAAATCATATCAAGCATCTTGCCCAACCACAACACTCTGAGATTAGAAATAAATTACAGGGAAAAAAATGTAAAAAAAACACACACATGGAGGCTAAACAATACGTTATGAAATAACCAAGAGATCACTGAAGAAATCAAGGAGGAAATAAAAAAATACCTAGAGACAAATGACAATGAAAACATGACGATCCAAAACCTATGGGATGCAGCAAAAACGGTTCTAACAGGGAACTTTATAGCAATACAATGCCTCAAGAAACAAGAAAAATCTCAAATAAACAATCTAACCCTACACCTAAAGCAACTAGAGAAAGAAGAACAAACAAAACCCAAAGTTAGTAGAAAGAAAGAAATCATAAAGATCAGAGCAGATATAAATGAAATAGAAACAAAGAAAACAATAGCAAAGATCAATAAAACTAAAAGCTGGTTCTTTGAGAAGATTAACTAAATTGATATACCTTTAGCCAGATTAATCAAGAAAAAGAGGGCGAGGACTCAAATCAATAAAAGTAGAAATGAAAAAGGAGAAGTTACAATGGACACTGCAGAAATACAAAGCATCCTAAGGGACTACTACAAGCAACTCTATGCCAATAAAATGGACAACCTAGAAGAAATGGACAAATTCTTAGAAAGGTATAACCTTCCAAGGCTGAACTAGAAAGAAATAAAATCTACAAACAACAGATGCTGGAGAGGGTGTGGAGAAAAGGGAACCCTCTCGCACTGTTGGTGGGAATGTAAATTGATATACTCATTATGGAGAACAGTATAGAGGTTCCCTAAAATACTAAAAATAGAATTACCATATGATCCAGCAACCCCACTACTGGGCACATACCCAGAGAAAACCATGATTCAAAAAGACACATGCACCCCAATGTTCACTGCAGTACTATTTACAATAGCCAGGACATGGAAGAACCCTAAATGCCCATCAACAGATGAATGGATAAAGAAGATGTGGTACATATATACAATGGAATATTACTCAGCCATAAGAAGGAATGAAACTGGGTCATTCGCAGAGACGTGGATGGAGCTAGAGACTGTCAAACAGAGTGAAGTAAGTCAGAAAGAGAAAAACAAATATGGTATATTGATGCATATATGTGGAATCTAGAAAAATGAACCAGTTTGCAGAGCAGAAATAGAGACACAGATGTAGAGAACAAACATATGGACACCAAGGGGGGAAAGTGTCAGGGTGGGGGGCGGAGAGTGGTGGTGGTGTGATGAATTGGAGGATTGGGACTGACATATATACACTAATATGTATAAAATAGATAACTAATAAGAACCTGCTGTACAAAAAATAATAAAATAAAAATTTAAAAATTATAAAAATAACAATGATAAACCCATTGCATGCAGATACAAATCACAAATTTAATGAAAAATAGCTGCATTTACCAAAAAAAAAATTAGTGATGATGGCATTGTTTTAAAGTTTTGCAAATCTCTTTAATGTCTGGCTTGTTGTATCTGTTTCCGCATTCAAATTATTGCAAAATGTTATTTGCGTTGAAGCATAGGAGGGAAATGTGGCCTCACACAGTTATGTGGTTAGAAAAGGGAGAGAGTCCTGATACTCGTCACCTAATTATGGATAATGTCATTGTCACCTGGCCAGAGCTCAGCGTGGTCAAGGTGGATGCAGTCAACTTTTGGAACTTTGTAACATTAGAGTCCAATTGGATTGAGCTACCGTTGTAGCAGATAGTATTGTCCCAATACCGAAACTGGTATTAGAAGTGGGGTGCTACTGCTGGCGGAAAGAAAAAGGAAGAAGAAAATTACAATGTGTGGCTGGGCTCAGCAGTCAGACAGCAGGCAGCGCGGAAGATGCTATCAGACACTCACACGATACACTGGCAAAACATCAAGTTCAACGTCTCCCGTGATGATTCAGAAGGTCACCCATACTCCTCCTGAGCTTGTAGACCGAGGGGAATATGGAAGACGGAACACTAACACTAGCTACGTTTAGCCAAGAATTAGGAGCAAGAGACAGGCACAGGCAAACTGGACCCATTTTCAAGCAAAAGGGAAAGGGAACCATGTAACTGTCCAGAAATTTGGGACCTTATAGATTAAGAAAATCCATTTGCTTCTAGACACCATGTAATAGGAAACAAGCCTGACCAAGGTTGTGAGCGGCAAAGACCCATTGACACTCAGGTGGGGGGCTTCCCTGGTGGCGCAGTGGTTAAGAATCCGCCTGCCAATTCAGGGGACACGGGTTCGAGTCCTGATCCAGGAAGATCCCACATGCTGCAGAGCAGCTAAGCCCATGCGCCACGACTACTGAGCCTGCGCTCTACAGTCCGTCACAACTACTGAGCCCGTGCGCCTAGAGCCCGTGCTCCGCAACAAGAGAAGCCACCGCAATGAGAAGCCAGCGCACTGCAACCAAGAGTGGCCCCCGCTCTCCGCAACTAGAGAAAGCCCGCGTGCAGCAACGAAGACCCAATGCAGCCAACAATAAATAAATAAAATAAATAAACTTATAAATAGAAGAAAACACTCAGGTGGGTAACATGGGGGTGAGAGGGCTGTGGTGGTGAGGAGGTGGTGAGAATTGCGTTGAGGAAGGGGTGGGGGTGTGGTGCTTGCACATGTAAACAGATGGAAACTGGTCAGAAGTCTGGTCATTCTTCGAGGGAATTGTCCTGCCAAAGAAGCCAGGAAACCAGACTTTATAAAAACCCTATGCTCACAGACACAAAAAACAAACCTACGATTACCAAAGGGGAAAGAGGGGGAGGGATAAATTAGGACTCGAACATTTATGTACTACTATATATAAAATAGATAACCAACAAGCACCTACAGGACAGCACAGGGGACTCTACTCAATATTTTGTAATACCCTATACGGAAAAAGAATCTAAAAAAGAATAGATATATATTCTGTATATATATATATATAAAGAATCTGAAAAACAATATATATTCTTTATATGTATTTATATATATATTACATATAGCTATACAACTGATTCATTGTGCTGTACACCTGACAGTAACACATTGTAAATCAATTATACTTCAATACAAAATCAAGAAAATGGGACTTCCCTGGTGGCGCAGCGGTTAAGACTCCATGCTCCCAATGCAGAGAGACTGGGGTTAGATCCCTGGCCAGGGAACTAGATCCCATGTTCATGCCACAACTAAGAGTTCGCAGGCCACAACTAAGGAGGCTGTCTGCCGCAACTAAGACGTGACACAACCAAATAAAAAAATATTTAAAATAATAAAAAATAAATTTAAAAAAATTTTAAATTAAAAAAAACCCCTATGCTGTTCGGGCATTGAAACAAAAGCCACGTGCAGACCCCCAAACTTGCACAGGTGGGAAGTGGGCCGCCCAAGCTGGACATCCCCCAAGGAGGGCATGGTCCCCTTATGCACTTCAGATGTGGCCACAGGAGACAATGGGCAAGGAAGGACGTCCTGGAGGGCGGAGCCAGAGCTTTGCTGTCTCTTCAACAACTGCACCTGTCCCTCCTGCCTCTCTTCTCTGGAGGTCCTAGAGTCAGGGCTCAGTCCTCTGGATCCGTTTCCAGATCTCCTGTCTCTCTTGTCTGGATTTCCATTTTCACAGTCATTTTGCGCTACGTTGTCAGTTTTGCCACCTGATCTTTCAGAAGGTTCTCAGCGGGGACTCATATTTTTTCGCTTCCTCTTTTGAACGTTTAATCTTGGAAGATTCAGGAGGCCATCTTCGCCTATTTGTACGTCCTTTGGGTTCCCCTTATTCTCTTCCAAAGCCTCTTGTGTGAGTGCCGACTTGGCAGGGGCCTCCCGGTTCAGCTGGCTGTCATTCCGTAGAGGCTGTCATTGTTTTCTCTGCTGATGTAAACGTGCAGTTCCTTTGGCTTCCGGATAGGCTGGGTTTGGGGGTTCTGTGGTGGACACTGCCAAGCTGGCCAGATCTCCACACCCCTCCTTGGGGACCTAAGCACTCTGTCACCCCACCCCCCCACCCCCCGGCCCTGCTCAGTGTGGGTGGCTGATTGCTCTCAGTGGAGAGTCCCTCTCCTGGAAAACGAAAGCTGCCTCTTCAAGATCGTGACCCCTTCCTGGGGAAGCCACGTTCAATAATGGGTCACTGTTGGGGCATAAAGGCCCAGGCCCTTTGTCCCAGCTCCAAAGTCCCCTGTAAGATAAGCTGAGGCTTTCTGCGTATTTTTTCAACTTCTTCCTTTGCCCAGTTTTGCCTCTTCCGCTTCCCCACAAGTGTTGATCCCAAGAACCCTCCCCAATCAACCACCCACACGCAAATCCCAGCATCTCAGAGTCCAACTTCCAGAGAACGTGACCAGCAAATATGTCTCTTGGTCCGTAGAAACCCCGTATGTAGTGGAAGACGAGGGATTCTTTGTTCTAGGGGCCTGCAGGAAGGCACCCAGCAAGCTGGGCCCTCCACACAGGTGTGTGGGCAAGGGGCTGTCTTCTCTCAGGTGCAAGCAGAGGCAAGCATGGGGATGGAAAGTCTCTGCAGCCCCCGAGGAGAGTAACTTGTGCTGTAGTCCAAGAGGTGAATGGGAAGTGTGGAAATAAACAAAGACCGCCCAAAGGAGAAAAAGCAAAGGCTACTGATTCAGAGCTGGCTATAGCAAGGAGGTCTGCCACCATCATCGGCATCTGGCAGAGACTCAAAGGCAGGCAGAAGGGTGGGAAAGCTTTATGGGGGGAAAGGAGACCTCAGGTGTGCCCTGACTGGAGACTGCTGGCCTGGGGAGTTGGAAGTGGGCTGACGAGAAGCGGGGCATCATATTTGCTGTTCTCTTGTTGGTCTTCAACTGGAAACAGGGACAAAAGTTGACAGTTCATAATCAAGTCCTGGCCATATGGGGCTGATTGTTACAGAAGTTATTGTTTCGCTGCCCGCATTGTTGCTAGAGATACGAATGTGGTTTCCTGCAAGTCTGACTGCCAGCAGGCTGGCTTCCTGGGCTATTCAGCGTGGATAAGGAGATTGGTTTCCTGGGCAGCTTGTGTAGACTGTGGGTTAGAGTTCTACTCTCATATATGGTTTGGCCATTGTCTGTTTGTATATTCAGTCTCTCAAAAGAGATTCTAGGGCTTCCCTGGTGGCGCAGTAGTTGAGAGTCCGCCTGCTGATGCCGATGCAGGGGACACGGGTTCGTGCCCCAGTCCAGGAGGGTCCCACATGCCGCGGAGCGGCTGGGCCCGTGAGCCATGGCCGCTGAGCCTGTGCGTCCGGAGCCTGTGCTCCACAACGGGAGAGGCCACAACAGTGAGAGGCCCGCGTACCACAAAAAAAAAAAAAAAAGAGAGAGATCCTGGACAAGGGGCTCCTCTTTTGGAGCAAAATCAGGGTCTTGTCAAGGACAGAGGGACCTCCCATTGCCCGCCCAGCGGGATTCATCACTGTGATGGACCACCAACTCCTGGGTGTCTTTCATTGTTTCCTCTCTGAAGAGAACTCTTCATTGCAATTTGCTAGCCCTGCTTCACGGTTGTGAATTAGGGGAGGCATGCCAAGGAAGAGCAGAGCAAGAAAAAGAAATTCACTCTGAGATACAGCGTACAATCAAAGACAATGAGAACATTCCTAAAAGCTGCAAGAATAAAGACTGATGGCCTTTAGGAGAGGAACAGGAAGATTGGCAGCTGACATGGCAGCAGCATCAATGGAAGTAAGACAGTGAAGGGATATCTTCAGTGTACAAAGAGAAAATAACTGTCAGTCTTGAGGTTTTTATTTATTTATTTGTTTATTTTTGGCTGTGTTGGGTCTCTGTTGCTGCACACGGGCTTTCTCTAGTTGCGGCGAGTGGGGGCTACTCTTCATTGCGGTATGCGGGCTTCTTATTGTGGTGGCTTCTCTTGTTGTGGAGCATGGGTTCTAGGCGTGTGGGCTTCAGTAGTTGTGGCTCACAGGCTCTAGAGCACAGGCTCAGTAGTTGTGGCGCACGGGCTTAGTTGCTCCGCGGCGTGTGGGATCTACCCATACCAGGGCTCGAACCCGTGTCCCCTGCAGTGGCAGGCGGATTCTTAATCACTGCACCACCAGGGAAGTTCTTGAGTTTCATACCTAAAGAAAATATGTTTCAAGGGTGAAGGAGAGGGGCTTCCCTGGTGGCGCAGTGGTTGAGAGCCCGCCTGCCGATGCAGGGGACACAGGTTCTTGCCCTGGTCCGGGAAGATCCCACGTGCCGTGGAGCGGCTGGGCCCATGAGCCATGGCCGCTGAGCCTGCGCGTCCGGAGCCTGTGTTCCATCCGCAACGGGAGAGGCCACAACAGTGAGAGGCCCACGTACCACAAAAAAAAAGGAAAGAATGAAGGAGAAATATAAACATCTTCAGGCAAACAAAAGCTGAGAGAATTCACAAACAGCAGACGCTCACTAAAGTAAATTTGTTCAGGCAGAAGGAATGTGACCACAGATGGGAGGCTGGGGAAACAAGATGAAATGAAAAGAAAAGAAAGTAGTAAACATATGGGTAAATGGAAATAAACATTGTCTAACAGAATAATTTTAAAACATCAAATTAAAGTACATGACAATGGTAACACATAAATCAGGAGGGGAATAAATGGAATTATAAGTTCTGAGAGTCTTATATCATCTGTTTAGACACTGGTAAGATAGATTATCAATGTCTTAATTCAGAGGGTAACCACTAAAGGAATAGAAACACAGTGCATAAATCATACATTAGCAGAGGGGAGAAGTAGAATAATTTTTTAAAATTAATCAATCCAAAAGAAATCATAAAAGGAGAGACAAAGAAACACAGAATAAGTGGGACATATAGAAAGTACAAAATAGGGTGGTAGAGATAAATCCAAATAAGTCCATAGTTGCATTAAACATAATTACATTACATGCAAATCCATAATTATATTAAATGTTTGAATATTCTAGTTAAAAGACAAATATTGTTAGATTGAATTTTTTAAAATCTAATAACACTTACTTAAAAGAGACATATCTAAAACATAAGGATGGTGAAAGATGATGGGTAGAAAAAGACATATATATACATGTACAAATATTAATCAAATGAAAGATAATTTATATATTAATGTCTGACAAGATAGACTTTGAGCCAATCCTTTAAAATAAAGATTGCCTCATAAAGAAAAAGAGTCAATTCCACAGGAAAATATAACAATTCTAAATTGATAGGTGCCTAATAACATGGCCTCAAAAATTGATAGAACATCAAGGAGGCATAGAAAATCTACAATCAACAGAAAAGTCTAACACTTCTCTCTCAGTAACTGATAGAACAAGTAGACAAAAAATCAGTAAGGATATGGAAGATTTGAACAATGTAATTAACAAATGACTTGATTTACACATATAGAACCCTGAAGAACACACATTCTTTTCAAGCACATTCAGAACATTTACACAAAATGACTATACACTGATCCATAAACCAATTTCAACACATTTCAGAGGACTAAAGTAATACAGAATATAGTTTCCAACCATAATGCAATTAATCTAGAAATTGAAAACAAACAATAAACTGGAAAGTTTTCCTATTTATTTGGAAAGTAAGAAACACTTTTTTTTTTTGTAGAAACACACTTTTAAATAGTAAACAGATCAAGGAATAATTCAGATGGGAATTTAGAAATATTTGACAAATAATGAGAGTACTATATCCCAAAACTTTGGGGTACAGCTAAAGCAGTACATAGAAGAAATTTATAGTCTTCTATGCATATATTAGGGAAAAAAGTTGAAAGTTAATGTGATAAACTTTCATCTCAAGAAGTTAGAAAAGTAGCTGAGTGTGTTTCACTGTTGAAGGGATGATGCCAATGGCAGGGGAGGGGTGGGGCATCCAGGAGGGAAGTGGTCCATCAGTGGGGTAAGGTTCTCAAGGAGACAGGGGAGGATAGGATCCCCACACCTCAGGTGAGGAGCTAATCCTTGATAAGAGACAACATCTCTTCCTACTTGATAGAAAAAGATGGATGCAGATTCAGGCTCATTTGCAGGTAGAGAGAGAGGGAGTTGAGAGGGTTCCCACCATTTTCTCTTTGAAGAAAGAGGCAAGACCTTCTGCTGAAAGTCTGAAGAGGGTGGAAGGAGTGGCAGTGATCCCCTACCAGGAAAGCATGGGACTTCTGGCAGCACAGAGGGCCTAGTTGAGGCAGGAGACCACAGATCTTCCTTAGCACCCAGGGGCAGGCATGAAAAAGGGGGACAGCTGAGTCATCCAGGGGAACGGTGTCACCAAGTGGGTGCACTAGAAGGACAAGGACGGGGAAGATACTCTGCTGGCAACAGTGACTCACCTGCTGGATCACAGAATGCAAGCTGGAGGAGGAAAGAAGGGATGGCAGGGCGAGAAAGCAGAAGGGGGAAGGGGCTACAGGTGTGCAGGAGCCCAAGATCAGGTGCAGCGGGAGGAGGGAGGTTTGAGAGCTTCAAGGATGGTTCGAGAGCAGGGATCCTGACGGAATCATCTCTGAGATGGAGCGTCTCCACCTGAACCGAGCTGGGTCCCGACTGTGGCTTTGGGAAAGGAGGCTGAAGCAGAGAAGCCATGAAGGTCATTGAGACGGGGACAAAGAAAGAGCACACAAAGGACGGAGTCCCCCGGGATGATATCAAAGTAGGGGTGGGGGATCTTCCCTGGTGGTCCAGTGGGTGAGACTCTGTGCTCCCAATGTAGGGGGCCTGGGTTCAACCCCTGGTCAGGGAACTAGATCCCACATGCACGCCGCAACTAAGAGCCCACATGCTGCAATGAAGATCCCTCATGCTGCAACTAAGACCTGGTGCAGCCTGAATAAATAAATATTAAAAAAAATAATAAAGTAGGGGTGGGGAAGGCAGTGGTCTGATACCATCGGAGGTGGGATGCGGAGGTTGGTAGAAAGCAGTGCCCAGGAACGGTGGAGGGTGGTACCTCCCTTTGTATACTTCAAGGCATAAAAAGGTTTTCCCTAGCGCTTCTCCCAGCCTGCCTTTCTGGAAACATGCAGCGGAAATTCTAAACCAGCTTTTAGGACAGTCAGACATCTCCAAAACACATGAAATCCACAGAAGACAAAATCTTGAGGATAGGAGTGTGTGTGTGTGTATGTGTGTGTGTGTGTGTGTGTGTGTGTGTGTGGTGTGTATGATCAGTGAAACCTTAAGTGCCACAGGGAAACTTAAATCAGAAATTTAAAGGAGAGGCATGGGACTTTCCTGGTGGCACAGTGCTTGAGAATCCGCCTGCCAGTGCAGGGGACACGGGTTCCCTGGTCCAGGAAGATCCCACATGCCGCGGAGCAACTAAGACCGTGAGCCACAACTACTGAAGCCTGCGCCCCTAGAGCCTGTGCTCTCCAACAAGAGAAGCCACTGCAATGAGAAGCCCGTGCACCACAATGAAGGATAGCCCCCGCTCGCTGCAACTAGAGAAAGCCCTCGCGCAGTAACCAAGACCCAACACGGGCAAAAATATAAATAAAAATAAAAATAAAGGAGAGGCAGAGTGCAGTATTCACCACTGGGGTCTTGGTTAGGGTTCACTGTGATGCCTCTTGTGACTTGGGTTATAATCGGAAACAGTGACTGAGGTTTACTGTTTCGGATGTGTCAGAGGTACCTGGGCATTCCCATCCGTTTGGCTGGAGGTAAACAAATGACTGCATGGAATACAGATGAGACCATAGGGCTTATTGCTGTGAAAACCTCTAGCACAGAAAGCAGCCTTTCTTCATTTCCCAAGTACACTATTGTTCAAACCAGTGACTTTTGTTGTTCACTTGCTCTGTTACACAGCTGATCAACATAACTCTTGGAAAAATCATTCAGGTTCTGCAAGACTGTAACTGATTTGTTTCTTTGTTTTTTCCTCTAAGCAAAACAGTATCAAATCATACCAAGTCAGATCAAACCTTCTCAAAGAATTATTTTTCCATTCCTTTGTCAGGTCTTTAACTTGAACTTCTAACAATAATCTAATAAGGAATGGATAGATCCAGAGAATAGGGAAAGGTTTGTGTCTCAGTGATTACATGTTATACTATTTTAAAATGTGTATTGGGATTAAGCTGTCTTTTGTTGTTGCTGAAGAACATTTTTCCTAAAAAACTTTTTATAATGGAAAACTTTTTTACTATAAAAGTACTACACATTTTATAGAAATTTTGCAAAATACAGAAAGGCATGATAGTTTCTTTGCTATTTTTACCGTTTAGTTACAGATGAATGTTAGCATTATTTTCTCAAGTTCCAAAAAAATACAAAATGAGTTTTTGATTAGAATTGTATTCAACCCATAAATTAATTTGAGGAAATTACATCTTTACAAGATTTTACTTTCCCAGCCAGGAACATGAATATACCTCTCCATCTATTCAAGTATATTTTGAAGTCTTCCATACAAAGAACATTCCAAAACTTGATAGTCCTTAATGTTTCTCACTAATGTATCCCTAGCTATTTTATATTTTTGCCATCAGAGTAATTGACATTCTTTAAGCTGTTTTTTTTATTGGCATACAAGAAATCTACTGACATATACTTATTTTGCATTGGGACCGATTATTATACATTTTAGTTGATTTTAAGGTGACTCTCTGAGACATTCTAGGTAATTGACCTTATATTATGTAAATAATGAAAACTTGTCTTTAAAAAATATACTCTAGGGACTTCCATGGTGTTCCAGTGGGTAAGACTCTGCACTCCCATTTTGGGGGGCCCGGGTTCGACCCCTGGTCGGGGAACTAGATCCCACATGCATGCCACAGCTAAGACCTGGCACAGCCTAAATAAATAAATAAATAAATATTTTAAAAATAAAATAAAATAAAGTAAAAAATTTACTCTATTTATTGTTCTTCTCTCATTCCTTTGACTAGAACAATGTTCATTAGGATCTCGTTCCTGATCTCTCTAGGAACACCTCTAATTTTCAAAAAATCATTAAGTCTAATGTAGGAAAATAATTTGAAATAATTATTCTTTATCATATTGAGCAAATATCCTTCTATTCCTAGTTTTTATCCAACTACATTAGCCCTTTTTTTACTAAATTTGTAATAGAGATTCCCATCACTTCTTCCCCACTCATGTCATATGTAGTGAATACATGCTTGCAATGACCACACACAGAGTTTCTGATCAAGATTTGCAGGATCTTAGTTCCCTGAACAGGAATTGAACCCCGGCCCTCAGCAGTGAGAGCGTGGAGCCCTAATCACTGGACCGCCAGAGTGTTCCCCCGATCAAGATATTTTTCGTGGTAACCTCTTCAAAATGTTGGTAGTCAGGATATACAAGATATGCTGTTTGTATAAGTAGGAGATAAACATTTAAAACCAATTTTTTAAAAACAATCATTTCTGACAAGAGTCCCTGCTCATCCTCAAAGTACCTCCGCCCTCGATTTTCCATTTCTTGGACTCTGAGCCATGTTCCCTGGGTTCCTGGAATATGAACACCTCCAGCTGCACTGCTGCCCTTGTCCATGAAGAGCTCTGCAGCTGCTGCTGAAAGACATGCCATGTGAGAGCCCCTCACATTTACTCAGAGCTGTATTTGCTGGGGCCCCCAGGGTTTGCCATCAGATATTTCTCTGTGCTGCCACCCTCCACAGAACCCTGGATAAGGTGACCCTGTGTGGCCAAGCCAAGGGCTGAAGGTTGAAACTCCAGTTTTATCTGCAGATTCGATAAGCATATTCTTAATCCTTTTCCCCAGGACATCCAATAAAGCTATCAGTCATCCAGTTATTAGATGGAGCAATCTATGTATGTTCATGAGGCCAGGATTTGTTAGTAATGTCATTCAAGTCTTTAATAATCTTACTGTTTTGTTTTGGTTTATTTGGTTTTTTTTGGGGGGGGGCGTCTGCTTGTTCTATACATTACTAAAAGAAGCATATTAAAATCTCTCCCTACGTTGGGGATTTTTCCATTTCTTCTATGCCAATTTTGCTTTATGAATTTTGAGGTCTTGTTATTGGGTGCATTCCAATTTAGAATAGTTAGAATTATACATCTTCCTGGTGTCTTTGATTTTGTATAATTAGTAAGTGAGTCTCTTTACCTCCAGTCTTTGATTTTGTATAATTAGTAAGTGAGTCTCTTTACCTCCAGTAAAACTTTGTAAAAAATAAATTTTATTGGGGGTATAATTTACATACAGCAAAATGCATTCATTTTAAGTGCTTGATTCCACTTACACACAAACACACACACACACTCATGTAACCACCATCACAATCCTATTTTCACTTTTGCCTTTCTTTACAGCAGTGTTTTGTTTTTTAGTTAAACTCATTTAGGCAGAATTTACATTCAGTAAAATTCACACTTTCATGAGTTATGACAAATGTATACAGTTGTGTAACCATAACCATAAGCAAGATATATAATAGAATATTTCCATCAAAAATTTCCCTAATGCCCTTTTGTTGGGGCGGCCAGATTTAGCAAGTTTAGCTGAGCAACCTGTATCTTATCTGGCAACACTGAGCCAATCCCTCTTTCCTCATCCCGTTCCCTGGTGACCACGGATTTCTGTCTCCATACTTTTGTCTTTTCATGAGTATCTTATAAATGAAATCATATGTCTCTCTGGTTTTTTTTTTTTTCCAGATGCTCTGTGAAGAAATTCACTTTACCACTTATAACGTTAAGACTTTGCATACATTACAAGAGCGCATTAGTGACACAAGCTGTAAAACCCTTTTCCATTCCTTTGGGTTTTACATGTGATGGTTCTGCACCAGTCACTGCAGGTAGATGGAGCAAGCTTTGTTTTTGTGTTTGTTTGTTTGTCTTTTAACATGCATTCCACTAGATAAGATTCAGAATAGATTAATACTCCCTTCTTATCATTACAGTTAGCTAAAAAATTGCCTGGCAGCCCACCAAACAGGATTTGCTTTAAGACCAGCCCACAGAGTCAGTTGGAGACTGAGGGCACTGGGACAAGCTGGGCCGGCCGTAGTAGCATATGTCTCTTCTGTGTGGCTTCTTTCTCTTAGCATAATGCTTTTGTGATTCACCGGTGTTGGTGAATGTATCAGTAATTCGTGCTTTTTTATAGTTAAGTATAGATATAACACAATTTATATATCCATTCACCCACTGATTCATTTGGGTGCTTCCAGCCTTTGGCAATTATGAATAAAGTTGCTACAGACGTTTTCATACAGGTCTTTGTATGAACACGTTTTCATTTCCCTTGGGTGAATACCTAGGAGTGGGATTGCTGTGTCATTTAACAAGTGTATATTTAACTTTATAAGAGACTGTCAAACTGTTTTCCAAAACGGCTCTACCATTTTGCATTCCCATCAGCAATGTGTAAGAATTCAAACTGCTCTGAATCTTTGTAGATACTTGGTATTTTTGTTTTGGGCCGGGAAGGAGGACAAGGCGTTCCTAGTACTGCCCTTTCTTATCTGACTGATTACACAGGGGGTTCAGCTGGTGAAAGTTCATCAAGCTATAAACCTGTATGTACACTTTTCTGTGCATATAATAATCCCCAATAAAAATTTTTTTTTTTTTTTTTGCGGTACGCGGGCCTCTCACTGCTGTGGCCTCTCCCGCTGCGGAGCCGCGCAGGCTCAGAGGCCATGGCTCACGGGCCCAGCCGCTCCGCGGCATGTGGGATCCTCCCGGACCGGGGCACGAACCCGTGTCCCCTGCATCGGCAGGCGGACTCTCAACCACCGCGCCACCAGGGAAGCCCAATAAAAAGATTTTTAAAGCACACAAAATACCTCTGAATAATTCTACTAAATTAACTAAACGTGTGTTGAAATTAAAAATGTGCTTTTTAAAAAACTGAAAGAGGGCTTCCCTGGTGGCGCAGCGGTTGAGAGTCCGCCTGCCGATGCAGGGGACACGGGTTGGTGCTCCGGTCCGGGAAGATCCCACGTGCCGCGGAGCGGCTGGGCCCGTGAGCCGTGGCCGCTGGGCCTGCGCGTCCTGAGCCTGTGCTCCGCAACGGGAGAGGACACAACAGTGACAGGCCCGCATACTGCAAAAACAAAAAACAACAAAAACAAAAAAACTGAAAGAAAAAAAAACATCAGTGTAAATCCATAGTAGCCTGGCTTCATAATCTCTAAGATCTTTTTCCCCCAGCTATCCATAGTAAATATCTGAAAGGCAAATTCATATTTCTGCACATTATAAGTGACAGGTCAGGAGGATCAATCCAATGTGTATATAATCATATTCCTGTCCTCATCAATTATCCATTTTTATTCTAAAAATTCTCATAATTTCAATGTCCTTAGTTTTGTGTTCAGGATGTAAAAATGAACTGTTGATGAATAAATAATGACCGGGGCTTCCCTGGTGGCGCAGTGGTTAAGAATCCGCCTGCCGACACAGGGGACATGGGTTCGAGCCCTGGTCTGGGAAGATCCCACATGCCACGGAGCAACTAAGCTCGTGTGTCAGAACTACTGAGCCTGTGCTCTAGAGCCCATGAGCCACAACTACTGAGCTCACGTGCCACAACTACTGAAGCCCGCAAGCCTGGAGCCCGTGCTCCGCAACAAGAGAAGCCACCGCAATAAGAGGTCTATACATCGCAACGAAGAGTAGCCCCCATTCTCCGCAACTAGAGAAAGCCCGTGTGCAGCAACGAAGACCCGACGCAGCCAAAAATAAATAAATAAATAATGACCGTAAAGGGTAGAGCGTGAGGGCAAGTATTGGTCTTTTCTTCCCTAGGAGCAATGGTTCACTATTCACTAAGTCAGCGTTCACGGCGACTTTATTAAACATAACAACCACGAGTCATGAGAATTGACTGTAGGATAAACTGAGGCAGAGAGTGGCTAAGCCTCTTGCCCACTGTCACTCAGCTAAAAGTGAAGGAGCCAGGGTTTGAAGCCTGGCAGTGTTACTCCAGAGGCCTTTTACATGGGGGATCTAGCATGGCCTTACATTCAAATGAGATTATAAATCAACAACTAAGAGGACCAAGCTGATTTGTTATTTAGCTATTTCTGCATAGAAAGCACCAGAGAGCATCTGTGTCCTGAGACACAGCTTGAGGAGTTAAGTGTATCCTTCTCTGTCTTTAATTCATCCGCTGCCATCAGAAGAAGCCCAGCAGGCCTGCTTTCGTCCATATAATACTCCACACACGCAGCTATGCGGTTCCCAGAGATGTGCTCAGTGGACGCTAGGTGCCAGGTGACCCCAATCCACTGAAAGTTGCCAGATTCTCCTATGAAAAAATGAGTTTCCCTGTATTCTGGACCATCTCAGCCAGATAGTTCCATTGTTCTCTGAAATCCATTTTCTAGCAACCCCCTAGACTGGGGGCTTGCAAGCATTTTCTCTAGAGGACCAGGCAGTAAATATTTCAGGTTTTTGTGGGCCACACAGTGTCTGCTGCAACGACTCAACCCTGCCGTTGCAGTGCAAAAGCAGCCAGATAATACACAACAGAGGCGTAGCTGTATTACAATAAAGCTTTACTACAAGAGCAGACAGAGGGTCGGCACACCCCTGCTCTAGACTATGAGCTCCTTGAGAAGATGGGCTGCACCTTATCTTTGTAATTTCAGCCCTAGCGGGAAAAATTTTTCTGATTTTTACCAAAGAGGAAATAAAAACACAGGATCACAGAGGCTGACTTTAAGAAAGGCAAGCACAGAACTGCAACTGGCTGTTTAGGTGTATTTTCACTTGTGAATTGAACAGAGGTGCTGCATTTTTCATGTTAGACCTGAGCTACTTGGGAAACTTAAAGCAAAGGATCTTGTCTTGGGACTTCCCTGGTGGTCCAGCGGTTAAGACTCCACACTCCCAATGCGGGGGGGCCAGGGTTCAATCCCTGGTGAGGGAACTGGATCCTGCATGCCGCAACTGGGAGTCCGAATGACGCAACTAAAGATCCTGTGTGCCTAAGACCCGGAGCAGCCAAATAAATAAATTTTTTTTTTTTTTTAAAAAAGGATCTTGTCTTCACAAACCCTCCTACCTGGCCTGCATCTCAGCAAACCTGTCTTTGCAGGGTAAGTTCACCTGCACAACCTGAAACCATGAGGTACTGGGTGGTGACAGTTTTAAATGGAGTTTCAGGTGCTCCCAGGGCTCAGAGCTGGCTATCTTACCCTGTCTTCGCACACCCACAGTTTTCTGTGTCTGGTTTAGTTTCTTAGCCCAGGACCCTGTTGACATAAAAAAACACACAACCTGAAAGTTGAGAATTATGTTTTATTTGGCAGATAAAACTGAGGACTTAATCCCGGGACAACTCTGAGAGGCTGCTCCGAAGAGGTAAGGGAAGAGCCAGGATACATTAGGAGTTTTAGCAACAAAGACCAGGGAGTCAGAACATCAAAAGATTACTGTTAATTAAAGAAAACCAGATATCTCAAGTTAAGGAATTTAGCGCTTTTCTGTACATGGGAAGAAGCAAGAGTCTAGGCTTACTGAAATAATGCCTTTGATATGCACCTTAGCTATCTGGGGCCAGTATCTTGTGCTATCTCAACCCAGTCCCCTCAGGGCACACTGTCTGGGGTGGTTGCCACGGCAGACTGCTATATTGCAGGGGGTGGAGGGGTGGGAGGGGGTTCGGGGTTGGGGGGTGGACCCAGTTTCTATCCTGAGTTCCCTCAGGGCTCCCCACTGGAGGGCTGTAATGTGATGGCTTGACGACCACAACCTTCTTTGTTTACGATGGAGCAGGCAACTTTTTTTTTTCCCCAAAGACACGTTATAAAACTGTCCGAAAATAAAGCCTTTTGGCTTATTCCCATTGAGATTGTCTTTCACAGACAGGCTTTGGTTCGGATTTGGGGGAACTTGAGAAGGTCTTACACAGACTGGGATACGGTCACAAAACTAGTAACTTACAAAGCCTATTTCTTTTTTTTCTTTTTTTATTGATATTTTAAATTGAAGTATAGTTGATTTACAACGTGCCAATCTCTGCTGTACAGGGAAGTGACTCAGTTATACATATATATACTTTTTAAAGTATTCTTTTCCATTATGGTTTATCCCAGGAGACTGGATATAGTTCCCTGTGCTTACAGTAGGACCTTGTTGTTTATCCATTCTAAATGTAATTGTTTGCATCCACCAACCCCAAACTCCCAGTCCATCCCCCTCCCTCCCCTCAAAGCCTATTTCTTTTTTGTTGTTGTTGCTTTTTAATACACGCTTTCTTTTTTTTTTTAATAGTTATTTATTTATTTGGCTGCGTCAGGTTGCGGTCCTTGTGGCATGAGGAATCCTTCGTTGCAGCGCGCCGTCTTCTCTCTAGTTGTGGCGCTCCGACTCTAGAGCCTGCCAGCTTAGTTGCCCTGCGGCATGTGGGATCTTAGTTCCCCCACCACGGACGAACCCGAGTTCCCCTGCATTGGAAGGCAGATTCTTAACCACTGGACCACCAGGGAAGTCCCCCAAAGCCTATACCTAATGAAGGTCAAGTCCCATTCGCTTTCCTCTATACTCCGTTTTGCCCCACTGTTATTCACATCTCACAATTAAGAAACATTCTGTGAGCCTCAGTTTCAGCATCTGTAAAACGGGTGCGAAGCGCGTCACAGTGCTATTGCAGAGTTAAATCACCCAACCAAGCCCAGGTCTTGGCACGAGTAAGCACTCAAAACACGCTGGCGGCCATCCCGACTATGGCTTACTCCCAGAGCAGGCCCCCCCGCCCCCCGGCTGGATAAAGTCGGAGGGATGAGGGAGGGCATGTGGCAGGGTCACGCCGTCGGGGTAGGTCTGAGATCACCCAGCCCCGGTACCTCGGTCGCTACAGGGCAGTGTCCGCAGACTGTGAGACAAGCGGCAGGAACCATCACTTCCGGCAGAGACCTGCCCGAAATAGCCGCTTCCAGCCGCTCTCCAGACGTAGCTGGACCGTTCCGCGGTGGGCGGGGGCCCTGGGTACAGCCACGCCCCTCGCTTCCGGCTCGCCTCCTGCAGCGCCTGGAGCCGCTGGGCGGCTCCCGGCTTCGGCCGACGCTGCCCCGCCCTCCAGGACCCGCCCTCCCGTGACGTCACCTCCGGGGCGGTCCGGGCGGGGCCAGAGCTGGGGCGGCTGCCCTGAGCAGTCTTGCCTTGCGGTCGCGCTGCTCCGGTGCACGCCACGTCCGCACGCCGGACGGCGGCCGCTTCCCCGCCGCCCGAGGGCCTCCGGGCCGCCGCAGGCCTGCCACGCCCGGGTAAGGGGCCCTCGCTGTTGTCCGCGGTGCTGTTGTCAAGGCTGCCTGAGCCGGCTTGGGGCTGAGAGAGGGAGGTGGGGACAGGAGGGGTGCATGGGAGCACGAGAGGCAGAGGAGGGGGCAATGGGGCCACGAGAGGCAGAGGAGCGGGACAAGAGAAAAGATGAATGGGGACATAGAATGCAAGCTGGTGACGACTGGAGGTGAGGAATTGCAGGAGAGGAAAGAACGGAAGGAGTCAGTTGGGGGCCCAGACTCGGAAGGAGCATGGGTGGGAGCCCAAGAGGCGGGAGACAGGAGGAGAGCTTAAGGGGATCCCAAACCAGAGAAGAGACCCGGGTCGCTCCAGTTTGGGAGCGGAGGAGAGGGAAGTTGGGACACTCCCGGATGGGTGGGGAGCTAAAGGGTCCTGCCCGGCCAAGGCTGGGCCCCAGGAAGAGTTACCCTCAAAGAAAGAGTTGGCCCTTTAGGCGACCCAGGCCTCCCCCAAGCCCGCTCTACCTGGGAGGGTGTTGTGCATTTACATTTACCTGCTCGCCTCCTCCAGGTGAGTCTGGGTGGCTAGTTAGTGTGTGGAATTAGCTGTTAGGCTAGTATGCGGAATCCATGGTTTGCCGTAAGACATAAATATCTACTTAGAAATCTGCCTTTAATAATGTTGTGTTTTTTTTTCCTCCCTGGAGGAAGCATCTCTAAAATTTCAATACAGATGTTCAGCTTATATGCCAGACTTGCCTAATGGACAAAGGAATGTCAAATCTACCCAGACTGCCAGCAAAAACTAGCCTCTTGATCAGCATTTAGCCTGAGACCAAAAATTCCAAAAACCTGGAAGGAAGCGATGTAGTTAAGACGCTCTCCAGTGCTCTGGGTTCCCATCTGCCACAGAGACACTTCCTTTGGACCACAGGACAATGTCTGTATACACGAACCCACAAGTCTGTGTCGCGATACCAAAGTTCAGCCAGGTGACGTGTCAGGGCAGGTATCTGTGGTTTGCCCTGTACTTGCTTCCGCAATTCCTGTCCCTCGGTATGTATAGTTTCTCCAGCTCGGTGTAGGGACTGGGACCACGTTGCCGCTGATAAATAAGTTACTAGTGTGATGGAATGTGGCGGGCAACACTTGTGCTGAGCCCAGGAAAAAGGAATTAAGCAATTTGGAGTCTGATATCAGGTAACCTGCACACAGCACCCTGCATATAACAAACGGTTTCATAAAAGTTAAAAGTCAAGCCAAGGTTGGGAGCATAAGAAATTGGAAATGGGAGATGTTGAGAGGTAGCACAAAGTCAAGGACCAGAGAAGGTCATGAAGTTGGCACCCAGAGCCACATTCTGAGGGTGCCTTTCTAATATAGGGTTGCCTGGCTAGTGGGGTGCTGCCCCTTCCCTGCAGAACTTGTGAGGGGCTGACCCCTGAAAATGGGAACTCCCAGCAGCAGCCTAACCTCCTGTCTTTCCACCTGCCCTGCTCTCCTACTCAACACTTAGTCCTTCTGGCTTATTCCCTTCCTGCACAGGGGTCTCTTCTTTCTGAGACCTTGATCTGCCCAGCCACTCTGCACCAGATCACGAGGATAACTGGCCAGACCCTCATTTAAGGCTCACTAAAGCCTTTTCAGGGGAGACTGATTCTGAGTCTTGTTAATGCTTTGTCCGTTGTGAGTCAACTTAGATTAGCACAGGCCCCCACGTGGGAATCTTGACATTTAGAATACGCTGTTGGAAAGCAGAGTCAGGACCGTACCAGAGAGATGAAGTGACAGCACGAGGGCCTGTTCTTGACTCCGCACAGCGGCCAATTCCTGTCTCTGTGGGAGTGATCACCAGCCCCACTGGCTGAGGGAAGAGACCGTGACGGCATCCAGCAGAGGTCTCCTGAGCGACCAGTGGAGTTTCCTGAGATAGCTTTAGAGAGATGCGCCATGCACACGCTCACCTCATGTATGTAACTGTGATTGCACGTGTACACACATGGCAGTGTGCACGCAGGTGTTGCCATGTGCACATGGATACGAGTGCGTGTGTGCGCGTGTGACCACATGCATACGCACGTGTACCTATGCACATATGCGTGTGTGATAGAGAGCAGGCCCCTCCGTGGTGGTTCTCAGGCATCACCACCTACACATATCTGTCACTCTAGGAGGTGCTGAGTTTCTTTCATCTCCTCCTGAGTTTACACTAGAAAAATGCCTCCCTCCTCACTGGATTTCCCGCCCCCCATGCTTTTTCTAAGGAGCGTTTATTCTTTTTCAAACCGTAGATGCATCTTCTACCAGAGTGGAGCATCTGCCTGGATCCCACGTGTGCCACAAAGCGTGCCATGGCCTGGGAATGCCCTTCAAAGCCGTCCTCGCCTCCTGCAGAACCAAACCTCGCCCGACAAGCGCACAGTGTCAAGCCCTCAGCCCCCCGAGGAAGATGGCCCAGCCTGGGCACACGCCCCGAGCAGCTGCCTCTCGTGAGTGTCCAAAGCCCTGCAGGCAGGGCTACCTGCTCAGTGACAGGACAGTGAGCCCGAAAAGGGCCCCGAGGGGGCTTTGCAGGGACAGGGTGGGCAAAGGAAAGACAGTGAACCTCAGAGGGCCAAGCCGTCCAGTGTGCAGGAGGCCCGGTCTGTGGCATTTCGCCGTCAGAGCTTCTGCCTTCTTGGGTGGCCCTGGTGGGGGGTCCCCAGGCAGGTATGGGAACCGTGTGGTCCTCTGGGCCGTCTTCTGTTTCTGTGAGGTTCTCTCTGGGCCTCGTGTCATGATACTATGGGAGCCCCTCACTGCACGGGCAGGGGTGCTGCATCTCACTGATGCGGGGTGCGGAGGGGGCGCCTCTGAGCAGAAGGGGCCCTGGGAGGAGACTGACTAGAGTCTGTCCCTGGACCAAAAGTGGGACGGCCCGTGTCTGTTCCAGGATGAGGGACTGGACGGGAAGGCGGAAACCCATTCAGGCCCTTGAATCAGTTCCTCCTGCCTTAGCTGGAGCATCAGCTCTGAAGCGCCAGAGGCGGGGGTGGCAAACTGTGGCCTGTGGGCCACGTCTGTGCCCGCTGCCTGTTTTTGTAAATAAAGTTTTATCGGGACCCGGCCACACCCATCACATACCTATGGTCCATGACTGCTTTTGCAGACTTGAGTAGCTAAGACAGACCGTATGGCCCACAAAAATCTAAAATATCTGCTATCTGGCTCTCTATAGGAAAAAGTTTCCTGACTCTGCTCTGGAGGTTTGTAGTGAGGTGGCAGTGGAAAGCCTGGGCTGCATTCAGGAAGCCCCTGTCAGATCCAGGGCTCAGACTTGGGGAGCATGTTCGGCTCAGTGGTGGCATTTTTAATGCATTCAGTGGACGTGACTGGCCAAAGAGAGAGTCATTTAAATGCACTTATTTACGGAGAGCCCAGCTGCATTTACTTCAGCTAATGTGGGGGGAGTGGGAGCTCTCTGTGCCTGAAACCTCCCTGGTTCAGTCCTTCCCCCTCATGACATTGGTCTGTTTCTTCTCTCCCCACCCCACCCCCTCTGTTTCAGTCAGAACAAAGAATGCCTTTTGCTCTGGAGAAAACAGATGCAAATCTGTGGTTTGTAGGGCTGGGGAACCTTTTTAAACCTGTAAGACACCAGGAGCTCTTATGGACAGTTTTGGCGGGAGAGTACGCCATGAAGCTAAACTAAAGTTAGTGACTCTCACGAAGGGATTAGAAGCATGGGGGAGGGGAGTGCCCAGCCTTCCAGCAGAGTTTGTGCTCAAAAGGGTTTTTCCAGTCATGGGACCACTTTGCAAGAGCCCCCGCTGCTCACAGGAGAAAGAAAGCCACCTCTAGATGCCCCTTTATGCCGCACGGGGACTGCTTTCGCGTGGCCGCCAGCAGGGCTGGAAGTGCTCCTCGAGGGGGCCGGGCTGGGCCAGGAACTGCCGGTATTTCACGTGTCTGGCGAGGGTGGGCTCACAGGGGAGAGGCCGCGGGTCAGACTTTGAAGGCAGCCTCGCCATGTTAAGGAGCTTAGGAGTTATCCTGGGAGAGCAGGGGTTTTAAGCATTGGAGGCAGCGTCAGCTTTGTGGGTTACAAAGATCTTTCTGGCAGCTGTGGCATGGCAGATGGAGCAGGCCCAGGATGGGGACGCTTGAAGGTGACCCTTAGGGCTGCTGGGAAGCCAGTGAGCCTGCCCTGCTCCGCGGGAGGGCAGCCTGGCCACAGGGCCGTGGAGAGCAGCAGTTAGCATCAGTGCCAAGGCGAGGAGTCCGTCAGGACGTTTCGTTCAGGGTGACCTGAAGGCTCCCTTCCAAGACATTCTGTGGAACCCAAGAGCTTCGCCATAAGGGCCAGGGGAAAGGCTGAGGGCCTAGGGCATCTTCGGGCAGGACTGATTGTGGAGGCACCCCCAGGAGTCGCCAGCCCTCAGGCTCCCAGCAGACTGTGCTCTGCTTGCCCTGTGCCCACGTCGAGTTTGAGTCTCAGGACTAGCCCTCATTGCACGTGACTGGGCTGTTTTCCAAGGGGACCTGGGCCTCGCAGGCGGCCACGTGGGACTCCGGCAGTTGGGTGGGGCTGAGAACAGGATCAGGGCACACCCAGGACCGGCAGGGCATGAAGTGATGGGGCACTTGAGGCCACTGCCCCCTCGGTTCCCCTGTGGTGAGGGACCTGAGCCTGCCAGCACGTGGGAGAGACCTGGGGTGAGTGGGGAGACCACGCTGTGTGCTCGGGAAGCCAGTCCTCTTGAGGCTCAGCTGCCGTGGCGTCTCTGTAAGTTTCTGCAGTTGCACCAGGGCTTCTGCGACCAGGTCCACTTAGCCCACCCTCTGTCCCCTGCTGTGGAACCCCCTTACTGAGTCTCTCAGCCTTCTCAGGCCTTGCCCCCTGCATCGCCACCCCAGCTGCCCCTTGCTGGAACGCCTCGCTTGTCATACCCCTGCCTCGGGCCTGCACGGGCTCGCCTCCCCCCACACCAAAATCCAAACTGCCCCGTGGTGGCCTCTCTCTCTCTTGTTTAAGCCCAGGTCTCACTGTGCTGTCCCCAGGCCTCTGGCCCTGCTGTCATCAGCTGCTGCTCCTGCCACTTGCCCCCCTACCCCTTTCCCACCAGGTGGATCCCAACTGTCTTTCAGAACGTGGCCCAGGTGTTACTAGCCAGGTTACCTTCCCTGGCCCCCGCCTCCACCCCCCACCAGCTGAATTCCGTGCCTCGTGGGCCCTGCAGCACCCTGTCCCGTCCCACCCACCTCTGGGGCCTCTGCACAGAGGACCAGCCTCCACCTGACCCTTCGCAGCCTCCCAGGTGCCATCTCCTCCCTGTTTCCCGACTTAGTCCCTCTACGCTGGCACCAGCCTGCACTGACCTCTCTCCTGTGTCTCCCGTTGGAGGCAGGCTCCCTGGAGGAGGGGGCTGTGCGGCTCTCATCTTTCTGTCCTGAGTGTACTGCCTGGCACATGAGCAGGCACTCGGGGAGTATTGGACGAAGGGATGGGTGATGGGTGGATGGGTGATGGGTGGATGGGTGATGGGCGGTGGATGGGTGATGGGCGGTGGATGGGGGATGGGTGGATGGATGGATGGACGGGTGACAGGGGGATGGGTGATGGGTGGATGGGTGATGGGCGGTGGATGGGTGATGGGTGGATGGATGGATGGACGGGTGACAGGGGGATGGGTGATGGGTGGATGGGTGATGGGTGGATGGGTGATGGGCGGTGGATGGGTGATGGGTGGATGGGTGATGGGTGGATGGATGGATGGACGGGTGACGGGGATGGGTGATGGGTGGTGGATGGGTGTATGGATGGATGGATGGGTGGATGGGTGGGTGATGGGTGATAGATGGGTGGATGGATGGATGGGTAGGTGTTGGGTGGATGGATGGATGGGTGGGTGATGGGTGGATGGGTGATGGGCAGTGGATGGGTGATGGGTGATGGGTGGGGGATGGGTGATAGATGGGGGGATGGATGGATGGGTGGATGGGTGGATGGATGGATGGACGGGTGACAGGGGGATGGGTGATGGGTGGTGGATGGGTGTATGAATGGATGGATGGGTGGATGGGTGGGTGATGGGTGGATGGATGGATGGGTGGGTGATGGGTGGATGGGTGATGGGTGGATGGGTGATGGGTGGATGGATGGATGGACGGGTGACAGGGGGATGGGTGATGGGTGGTGGATGGGTGTATGGATGGATGGATGGGTGGATGGGTGGGTGATGGGTGATAGATGGGTGGATGGATGGATGGGTAGGTGTTGGGTGGATGGATGGATGGGTGGGTGATGGGTGGATGGGTGATGGGCAGTGGGTGGGTTATGGGTGGATGGTGGATGGGTGGATGATGGGTGGATGGGTGATGGGTGATGGATGGGTGAATGGATGGATGGGTGGGTGATGGGCAGTGGATGGGTGATGGGTGGTGGATGGCTGGCTAAGTGGAATCTCTCCATGTGGTCAGCTCTCACGGGTGCAGAGAAGTGCTCTGGGCCCTGCAGAAGCCACAGAGAAGTTGAGAAGGAAGCCTTGGCCCCCCTCTCTGCTGCTCTTTCATACTCTGAACTCTGAGCTGGGATAGTAAGATACATAGTGAGATTGGGTTAAGAAGTGCTATAAACCCGTCAGAGCAGGCACTGGGCGGCTCCCTGAACACATGGCTGAGACACTGTTCCTGAATGCTCTTCCTGAATGCCAGGCCCCAGGGGAAACATCTGGCTGGGTTTGCACCGTGGGACCTCTCGGAACACTCCACAGCCGGCGCGTTGCCAGGCCTGTGGCCCGTGCGTCACTGACCAGATGCCTTCCTTCTTGACCTTAGGTTCCTCAGCCGAGCAGCAGGGAACTGTTAGCAGCCTGAGGAACGGCAGGCTGGGAGCCTCGGGCACCGCCCAGCCTTGCTGCCAGCTCACCTGCAAGATGTGGACAGCCCTCGTGCTCATCTGGGTTTCCTCTTGGTCCTTATCTGAAAGCCACCTGACAGCCCAGCGTCCACGTAAGTGAGAAAGCCATTTGACTGCTGGACGGGCCTGCAGGGGCCCCGGAGCTCCCGGGGACTGGGCGGCGAAGGCCTGTTGGGCCAACATGGGACCTGGCCTCTGAGCCTTGAGAGGGTGACTTACTTGGCCTTGCAAAATTTCATTCCTTCCATAAACCTAGTCTTTATTGGGGAGTTTGTTGATCTACACATCACATATTTAGTTGCGCTTCTCCTCTGTGCCAGACACTATTCTTCTCCAGGAATCCTGCTTTGAATCCGATCATAAAGCCAAGAATTCTTGCATGGTGTGAATATCTGGGCAACGGTTTATCTGCTGTGTAAACCTGGGTGTGTGTTGGATAGGTTTTTTTAATGGCAAATCACACCTGTAATGCGAGAGATTATGATATTTTGAGAACTGGATCAAAAAATGAAGCTCTGGGGGCTTCCCTGGTGGCACAGTGGTTGAGAGTCCGCTTGCAGATACAGGGGACGCGGGTTCGTGCCCCGGTCCTGGAGGATCCCACGTGCCGCGGAGCGGCTGGGCCCGTGAGCCATGGCCACTGAGCCTGCATGTCCAGAGTCTGTGCTCCGCAATGGGAGGGGCCACCGCAGTGAGAGGCCCGCGTACCCCAAAAAAAAAAAAAGAAAAAAAAAAAAATGAAGCTCTGAAGCCTTTCATGGGCTTGGGGTTCAGAGAGCACAAAGGAGATTTTAAATCAAAGTGCTGAGCGCCTCTGTGATGGGCTGCGGGCCAGATGTGTGCAGGGAGGAGATGAGAGGGAAACGTGTTTGCCGGGCTAAGAAGCAAGGCACCACACAGCCTCCCCGGCCAGCCCCACGGGCCGGAAATTAAGACAGTCTTTGAATGATCCACCTGCACAGGGTTGAAGGTGATCATATCTTTTCCTCCCTTTTCTGACCCTAATGGTACTCAGTCCTCAACAAGACGCTGGAGAATTCAGAACAAAACTCATCCGTGGAAACCATTACAAGAGTCTTGAATGAAACGTCTGCAAGAATGACCTCGGTGACACCTTCTCCCATCACGTTGACCAGAGGGACTTGGGGAGGCAACCCCCCCTCTCCTGCGGTCACAGCAGGGACAACGCACAGGACAGAAGCAGGCGCGTCAGCGACGGCAGAAGGGACCCCTGACGGAGCCACCTCCGGGGTGCCCACGCCGCCTGTCGCGGTGTCTGACTGGCGGACCCCGTCCTCACCCCACACGCGGGCGCCTGGCAGCAGCACACTGTCTGGGCCAGCGACGCACACGACACCCACGCCGGCCACGGGTGCTCCCACAGCTGCTGCGGCCCTGGCAAGTGTAAGCGGCCCCTTGGGCTCGCACGATCGTCCCGGGCACACCCCCGGCCGTGCCACAGCCAGCCCCACAGTGCCCCTGAGTCCCCAAACACTTAACGCGCCCACACAGGGCCCCACCGTCCAGGCGCCAACGGCCCGGACTGCGGCTGACGCAGCAAGTAGGCCTGCGCCCACACTCCTCAACACAACCCCAGAACCCGCCTCCCCCTCTTCGGCTTCCGCATCCATGACAGTGGGGACCACGACCAAGGCCCCCCAGCCGGCTGCCAGCACAGCGCCAGCACCTGCCCCTCACTCCAGCCTGGCCCCCCCGACACGGCCCAGCCCCGTCACATCCATGCCGGGGGCTACGGGGCCAGGCACCACTCAGACGCCGGAGCAGGGCGAGCCTGAAGCCGTGCCTGGTACTGCTTCCATGGGGCCGACCCCTGGGAGCTCAGGGGACTCCAAGGTGCCAGCCACAGACTCGTGCCAGCTCAGCACCCAAGGCCGGTACCTGGTGGTCTCCAGCGAGCCCCTGGCCCAGTCCCCAGTGAACAAAAGTTTTCTCCTGGCAGTGCTCTTGCTGGGGGTCACCCTCTTCATCACAGTCCTGGTTCTGTTTGCCCTGCAGGCCTACGAGAGCTACAAGAGGAAGGACTACACGCAGGTGGATTATCTCATCAACGGCATGTACGCCGACTCAGAGATGTGAGGGGAGGGCGCTCGGCCGGGCCTGGGGCTGGGCCCTTCCCCTCCTTCCATGTTGCCTCTGAGGCCAAACCAAGTGCTTCCAGATTCTTTTGGTGCAATTTACGAGACGTGCCATTCGCTTAAACACATTTAATCGTTGTCCGATTAATTCCACGATCACTAAAGAGTTGCTGCTTTTTTCATATTTATTTTTGTAACGATCACGAGCAGGCAGTGATTCTGCCTTGGGGTGGGGTGGGCGGCCCCGGGGTGGGTCCCGACCTGAATTAAAGCAATGACCCTTTCCGCTCAGACCCTGTCTCCCCGTTTGTGTGGGCTGCGTCCTGCCCCCTCCCCCCATGGCGGCCGGGGAGCCTTTTCGAGATGCATGTGACAGGGTGTGTTCTTGTAAACGTTGAATGTAACACGAGGCCCTGGCCATCTGCTGTGTCTGTGCCGCTCTCCTGGGCTTCGCTCTTAGGCCCAAACCTGCCCCAACCTGGGTGGGAGGAAGCCCAGCCTTTGAGGGTCTCTGGCACCGCGTGGAGGTGGGGCCCCTTCCTCTAACCCTCCTTTTTCAGCACTGAGAGGTGGCGGACGCGTGAAGCCTGGTTTGGGCGCGAGAGCCGAATGCAACATGTAAACCACACCTGAGCTACACAGCATGGCCAGGTCGGCGGGACCTGCCCAGGCCAGGCTCTAGGTGACCCCACACAGCTCACGGTGTGCCCTGGCCGAGTGGAAACCCAATACGCTGGTGCCGTGGGATAGTCATCACTAGCACCTCGCTCCAGGTCACCCCGGAACCCAGGGGCGCGCTAGGCCCGAGTGAGCCCAGGGCCCTGTCCTCAGCGGCACGATTGCCCCGGGGCCAGGCCTCATGTCCGCAACGGCCCTCGGCACCCACACTGTGCTTGTCCCGTGTCACACGCTGTCCTTGTGTTTCATGCACGAAACTCATTCAGCCCTCACCCCCGCCCCAGGAGATCAGGGCTCTGATCCCCATTTTAAAGGCGGGGCCACTGAGGCAGAGGAGACCTAACTTACCCACTGAGGGCCAGAGTCCAGCTCTTTCCTTAACTATTTTGTTTTACAGCCGCCGGGGCTGCACTTGGCATTCTAGCTTCATCTGCTTACCAGCCGGAGGGAGGCAAGAGAGCTGGCGGGCAGCACGTGAGGCTGCGTTCCCAGGCCAGGTATGCAGCCACCAGCTGTGTGACCCGGAGCAAGTGTGGCGTGTTGTGGACTCAGCTGCTTTACCTGGGCGATGGGGAGACTGTCTGTCTGTCACGGCCCCCAGGGGCATGCTGCCTGGAGCGATTCCAGGTGGGGAGTTGACTCTTGCTTTCTCAACTACTCTGAACCCTGAGGAGGAGACCGTTCTACCTGGAGACTCCAGTTTCCCCATCACAGAAATCTCCTGAGCCAGGCCTGCGTGTCCACTTCCTCTTATTGAAATTCTGCCTCCCCCAAAAAGGATTTCAAATGGCGCATAATAAAAGACAATGGTAGTGAACTCCCAAACCATTTGAAATAACTTACGAGAGTAGGGAGGAGGGACGGGAACGGTCTTCACCCGTTTTCTAGCTCCATCCCAGGTTTCCCCAGCCCACCTTTTCTCACTGGTTGGTTCAGGGGGCCCAGCAGACCCCTTTCCCTCCCCAACAGCTATGCTGTGTGTCCTGACAGCTAGGCTCCAAGCAGCCTATGCACCTGTGTTTCTCCCTGCCCTAGCCGACCCGTCGTACACCTGGGCCCATCTGCCGTGTGATCACAGGTGCTGGCGCTGACTGTGGCTGAGAAAGTGTCAGCCTCACTGATCTGAGCTCCAGGCCAGATCTGTTGTCCTTGAGTCTGAGAGGCCACCTGCTGCCCGGGTCAGGCAGCTCTGCACAGAGTGGAGAATCGGGGGGATTTAGGGGGTGCCCTTTTCCTCTGCCAGCATCACCCCAGCCGCCTGTCAAGGGCAGGCTCCACACCCTGGCTGGTGGGGTCTCACCCGATAGAGACAGAGCCTTAGACCCCCGTGAGCCATGGAACACTGGGTGGCTTGTTCCTCTCCAGGGGTGTAGGACAAGGGGCAACCCGCAGGGCTGGCTTTCATCCTTAGCCTGTGACCAGGGGCCTCTGCCTGGCACTCCTACCTCCAAGGAATGGGGGCGTGGAGTGTCACGGGGCCTGCCTGTCCCTCTGCCCCAGCCAGGACTCCAAGTCCTTTCCTCCCAAGAACTGGTTGTGCTCTCCACCACCCCCCTCCCTCCTTAGCGGTCCTATTCCCAACCATCCACAGTCATTTTGGCTCCATGATGGGCCACAGATTTGTAACACGTGAGGCCAAGCTCAGCATCAGCCCTCAGGGTTCTTCCTAAAACCAGTGGCGTCACTGCTTACGGGAGCTGGAGACCTGGGCTTCATCCTTGAGGCCGACTGACCATCCTAAGTTCCTGTGCATGGGCCTCTCCCCGGCCAGAGTCCTTCCTGCTGTCCTGCCTGGGGCCCCTCCACCACCTGCCAGCTCCGACCCAGCTGTCTTCCACCCTGCAGCCAGGGCCCCCTCAAGATACAAACTTGACCACACCTTTCCCTGCCAGCAGCCCTTCCCGGATAAAGACCAAGCTGCCATACCAGGCGTTCCAGGCAAACCTTCCAGTGCATTCTGGCTGAGCGGAGACTGAGGGGAGGAGCCAGCCTCGAGAAAGCTCATAGGAGATGGGGAGCACGGAGGGCCCCTCCATGCAGGCCTGTCCAGATCTAGAGGGGCTCGACTTCCCTGGCAGTCCAGTGGTTAAGACTCCGTGCTTCCTATGCAGGGGGCCCGAGTTCGATCCTGGTTGGGGAACTAAGATCCCACATGCCACGCAGTGCGGCCAGAAAATAAAAAATAAACCAATCTAGGGGGAGCTGCACGTCTGAGCCCCAGGCCAACCCCTGCCTTGGAAGCCACCAGCCTTCAGGGGCCAGGGGGGGAAGTCCCATTCAGACTCAGCTCATCAGGCCCGTTCCACACTAGCTGTTTGCCAACCAACTGGGGATTCAGACGTGAAGCTGTCCGCCAGCCCCTCCGCCGCTCGCCATGTGGTGCGCGAGAGTGAGAAGCGATGAGGAAGGAAAGAGGAGGCAGGCGGGGGCACCTGACCCACCTGGGATGCTGGGGGGTGAGGGGGTGGCCCCTGGCAGGGGGGTGCTCAGAGCCTCTTTCCCCCGGCTCTCTGCTCCAGCGACAGGGGCTGTGGCTGGTTCAGTGCACAGAGCAACACCGGCACGAGGGAGTAGCAGCGTCCCCGTTCAACGGATGAGAGTCCGGGGGGAACGTGCCAGGAGGTCAAGGTCAAGTGAGCCAGATTCGGGGTTTGGTTCCAGTAGGGGCTTTCTTCCCTTCACAGTGAGGAAACCGAGGCACGGGATAGCCAAGTCACTTGCCCAAGGTCACCCTCCCAGCAAGTGGCAGGACAGGATTCACTCTTGGTCGGTCTGCCTGTCTGTAGTCAAATATTGGCTACCTCGCAGAGGCTGTTTCCTCTTGGGGCAGCCCCGCGTCCTCAGGCCAGCGAAGTCCACGGGCTCCCCCTGGCGGCCGAGGCTCCCTCCTTCACCCTGGGTGCTGGCCCTGGCTGAAGACACTGGGTCCCCCTCCAGCCCGCTGCACCCACCCCACCCACGCCCCAACTTTGCCCGGGGTGGGGGGACTCCCTCCAGCCCGGCTCTCTTGGCATCGGGGCGCCTTCCTTGTCCCCCCACCCTGGAAGAACTCACCCACTCACTGCTCCTAGACCGGGTCTCTTCTACGTTGGCAAAGAATATTCTCCGTGGAATTATGTCATTTGTGCCTGTAACTATCTCCCCACCGGAGGTAGCCAGGAGTCCAGGGAGCGCACAGCCCCAGAACTCCACCAGCTGGGTTGCTTGGGGCAAGCACATTCACACTCGGACACAATTTTTATTCCTACAATTCTGCTTTAGAAGAAGGGGACCAAGGTTTATCCAGCATGGGCACTGATGATAGCTAACATTTTTTGAGCACTTGCTATGTCTTGGCTTGATTGCCTTATAGCTCTCATCTCATTTAATGATCTCAGACCCCGGCCTTCCTGCTCCCCCATCCCACCCATAGCTCATCGCACACACTGAAGCCAGATCACCATGCCCTCCTGCCTAGATCCCTCCACTGGCTTCTCACTGCGATTAGGGAAGAAATCCAAACAGGGGAGCTGAGAACACATGTGGCCAGTGGGAGGCATTCATGCAAAGTCAGGGGAATGGGGGTTCCAGGTAGAGAGACCATGAACACAGAGCCCCACACGGGGAACAGAGGGGCGAGGGGGAGAGGGGAGGGGACAGGTTGGAGTCAAGGCCAGGGTGAGGAGGTAGGGGCCCAGGAGGGGTTTGGGCAGAGGAATAACATCATCTGATTTGGGGGTTAGATATTACTGTGCTGGGAATTCCCTGGCCGTCCAGAGGTTAGGACACGGGGCTTTCACTGCCGGCCTGGGTTCATTCCCTGGTAGGGGAACTACGTGGCCAAAAAATAAATTTACTTTGTCGAGTGGAGTATGTACAGATGAGGTGATGTGCTGTCTGCGGTGCAGGAGGGGAGCTTGGTGGGTGTGTGGAGGGAAGACACATCATCTTATTGCTGAATATGGAAGATGCATGTAAGTTCATCGCAGGTCATCCGACCCCCTCTGTGTTTATGTATGTCTGGCAGTTTCCATAATAAAATGTTAGAAGAAGGGAAAGGAGGACAGTAGAGTTTGATTTAACTCTCTTAAGTGAAAGATCGCTCTGGTTGCAACCTGTGGAGGGAGTGGTAGATTGGGGGCAGCGTGTATGGGAGGCTGGGAAGCTGCTCCACTCCCCGGGGGGAGTGATGGCATGGCCTGGACCAGGGTGTGCTCACAGAGGGAGAGAAGTCCATGAACTTGGGGACAGGTTTTGGAAGCTGAGTCAGCAGGACTGCCACTGTTTCTTTACACACATCCCACATGCACAGAGCAGAAGCCAGGATGACCCCTGTGTTTTTGGCTTGATGACCTGGGATGCTGGTGATGTCATTTCCTGGAAGGTGGGGAGCAGTGAACCATGGCTCCTTACACGTTAATTCATTTCATCCTGACTATGACCCTGTGAGATAGCGCTCTCCTGACCATTCCCCACCCCCTCCACCACCACAGAGGGTACGCTGAGGCCCGGCGGATTAGTGATCCTGCCCCGCTTCACACAGCTGGCAGGGGGCAGATCCCGACTCACACCCAGGGATGCCACCCTGGTTCCCACACTCTTGCATGGAGGCTTCCCTGCCTCCTGATGGGGGGATGTGGGAGGACTTGGGGGTAGGAACGGGCAGGAAATAGAGTTCTTCTATGGATGTCCTGAGGCTGAGATGTCTGTTAGGTGTCAGGAGGACATAGGATATGAGTCTGAAGTTCAGGAAGGTCCCCAAGGAGAGAAAAATCAGGAGCCATCAGCGCAGAGACAGCCAGGGGCAGGAGGGGAGGAAGAGACGGAGGAGACCAACCTGGCCTCACGGAGGAGGAGAGAGAAAGCACGGCTTCTTCCACCAAAAGAGTCCGAGAAAAGAGACTTTCGAGAAGGAGTGGACAACCCTGTCACCCAGACAAGAAAGGAACAAAGGAGTGGTGGCCACTTGTCCCAAGACGTCCCAGGTAGCCTCACGAGGGCGGCTTCAGCCGAGTCCAGTGGAGGAGGGTGGAGGAAGGCAGGCAGGTGAGCAAGTGGGCAGCGACCATGGCAACCATCACAAGAGGCTGGGGACCAGCGTAGGGCCAGGCAGTTGGTGGAGGTGGAGGGGGGACCAGGAAGGATTCTTTTTTTTTTTTTTAATTCCATGATTTTAAAAAAATGTTTATTTGTTGTCTTATTAGTCATCCATTTTATAAACATCAGTGTATACACGTCAATCCCAATCTCCCAATTCATCACACCACCACCCCCGACCCCCCACCTCTTTCCCCGCTTGGTGTCCATACGTTTGTTCTCTACATCTGTGTCTCAATTTCTGCTCTGCAAACCGGTTCATCTGTACCATTTGCTAGGTTCCACATATATGCGTTAATATACGGTATTTGTTTTTCTCTTTCTGACTAACTTCACTCTGTATGACAGTCTCTAGATGCATCCAGGTCTCTACAAATGACCCAATTTCCTTCCTTTTTATGGCTGAGTAATGTTCCATTGTATATATGTACCACATCTTCTTTATCCATTCATCTGTTGATAGGCATTTAGGTTGCTTCCATGACCTGGCTATTGTAAATAGTGCTGCAATGAACATTGGGGTGCATGTGTCTTTTTGAATTATGGTTTTCTCTGGATACATGCCTGTAGTGGGATTGCTACTTTAGGACGCTTTGTATTTCTGCGGTGTCTGTTATAACTCTCATTTTTCATTTCTACTTTTGATTTGAGTCCTCTTCCTCTTTTTCTTAATGTCTGGCTAATACTTTTTCAATTTAGTTAATCTTCTCAAAGAACCAGCTTTTAGTTTTATTGAAGATTTCTTTAGTGATCTTTTGATTATTTAGTAACGTATTGTTTAGCCTCCATGTGTTTGTGTTTTTTATGTTTTTTTCCCTGTAATTGATTTCTAATCTCATAGCGTTGTGGTCAGAAAAGATGCTTGATATGGTTTCAGTTTTCCTAAATTTATAGAGGCTTGATTTGTGACTCAAGGCGTGATCTATCCTGGAGAATGTTCCGTTGGTTGGAATGTCCTATAAATATCAATTAAATCTATCTGGTCTGTTGTGTCATTTAAAGCTTGTGTTTCCTTATTAATTTTCTGTTTGGATTATCTGTCCATTGGTGTAAGTGAGGTGTTAAAGATCCCCACTATTATTGTGTTTATTTTTTAATTTAAAATTTTTTATTTATTTATTTATTTGTCTGCACTGGGTCTTAGTTGTAGCTTGTGGGATCTTCATTGTGGCATGCAGGATCTTTTTTAGTTGTGGCATGCAGGATCTAGTTCCCTGACCAGGGATCCAACCTGGGCCCCCTGCATTGGGATCGAGGAGTCTTAACCACTGAACCTCCAGGAAAGTCCCCATTCTAACTATTTTAAAGTATTCAAGTTCTGTGGCATCAAGTACACTCACAATGTTGTATGACTATCACCACTATCTATTTCTAGAAATTTTTCATCACCCTAAACAGAAACTCTGTTCTCATTTAGCAATAACTCTCAATTTCCACCTCCCCCAGCTCCAGGCAGCCCATTCTACTTTCTGTTTTTATGAATTTGCCTGTTTTGTTTTTATAAACTTTTTTAAATTAATTAATTAATTTTGGGCTGCCTTGGGTCTTTGTTGCTGTGCGTGGGCTTTCTCTAGTTGCAGCGAGTGGGGGCTACTCTTCGTTGCGGTGCACGGGCTTCTCATTGCAGTGGCTTCTCTTGTTGCAGAGCAGGGGCTCTAGGCATGCAGGCTTCAGTAGTTGTGGCACGTGGGCTCAGTAGTTGTAGCTCGCAGGCTCTAGAGCACAGGCTCAGTAGTTGTGGCACAAGGGATTAGTTGCTCCATGGCATGTGGGATCTTCCTGGACCAGGGCTCGAACCCATGTCCCCTGCATTGGCAGGGGGATTCTTAACCACTGCGCCACCAGGGAAGCCCTGTCTATTTTAGATATGGTAGAATCATGTCAGCAAAACCAAACAATATTTGTCCTTTCAATTCTGATTTTAGTAATTTGAGTCTTCTTCCTTTTTTTTTTCTTAATCAGCTACAGGTTTGTCCATTTTTGGTCTTTCCATTGACTTTCCTACTGTTTTCCTGTTCTCTATTTTGATTATCTCCACTCTAAGGTTTATTATTTTTCTTCCTTCTGTTAGCTTTGGGTTTAGTTTGCTCTTCTCTTCCTAGTTCTTAAGGTATACAGTTAGGTTACTGATTTAAGATCCTTCTTCTTTTTTAACATAGGCATTTATAGCTATAAATTTCCCACCAGCACTGCTTTTGCTGCATCCCATAAGTTTTGGCATGCCATGTTTTCATTTTCATTCATCTCAAGGTATCTTCTAATTTCCTTTGTAGTTTCTTCTTTAACCCATTTGTTGTTTCTGGGCATATTGTTTTATTTCCACATATTTGTGAGTTTTCCAGTTTTCATTCTGTTACTGGATTCTAGTTTCTTTCAATTGTGATCAGAAGAAATACTTTATATTACTTCAATCTTTTACAATTTATTAAGACTTGTTTTGTGGTCTAACAAATCTATCCCAGAGAATGTTCCATACCTACTTGAGAAGAACATGTATTCTGTGTTGTTGTATGGAGTGTTCTGTATATGTCTGCTAGGTCTAATTTGTTTATAATATTGTTCAAGTCTTCTGTTTCCATATTGGTCTTCTGTTGGGTTGTCCTATCCATTATTGACAGGTATTGAAATCTTCAAATATTATTATAGAACCATCTCTATCACCCTTCAATTCTGTTAATTTTTGCTTCATACATTTTGGGGCTCCTTTGCTAGGTGTGTATATGTTTATTATTACTATATTTTCTTGCTGGATTGAATCTTTATCAATATATGTAACATCCTTATTATTGCTTATAATCATCTTTGACTTAAAGTTTATTTTGTTTGAAAATTATAGAGCCCTCTCAGCCCTCTTTTGGTTACTATTTTCATGGAATATCTTTTTCCATACTTTTACTTTCAACCCCTCTGTGTCTTTGTATCTGAAATGAGTCTCTTATAGACAGCATAGAGATGGATCATGTTCTTTTTTAATCCAATATGTCAATCTCTGCCTTTTAGAGAGTTTAATCCATTTACATTTAAAGCAATAACTAATAAGGAAAGATTTACTTTGCCATTTAGCTATTTGTTTTCTTATCTTTTTCTGTTCTTCAATTTATCCATTACTGCCTATTTTTTGGTTATTTATTTGATTTTTTTTTGTAGAAAACCATTTTGATTCCCTTCTTCTTTCCTTTTCTCTATAGTTTTAGTTATTTTCTTAGTGGATACCTTGGGGGCTACAGTTAACATCTTAAACTCATAACAACCTAGTCTGAATGATATCAACTTTGTTTCAATAATATACCAACACTCTGCTCCTATATATCCCTACCCTTACCCCTTTATATTGTTCTTGTCATAGATTACATCTTTATACATTGCCCGTTCACAGAGATTTATAATTGTTATTTTATGCATGTATCTTTTATATCACATTAGAAAAAAATGTGAGTTACAAGTTCAAAGTACAATAATACTGGCTTCTATATTTACCTATATAGTTACATTTACCAATGTTCTTTATTTCTCCTTACAGCTTTGGGTTACAGTCTGGTATCCTTGTATTTCAGCCTGGAGGACTCCTTTCAGCATTTCTTGTAGGGAAGGTCTACTGTTAATAAACTCCCTCAGCTTTTGTTTAGCTGGAAATATCTTAATTTCTCCCTCATTCTTGAAGGACAGTTTAGCTGATGTAGAATTCTTGGTTGACAGTTTTTTGTGTTTTTTGTTTTTCTTTCAGGACTTTATATATTTCATCCCGCTACCTTCTGGCATCCATGGTTTCTGAGGACAAATCAGGTGTTAATCTCATTGAGGATCCCTGGTATGTGATGGTTTGCTTTGCTCTTGCTGCTTTCAAAATTCTCTCTTTGTCTTTGGATTTTGACAGTTTCACTGTAATATGTCTTGGTGTGGATCTCTTTGGATTTATCCTACTCGGCATTTGTTGAGCTTCTTGGATACACATATTCATGCTTTCTACAGACTTGGGACGTTTTCAGCCATTCCATTTTCAAATAATTTTTCTGCCTCTTTCTCTCTTCTCCTTCTCAGACTCCTATAATGCATATGTTAGTATGTTTGATGGTGTCCTATAGATCCTTTAGGTTCTGCTCATTTTTACTCATTCTTTTTCCTTTCTGCCTGGATAATTTAAATTGTCTCACTGATCCTTTTCTCTGTCTGCTCAAGTCTGCTATAGAGCCACTCTAGTGAATTTTTCACTTCAACTATTATACTTTTCAGCTTCAGAATTTCTGTTTAGTTCTCCTTGTTTATATTTTCTATCTCTTTATTGATATTCTCATTTTCTTCAAACATTGTTCTCCTGATTTCCTTTAGTTCTTTGTCCATGGTTCCCTTCAGCTCATTGAGCATATTTGGGACAATTGATTTAATGTTCTTGACTGGCAATTGCAATTTCTAGGCTTCCTAAGGGATGTATTCAGTCAAGATTTTTTTATTTTTCCTGTGAATGGGCCATACTTTCCTGTTTATTTTATTTTATTTTATTTTTATTATTATTTTTTGCGGTACGCGGGCCTCTCACTGTTGTGGCCTCTCCTGTTGCAGAGCACAGGCTCCAGACACGCAGGCTCAGCGGTCATGGCTCACGGGCCCCGCCGCTCCGCAGCACGTGGGATCTTCCCGGACCGGGGCACGAACCCGTGTCCCCTGCATCGGCAGGCGGACTCTCAACCACTGCGCCACCAGGGAAGCCCTGTCATGAAGTTTTTAATGATCTCAGGGATCACTAGTAACGAACAAGGGCAGTGAAACTCACACCATTTAAAACAACTCCCAAAAGTTTTAAATATTTGTTTAAATCTAACAAAGTATGTATAGAATCTATAAGCTGAAAACTACAAAATGCTGATGAAAGTAATCAAATAAGGCCTAAATAACGGATACTGTGTTCATGGTTTGGAAGGCTTGATATATATATGTCGTTAAGATGGCAATTCTCTACAAATTAATCTATAGATTGCATTTGATCACCATCAAAATCTGATTTTAAAATTTATATGGAAAGACAAAAGAATTAGAATAGCAAAACAAAGTTGAAAAAGAACAAAGTTGAAAAACTTACACATACTCCCCAGATTTTTAACAAAGATGAAAAGGCAAGTCAATGAAGAAAGAATAGTCTTTCAACAAATGGCACTGGAACAACTGGACATCTGTATTAAAAAAAAGACAGAGAGAGGAGGAAAAGAAAAAAATCCTCAACCTGTATCTCACACCTTATATAAAAATTAACAAAATGTGGAGCACAGAGTTCAATGTAAAACATACAACTATAAAACTCTTAGAAGAAAACATGGGAGAAAACCTTTATGATGTTGAGTCAGGCAAAGAATCTTAGTTACAACACCAAAATCATGATGCTTAAAAGAAAAAAATCGATAAATTGGACTTCATCAAAATAAAAAACTTGTTATGCAGAAGACGTTGTTAAAAGAATGAGATATGACATAGATTGGGAAAAATGTACAAATAACCGACCTGAAAAATGATTTGTATTCAGAATATGTAAAGAACCCTCAAAACTAAACAATAAGAAAACAATCCAATTTAAAAATGGGCAAAAGATTTGGGTGGACAATTCAACAAAGAAGATATAAAAATGACAAATAAGCCCATTAAAAAAGGTTCAACATCATTAGTCACTAGGGAAATGCAAACTAAAACTACATGAGGGACTTCCCTGGTGGGACAGTGGTTAAGAATCCACCCGCCAATGCAGGAGACACAGGTTCAAGCCCTGGTCTGGGAAGATCCCACATGCCGCAGAGCAACTAAGCCCATGCACCACAACTACTGAGCCTGTGCTCTAGAGCCCGCGAGCCACAACTACTGAAGCCCCTGCGGCTAGAGCCCGTGCTCTGCAACAAGAGAAGCCACCGCAATGAGAAGCCTGTGCAACACAATGAAAAGTAGCCCCTGCTCGCCGCATCCAGAGAAAAGCCCACATACAGCAACGAAGACACAACACAGCCAAAAAAATAAATAAATAAAATAAATAAATTTTTTTTTTTTTACCAGGGAAGCCCTATTTTTTTAAAAATGCACAACTTAAATCTAATCATGAGGAAACATCAGAAAACCCAAACTGAAGGATATTCTACAAAACAAGGTCACAAAAGGCGAAGAAATACTGAGGGACTAAAAGATATGACAGCAAAAGTCAAGGAATATGTGATCGTGGACTGGGGCGAAAAGCTATTTAATAATAGTATTGTATCACTGCTAAGTTTCTTTTTTTTTTATTGAACTATAGTTGATTGATTGATTGATTGATTTGCCTCCCCTCCCCAGTGCCACTGGTAAATTTCTTGCTTTTGAAAACTGTACTGTGATTATGTAAGAGAATGGCCATTTTGGAAATACACTGAAGTACTCAGGGGTGCAGAGACACGATGTTTCCAACATACTACTGAAAAGGTAAAAAATAATATTTGTGTATACATATTGCGAAAATAAATAAAGGAAACCTCATTCAAGATGGGAAGCCAGAAGGGGGAGCTCTCGCCCACAGAACACCAGTTGCAGCTTAATTCTGGGTGAGAAGAAGCTTACTTTATTACCCCAGCAGGAGGAAGGAAGGTTTCCTTCTCCCCCGACCATGGCCCGGCCAACGAGATGCCACCGCGCGACTCAGCCAATAAGAAAACACCCTGGGGGCTTCCCTGGTGGCGCAGTGTTTGAGAGTCCGCCTGCCGATGCAGGGGACACGGGTTTGTGCCCCGGTCTGGGAGGATCCCACATGCCGCGGAGCGGCTGGGCCCGTGAGCCATGGCCGCTGAGCCTGCGCGTCCGGAGCCTGTGCCCCGCAACTGGAGAGGCCACGACAGTGAGAGGACTGCGTACCGCAAAAAAAAAACACCCTGGCTGTGTGTGTGTACTCCTATGTCATGTTACCACATGTGTAGATTCACACCCTACAATCAGGAAACAGAAGTAAAAGATGTTCTTCATGCTACCTTGAGGAGGTGTAGGTATAGATCTTATCTTCTCCCTCCCCACCATCCCTAATCCTTGAAAATAATCTGTCCTGCATCTCTGTAATTTCTTCACATCAATAATGTTAAATAAATGGAATCATACAGCATAAAACAGAAAAGAAAAAAAAGAAACCACCCGAGGCTCTTGCTCCCTTCCAATGGACTTTTTGTTCATAGCAGCTCCTGACACCTTCCTCCTTTTTCTCTACAAAGTAATGCTCCCCTCCTTTGTTCTCTGGACTTGCCTATGGCTTTGCCATTGCTTGCACGTCCCGAATTGCAATTCTGCTGCTATTCCCACATAAACTCATTTGCTGGTAAAATAACTGGCTATTTTATTTTTAAAGGTCAACAGTACATCCATGCGGTCGATCCTCACTATTTGTGGATTCCGTATTTGCAAATTCCCCTCTAGCAAAAATGTATTTGTAGCTCTAAAATCGATACTTGGGTGCTTTTGCGGTCATTTGTGGACACGCATGTGTGCACAGAGGTGAGAATGTTGAGTCTGCAGAGGCCCCGGTGCCAGCCGAGGTCGAACTAGGTGATGCCCCTCCTTCTTGTTCCCCATCTCATACTGTAAATAAATGTCCTTTTCACAGTCTAGTTAATGCCATGTTTTCGCATTTTTGTGCTTTTTGTTGGTGATTTTGCTATTTAAAACGGCCCCCAGGCAAGGTCTTCCCTGGCAGCACAGTGGTTAAGAATCCGCCTGCCACTGCAGGGGACACGGGTTCGACCCCTGGTCCGGGAAGATCCTACATGTTGCGGAAAAACTAAGCCCGTGCGCCACAACTACTGAGCCCGTGCTTTAGAGCCCGCATGCCAAAACTACTGAGCCCACGCGCCTAGAGCCCGTGCTCCGCAACAAGAGAAGCCACCGCAATGAGAAGCCCTCGCACCACAACGAAGAGTAGCCCCCTCTCATCGCAACTAGAGAAAGCCCGAGGGCAGCAATGAAGACCCAGCGCAGTCAAAAAAAATAAACTAAAAAAGAAAACAAAACAAACCAGCCCCCAGGCATAGTGCTGAAGGGCTGTCTGGTGCCCCTAAGCACAAGAAGGCTGTGATGTGCTTCAGGGCTGTCTGGTGCCCCTAAGCACAAGAAGGCTGTGATGTGCTTCATGGAGAAATCACGTGTGTTACATGAGCTTCCTTCAGGCATGAGCTGTCATGCTGTTGGCCGTGGGCTCGGTGTTGATGAATCAACAACATATATTAAATAAGTTATCTTTAAACAGAAACACAAAACAAGGTTGCATATTGGTCAGTTGATGAAAATGCTGTTGCCAGAGACTCGCAGGAACATAACCCTGTATCTCTCCCAAGAGCGATGATTCAGTATTTACAGCAACTGTATAACTGCAACAGAGAAGGAGACTATGAGTAATTGGTGAATATGAGGAATGGGTATATAGGAATTTCTTGTACTAGACTTGCAATTTTGTTTGGAATTATATAAAAAGAAAATATTGCCCAGAAAGCAGGATCATGTCCCTCTTGGCTTCTCATTGTACTTCAAATAAAATCCAGGTTCTTCAGCAAAACTTAGAGGGTCCTATGTGATCCCACATCTACTCTTTTCTCCAACTTCATCTCTGGGTGTCTCCCACTTGCTCAGCATGCTCCAGTGTCCATGGTCTTCTGACACTTCCTAGGGGACCACACCAAGCTCTTTCTCACTCTGGGCTCTGGGTTTGCTTGTCCCTTTGCTGGGAATACCTCTATCCAAGTTCTTTGTGTGGCTGGGTCCTTCTCACACTTCAGGTCTCAGCTTACATGCCACCTGCTCGGAGAGTTTGACCTTGACCACTCTGTCGAAGGCAGGCATCTTGGGAATTCCCTGGCGGTCCAGTGGTTAGGACTCTGGGCTTTCCCTGCCAAGGACCTGGGTTCAATCCCTGGTCGGGGAACTAAGATGCTGCAAACTTTGCAGTGAAGCCAAAAAAATAAATAAAAAACAAAAAGGCAGGCATCCATCAGCATCATTTACCATCCCAATGGCCACTTTGCTTCTTTCATCCCCTTTATCACATCCCTAATTATTTTGTTTCTTTGTTTGTTTAGTTGTTGAATGTCCATCTCCCCTCTTAGACCATAAACCTAGAGGAACCTTGTCTCTCATGTTTGCTGTTATTTCCCCAGGACCTGGCACATGGTAGTGTTGGTTGAAACCGAGAATGAGAATCTCCCTGGGAGAGAGATTGGCTGAACTTGGGTCAGATGACAACCCCTGGCCATGGGGGCAGAGTCATGCCAGAAATAACCCCTGTGGAGGCTGAGGGCACGGTTCTTATGGATGAGAAGGTCATGGATTGTGCGGAGCCCATGAAAGGTGTCTAATCTGATCCTTACTCTCTTGGCCCCTGCGCTTTCAGCCACCTGCCTGGAAAAGCCACAGAATCCAGCCGTCTGCCTCCTTCATGGAGATGCCAAGTGCTGTTGGAAGCAATCTCATGGTGATGTAGATGGTTCCACCACCAATTCACAATTCCCTTCAGCTGCTTTGAGTAAGGCTTCCCATTTTCCTAAGCTGCTCTCCCCTCCTCCACACGAGGACCTTCTCCACTGTCCTCAAATTGCTCACCTTTTCCTCCACTTACTCTGGCAACCTCACCTCCATCTTCACAGAGAAACTGGGTGCCATCAGAACGAAATTCCTATTCTTCTAAGCCCTTGTTCAAAGACTCGCCTACACACTCCAACTCCGTTCATCCCCTCTGCTCTCCCTTTAACCCTCTCAATCGGGTCGCCACTCCCACCACTCCCCTGAAACTGTGCTTGTCCAGATCAGGCTCTCCCTTCCCTGTTACAAAAACCAAGGCATATTTATAGTGTCCAGATTGTCTTCCTTTGTTTGCTGTCATACCTCTTCCAGCATTTGGCCCATCCTCCTTCTTATAACGGTCTCTTCTTGTCACTTCCATGAGGCCACATCTCCTGGGTGTCCTCCCACTTCTCTGGAAGCACCTTCTTGGCCTCCACTGTGCACTTGTCTGCCTCTGCCCACCCAATAAATCTGAACCTTTCTTGGCATTTTGTCCTAAACCCTCTTTTCCGTCTACGCTCTCCTGCTGAGTCATCTCATCCATTGCCAAGGCCATTCTTGGATCATCCACTTTGTATAGAGAGATAATTGGCCAAGTTAGAGCATATATAGACTCATGGGCAGTGGTGAGTGGTTTGGCTGGCTGATTAGCGGCCCCGGGAGGAGGAGGTTTGGAAGACTGGGGACCAAGGGGTAGAGGCAGGTGGGTGGCTATATGGAGGTACGCATGAATGCAGTGCAAGGATCTTTGTATTGCATGTTAACATCCACGAGCAAACGTCCACACAGAAGAGTCAGCAAACAAACAAGTGGACAGAATGACCCGCCAGCTGACACCAGCCAGCTTCTCTCAACAGCCACCCATGCGCTGGCGCATGACTGGAGCAGCCATGGCGGCAGGGACAGAGGCTATGTGTGGGCCAACGGCATGTACACTCACCTACCAAGACTGATCTAGCCACTGCTTCAGCTAAACGTCTAACCTGCAAGCAGTGATGTTGCTTGTACTGCTCACCGCACGACAGGCCAGTAAGTTGAGAGTCGAGTTATTGGGACAAGGAATAGTGACGTTATTTGGAAAGCCGGCAGACCGAGAAGGTGGCAGACTCATGTCCCAAAGAACCATCTTGCCTGAGTTAGAATTCAGGCTTCTTTGATACTAAAAGGGGAAGGGAGTAAAGTCAAACGCTTTCCAGTTCTGGTCAGCCTCCGGAGGGGATGTGTTAATTTCTTCCTCCCTGCAGTCATTCACCTGTAGACCTGGTCAGGATGTTTCCTGTGAGCTAAACAAAGATACTTTAGCTTAATGCTCATCACCTGGGAGGCAGGGTTCCCAGAGATGGGCCATTATGTATAATTTAAGCTTATAGGCAACATCCCTTTAGTGGCTAACTTGTAATAGAATACAAAATGTTCTTCCCTATTATTCTAAGACTAAAACTGGGTCCCTGATAAGGCCTCAAAGAGACCAGCTAGCCACTTGATGACAAGTTGACTACTTTGGACCCCTACCAACACGAAGGGCCAGGTTTCATCTTGACAAGAATAGGCATATTCTGGGTATGAGTTTGATTCTCTCCCTGCAGAGCCTCAGCTGGCACCACGGCTTACAGGGCGATCCATCTGCACGGGGTCCCCCCATACCGTTACATCCAAGGGACTCAGTTTACAACAAAGGACGTGCAGCAGTGGCCACATGACAGTGGGATCCACTGGACATATCACACACCAGTGCCCCTCAAGCTGCTGGTGTGGTGGAGCTACATAAGGGCCTGCAGAAGGCACAGCCAAAGAGTCAGGCTGTAGGTGAGAGCCTGGTAAAGATGGGATACCATCTCCCAGAAGGCAGTCTGTGCTTTAAATCAGCGACCTTTCTAAGGAGTTGTGTCCCCTGTAGGAAGAAGACACTAGTTCAGTAACCGAGGAGTGGCCCTGCTTCTCATCACTCCCAGCAACCCCCTTAGGGGTTTTGTACCTCCCACTTCCACTACAGTGAGTTCTTCAGGGTCAGACACTTCCCCAAAGGGGGGAGTTTTCTACCAGGTGACACAGCAAGAGGCCCATTGAACCAGAAGCTATGGCTTCCACCTGGGCACGTGAGGCTCCTTGTGTCCAGGAACCAGCAGATAGGAGAAACCACCACCTTGGCGGGGTGATGGTCAGGAGATAGAGCCACTGTTGCATAACGGGCAGGGAGGAATGCACTTGGTATCTAGAAAAACTACTCCTCTTGGTGCTCTTTTACCCAAGTGCACAGCCTTAGCCTGAGAAAATCATGGTGACCAAGGATGAGGGTCTGGGTCACACCAAGACTGGCCCTGCAGAAATAACTGTGGAGACAATAAATATCATTGTGTCCCAAGACCAGCTGCAGTGGCCGGAGCTGTAGTTCACCCATTAACCTTCTCTCCTAAGTCACCCCTGGGAAAAGTGATCCACCTGAACCCTGAAGAAGCTGCTCCCTATATGGAGAGGGGTCCAAGCGGTAAAGGGGTGCATTATGGTGTGCGCTCCGTTGCACCACTTGGATCCCCTCCAGGAATGGAAGACATGTTGCCCAGCTGCTGGTGTGCTATTGGCAGGCAGCCCCTTTAGGGGTGGCCTCAGCTGCCCCACCCAGGCTCACGCTCCAGTGGCATTAAGTGCGTTCACTGTCGTGCAACCGTCACCACCATCCGTCTCCAGAACAATTTTCAGCATCCCAAATGGACGCTCCGTCCCCTTTAAACACTCACTGTCCATCCCCCTCCCCCAGCCCCCTGGAAACCACCCTTCTACTTTCTGTCTTTATGATTTTCACTACTCTAGGACCTCATATAAGTGGCATCATCCAGTATCCATCTCTTTGTGGCTGGCCTATTTTACTTAGCATAATGTCCTCAATGTTCATCTACATTGTAGCGCATGTGAGAATTTCCTGCCTCGTTCAGGTCGAATAATGTTCCACTGTGTGGATGGACCACGTTTTGCTTATTCATCCATCCATCCATGGACACTTGGGTTGCTTCCACCTTTTGGCTGTTGTGAATAATTCTGCTATGAACATGGATGTACGGTATTATTATTTTAATTAAATAAGCAAGCATTTGCAGAATGCCGACCTGAACCAGATACTGGTACCTCTCCTGATAGAGCGCCTTTGCCCTTAAGTTTTATTTCATCGTTGGAAACTCTGTTCCCAGATAAAATGAAGAGGCAGGGCTCAGAAGGGATGGTGGGAGCCAGGGACTCCTGCCTCACCTGACACCAGAGCCCTGTGCCCTGTGCCCACGGCTTTACCTGCATCACCCCCCGGGCAGCCGGTCTTAATTTGGAAACAACTCTGTCCTTTTTCCTTTGCTGCAGTTACTTTTTCTCACTTCCAGGAAGGGTTTTAAACCCTTTTACACCAATTCTGCTCTTCTTCTCCCTTTCTCCCTTCCCTTCCGTTCTTGAAAGTTCCAGTCTAAAAGCCATTAGGTGGGACTTCCCTGGTGGCGCAGTGGTTAGGAATCCGCCTGCCAATGCAGGGGACACGGGTTCGAGCCGTGGTCCGGGAAGATCCCACGTGCTGTAGAGTAGCTAAGCCTGCGTGCCACAAGTACTGAGCCTGCACTCTAGAGCCCGTGAGCCACAACTACTGAGCCCGCGCGCCTAGAGCCCATGCTCCGCAACAAGAGAAGCCACAGCAATGAGAAGCCCGCGCACCGCAACGAAGAGTAGCCCCCGCTCGCCGCAACTAGAGAAAGCCCGCGCACAGCAACAAAGACCCAACGCAGCCCAAAATTAATTAATTAAAATTTTAAAAAATAATAAATAAATAAAAGCCATGAGGTGAGTTAAGGTGGGTGCCCACTTGCATGAGGGGAGCCACAGCAGAGGGTGTCTGCACAGGAGGGCAGCGGGTCCAGTGTGTAAGGAGGATGCCCATGTCAGGAAGGGTCCACTGTGGGGTGTTGGAGCCTGAGCGGGGTAACGGGGGCACCCGTGCAGGGGGAGTGGGAGGGTGGCCCAGCACAAGGGGTCAGAGTTGAGTGAGGTGGGCGTCCACATAGAGGGGTGGTCTGGCACGGAGTAGGGGTGCCTGAGCAGGCAGAGGAGATCGTTCACTGGGGGGCAGCTGGCAGGTGCTATACAAGGTCATTACCTACAGGGAGGTTGTATGTAATAATGACAAATAAGTAAATGTATTAACTATAGCGGAGCCATGTTTCAACTGTTGGTGAAGGGAGTTACAAAGGTGGAAAGGAAGAAAACTATCAATAACTTGAAACCATGATGTTGGGTTGGAATTGGATTGAGATCTGTGTGGATTGAGATAGTTAGGTATAGAAATATAGAAGTAACAGTGTGTGGGCATACACATACACATACAAACGTGTGTGTATACTATATACACTTATACGTGTACACACACACCCACACACACATTCTCTGGCTCGGTCCACTGAGAGGCTCTGAGCACACCAGGCACCCAGAGCTTGGCTCCCCTTAAAGGAACCAGAGCTCCCTGGAGAAAGGATTGATCCCAGGCTGGGGCTCAAACAGCAATGGAGACCGATAGAAAGAGACAGAAGTCAGTTGGAAAGGTTCCCACTGGTCCAATCTGGGGCAATTTGGGTACCAAAATAAATAGTGACACAGTGGGTTGAATCGTGTCCCCCAGAAAGATGTGTCTGCATCTTAGCCCCTGGAGGCTGAGAATGTGACCTTATTTGGAAAAAGGGTCTTTGCAGATGTAATTTTTTTTTGGCTGAGTTGCATCTTCATTGCTGCACACAGGCTTTCTCTAGTTGTGGCGAGCAGGGGGTACTCTTCATCGTGGTGCACAGGCTTCAGTAGCTGTGGCTCATGGGCTCAGTAGTTGTGGCTCGCAGGCTCTAGAGAGCAGGCTCAGTAGTTGTGGCGCACGGGCTTAGTTGCTCCATGGCATGTGGGATCTTCCCGGACTAGAGCTTGAACCCGTGTCCCCTGCATTGGCAGGCGGATTCTTAACCACTGCGCCACCAGGGAAGTCCTGCAGATGTAATTTTAAGTTAAGGATCTCTGGATGAGATCATTCTGGATTACCTGGGTGGGTCCTAAATCCTATGAAAGGTGTCGTAAGAGAAAGGCGGGGTGGGGGGGCAGTAGTTCCCTGGTGGTCCGTTGGTTAGGGCTCAACGCTTTCTCTGCCATGGCCCGGGTTCAACCCCTGGTCAGGGAACTAAGATTCCACAAGTGGGGAGAGGGCTGTGGGAAGACGGAGGCAGAGGCTGGAGGGGTGCGGCCACAAGCCAAGGAACGCCTGGAAATCCCAGAGTTGGTAGAGGCAGGAAGGATCCTCCCCTGGAACCTCTGGAGGGAGCGTGACGCTGCCCACACCTTGATTTTGGACTTCTGACCTCCAGACTGTGAGAGAATAATTTCCTGTTGTTTTAAGCCGCAGGAAACTAATAGAAGTGAGAAGACAGTCACCTCCCTCTGGGCCGAGCCCTTTCTGGGTTGAATGGCTCTTCTCTGCTTGGTTTAAAACCCTTTGTAACGAGAGGTACCCTGTGAAGAGCCTGTGCTGGGATCAGGCTGGAACGAGATCCCTACAGCCAGGTCTCCCTTCAGAGGCTCAGAGGCAGGGTGCGGCGGGGGCGGGTGGCTTGGACCAGCGTGTTACTGTGGCTGCCTGTGGTGCAAGTCGTGTGGGAGGACCTGTGCCTATCCTGCTCCAACACTCTGGGGACTCGCTTGCCCTCCCCACCCTCTGGATGCATCGACACATCCACCCGGACTTCTTCTGGAAACCTCCTTCTCTCCAGCAAGTTCTCACCAGTCCCCGAAACTCACCGCCCCAAACTGGGCTCCGCTGTATTCCGCGGCTGACGGAATGTCCAGTCTCCTGAAGGCCCGCACTGAGGCCTGGGCACTGCAGGGGGCAAGGCCTGGGGGCCGTGGGGACAAAGGAAATGAAGATTCTGCGTCTTTGGCGCTCACCCTTTCAGCTGCTCGTGGAGGGGGGCTTGTCACATTTCTTCCATTCTTTGATTAAAGAGCAGGAATGACCCTAAGGAGAGACAGTTGAAGCCCCTTGTTTCCCCCTTGGTGAGCTAGCTCCCTCTGCCATCCTAAGGCCTTCTTGAACCTCTAGGGGCCCCCAACTCTGAAGCCAGGGTCAGGGCCCCAGACACCTTCTCTGCCTGGCCACCCAGAATGCTCTGGCCGGAAATCATCTCTACCTTTGACTCAGGAAACAGCACCCCCAGGATTTACCAGGGGACAACCCAATAGCCCAAAGTGTACCTATGAGGTATGACAAGGGAATCATGGATGTGATGGAGCAAAGAGCTGACCCCGTGTGCAACTCATATATCTTGGCTTGAGAAGACCAAAGTTGAATTAAATTTGGCTGGAGGGGGCTTCCCTGGTGGCGCAGTGGTTGAGAGTCCGCCTGCCGATGCAGGGGACACGGGTTCGTGCCCTGGTCCGGGAAGATCCCACATGCCGCGGAGCGGCTGGGCCCGTGAGCCATGGCCGCTGAGCCTGCACGTCCGGAGTCTGTACTCCGCGATGGGAGAGGCCACAACAGTGAGAGGCCCATGTACCGCAAAAAAAAGAAAAATTTGGCTGGAGGGTCCCCGTTTGGTGCAGGTCAGAAGGCGTCTGGGGGATGGCCCAAGGGCCTGCAGCAGGGAAACTCACCTGGTGGTAGAAACTTCCATCAAGTCTATTAGAAGCAAGGGCAGCACCCCCGTCCCTTCAAACATCAGTCAGCAATAGCCGGGTCTAACAGTGCCAGATGGCTGAGCAAGAATCTTCAGGTCCCTCACCTGCACGTTGAACCTGGAACGTGCACTCCTCTGAACCTGGGTCACTCCCAGAAGCAATGTCTGGGGAACGGCCAAGGAAACACTATTTTGCAAATTTTACTCAACCACAGGACAAGTCATGGAAAAACTGGAGAGGTCTTCCTTGAGCAGCAGCCCAGTTCAATTCGCTTTTCTTTTTTCCAGATTGTTCCTCTTTTGTTTGAGTGTATAATTTACATTCAGTAATTTGTACAGAACTTAGACTTAAACTGTACATACCCAGGCAACCAGCCCCAGATATAGGATGTTTCCACGACACCAGAAAGTGTCCCTACCTGGTCAATCCTACCTGCCCGGAGGCAAATGATGCTTCAGATTTCTATCCCCATAGAACAGTTTCTTTCTCTTCTAGGACATCGTATGCTTGGAATCAAGCAATTTGTACTCTAGTTTCTGGCTTCTTTAACTGCAACGTAATGGTTTTGAAACTCATCCATGTGTAGCTCATTCATTATTATTTCTGAGTAGGATTTCACTGTGTGGATAGACCGCACTTTGTCTATCCATTCTTTTGCTGGTTAGCATTTGCATTGTTTCCAGTTTGGGGCTATTATAGATAAAGCTGTCATAAATATCTTTGGAGAGAGAGAGAAGGGGGTGTGAGGGGGAGGCAGAGGAACACAGATTATAACTATGTAACAAAATAAGAGCCCATAAGTCCATACTGATGTAAATATATTAATACTTTGAAAGTTTGATGAGAAATCGAACGTGTACATCCTCCCGAAGTTCCTCTCCACGGAACACTTACTTATTACAAAGGGAAAACAAGTGACTTGCCAGTGGAGAAGCCTGGCACACGCTCCTTAAGGGACCCGAGTGAGTATCATTGGTTATGGGTCAAATTGAAAGCCCTCATCACCTGAGAGGATGCAGTGAGAAAAACACAGCCTTGCTTCTGTGACGTTCCTGCCAAAGGTACCTGACCTTAATCTAATCACGGAGAACTATCAGGAAAAAACTAAACTGAGGGACGTACTACAAAATAATTGTTCTCTAACCTTCAGGATTGTGCAAGTCATGCAATTAAAGAGAAGGGTGAGGAACTGCTCCAGAGTGAAGGAAGCTGAACCCCCAACAACCACGGTAACTTGGGGTTCCCGACAAGCTCCCTTGCTATAAGGGACATTACTAGGGTCATTGGGAAAACTTGACTATGGTGTGAAGATGAAATCTTGGCATCCACCCACCCACGTTAATTTCTCCATTTCGATGGTAGTTACCTGGTTTTGTCAGAGGAAATCTCAGCTTCCTGGAAACACACCCTACTCTGCTCAGAACTCCCGGAGCATCTCGGCAACAGCTCACAGTTAGGAAAATAAAATTCTTTGCGCTATACTTGGAACCTTCCTGTGAATTTGAAATTATTGACTGATAATAAGAGTAAGCTTTCCCCGCCCTTGAGGAAACCAGTTTTTCAGCTGTCATTGGTCCTCTCTGTGTTTATTCCAGGTGTGTCTGAAAGGACAGGGGTGGCTATGGCTGGGCTCCTTTTTGGTGGTGGGAACCCGACAGAGTATCACCCCTCAGGGGCACAGGGCTCTTCCCGGGGCCCAAGGGGTTGCCCCAGGCAGACACAAAGCCCAAGGCAGCCCTGAGCTTGAAAGGCAGGGAAGTTTGTGCACTTGCGGGGGTGGGTGGCAGAGAGAACTCCTCGACGTGAGCTTGAGCCCCAGAAAGAGGAGAGTGGTTAAAAACCGCTTACACCTCCTTTCATCCCTGTAGCAATCCTGGAAGGTTAGCATTAGTCTTCATGGATTAAGCCTCTGTACCAGTTCTCCAGGCATCGTTCTGAATGCTGAGTATAGAACAGTGAACAAGGCAGACAAAGCCCCCTGCCCTCAAGGAACTTACAGCCTGGAAGAGATGCAGTCAGTACATGCAGTGAATAAGTAAAAGATACAGGATGCTAGATGGTGATGTGTACTAAGGAGAAAACAAAATAAACAAACAAAACACACAGGACATTAAGGGAGAATAAAAGCTAAGTATCGGACCTGAGCAATGGGAAGAATATCTCTCTGAGAGGTGGAAGTGTGTGTGTGTGTGTGTGTGTGTGTGTGTGTGTGTGTGTGTGTGTGTGTGTGTGTGTGTGTGTGCTTTCAATTTTAGCCTTGCTATATTTGAAATGCCTATTAAACACCTAAGCGTGGTGTCAGAAGTTCAGAGACATGCAGGCCGTAGATGGGATTTTGGGCATCTTCAGTACGTAAGTGATTTTAAAACTACGAATGAGACTACTTAGGCAGGTCCAAGGACTGGCACCTTTGCACAGTTGAGGGGTTGGTGTGTAGACAGGCTGCATCATTTGCCCCAAATCACGTGGCTGGTGAGTTGTGGAACTGGGATTCAAACCCAGGTCAGACTCACGCCAAGCCCCCATTCACAGCTGCCGTAAAGTTGGCTGCTGTGGCTTCTGTTGACTTGGCCTTGGGCAGGTCACTCGACCTTTCCTCATCTATCAAGGGAGGGGTGGCCAGTGGAGGGGCAAGGATGGTGCAGCGGGCGTAGCAGTGCTCAGGCAGGTGGTGCGGGAGCCGCAGCCAACCAGACAGGTCCCCGGCACCATCCTGGGTATGTCCCTGTCCCTCTTCCCCCGCCTCCTACTTGGGCACCTGCTTTCATCAGAACAGCTCTGCCTTCAGGGCAGGGGTGGGGGACGGAGTGTGGGGGAGACACGAGTGCAGAGTCTGAAAGCCAAGATATCACTTAACAATGAGAAGCCACTCGCCACCCAGCCTGGAATTCTGGGCTCAGCAAGACCTGTGGGCCACCCCCCCTGTGGGCACAGGATTCCAGCAAGTAAATCCCTGCCAGCCAGCTGCTGGGTGAACCTGGTATTTGAAGAAGGGGAGTTGGAGAGTGATGCAGGGTTGGTGGGATCAGGCTAGGTCTCTGAGGTGCCCCTGGGCCCTACTGGGGGGACTGGAAGTGACTCTGTGGCCTCAGCCCACACCCTGGCAAGGGTGTGGCTCCCAGGTCAGCTCCCGGCTGGGCTGGCACTCCTGGCACTTCCGGGGCTGGCCTGGGCCCCTTCCGCCAACTCAGTCTTTCTTTAGAGTCGTCACCTTTCCTTCTGTCCGGGATTGGTGGGGTCCCACCGCCTCTGTGGCTTAGCACCTCCACTTGGGGCATCCAGCGGCTTCCCAGTGTAAACGCCAATGGCTCCTGTCACGTGGGGGCTGGGCAGGTGCCTGGGCACACTACTTCCTGTCCCCCATCCCCCCTCCTCTGCCAGCTGGCAGGAGGAGGCCTCCAGCTGGCCACACTCCCTGTGGGGAAGTCGAATTTCCAGTCTCCCCCAGGAGGGCCGCTCTGGGCTGTGGCCTCTTCCCAGCTCAGCCTTGGCCTCCCTTCAGCGTGGCTCCATCTAGGTCCTGAGCTCCAGCTCGGCTCTGCAGAGAGCTCCGGCCACCCTGGGCCTCTCAGCTGAGGCTGGAGGAGCAGCAGTGCAGGGGGCATGGGGGAGGGACAGAACCAGAACCGGGGAGCCAGAGGAACCTGTGTCTGGGTTCGCCCATCTGCCTCCCCTGCCCTTCCCCAGCCTGCTCCCTTGCACCCAGAACGCTTGGCCTGGTGCTGGGCACTTAGGGTTAGTGAGTGGGAGTGCCAATGTCTTGGGAGTCTGGGGGCTTTTCAGAGTCAGGGTTTGGGTGTCAGCCTCAGGGGTCACTGTCGGGGTGGACTCTGGAAAGCTTGGAGTGGGGAAGACATTGACGTTTGGGGCTGTGAAGGGCTGCCCAGGCATGGCTGGACTTGGGGCCTAGGCACCGAGACCCAGGGGGATCCACACAGGGCTGTGGTGCCCACTGTGCTCTCCTCCCTTGGGCATCCAGTGAGGAAACAGGGTGGCAAAGGCAGTCTCAGTGGGATGCAATTTGAGTATTTAGAGCCAAACACTATGAAAATCTTGGAAAGAAAGTTTAGCGATAAATCAGAAGCGAATAAAACCAAAGCAATCATTCGTTACTTGTGCTTGCAGAGAGGAACGTGGCAAGGCAATTTCTGATGTCACAGATGACCCGGAGGCTTTTAAAGAGCAGAGGGTGCAGGGCCACGTGCCTGCACCTGCTTTACCAGAGGGGTGGTGAAGGCTCTGCACCCCCAAACCCACCAACCCCACCAGGTGGGCTTCCCCAGGGGGGAGGGGGAGGGCAACGGGAGGAGCTCTGTTTTGTAAGATCTAGACCTCCCTTCACCTCTTGTTAGATACATGCCCTCAGCAAATCACTGGGCCTCAGTTTCCCATCTGTGGAAGGGGTAATGAGCATCATGTCTGCCACCCAAGGTCAAGGAGGAGGGAAAATGGGGTAAGCGCTCGTGTTGGTGGTCGGTGTTCATTGGACCACAGACCTTGTGGTCATCCACACTCTCCACTGAAGCATCCTTTCTGGTGTGCCTACTCTGTGCCAGGCCCTGGGGATGGCAGGAAACCATGGCAGACGTGGGTCTCTTCCCGGAATAGAAGTACGGGCCTGTGCTGCCCACCTCCTCTTTGCATGACCACGCTGGACCTCCGGAAGCCTCAGGCTGTTTACCACCCCCTCCCCCACCCAGCCCCCAGGGCCTTTGCACTTGTTGGGCTCACCTTTCCTAACCACTCCCTTTTCCACTCTTCCGGTTGAGGGAGACCTTTAGGCATCTGCCCAGCTTGTGGCCACCTCAACTTCTTGACGTCTGAGCTTTTGACCAGAGTACTGGATAAGGACTCTGGCTCAAGCCCTGACTGGCTGTCTTAGAGGTCACCTAACCTCTCTGTGCCTCAGCTGCCCTTCGTATAAAATGGGGAAAACGGTCCCCACCTCCTGGGGGGTCGTTGTAAGGAGTAAACGAGATAGGGCACCAAAGCTTGAGGACGGTGCCTGGTATCCAGTAAAGGCTGTAATACATGTTACTCTCATCGTTATTTTGTAGTCATTATCATCGACTGCAGGATCCAAAGGGCGAGGCTTCGCACTCTCCCAGCAGGGCAGCACCTGGCCCGTGTGAGCCTCTGGGCAACTTCCCCACCAGCCTAAAGCTCCTGGAGGGAGGTGCATTCTTGGTACCGGCACTGCCCAACTAGAGCGAGAAGCTGAAAAACCCGTTTCTCGGAAAGCCTGGCACACAGTAGGTGCTCAAGAAATAGCCGGTTGACACTAGGAAGCCCGTGGTCCGATTAATGCAGGCTCACTCCCTCTCTCACCCTCCCACACTAAGCGGTGTAACGCTCAGGCTACCCACATGGTCTTTAAGGGTGTATCTGCTTCCAGTGACACCCATTCCCACAACAAAGAGGCTCGCCTCCGTGGGGCCACCTCCCCTAGACGCACCCGGTAGGCGCAGTGGGCGAGGAGCCTGCCCATTCCCCAGGGCTGTCCCCGGTGGGTGCAGCTGTGCCAGGGACCAAGTGTCGAAGGAGGCCTCGCGGGGCCCGGGTACATAGGGAGGCCTGAGATCCGGGTGGCGCCCCAGGGACGCGCGGCGGCACCGCCTCCAGCCGCAATTTAAAGGGCAGCGAGGAGCGGAGGGATCCCTGCCGACTGCTCAACACGGATCCCTCCGCCGCGAGCGAAGCGAAGCAACGACTCATCTCATCCCCTCAAAATTCGCTTTTTGTTCCTCCGCCGCGGGAGCACCCGGCGGGGAACTCATTTCTTTCTCGGGTTTCTCCGCCTCCCCCCACCCCTGGTCCCGTAAAACCAACAGAGGCGTCCAGAGCGGTACGAGCCGAAGTGGTGTCCCTCCGCCTGGCCGCGGGAACTCCTTTTCGTGTCCTTCCACCGTTCCCGGGCGGCGTCCGAGCGGCTCACCGGGGGCGGCGACGCGTCTGCGGCGCGGGCGGTGAGGCTCCGGGGCTATGAGGTGAGGGCGCCCAGGCACCGGAGGCAGCACGCGCGGCGCCAGGACTCAGAACGCGGAGCCCCCAGGCCAGCGGCTCCCTTTTGCACCCCGAGGCCGCGCGAGAGGCGAGGCGAGGTGAGGCCCGTGGCGCGGGGGCGCGGG
>NW_020173674.1:4989907-5029104 GCF_003031525.2 Neophocaena asiaeorientalis asiaeorientalis
GCCGCCGGGCAGCGCCGGGCCGGCCCGCGGCCGCACGAGGGGAGCAGCCCCGCCGCTCGCGATTGGGGGACTCTGTTTTCCCTTTTCTCCAATGGGCAGCCGTGAATGGTCTCGCCCAATCTGCTCCCTCTGCCGCGCTCAACTTTGGGTTGTTTTTGTTTGGGCTCGAGCCTCCTTTCAGATTTCCTCCCGGGCCCGTCCTCCGCCCCGCTCCGTCCCTCCCCTGACAGCGGCTCCGGCTCCTGGCCGGGGCTTGCCTCCCGGGCCCCCTAAGTTGGCCGGCGTCTCGGGTCCCGAGAAAAGGCGTCGGTCCTCCCAGAGTGACTCGATTCTTTTCACATATCCAAAGGTGATGTATCAGCATCACCCCTACCTATGAGAGTGGGGGAAACGTTTACAAGATGACAACTCGACCCAACTTGCTGGAATGGTAGAGAAGCACGTTGGACCCAGAGAAACTCCCTCCCTCTCTGTTTGGCTTTATTTGACCCCGTGTTAGAGCTCTTTTACTTCCGATCCATTGACTGGGGGAACTTTAAGAATACTGAGGGGGTGAACATGTGTTCTTCGAAGTTAATTTTTCAGAACTTGCCGTATGAAATTCACCCTGGGGGGAAAAGTCTTATCTAGAGTGGTAGGCAGAACTGATTGGTTGTGATTGCGCTTCTTTTCATCAGGACCTTTTTAGATTTAAACCATTTTGATATAAAGTATAGTTGAACGTGGCTTTATAGGGTCATCAGAGGAAACAGTTGCTAGCTGAAGCTTTTCTTCCTTTAATGTTAAGAACACGCCTGTAACTTCTGATGATTGGTCATAAAAGCGTAAATATTTTGAAAAGGGAGAGGGCAATCAGTTTAGCCTGAAATAATCGCAGATAATTTGTGCATACTGGGAAGTTTACTTAAAGAGTTACTTACTATAGGTACAAGTTTGTAGCCGAATGTTTAGCAACTTCCACCGCAGGTGTGGGCCCGTCATCTAAGCATTCTCCTCTTCCTTTCCAAGCCCGGGCCCCAGTGGTTTCCCCTGCCTGGGGCCTTTTGCTCGCACCCTGCCTGGCATTCCTGCATCCCCTCCCCCGGATTGATACTCGCCTTCAGGAAGGCCCGGTGAGAGTGTTACCTCCTGGATAAATCTTCACACCCCTTGCAGACCTCTTACAACACAAGGGCAGGGGCTGACCCACTCAGGAGAAGACACACTTCTGCTTTGTTCCCTGAGCAGTTGTTACCTTGTATCGTATTTGGTTGTTGACCTTCCCCTCAGCTTTCTTGTGAGCTCGTTATTTATCTCCTCTGCTCAGAGCAGGTACAGAGTAGGTGGTCAGTAGACACTGGATGAAAAATGTTAATTAATAGAGCTTGGTGATTTATACTTAGTTTTTCTTTTTTTTTAATATTTATTTATTTATTTGGTTGTGCTGGGTCTTAGTTGCAGTAGGCGGGCTCCTTAGTTGAGGCATGTGAACTCTTAGTTGTGGCGTGCACGTGGGATCTAGTTCCCTGACCAGGGATCGACCCCCAGCCCCCTGCATTGAGAGCGTGGAATCTTAAGCACTGTGCCACCAGGAAAGTCCCTATATTTAGTTTTTCAAAATCTGTTCATTCTATTGTTATTGAAAACGTTGTTGTCATTGACACAGCAACTTAGTTTGGGTGTGAAAAGAATAATGGGGATACTTACTCTTTAACAGGAGAGTAGAGTAAGGCTTAATTTTTTATTAGCCCATAAACTTTGAAACCACACTCAAAGTCATTTCCACGTGCCCTCTTGCCATGTTTTCATTTGTCTTCACAGACACACTGAAGTGCTTATGTCTTGAATGCTCCATACCTGAACCAAATACCAGTGGGCAAAATGGGGGGAGGGGAGGATGGGGTATAGCAGAATATGCATGTGAAGGAAGTGGTAGCAGGTTGTGTGTCTTTGAGCTTAGAGTTTTGTGGGTGGAGCATGTTGGTTTATAAATTTTCCCTTGGGTCATCTGTATCTGGGATTGAATCTGATTTTTCTTTGAGTGTCAATTTGTGGGCTTATAGGACATGAGCTTGTGGCCTGCTTGTGTTGCAAAGGCATTTGTGTGTGAAGCATCTGAGCAGCTCCCTGTCCACAGGAATGCCCTTCCCACGGCTTATGAGAGCAAATCCTTTCAGATGAATGATGTCAGTTCCATTATTTTCTATTCTTGCCTGCTATATATGAGCTCTACTTTCTCTCCACTCACAAACTCCTTCCCCTTCATGGGCAAGAGTTACACGACTGTGTCAGCCCTAGAACACTAATTGCTGAGTTTTCCACACAGTGTTAAAGATAGGGACCATGTGTCCTTGTTCCAGTATGACACACTGTTGGTTCCATAGATACACTGAGTAAATGCAGGAAGAGAGCTTAGGATATCTGTATCTCAGATAGAGCTCTATGCAATATAAGTTGTTTTTTTTTTTTTTTTTTGCGGTACGCGGGCCTCTCACTGTTGTGGCCTCTCCCGTTGCGGAGCCGCGCAGGCTCAGCGGCCATGGCTCACGGGCCCAGCCGCTCCGCAGCATGTGGGATCCTCCCGGACCGGGGCACGAACCCGTGTCCCCTGCATCGGCAGGTGGACTCTCAACCACTGCGCCACCAGGGAAGCCCGCAATAGAAGTTTTATGTGTAAGATGTAACTTAATTTTTTAGCCTGATTTTTAGTTACTTTTTATTTTGGGAAAAAATGTATTTTACTGATGTGTCTTGGTGTAGGAAATGGTTTTAATTGCAATAAAAAGCACAAACTTAAATTTATTACAGGATAAAACGAGCCAATGCACTTTAAATTTCAAGTATTAGGGAGTTCTAACCATTAGAACACAGTGATTTGAAAAGTAATTGTTTTCTTGGACAGACTGTCAGCTCTGAAATCTTTGAATTGAATCCTGTGGTTTTAAATGTTTCATTTAACAAGCTGAATGGGGAAGGGTCCTAGCGAGCAAATCAGGGGACCCCGGGTCTTAGGAAGGTTTCACAACTTCCTTTAAATTCTTTCTACCAACTCTACATTCCGCTCCCCCCCCCCAAAAAAAAACCTTCTACAAATCTGTTTTTACTTTAGTTCTTATAATAATCCCTTTTCTTCCCTGTAATTTGGTGTTTCCTAGAAGATTAGAAGTGCTGGTTGAGAGGAAACATCATGCCTGACCAGTATCTAACCCTGTGTTTTTCTATTAATGTGATTGGAGTTTGTCCTGGTCAGATTACAGAAAGTCTAAGTAAGTTTTCACTTACAGTTATATCTTATTCAACAGACACATCCCCAAATTTTAGTCACGCACACCTTATTCTACATGCATTACAGGATTTTGCTATTTTAAAGGTGTGGAATAGAGAGAATCCATCTGTGCATGACGGACTCATCACCTTACTGTTGTAAATCAGCATTTATGTCTAGCTAAAAGAAAAAAAAAACGCTTTCCTTTTGATCCCCATATTGCTCATAGGCAGTAAGTTAGAGTGGATATATTATCTTTACATAGTTGGTGATGGAACCAGAACCATTTGCATTAATTCTAAAATATTGTCACAAAAGGGGGAAAAAAAACTCACTGATGTCCGTAGTCATTTGTTCTGTGAATTAGGCCTTGCTTCGTGATTTTCCTTCCAGCAGATTAAAGGGTTCCCAGGACGCTGGACCACTTTGGTCACTTGCTGCCTCTGGCTCCCACGTCTGCCAGCCAGGTTTGAAGCTGGCTGGTATCTGTGTGAGACAGAGTCAAACACCGCACCATCTCCTAAGGTTGATTATAACTAGAACTACAGTTGTACTTACAATTCTGGGGCTGGATGAAGGTCCGCTGGAGTAAGAATCAGTACCTGTGTTCCAGTCTGCTCCACCTTATTTGTGTAACACACTGACAGGGCCAAGCCTTAGTTTCTTCATCTGTAAAATAACTAAACATTAATCTCTGAGATCACTTCCAATTTTAAATTATACTTTATCTTTTAGACTTGATCGCCACCCATTTTCTCCCTTCTGAGAGCAAATTTAGTCATATTTTGCCATCTCTCCAGTCGGTTTACATAGCTCCTCTGTTTATTCCATGTAGTCTTTTCTCCTTGTTTTGAAATATTAAGTTGATGATACAGCTTACATCCATTTGGGTTTTCGAATTTGGAGACTAGGGTCCCAAAAGCCTAATTCTTAAGGTCTATATGGTTCCCACATCTCTGTGGCTCCTGCCTATCAGTTGCATTTCTGCAAGATGTCTTCTTTTCTGTATTATAAGAGTACACAAAAGTTCAGTGGAGCTAGGAAGCATTCCCCAGTGATAAGCCTGTTTGTTTGTGGTGATGCCCATGTGACTCAAATATTGAAGTAAACCCCAGACTTAGGCCTGAATGCTCGGGTTCTAGACTCAGCCTTCCACCTTAAAGCAGTTTGACTTCAGGAAGGCAACTTCATTCTGAGCTTTAGCCATCTCATTTGTAGTGGTAATACCTGTCTCGCCTGCCTCATAGGGTTGCCAAGCTGGTGAACCCTCAGTCATGCGTGTTAGGGTGCAGCAGACACCTGACTTGCACATCTTTATAGGAACACCGGGTCAGTACATCTCTCATGACACTAGGATTGCCTCTCAGCTTTAAGGCAAAAGATCCCTTCAGTGAAGGGTCATTCTGCTTCCTATTCTGCACTCTTCTGCTCTGTTCATCAGATACTTGGTTTTCACATGCTTCCGTGTGGTTTTGCAAGGTCCTCCACTCCTTAGTAGCCCCGCGTAGATTTTCCTGAAAGCTGAAACTCTCGTGCGCCCTCTAGTGTTCCCTGCGCACAACCAATATTCCAGCACCACGAACAGTGCCCGGTGGCTCCCAGTAGGTTCTTGATAAATGTTGGATTGAGTTGATTCTAGGTCTTCCGAATGATTCATTTTGTCTGTCTCATTTTTATAACAAGGTTGAAATATATGATCTCTGAAAAGTATCAGTGATCTCTGAAAAGTATTTTTATTTTCAAAAAAAATCTTTATGTTGCATGTTATGAAGGGATATATATTTTTAGCAAGAAAACCAACCTACTCTTAGGAAAATGGATCCCCCAGCTAAAGAGTAAAGGGGGCTGATCCTTCAGCCAGTGAGCCCGTAGAGTCTGGAGCCGGAGAGGCCATATACAAACCTGCTTCTCCCTTCCCGTTAAAAAAGAAACAAAAATCAGACCTCATTCAGAGGAGGATTTAGACAAAGCCAGTTGCTTCGGAAAATATTTGTTTGGTGGATATAAACAGATACCAGGAGTGTTTCTGATCCAAAAAGAAGATGATTGTTTCTGTATTTATGCTTTTGATTTATCCTCCTTGATCATCCAGTCTAAAGTTTGTTCCTATATTATTCTCTCCTGATATCCTAGTTGTTTCCTTTGTAGCTCTTACCAGAATTTACTATTTCATGCTTATTTGATTGTCTCTTCCCACACTATACTCTGAGCTCCATAAAATCAGGAACCATGTCCCTTTTTGTTCTAGGGTCTTCCTCTTCAAGTATGGGGCGAAGCATGTTTAAGAATTTGAGTCAGGATTATATTGCTTTCTTATATGGTGTCAAGAGTGTACAGTCTTTAAACCCCACCTTGGCTAATTTGTTTTTCTAATTCTCTAAGGCTTCCTCTCCTTTGTAAAGTGGGGGTGATAATAGTAGTATTGTATATGTTGTATATATTTAATGTTTTTATTATATGAATTATGTCATATAATTTAATATCATATGTTAATGAATATTTTAAATATATCGTATATGTTAAGGGACTGTGATGTGGGTAAATGATATGATATATGTGAAGTTATTAGCACAGTTCTTGGATCGTAGTAACGAGCAATAGTGTGAAGTGGTGCCCAGAGAACTGGAGCTAAGAGGTGTCTCTCTGTCATCCCCATGGCACTCAGTTCTTCACCCACGTCTTGAGCGGACATTACTTAGCTGTGTGTTGGACACTGTGCTAGGCATTGAGCGGCATGCCCCAGGCGCTGTAAGTGGGGAATGCTCCTTTGCAAGGCCTCTCTGACTCTCACGGTGCCAGCATGTGTCTCTTGCTTATTTTATTCCCTTTTCTCTTCACTCCCCTTTTCCTTTCATTTAACTGACCATGATAAAGCTCAAAAATATCTTTTTTTTTTTTGGTTTCACATATTGGTAGCATATTATCTTGTCAGAAGAAGTGAATTACTTTGGGCAGGTAATACATGTCCCTGAGCCTGTTTCTTTTAATCTAAGACTTTTTGCTCTGAAATTCTGTGATTTTTTGAATTAAGATAATGTTGAAATGCTTGGTGAATTGTAAAGTCCTCTGTTAATGTTACTCTTTTCACAGTCACTTCTCTCCTGAGTTTTAACATCTTACGACAGTTTCACGTGGGTAGTGCCCCATCCTCAAATTCAGCAAACCAAACTTTCTCATCTTTCCCGCAAATGTGTTCCTTCTGCAGTCCCTAACTCACTTCATGGCAATCTTGCAGTCTCCCCAACTGAAACTTCTACCCCAACTAGAGATTTCTGACTTGACTTCCTTTCTGTCCCTCAGCGCCTATGTCTGATTTGTCACCAAGTCTTGCCAAGCTCGTATTTGAAAAACCAGAGCTTTCCTCTCTCTTCCCATCCATTTCTACTCTTCGTTGCATTTAGTTTTCGAACTGGTCTCTCTGCCGCCAATCACATGCTTTTTAGCTAGTGGGATCCTTTCTATGGGTACAGTTGAGCAAATTCTCCAGTCTTTCACCTGTGTAACCAGAAAAAAAGGTACCTGCTTTACAGGGCGTGACAAATGATAAAGTTAATATAGGAAGCACTAAGTGAATGGAGGAGCAATTATTTTAACAAATGGAGTTACAGTAAGATAATATTTTATCAGATACACAACAAGGTATATTCTATTGTAACAAAATCTGCAGTCCCTCTGAATGTTGACATGTGAGGCTAATTCAGTGATGTTTAACTATACATTGTTGCCAGAAGTCACATTCCTTCTCTTCAGGAGCTGTAGGAAAAGCAAAGCTGATCTCAACTCTGTATCATAAATTAGCACCCCTGGTCCTTTTTTATTCTGTTGAAAATTTGTACTTTTTTTAATGGATGAGGTGATGTGATTTTTTTTTTTTCTTTCCTGTGGGAGTTACGGTAGGATGAGGAATGGAGGGGAGATTTCTACTTGATTGTTTAAAGTTTTGTGAATAATACATCAGCAAATCTTCTTTGTTTCTTAGTTACATGAAAAGAGGAGACAGTTGGAGACCTTTATTGTATTAGCAGTTTCTGCTTATTTAATCCTTGTGCCAAACCTCTTTTCATTTTACTAATGAGACATTAGCGAGGTTAAATGGCTTGTCCAGGGTCACATTGCTGGAGAGCAGTGAGTGGAGCCAGGGCGGCACCGATGCTTTGACTCCACCCCGATCCACGTCCTGAGCCACTGTGCGCGCTGCCCCTTGCACGGTCTGCCACCTGGCCTTTAGGACCCAGCCCAAGAACCACCTTTTGGAAGTTTTTTCTCACCCTTGTCTTTGCCTAGTAAGAATCAATTGTCCTTTGTTCTACTTACCTCATAGCCTCTCAGGAACTGTGGGCTGTACTTACAGACTCTTGACACTAGGTGGCATCTGTTTCTAGAAAAGTAAAATGCTGTTTGGGTCTCAGAGACTACTCTAACAAAGGAAGCGTCCTTGATTTTACTTATAGGCACTACGAGGTAAGCGGATGGGTCAGACACGGAGAGATGGGGAGGAGATTTTAGGGAGATTAGGGGCAGAATTCCCCTCAACAACCACGTCAGCTAAAACCTTTATTTTAGAAATACCTACTGAGACAATTGGAGACACAGATCTTTCTTACATAAAACCCTTTGTTGTGATACGTGTTGGTGTACGTGTGGTGTACATAAATAAGGAACTGTGAAACAGTATTTTCTGTAATGAGTTTATCACACGCTCAGCTGTAGTTCAGTGGCTGAATAAGTATAAGGGTTGCAAACGTCTGATCGTAGACTTAACCAGTGGTGGCTGTTTTGCTGTTTAAAATGGTCTGCTAAATGAAAAAGTCTAATAGTTCTGATTTTCTTTTTTTATTGTAAACATATATGTAAATATGATAATGTTCAGTATGTTACGTCTAAGGAAGATCTTGGTTAACTGTGCTTAAACAGTGCATGAGTAATTAGATGTAATTGAGACACCAGCTTTATCTTCAAAATCCATATAGCTCTCTCTGTAGCCGTGTTTCATATGTGCAGTTGAAGGGGGAAATGTCTTTTTTTAAAAGTGTATTTAAGACAACTTTTTAAAGGTGCTTAAAATCTCTTTCCCTGTGGCATGTTGGAATTTTATGTATTTCTGGAGTCTAATTAGAAAGCATTTTTACTTTGATTTGCTTTTTCCTGGTCTCTGTATTAGTTTCCTGTGTGTGCTGTAACAAAGTACCACAGACTTGGTGGCTTAAAATAGCAGACATGTATTCTCTCACAGTTCTGGAGGCCGGAAGTTCACCATCAGTTTCACTGGACCAAAATCAAGATATGGGTAGGACTCCCTCCAGAGGCTCTAAGAGAGCATTGTTCTTTGCCTCTTCCAGTTTCTGGTGACTGTGGCATTCCTTTGCTTGTGGCCACCTCACGCCACTCTTTTCCTCTTCTTCTCAAGTGTGTGTGGTATCCAATCTCCCTCTGCCTCTCCCTTTTAAGGGCACTTGGGATGACATTTTGGGCCCACCTGGATAATCTCTTTCATCTCAAAATCTGTAATTTACTCATATCTCCAAAGACCCCTTTCCTTATAAATTAACATTCATAGGTTTCAGATTAAGACCTGATAGATATCTTTGGGGACCATTTTCCAGCCTCCTTTAGAGAAGTTATTGCAACCAACTTAGGAGGATTAGTGACGCTATCTCTAGCCATCATTCTATCCTGAAAGGGGGTGGGTGGAGCATTATTATGCATTGGTGGGACTGCTCTTTTCAGGCACCATCCTCTTGCTGGTCTGATTGGGGCTTTGTCACCTGAGGCTACTTGAGAAAGCTGTTAAATTGGCTGAAGCAAAACGCATGTGAGTTTGACTCTACAAAAGCTGGAAAAGGAAAGCAGAAATGATACTTTTAATAATGGCATGTCATTAGTAATTATTTTACAAGTATAAAGACGTATTCTTTGCTCTGGAGTTTGGTGCTAGATACCCGGTTAGCGTTGAATCTGCATGACGGCTCCAGTTGTAGAGCAACAAGGGCTTAATGCTGAATTAAGAAGAAGAAAAATGCCCAAGACTTTTCTTTCGTACCACTAAGACTAGTTGAACTCTGACAGGTCATCTAAATTCTTAAATGAGATTTATTTCTGACTGTTCATAGGAGCAAGTTTTAAGGTTATAGGTGAGATCATGGATTCATGGTAGCTATCTAAGAAATTGGCAACTGGGCAATTACCCTGTCAAACTGCATTACAGAATTACAATGGAATAGTGATCCCAGATGCTTCTGATGGCTTCTCAGGGCTTCTTCAACTGGTCTGATTGTGTGAATTATTACTGTAGGATTCCATGGAACCTTGGCTATATGTTATCTGCAGATGAATTTGGAATAACCGTTGATAAATACTGACATGGAATTCTTTGGTACATATATTATAGAGTCCTTTTGTAATTTTAGATTTGAGGGAGAAAACTAATACCCACTGGGGCTTATGTGTAGCAGTTACGTTTGAGACTAGAAAGGGGGATATGATATGAATGGACCTGTGGTATGTTGGGCCTTGTGCTAGGTTCCAGTGATACGGAAGTGTACCTTAGCTCGTTTATACTGCAGTGGGGAAGGCAAGTGTCACCAGGTAATTACATAAAGAAGTGAATACAGTTGTGATAAGCACCATGAAGGAGGAATATTCAAGCATGTACCCAGACAGATCTCCTGGGTGGAGGGGTGGGAGGTGGGCACTGATGGGCAGGCTGGCAGTAGCCCAAGTGCAGAGGCCAGTGGTGGGAAGATGCCTTGCACACTAGAGGGTCGTAAGCTAGGCTGTGTCTGGAGTATTAGCTGGAGCAAGGGGTGAGACTGGCAGGGCTGGATCATGCAGGACCTGTAGGCCTTGGTAAGTAAGGTAAATTCTGTTAATGGTAGTTCTTAACAGCTTCAGAATACTTTTATTTTTGCTATTGCATGTAATTTTCACATGTGAGATAGGCTGCACACATGAGGCCCTAGAAGGGGGAATTGGTTTTTTACTTAACTAGTGGGATGTTGTTGGAACTGATAGTAGTCTGAGTAGTTTCACCCCTGGTCCACCTTGTGCTCTTTGCTCTTTTGGGGTGGGGGTGGGGGCTGTGTGTTTGTTTGTTGTTTCTTCTTTGGACAGTGCTTTCTTTCATTGCTATGCTTTTTATTTGTGTTTGTCTTCCTTGTGCTTATTTTAAATATAAAGCCCCTGGGAGTCTGGGATTGTGACACTTGAGCATCAGAGTCCACAAGCAAAGGCATCAAAAACTTGTGGAAGTAGTTCAGTGATATTTTTTCAGTTCCCATCAACCTAGGAGTCTGATATTTGAATTGCTGTGTTTAAAGCTTTAGAAGTTGGCTTTAACTTACATACATACGGATGATACAGAAGGATTTTTGTGAAATCTGTTTTATTTTCCTTATATACACCTTTATTTTTTATTACAAAGTAATATATGTTCATTTTGAAAAGTTGAACCTTTTGAAGAATATGTCATGTAACAGTTAAAAAAATTGCTTGTAATCTTTTTCTCCAAAGATAAAACTGTTAACTGGTGTATCGCATTGTTTTCTTAGCAAATTGTAACTGAATCACTTGAAAAATGTTTGTTCTGCTTTTTCTCAATAAAGATTTTCAAAAGTGCTCTAGCAAGCTAGACCCTGCTTTTTAAAAATATATGTTATCTTTTCATTTTCAGCCACTTGGGGATTGTTTCCATTTCGATGGATAATTTCTCAAAGATAAACTATCTGCAGACAAGTTCAGCTTGTAAACTGGATAGAGTTCTTGGTAATGGCACAGGAATTATTTTGAAATTCTTGATAGTCTTTCAGAATCAATATTTTCATTTTTCTGACAGATGTCTTGAAATCCTGATTTGTTTTTAGGATATTCAACAAAAAATTCCTTTCCAAAAGCTTTAAGTGAAAAAGAATTGAAACCAAAGTTCTCAAATTGGAGGTGAGCAGCTGAGCTCAAAAGTCACTAAGAGTTTACGATCCTTGTGTGTGTCCATAAAGGGACAGTGGGAGGCTAACAGAGTGTTGACATTTGTCGAGGGTCCATCACTGGGAATAGAGCGGGCACTTTACATAAACCAAGCGCATTTTTCTACGGAACAACTCTGTGGTTTCTTTAGAAACGTGAATATCAAGTATTGGGGGAAGCGGATTGTTTGGGTTTTTTCCAATTATAAATAAATAGGTTCACTGTAAACATTTTGGGGAAAAAATCTTTTCTTGATGTTAATCCCATTCCCCTGAAGACAGCCATTGCTCTTGGTGATTTCGATTGTATGACGATGTGTGTGTGTGCTTTTTACCTTTGTGGTATTAAAATGTGATTAAACTTTCCTCTTTAAATGCAACTCTTATTTTAGCAGTTTTCTAGCACGTTTTGTGTTGTCATAAATTGTGTGCATTTGATACTAGAATCTGAAGTATGTGCATCCTTCCCCACCTATTGGTCCAGTGAAACCTTTCCTGTTGATTTCCTGTTGATTTCAGGTAGTCCCTGGGGGTGGGTGCAAGGTGTGCCCATGCCAGAGCATAGTCACAGCTGCGTTTCCTTAGAGCCTGGTTGTGTCATTTTTGCGGACACTCATAAAAATAGAGGGGGCAAAGCCTTGCACAGAACCCTCAGGGATTCCGTCCATCAGCATACTCAGGTGATTTATTACTTCAGGCCAGAGAGCTAATTAATCTGTTCGTTTAAAAACTTTTTTTTTTTTTTTTTAAACAAAGATCCTTGTAAACTCTCTCAAGGCATGCTGGTCTCAAATTAACCTATTCCCACCATCTCCCATCCTGTGACTATTACATTCATCTTTTCTGGCACCTGAAATTTGGACTCTTTTTCTCTTGTTTGAAACAAATAACAAGAACTTAGGACTCTCTTTATTCATTATTCCTTAGAGTCCTTTCTGCCATCTCATTCTTTCCCCGTGAGCCCATGTTTCGAGACTTTATGTCCATTTCAGAAGTTCTCTGTCGTTTCTGAGAGAGGCTCACAGTGGCCCATCTGTCATGACTTTCAACTCTCAGAGATTTGCCTTATGAGCAGCTGCAGCCTGTGCCCAGCTGGGTCACTCCTTCCTGAAGCGCTGGGCCCTGGTTTGCTTTTGCTTCTCCTCCTGCCTCACTTGTTGCTCATTTTAGTATCCTTAGCTGCTGTTTCCTCATCTTGATCGCTAAATATTTGGGTGTCCCTCAGTCCTTAGACTTCTTTTATCTCTACTTACTTCCTAGGTGATTTCCTCTTGCCCCATGGCTTGAAATCCCATTAGTCTCCTGACTCCAAGTTTATACATCCAGCCTGGGCCTGTCCTCCAGATCCAGCTGCCTAAATATCTCTGCTTGGTCTCTAGTAGGCATCTCAAACATGACCAAACTCCTGCACCCCACCCCCTGCCAAAACCCGACCTCCCTGTGGTCTTTGTCACCTCCATAACTGCTAATTCCATTCTTCCACTTGCAAGCACATCTGAGCCCTCTCTCTTTCACACAGTGTCGGCAAAATCTTCAGAAAAGATCCTGAGACGAACCACTTCCCACCGCTTTTGCTGCTGCGAGCCACCAGCATCTATTTCCCCTCTCACTGATTGCTGTGGTCTCTTGAACTGCTTTCTCTCTCGTCCCCCCAAATTGTTAGTTGCTTTATTAGACCTGCCTTTTCAAAAGCATTCCAGCTCTTCGCCACATGACAAGCATCCAGCATGGGCCTTTAACACTTAACTCCTGTCACTTCTCTGCTCTCTCCCTGGGAGTTAGTGCCCAAGTCGCAGAAGGGGCTTGGGGGCCCTCTGGCCTTCCTCCTGCCCCTCTTACCCCCTGCTCTTGCTCCAGCCACACTGGGCTCTGTGCTGGTCCTCGGACACACCAGCTACTTTGCTCCCTCGGCTTTGTACTTGCTCTTTGCCTGGTGCTCGCTCCCCAGTGCTGCCCTTCTTTTGCCCTGGCTCCACCTGAAACACTCCCGCCACTTAGAAACCGCTTCATTTTCTCCAGGGTGCTGGCATTTATTTGTTCATTTGTTGCTTCCCAGAGCTTTCTTCGTTAGAATAAGGCACAGGTGAGGGTGAGAAACATTTGCTGTATCCTCAGTGCCTGGAATAGTGTCTGGAATGTAGTAGATGTCTAATAATTTTCATGATTTTTTTTTTTTTTTTGCGGTACGCGGGCCTCTCACTGCTGCGGCCTTTCCCGTTGCGGAGCACAGGCTCCGGACGCGCAGGCTCAGCGGCCATGGCTCACGGGCCCAGCCGCTCCGCGGCATGTGGGATCTTCCCGGACAGGGGCACGAACCTGTGTCCCCTGCTCAGCAGGCAGACTCTCAACCACGGTGCCACCAGGGAAGCCCTCATGATATTTTTATATTGGGAAATCAGATCAGAGAAAGATTTGTAGCTGTTAGGCCATTTAAGGAGTCGCCAGTACTCCTTTCTTGAAAATTGTTTTTCTGCCAATTTTGGAATAAATTTGAGGTAATTTTAACTTGTAGATATAGTCAGTGGCCAGTTAGCTCGGATACGTCCACCAAGCCATGACCGTGGTAGCGTTTCCATGTGAGCCAGCTGGGTTCCAAGCCAGAGAGACTGCACCCTTGCTCTGTTGGGAGGGGGGAGCTCTGGGGGAGCCACCCAATGTCTTCAGCTCCTGTTTCTCCTACTAAAATATCCACTTGTGTTAGCTTTTGAAATTCTGTCTCCACCTTTAATGTGTAAGTGTTCTTCCAGCTCATAGTCTTATGGGAATCGTCATGCCAACAGCAGATCCTGCACTCATGAGGGCAGAACCAACAGTGACCTGATGATGAGTAGAGTATATGTTTGTTTTGAGCTAAAAGTTTATAAATAGCCCCCAGTTTCTGATAGCTTTACTAGAACTGCTTTTACAAAATATTCATTGTAAGCTTAAGTCTTTTGCCTTAATGATAGCTGTTGTTATCTGGACGAGTGGAGAGTATTGGTGCCTCTGCTAGGATACATCCAGACATAACATACAGTGTGTTCATACTAGTGAAATTCAGCCATGCCTTGTGATTGACAGTGCTTGTTATGCTATGGTACCGTAAGTTCAAACAAAATCATATCAGTTGACTGCAATGTAAATGAGACCCAGGGTTAGGAATTTGCTCCATTTTGGATCATTAACCCACATTTAATTGAAATGATGTGTAAGTTAGAGTGGATCTCAGTCTGTGTTCCACACTGTGTTCTAGTACACAGTAGCTGGAGTATACTACTAAAATAATTTATTGGTGAACTTTTCCAAATGCTTGGTAAAACTTAGGTTGATAGGTATAATTTCCTCAAATTAAAAATTTTTATTCCATACTTCTTAAAATTTTGGTATTTGCTCTTTGCCCTAACAGACGAACAAATGAATGAATAAGTAACTTAGAACAATAGTTCTGACACTGGAAAACTAGTGTCAGAAGAACCTGGAGGGCTTATTAAAACACAGATTGCTGGGCCTCTTCCCAGGTTTTCCACTTTTTATCTCTGAGTAGGAAGCTTGGTTGCGACTTAAGGATTCTCTGGAGAGGTGACTTGCTCTTTCTTTTGTCTCTTAATTCTGTCTAAAGCCACATTGCTCTTTTCTGTTCCGTATAGTTACATTTTATGTGTTAATCATTGAGGAGTATTAGGGCTCCACAGAGTCTTAAAAACACATTCTTCCATCATTATCTATAAGTTGTATGTTATATGTGGGCGTTCTTGAGATGAATTTCCTAAAGGACCCAAAGCACTTTACCACCTTCTTGTTCTTTTTCTCTGGAGGTGCAGAGTCGGGGGTGAACCAGAAAGCATAATGGTAGGTAGTAGGGAAGTTGATGGCGGTGATGGCTGATTCCTGCCATGTCTTGCCTGTGCCAGAGCTGCTCCAGCCGCCTGTGACAGCACGAGCATCTTGAGGAAGAAGAGAATTTGAAGAGGTCAGGTTATAATTTATAGTTTAAAAAAAGTACAAAAGTGGCAGCTCCTTTGAGGTGGTTTAGACCACAACCTAATTTATTTATTCTTTTGTAAGTTGAGTGCCTTTGATCTGCTTTGTGCTGTACTAGAGAAAAGAAAAGTAAGTCCCTGACCTCAGGAGCTCTCAGTCCATTAAGGAGGCAGACAGGCCTTCACTATATGGTGACATAAGGGCTTTTACCCAGGTTTTTTTTTTTTTTTTTTTTTTTGTTGTAGGCACACGGGCTTCAGTAGTTGTGGCACGCAGGCTCTAGAGCACAGGCTCAGTAGTTGTGGCACACGGGCTTAGTTGCTCCACGGCATGTGGGATCTTCCCGGACCAGGGCTCGAACCCGTGTCCCCTACATTGGCAGGTGGATTCTTAACCACTGTGCCACCAGGGAAGTCCCTCACCCAGTTTTATAGTAGGGGTGTCCACCTGGATTTGGCAGTGAGGGTCAAGGAAGACTTCCTGGAACATGAAGGAATTAGCCAATCAAAACGACAGGTTGTCTAAGTATAAATATAAGATATTTGATCATCAATAGGGGGTCTTCTGTGTAATTTGATAAAGTATTAGTTGAAAAATATTTAGCTTAGAACTGATGTATCAATATTTTACTTGCCCTTTCCTATTATTTAAGTAGCAGCATTTTTCTGGGTTTAGTGAAACCTATAAGAAGAATCAAAAGATAGGCACAATAAAAGTTGAATGCTAATTGAATTTTCATAGTGAAGGAACCAAGAGAAAATTACATGTTCGAGAACAATTGTAAAAGTATCCTTAATATGGATCAGCTGTTGTTCACGTTTTTGCCTAAGCATGTTGCTCTCACCCACATTTTACCTCACTGTGAATTCACACAGAATTCCTGTGACATGAAAGAGACTGGAGGTCAAGTAAAAATTAATATTTTGTATTTGTGTTGGGCATCATTAAAGGCATCTCCAGGTGTACATTTCTGGGAGTACTTCAGAATAATTTATCATGTGTACTTTTCTGTGTGTTTGGAAAAAGTGAGGGAAAATGAGCTCTGCCTGGTGTGGTGGGGTGAGAGGCCCTTGGGCAGCAACGCCTGGTTCTCCTCTGGCTGCGGCTGCAGGCTGATTGTGTGGCACTGGGCGTGCTGCCTCAGCTCCATCTGCAAATTGGAAGAGTTATGCCAGAATCTTAGAGTTCCTTTAGCTCTCAGGTTCTGTTTTTACACTTTCTTATCCTAGAGCCTTTTTAGTCTGACTTACACTAAAGCATAATTCCGTAATGAGGTGATGTCATGGACATCCTTTCTCATTCCATTACCAACAAATGTAATCTATTATACCTTCACTTCCGAAGGTCCTTATAAATTACAGACACTTCTCACTATCCAAGACATTTTGTTCCCAAATTCAGCTAATTAAAATTCAGATAGTGAGGGATACCACTATATTAGCAAATACAATAATCTCAATTTTTGTTGCCATCGTAAAGGAATGCTAAGGCAGGTATTTCATGACGGGCAATACTTTGATATTCGAATGTTGGTCCCTTAAATATCCTGAATCCTGACTTCAAACTAACAGCAACAAAAGGATGTTACAAAGCTGTTGTGGACAAAGCTTAACTGAGATGCCTTTTCTTCAGCTCCTCAGAAGAGAAGAGAGAACTTCCTTGTTTCCTCACAGAGTTAATAGAATGTTACCAAAACGTGTAATTTGAGCAGGTTATTGAGCTATATACCTAGGTATCAGGGTAATAAGAAGCAAAGATGATTCTTACTGGCAACTGAAAGAGATAAATATTTATTGAGTACTTACTAGTTACCCGTCGCTCTTCAAAGCACAAGCAATGAGCAAGGCAGAACGAGTCCCTCCTCATTCTGGGGGCACCGTAGACCTCAGCGTGACGTGGGATGGCGGGGGAGCCAAGGTAGTCTGTGAAGAGCGGAAACACTAATTGCTAAGTTACTTTGAATACTCTGAAAATGTCTCAGGGGTCTGTGTAGCATATGGTCTTTTGTGTATTTACCTCCCCATTTTGTTTTGTTTTTTCATGTTTTGTTTCTGTTAGGAGAGAACATTGAAATTATTCTCTAAGCTATTTGAAGAGAGTGACTAAATGCACCTGGGTCAGGCTGTCTGTGGGTATGAAGTGGTTGGGAGAATCCAAGAACATGGTGTTGAATGGCAGGAGAAATGGAGGCAAGTTGTCTAATGACCATCAGCAGAATCAATCAAAGTTACAGCACGCGGGAAGGGACACCGTGAAGGCTGGCAGGAGCGCAGCCGAGAGGAGGCCAAGCAGATGTATGTACATACTTCAGCTGTCACTCTTTCGATTGTGATGTGGGGCAGTAATTCTTTCCACTTTGTAATGTGTATTCTGTTCTCTGTTGTTTTCAAAACAATTTTTTTATGTTCTCACAGTTAACAGTATAGTTTTTTTACTCTTTCAAAGTTATATCAACTTTTATTCTCATCAAACATTGTATACAACTCCAGTTTAATTCTTAATATAATGTTTTTATATGCATAACTTTATATTTTGTAGAATTTATAACTGAATGGTTATTTGTTCTATTAAAAATATTAAAGTACTGCTATTAAATTTCTTTTAAGTTCAAACTGTGTTTTTTTATATTTGATGTAAGTTTAAGTATGTATTTTTTAAAAAACTTACAGAGCAATATGAATGATAAAGTCAACCCTAATTTACATGATAAGTGGAAGTTAGGGCAGCTTTTCAAATTGTCACCATTTCTTCTATTTATATAGGGTGAACAGTTTATCCTAACAGAGAAGAAGTATTGATAATGAGTTACTTTTTTACCTCTATCTCTTGGTGATAATGAGGCTACTTACTGAGAGTTCAAGAAAGTGTAGATTTGATACATGTTTCATAGTTCTTTTAAGAGTAGTAAAATGCCCCAGGATAAGTGTAAAGCTAAGTAGGCAGCTATATAAATATTGTCCAAAATTAGATGGCCATGTTAAGGACAACTTTTTCTTCCTTCCTTCCTTCCTTCCTTCCTTCCTTTGTCTGCACCATGCGGCTTGCAGGATCTTAGTTCCCCGATCAGGGATTGAACCCGCCCCCTTGGCGGTGAGAGCGCGGAGTCCTAACCACTGGACCGCCAGGGAAGTCCCAGACAACTTTTTATATTTCTTCTTTTCCTAAGGTTAATTTAGCAACAACTAAATAGCCTTAGTTTTTGTTGGAATTGGCCTACTTCCGGTAGATTTGGATTGATTAGCCTGGCATTTGCTACAGTTTCAGATAGAGTGCACCAGTTCTGATCTCATTTCCTTCTTACCTTTTATGGGTCTATGCTATTCACTGGGCCCAGGCTGCCCTTAACTTTTCCATATCAGATCAGGTCACTGTTTCTGTTTAAAAAAACCAAAAAACAAACAAACCAAATAAACTAGACGATTTCCCTGCTTGGGATAGGGGTAAGGAGAGAGCCCAAGACTGACGGGTTTGCCTCTACCTGGACACCTCCTCACCCCCTTAGCATGTGGTGGGAACCTGAAGGAACTGAGAAATGTAGTGATTATGGCAGTGGTATTGGCTCTGGTCAGTAAATTAGGCATCTCTTAAATCTTTTTTTTTTCCAAATTGCTGTTGGCCTCCTTTTTGGGCATCAGTGCGAAAAGGTCTTAATTAGTTTGGTTGTTGGAGGTACATAAGAATTTAGAAAATGACCATTACATGAGCTACACTTTGCCAAGTGTAGACAGATTTGGAGGGATGGGTTGGAAAAACCCAGAGAGTGTGAAGATGAACAGCATCACATTGAATATTATTGGGCACAAATGGTGCAAAAATAGAGCCAATGATGAAGAGAAACAAAGCATTGCATCACCTTAGATAAACTGCAACGACTTCACCTAACATCAGAGCCACAGAATACATGAAGCAAAAATTCACAAAATTGAAGGGAGAAATAGATAATTCAACAATAATTTGGAGACTTCAGTTCCCCACTTCCAATAATGGATAGAACAGCTAAGCAGAAAATCAAGAAGGAAAGAAGACTCAAATAGTCCTATACCAACTCTTCCTAACAGACATCTATAGAACACTCCACCCAACAGCAGCAGAATACACATTCTTTTCAAGAGCCATGAAACATTATTCAGAATGGGCCATAGACTAGGCCATACTTTAAGCCCCTCAATCAATGTAAAAGGATTGAAATCATACAATATATGTTCTGACCACAATGGAGTAAAATTAGAAATGAATAACAGAAATTTGGGAAACACAAATATGTGGAAATTAACTCACTCCTGAATAACCAGTGGGTTAAAGATGAAATCAAAAGGGAAATGAAGAAAGATCTCAATCAATAACCTTTCACCTTAAAACACCAGAAAAAGAGAGAGCAAACTAAACCCAAAGTAAGCAGAAGGAAGGAAATAACAGAGTAGAAATTAACAAAATAGAGAATAGAAAGAGAATAGAGAAAATCAGCAAAGCTAAAAAGTTGGTTCTTTGAAAAGATCAACAAGAATTGGCAAACCCTTAAGCAAGACTGATTAGGAGAGAAAGACTCAAGAATCAACACGGAAAGAGGAGACATTACTAGACTGCCTTAGAAAAATAAAAAGGATTGTAACAGAATACTATGGACAACTGTATACCAAGAAGTTAAGTAACTTAGATTAAGTGAACAAATTTCTAGAAAGTAATAAATTACTGAAACCGATTTAATAAATCTTATTTATACAAAATCTGAATAAACCTATAGCAAGTAAAAAAGATTGAATTAGTAATTTTAAAAACAAAGCAAAAAAAAAACACTACCTACAAAGAAAAGGCCAATATTATCCTGCTACCAAAACCAAAGACATCATAAGAGAAGAAGACCTATAGACCAATATCTCTAATAAATATAGATACAAAAATCCTCAATAAAATACTAGCCAACCAAATCCAGCAACAGATGAAAAGAATTCTATAGCATGCCCAAGTGGGATTTATCCCAGGAATGCAAGTTTGGTTTAATATCTGAGAAGCAATTGATATAATACCATATGAATACAATCAAGGACAAAAACCATACTGTCATCCCAATAGATGCAGAAAAAGCACTTGACAAAATCCAACACCCTTTCAGGATGAAAACAGCAAACTAGGAACAGAAGGGAATTCTTCAACCTGATAAAGCTTAATGTCATATTTAATGGTGAATGGTTTCCCCTAAGATCGGGAACAAGACAGAACTATATTTGTTCTCACCACTTCTATTCAGCATTGTACTAGAAGTTCTGATTACAACCATTAGGTGAGAAAATGAACTTAGAGGCATCCAAATTGGAAAAGAAGTAGTAAAACAATATTTGCAGGTGACATGATTGTGTATATAGAAAATCCTAAGGAATCCACTAAAATATTAGAATAAATGAGTTCAGTAAGGTTGGAGGATACAAGTATACAAAAATCAATTGTATTTCTATGCACTTTCAGTAAACAATCCAAAAATGAAATTAACAATTTCGTTTACAGGGCATCAAAAAGAAAAAATATTAAGCAATAAATTTAACAACAAAGTATAAAACTTAAACTCTGAAAATGATAAAACATTGTTGAAAGAAATTAAAAGAAGATCTAAACAAATGGAAAGGGCTTCCCTGGTGGCACAGTGGTTAAGAATCTGTCTGCCAATGCAGGGGACATGGGTTCGAGCCCTGGTCTGGGAAGATCACACATGTTGGGGAGAAACTGAGCCCTTGTGCCACAACTACTGAGCCTGCGCTCCAGAGCCCGTGAGCCACAACTACTGAAGCCCACGCGCCTAGAGCCAGTGCTCCGCGACAAGAGAAGCCACCGCAATGAGAAGCCCACGCACCGCAACGAAGAGTAGCACCCGCTGCCGCAGCTAGAGAAAGCCCTCGTGCAGTAACGGAGACCCAACACAGCCAAAAATAAATAAAAAATACATAAATGGAAAGAAAAATAAATAAATGGAAAGACATCCCATGTTCATTGATTAGACGACTTAATATCGTTAAGATGGTAATACTCCCCAAATGACCTGCCTATTGAACGTAGTCCCTATCAAAATCTCAGCTGGCTTCTTTGCAGAAATTGACAGGCTGATCCTAAAATTCTTATGGAAATTCAGGGGATCCAGAATAGCTAAAACAGTCTTGAAAAAGAACAGTGTGGAAGGTTCATACTTCTCGGTTCCAAAGCTTACTACAAAGCTGCAGTAATCAAGACAGTCTTATACTTGCATGTGGGTAGATATATATTCGTGGAATAGAATTGAGAATCCAGAAAGAACCCTCATGTTTGTAGTCAACTGATTTTTGACAAAAGTGCCAATAAAATTGAGGAAAGAATAGTCTTTTCAACAGTTGGGGTTGGCAAGACTGTATATCCACATGCAAAAGAATGAAATTGGATCCGACCTCACACTGTATGTAAAAAACTCAAAATGGGGCTTCCCTGGTGGCACAGTGGTTGAGAGTCCGCCTGCCGATGCAGGGGACACGGGTTCGTGCCCCGGTCCGGGAAGATCCCACATGCCGCAGCGCAGCTGGGCCCATGAGTCATGGCCACTGAGCCTGCGCGTCAGGAGCCTGTGCTCCACAACGGGAGAGACCACAACAGTGAGATGCCCGCGTACCGCAAAAAAGAAACACCTCAAAATGGATCAAAGACCTAAATTAAAAGCTTAAATTATAAAACTCTCCAGAAGAAAACATACGCATAAATTTTCATTACTTTGGATTAGGCAGTGGTTTCTTGGATATGATACTAAAAGCACAGGGAACAAAAGAAAAAAAAAAGTACATGAAATTTACCAAAGTTGCAAACTTTAAGCGTTACCATCAAGAACGTGGAAAGACAGCTTACAGAACAGGAGAAAATATTTTCAAATCACATATCTGATAAAGAACTAGTGTCCAGAATAAAGAACTCTTTACAAGTCAATAATAAAAGACAAACTCCAGGGCTTCCCTGGTGGCACAGTGGTTGAGAGTCCGCCTGCCGATGCAGGGGACATGGGTTCATGCCCCGGTCTGGGAAGATCCCACATGCCGCGGAGCGGCTGGGCCCGTGAGCCATGGCCGCTTAGCCTGCGCGTCCGGAGCCTGTGCTCCGCAACAGGAGAGGCCACAACAGTGAGAGGCCCGCGTACCGCAAAAAAAAAAAAAAAAAGACAAACTTCCATTTTTAAATGCGCAAGGGATCTGAATAGACACATTTCTCCAGAGATAGACAAATGGCCAATACATGAAAAGATGCTCAAAATCATTAGTCATCAGAGAAAATCAAATCAAAACCACCACTTCACAATCACTAGAATGTCTGAAATCAAAAGGACATCAAAAGTAACAAGTGTTGGTGATGATGTGGAGAAGTTACATACACTATTTTTTAGCTAGAATGTCTGAAATCAAAAGGACAAATAGTAACAAGTGTTGGTGATGATGTGGAGAAGTTACATACACTATTTTTTGGGAACATAAAATGGTGCAGCCAAATGTGGTCTATCCACACAGTGGAATATTATTTGGCCATAATAAGGAATGAAGTACTGCTGCATGGTACAACGTGGATGAACCTTGAAAACATGCTAATTGAAAGAAGCCAGTCACAAAAAAACACGTATGATTCCATCTATATGAAATTTTCAGACTAGGCAGATCCCTAGAAACAGAGTAGATTAGTGGTTGCCAGGGTCTGTGGGGGAGGGAGAAATGGATAATAACTTCCAGTAGGTATGAGGTTTCTTTTGGGGGGATGAACATGTGCCAGAATTGATTGTGGTGATGGTTACACAATTCTGTGAATATACTTAAAACCATTGAATTGTACACTTTAAATGGGTGAACTGTATGGTATGTGAATTAAGTGTTAATAAAACTGGTATAGAAAATATAACAACTTTGATAGTTCTATACGTACCTACGTGCAAATAATTTGATTCAAAATCGTATACTGACCCTTTGGCAGGGACTTAGACATGTAAGTGTTTATTTCTTTATTGGAACAGTGGGTGAAAAGGTTAGACGTCTCACTTTGTCACTCATTCTTCCACCTCTTAATTTTGAGAGGCTTAAAGTTATACTGCTGGTATCCTCTGTAATTGCATGTGCTGACTCCACGAAGACCCTCAGTGACGTATACATCAAACGTGAATCAGCACTGATGAAGCTTCATCCATACAAATTTGGCCTTGCTTTCCTCTCTTTACATTGTTTTCCTTCCACAGTTAAACCCAGTTCCTTCAGTTATCTTTTTCAGTCACTTTCCTATTTTTATCCATTCCTTCAAAATCTGGTTCAAACAGGTGTTAGAAATAGGCCTGTCAGACTCTCTCTACTTCTCTCCCCTCTTCTCCTGCCTGGCTGTGTAATCACAGGCAAGTTTCTTAACCTCTGGGCCTGAGTTGCCAGCAAAGTGGGGATGATAATCACACGTCTGCCCACAAGCAGGAAGTGGAAGGTAACGCCTGGAGGCTCCGTTTTGGTTCCTGAGATTTAGCCTTCTGGCGCTTACTGCAGAGGGTATCTCGTGTTCCTCTTGTTTCCTTCTCATGCCAGCCCTGTCTGTAGCGGCCCTTTGTGCTGCCTTGCTACTGTGATGAATATCTGCCCATCTCCTGTGTCTCAACTCTTCCTTGGAGACGCAAGTAAGGCATCTGAGCCAGAGTCTCACAACTATCCAGACCCCGTTCTTGGGAAACCTGATAATATTATCTAACAAAAATGCTCTCAATAACTCGGTTAATTTACTGCATTTGGTTTTCTGTTTTTGCAAAGGGTACTCAATTCTTAATTAGTAAAACTGATAGAAATAAGCAATTTCAATTCTTAATTACTAACTTGAATGGGCAGTGAAGCTAAAGGTTTTTAAGGTAGATTTAAGTAGTACTCAGTGCGAGTTAATTTTTCTTCTTTTTTCTTCTCACAGGTAATGGTAATTCAGGATTCGAAGGACAGAGTCGATATGTACCATCTTCTGGAATGTCTGCCAAGGAACTCTGTGAAAATGATGACTTAGCAACCAGTTTGGTTCTTGATCCCTATTTAGGTTTTCAAACACACAAAATGAATACTAGGTAATTTTGTCTTTATCCTGAGTGGAACAGATGATACCGTTGAACTTAAGAAAATAGATGGCTAATTTTACTTTCAGTCAAAATTTAAAATGACATTAAAGGAAAGATTTTGCTGCAGGAGGATTTTCCATGTGTGAGTCAAGAAAAGCAACATAAGCTTCCATGAGTTGTCAGTTTTAATTCCGTGTTCTTATTTTATCTTGGGATACTTCTATTAAAATACAGAGTTGGAGAGGCATCTCCATATTCTGTTTTAAATGTTGATGAGAATTACCTGAAAGAAACAGGCATCCTGTAAAACCTTGAAAATGTGTATGATTTTTTTCTACCTAAATTAGGTTGCATCAGTTTTTTTTCATGATTTTATTACAAACTTTTATTCTTTCAAATACTTTCCACTGTATATAGGGAATTTTAGCATTATTTTTTTTAACATCTTTATTAGAGTATAATTGCTTTACAATGGTGTGTTAGTTTCTGCTTTATAACAAAATGAATCAGCTATACATATGTTCCCATATCTCTTCCCTCTTGCATCTCCCTCCCTCCCACCCTCCCTATCCCATTTTTGCCATTATGTTTTATCTTTGAGACTCAGCTAGTCATTATAAGTTAGAGTGAATATTATTAAAGACGTGGTTATATTCAGTATGCAGGTAAGAAAATAGATGTGTAACCACTTTATTGAGTATCAAATGCCATCTATATAAAATACTACAGAGCTCTTGAAATCTGTGACCCTTTAAATTTCTTTATTCTAATTCTCTTGAACATCATCTCGCTCCCAAAAAGGCCTTTAGGTAATTTCATAATTAACTGCCTCCAAGCACTAAATCAGAACTTTACAACTTTGTGTTACCTCATAACTTCCATGGCAAAGGCTTTCGAGTGATAGAAGAGCCTAACATCAGGGATTTAGAATGTGGAACACGTTCTGGACCACTGTTCACTCTTACCGTAGCTGCAGTGTCAGTGACTGCCCTAGAGGCGCTTGATCACCACGGGGGTGGTCACCAGTAATTAATTGGGGGCAGGTGATTAGAGGAAAATCGTGTGTCCGTTTTTTCCTATTTTAATTCTGTCCCTTCCTAGAATTAAAACAAGATAATTCATTTATCAATTATAGTCTAAATCCCAAAAGAAGTAATTCAGGTTAAAACATGCCTTTGGTATTTTCATGTAATTTCCTGTCATCATATATCTTTACTTACTAAAACGAAGTGAAAGTTGGGATGGACTTGAGAGATTATTTAAATAGTTCCCTGCGGTCAGAGGGGCACATACTTAAATTTTCTACATAGGCAAATGGATGGCTGTTCTCTGGAAAATCAGCAGAATTGGATGCCATAGTGTCCAACTAAAAATCTAGTTTGCATTATTTTAAGCCCACATCCCCTATTTCCCAGTGAACCCAAGAGACCAGGGCTCATTCTCCTACTATTAGGGTCCTAATAGTATTTAACTCACCTGTTAGCCTTTTTTTCTCCGAGGTAAGAAATGTGATTCACTGTTTCACACAACAGTCTAGTGGCATTCAGAATATTACACAAAGGCCCATAATTACGGCCTGGAGTCATCATTGAAACAGATTCTGTTCGTTATGCCTTGTATACTGAAACATGGAAGCAAATAAACCATTTTTAAAAGTTTTCCATCAAAATTACAACAAAAGTTGTAGTGGCTTGGGAAAGAACTCCATGTATTCAGAAGCCCCCACGCTTTGACTATTCCAGAGGATGAAGAGTTACCTGTTACTGGGTTCTGTGACAGTAAATAACTCATGTTTTCTAAAAAGTCCTCCTTGACAACTGCTTCTTTTAATTAGTTTACATATGAGTCACTTGGGGAATCTTGTTAAGATGCAGGTTCTGATTCAATAACTGTGAGGTGGGGCCTGAGAGTCTCCATTTCTAACGTGCTCCCAATTACAGTTGGGAAGCAAGGTCTTAAACCGTCTAGCCTACTGAGCTTTGTCCCGATGTGATAAATGGATAGAAAGTTCCTTATCAGTCATTTTCTAGGGCTCACTTTAAAACATGTAATCCTAAAATGTCAAGTTTAGGTTTACCACACAGATATTGTTAAAACTTAAGACCTTACCATATCCAGGTACCTCTAAATTCATATTTTCCAGTGCGACATTTAATCCTACTCAGACACTTCCTAAAATAGCCGTTCATGGTGTAGGTAATGGTACTGCTCCCTGGTTAGACTGCGTTGGCTTTGTAACAGTGTCGGCACTTAGGCCAGCGCGGTTGAGCAGTTGATGTTGCTGTGTCAAAGCAAGGTGTGCTCTCCGCCTTTCAGCAGAGGCATTCATTCCAGAGGTATTTTAACAGACTCTCGTAAGCTGACATTTGGGGAATATACAGAATTTTTATTAATGAAGCTTGTTAATCTTAATGAAAGGTACATACATTTTCATTTAATCTTAGTGGATTTATTTGAAAGTTATCACTTATAGTTCTTTATCTTCTGAGCAAGAATTTACCAGAATGTCACTTACCCCATTTTCAAAGATATTTTATAGACAATAAGGAAAATCTATAGTGCTTTATTTGAATAACCATAAACATTTCTTAAATTATTAGCTTTTTGTGGACTTCTCTTTCTTTGGGGTGCAAAAAGAAGTGACTGGAGGACGTGATTGGAGCTTTGGGTTTTAATTCTCCAAACTGTCCGTCTGTTACTTATATAAGTGGTCTCTTTGTTCTCATGTTTATACATCTGTGATTCGAACTTAGTTTCTCTTTTTTTATGCCCTCCTCCTCTCTACTTATTTCAGTTGTACCTTCAGGAATACTGTTCAGAAACAGTAGATATTTAATTATTTGGCTATATTATGAATTGCCTATGTTTTTACTCTTAACATATCCCTGTATTTCCTAAGAAGGCAGTCAGAGTTGTGGCATGAATGCCTAGAAAAAGCATAAACAAAATATTAATTTCAATTTATTGGGAAATGTTTCGATTTAGTTGACTTTTGTCAGTTATGAAACTTAAGTTCTTCCTTTTAACCAGAGAACAGAGTTGTTAGTAATACCTCTAATTTTTTTTAAAAAGCTAGTGGAGAGGTGAATGTAGCGAAGCAGGAATGGATGCTTTCAGTAATGCGCCCTCGTTCAGGCTGCGTGACCAGCGATTTCATGGTATCCTGAGGAGTTGGGGGACATCACATTGTAAAGAAATGGGAAGAGTCCTCTCAGGGCACAGACTTCAGCCTGTATAGTCCTTACTCATCCTTCCACTACTGTAACCATCTAATTTTTATTTTCCTTATTTATATATTTGATTATTCGTATCCACTGTTGAATATGAATTTATAAATCACTTTAAATGCCTCTTGAATATCAAGTGCTTGACTAGAAAGCATAAAGAAACTTCTCGACCTTCTAACTTAATATAATCAAGGGTAAAATGATGTTATGTGGGAAGGAAAGCGTTTTAGCTTCCTGGACTTTGTTATCATGCTAGGCCGACCCATGTCTTCATAAAGTTCTTGAATATCACAGCATTTTAGGGATTTCTGCTACAACCAGTATTGTAAGTCTGTTTAGAAATTACAAGTACAAATTATACAAATAGTTTTTTATTGTTGTTGTTTGTTTTTGCATTTATATAGCGCCTTTCCTTCGAGGAGCTCAAGGCATTTTTCAAAATCTGACAGTTTTTCTCACAACAACCCTGTGAGGTAGGTAGAGAGCATTACAAACAGTAATAAGATACAAACTAACCTGTTTCAGCCTTTATAAATGTTCTCTTATGTTAAGTAATTGGAGGTGTCAGCATAAACACGATTTTTAGAACATTTTGCAAACCTTTTAAACTAGTTTGGTCTTAGTAATAGCTGTATTTAAAAAACCACTTGTACTCCATAACAGGGTAATTTTAAGAGAAATCGTCCAAAAATCAGGAGTCACTCCATGGGATTAGCTGAGCACTGATTGCAGGACTCAGCCAGGTATGTTTCTGGTTGCTGTTTATTTTCAGGTCAAGAAGGAATGAAGAGCTGTGGTCCTAGCATGACTCCTCCACTCGGCATCTACGAACTGTCAGTTCGCAGTTAAACTTTCTTCAAGGGGGAAATGTGTTCACGATGTTGACTCATGGTTTTATTTTATATCTTAAATATTTGAGCATTTTTCTCTCTCTTCCTCCCTCCTTCCCTTGCTCCCTTTTTTCTGTCCCCCCTCCTCTTTCCCCTCCCTCCAGTAGCTCTTGGTTGTACATGCTAATGGAAGGGCACGGTAGTGCAGCTAATACAAATCTGCAACTTTTCTTCATTGCCACAGTGGTCTCTTGGGTTTGGAAACAGAAAAACCAAATAGCAAGAAAACCTGGGAAGTCAGTCTCTGGAAAGAGTGGGGAACAGGTGTGTGGGAGTGTGACTTCATATGTTTTTTTCTGCCCCTTTTAGTAGTAAACAATTGTAAATGACATATTTTTAAATTTCTTATACCAGCCATTGATCAGAGAGGTGTGGAAAGAGAAAAATAAATGTTTGGTTTATTTAAAGTTGCAAATGTTAAATATCAAGAGGGGAGAGGGGCACGTTGATGTGGAAATGCCGAATACCTGTTTCTCTTGCCTCCCCTGCCATCCCAGCCCACCCCCCCCCCCCCCCCCCCCCAAAAACAGCTCTAGACATATAATCACTATGCAAATCTAGTCAGCATATTTACACTGGAAACCCACCCACCCCCAAATAGTTAATTTGTTTCCACCCCTTTCATGGTGCTGTCAGGGTACCAGTCAGCGCTGTCTCTGGCCGAGCTCAGTGCTGGCACGCAGCGGTGAATACAAGTCAGACCCTGTTCTCATGACAGAACGACACAAGAGGGCTCTCGTGGTTCAGATAAGAGCGGGGCCGAGAAAGGCCTGGGTAACAGTCCCAGTCCTTCCAGCAGTTAGCCCTCATTGGGCCTTATTTTCCTCATTTATGGAACAAGAGATAATTTTTAGATAATCTAAATTTTCTCCTAGCTTTAGGAGTCATGGCGTAAGGATAGCTTTGTGCAGTTCGTACGGGAGATTTAGAGTGATTGTGGTTAAGGAGAGGACAGAGCGTGTTTTTCTATTCAGTAATAGAAAATTACTTTAATTTTTTCTAAGGTCCTCAGTGCCTTTTGCTCTGGCCCTAATAGTTGTAACAATCTTATGTTATTAAATAATTTTTATTTCCCCGCAGTTTTTGTTACAATGGGATTTGACTGGAACTGTCAGCCAGGTGATTTTGATGTTCTTCTATAGGGTTATCGAAAACAACTGTCTCTTCCCCTTCCCATCTGCACCCAGAACCATTTTCTTCCTCCTTTGCCTCACTATCATTTCACGCCTATAGCAGCCAACTGTGACAGTAAGTTTTGACAGTAAATTACATTTTAAGTAAAGTAGAGGTTCTTGCTTAGTGGGCAACAAGGGACAGTTTTGGGGGTTTGTGTTTGAGGCAGTAGAAGGCAGGAAAGCAGAAATAAAAGTCCCAGGATATGTGGAAGGCAGAATATTATTAACTCAAGAGTTGATTATTTTGTGTTGGTTTTAGCGTATAAATTGTTTGGCATCATGAACAAAGAGTAAACAAAAGGATAGCTGAAAGGTATTTTTAGATAGGGAGGAAGTTTCAGGGAGCGGAGAGCACACGTAAAACCTGTCAGGAATAGCCAGTGTCCATTCCAGGTCTGTAACTTACTTTCTGCCACGTTCTTAAGATCTTCAGGTGAACTTAGTCCTGACTCTTGCTCTCTAATGTGTCGAGCCATGCATTTACTTTACAAGTGGCACCGTTGGTCAGTCCCACGTTGAACATGTAAAGATTGCTTGGCTCCTGTCGTTTGCAGCCCCGTCCATCACTTAACATCATGGATTATTCATCGTATTTGCTCAAAGTGAACTACTGCTTTTCTGTTTACTGCATAAAACTCCGGTTATCTGTTTCCCATCACTTTGTATTGCCTGGAGTGGTGTGCCTTAGCTAACAGCTGCTTGGTGGTCTTATCTGTCCTTCATTTGCAAATAACCCCGTGGTGTAGGGTTGCAGCCAGAAGGATTTAGACTGGGTTTCTTAGAGAAACCCAATCTTGACGAAATCACTTAATGATGGCTGCAAGTAAGTAGTTTAATATTATAACTGCATGGAAGTTTGGATACTTTCACAGTTCTGCAAATCTTTATGTTAGTGGTTCTCTGATACCATAGTCTGACAGCCTAATTAAAGACATTCGGAATTGTCTAAAGGACTTCCACTCGTCTGTCTGTGAGGGCTGGTGTGCTAACTGATTGAAACGGGAAATAAAACAGGACATTGTCCATTTCTTCATATGATGTCTCTAGAACTCCTTCAGATTGTTCTACTTAGTAGTTTTAAGAGCTTACTGAAACTGGAGTCTGCAGCTAGTAGGTTCCTAGAGGTGTCAGCATGCTCACACATCTGAAGGCCTCTCGAGATCCTGCCTAGTAACTTGTGTTACTGTCCTGTTCCTCGTGTCTCCCCTCTTCCTCGTTTTAGAACTCTCCTTTACTGTTACTCGCCAGCTGACTCCCTCAGCTCCTGTCATCTCTGAAGCAAGCCTTAAGATCCTCTGCTTAGAATTTCTCTCACTTTGTTTTCCTTTTGATTTTCCTTCCTGCCTATAGTAGTATTCTGCTTTTTCTTTAGAAATCTAAATTCACCACTTTCCTCACTGCCCATATCAAAGTCAACTCCAAACCGCCCCCTTCCCAAACAAACCTCACACCTTAGTTATAATATCCATACTTCAGAGTGCTGCTGCAGTGTTGTTTGTACCACATGAACATGCACTCGCATATTGACGCCTTGCTTATCTGTTTGATGCATGCATATGGCTTTCGGTCCCAGCAAAATTTTACCTTCAAGAACAGTAGCCATGTCTTCTAGCTTACATTTTCCACCATAGCACATGTGTACACAGCACCTAATAAATAAGCCTTGGTGAAATATTGTGGCTTAAAATCTTACTGAAATGTGATGGATACATTTGTGATAGCTTATTTGGAAAACAAAATACTGCTTGAATGCTTCCTTCGCTGGAGTCTATGCTAGATGTTATCTCAGTTTAGAATTCTCGGGTGTCTGCGATGTGCAGTTTTAGATGCTAGAGCAAGATTCATAGTTCAAATAGTTTTTCTCCTGAGACACTAATATTTTTTTCTTAATGTGTTTTATTTGAAGAACAGTCTGTAATTCCTTGTTTTGTTGGATGTTAATTTTTAAAAAACCTAACCTTATTTTGGAAAGTAGACCAAATGAAATCGACATGAGAAGAAATTTTGGAATTAAGATCCAAGTACCTTCAATCATATTACATGTTTTATTGAGAACATAGCTTTAAAATGAGTACAACTTAAGTTTTCCTTGGGCCATGATTGTATCATGTGTTAATATGTGCATAGCCGTGTGATATTCTGTAGTCATTATAGCTGATTTTACATGGAAGCCTTCTAAAATTCTACCCCAGCAGTTTTTCCTTCCATCACCACCACAGCAGTATCACCGCTAGAGTTGTACTTTCGCACACTTTTTGTTCTCTGAACGCAGTTATCAAAGATTAATTTGACATGGATGTTGGAACATCAAGGTGTGTTTCAAGACCTGTTGGGATGCTTAGTTTGGGGTTTTCCTAACTATGTACATAGAGGATGTTTTTGTTTATGGCATGATTTTGTTTGCTTCATCCTTCTTCTGAAGCTTATTGCCTTGCACTCTTCTGGCTTGACTCTGCATGTTTTAAAAAATTCTTGTCATTCTAACTCAGTTAGATGAGCTCTATTCTAGATCTATTGTTTTGTACCTCCCAAAGTAGATGACTAGTTATAGAAGCCTGAATCAGACAGCTTTCATTTGAATCACCTGGTCACCTCTCAGTTAATGAGCTAACTGAAATAAAAAGATTAAAGTATAGTTTGAAGAAAGAGAACTTATATCTCCTGGTGATCAATATTACTTTAGTCATAATCGTCAAGATTACTTATTATTACTCTTCTGTTAGGTCTGGCTGTTTTTAGGTTACTTTTTTCTCAAGGTCTCTTAAGCAGTGGCCCAAGGATGATGGAAGATAACTAAAGTTATTGTTCTGATTTCTTTCAGATTTCGGCCTATTAAAGGAAGACAAGAAGAACTAAAGGAAGTAATTGAACGTTTCAAGAAAGATGAGCACTTGGAGAAAGCCTTCAAATGTCTGACCTCAGGAGAGTGGGCGCGGCACTATTTTCTCAACAAGAGCAAAACGCAGGAGAGATTGTTCAAGGAGCACGTGAGCTCATTAACCAAATTAGTACTGTTTATCTGTCTGCATGAGCCTAAATTGTAGGGAACACCGAAATTTTAAATCAAATTTTCATAAAACTAATCAATATGAAGACCTAATAACACATCAGATAACTTGTGTGACTATCCATAGAGAAAACTCTGTCATCCAGAAGGGAAACTTACTGTGAACTTTTAGAGTAACATAGCCAAGTCACCAGGTACACAAGTATGGGAAATTTTAAAATAACAAAATTGGTTACTTAATCTTAAATTTTTTCATTGTTGGTGGTGGTTTGCTTTTATAATTCTGAGGAAGTCTAGCAAGATAAATAATGTAAAGTAGGTATCACTTTTTTTTTTCTGTTTTAGGTATTTATTTACTTGCGAATGTTTGCAACCGACAGTGGATTTGAAATATTGCCTTGTAATAGATATTCATCGGAACAAAATGGAGCCAAAATTGTTGCAACAAAAGAGTGGTAACTATTATACTAGTATAAATCCGTAAAGTAATTTTGTAGACAGTTCTCTCTTCAATTGCTGTTCATGTGCGAAGCAAGTTGTAGGAAGGAATAAGGCCAGAGCTTACCCTCAAGGAGCCAGTGCAGTGCCAGTGCCTCAGCCCAGTGACTGCGGTCGGGACAGTGAAATCAGAAGTCTGAGTTGGGGACATCCCTGGAGGTCCAGGGCTTAAGACTTCGCCTTCCAATGCAGGGGTGCGTGTTCGATCCCTGGTTTGGGGGCTAAGATCCCACCTGCCTCAGGGCCAAAAAACCAAACATAAAACAGAAGCAGTATTGCAGCAAATTCAAGAAAGACTTAAAAAAAATTTTTTTATTAAAAAAAAACAAGAAGAAGAAGTCTGAGTTGAACCAGATCCTCTCTCTAAGCTAGAATGCTTTGTGTTTTCCTTTCATTGAGTCTGGATGCCTGCTCAAGGACTACTGAGAGGTTAGGGACGCTGGGGTTGAATAACCTGGCGTCCAGAGTCAGTTTTTTACTGGCCTATAAGAAAGGTTACGTAGGAATTTCATGCGTAGAAGCTTCCTAGCACAATGCCTGCTTCAAAATATATATATGTGTGCCAGCTTAAATAAAAGTAGTAAAGTTGAGCTCAGCTAGGAGGGATAAAAGCCATACATGAAAGAGAGAATATGTACTTATATCTTTCCTCTAATGCCTATTCCCTGCCTTATCTCCCAGAAGAAATATGTAACCCCTCTCTTACACCACCCCCAGTATTTTTTTTTTTTTTTTTTTTTTGAGCGTACTCTCAACCACTGCACCACCAGGGAAGCCCACTCCCAGTATTTTTTATAGCAAAAATTTTAGGGTCACGTACCTGAAATTGGAATGGGAAAGAGCCTTCCTCCTGGGCTTCTTGCATGGGTGTGTGTATGTGAGTGAGTGTATCTGTTTGCTGTGGGACGGAATCCAGCCTGCTCATCGGCTCCCGTGGCTCCGTGTTGCACATGGCTGTGGAGGTTTGAGGTCTTGGGTTCTAGAGCTGCAGTACCATGGCCACCAGCCACGGGTGGCTGTTGAAACCTTGAAATGTGGCTAGTCTGAATTGAGAAGTGCTAAAAATTGTGATATACATGTGAGATTTTATATTAAATTGTAAATATTTTTCATTAATATTTCATACTGATTACCTGCTGAAATAGTATTTGGGTTATACCGGGTTAAAATATGTTACTGAAAGTACTTTCACCTGTTTTTCCTTCCTTAATGTGGCTGCTAGAACACTGACGAGCGCCTGTTTGGCTTGCATGACATTTGCTGTTGCTGCTCTGCAGGGCGGCGTCCCAGTTCTGGGCTCTCCCGACCCTCCTGCTGCTTGTCTCTCTCCTCCTCCAGTGTCAGCAAGTTGAATGCAGTGCGGCGGGTCTTTGAGTCCTTTCTGCCTGCAAAGCATTATGCTGGGTCCGGTAGGGGATTCAGAGGTGTAGGTAGCACGATTCCTAGTGGACTTTCTAGTCTCTGGTAGGGATGAGGCAGCTAGCTGCACAAGTAACTGTGCACGAGGCTGTGGGGCTTCCAGGGAAAAGGAGATGACATCCAGGTGGGGATCCAAGTGAGTCAGCTAAAACATGCACAGCTAAGTCTTCTCGATTCCTGGTATTTGTTGGACAGGCTTATTTTATTAAAAGAAGCCTTACGATTTATAATTACTAGTAATTTTTAACATCACATATTTTAAATAGGAAACGAAATGACAAAATAGAATTACTGGTGGGTTGTATTGCCGAACTTTCAGAAATTGAGGAGAACATGCTACTTAGACATGGAGAAAACGACTTCAGTGTCATGTATTCCACAAGGAAAAACTGTGCTCAGCTCTGGCTTGGTCCTGCAGCGTTTATAAACCATGGTAAGCTCTGTTTCTAAGGTGTTAGCTCTCGTGTTGGGTAGCACTTCTGAAACTTAGAATGACCTTATCTTCCTTTAAAGGAGGGTTGGAAATAGAAATTTCTTCTTTTTGCATAAACCTATTAAAATAAATATTCCTGTAGTTTAACTTAAGACCTGAAACTTCTGTCAAAAGTTGGTAAAATTATGTGGAAAGCTTATTTCAGATTTCTGTAATTGTTCGTGTTTCAGATCTTATCTACAGTTAATTGACTTTATCTTTTGGACATTTTTCAGATTGCAGACCTAACTGTAAGGTAAGCATAAAAAGTATTTTATCTCAAGTATTTTGTGTTTGCTTCAGGTATGAGTTTCTTAATGAGTTGATTTTATTTCAGTTTGTGTCAACTGGTCGAGACACAGCATGTGTGAAGGCTCTAAGAGATATTGAACCTGGAGAAGAAATTTCTTGTTATTATGGAGATGGGTTTTTTGGAGAAAATAATGAGTTCTGCGAGTGTTACACTTGTGAAAGGTAAAGTATGAAGTAAGATATTCGGCTCTTGCGTTCTTCTAACCACCTGATGATTATGAGCATGAACTCGTGTTACCTCCTCATCCCTTAAGTGATAAGGGATAGTCTTTCATGTTCTGCAGCATTGCACGCAGTACAGCATGCATAAGCAAAACCGAAGAGTACAGAACTATTTAGGGGCCCCAGCACCTGGCCCTTTAAAATGTTAAACTCATTACCAGCAGTTATCGTTATGAGTTAATCAGAATGCAAATATGCTTAAAGAGAGAATGGGAAATACCTTACACACACGTGCACACGCCCACGCCCACGCCCACACACACACGGTGCCAGGGTGGGGTTGCTCCGAAAATGGCCAGTGAAGCTCACCACTACTGATCATGTAAAAACCCTGAGGTTGTCTTGGGTACTACCAAGCTGTGTCCTCTGGAATTGTTATGTTCCGATGCACGTGCTCTTAATAATTTCTAAGTTCCGTTACTTGGTGAAGAACTTCCTTTTGGGACCCATCAAGATTCTGGAGTCCTTGTAGAGATCCCCCACATCTGACTTGGCGGGACTCCTTGTCCACACTGCTCGTCTCCTTGTGGCGACTTCTGCGTGTCTGAGCTCAGAGGCAGCTTCACAAGCTTGTCCGGGCCGGTGCTGCAGGAAGGCCCCCATGCTGGCATAGGCCACACAGGGAGCTCACCTGGATTTGGTTTTTTGGTTATTGTTTTTATTTTTTTAATTGAAGTATAGTTGATTTACAAGATCATGTTAGTTTCAGGTGTGCGGCGCAGCGATTCGGGTATACGTGTGTGTGTGTGTATATTCTTCTTCAGATGAGCACACCTGGATTTGTTGAGCCCCTTTTACGTGCTGTACTGGGTGCTTTACTCACCCTGACTCATTCAGTCCTCACAGCTGTCCTGGGAGAGAGCTGGTGGTGCGGCCACACTGCAGGTGCAGAAGTCCAAGTCAGCCTGACCTCAGAGCCTTTCACGCATGGAAGCAAGGATAGGCGGTGGTCCTACTTCTCCGCCAGCCATCCGGCCTCGGGAGAAATGCTGACTCCCCAGAGCCCACGTTTCCCTTCTTTCAGGGAAGCCAGCGGTTTCCCCTGTGTCGTGAGAGAGCAGAGGCACGGGGTCGTGGTACAACCCCAGCTCTTTCTCTCCCAGCTCTGGGATCTTTGCCACGAAGGGAGGGCAGAAAACCTATTCCTGATGCTGCTGAATTTTTGCCCCTTTTGCAGGGAGGGAGTGGGAATGCAGGGGGATAAAATTTATCTTTTTCTAAATTAAAAAAATGGTTCAAACATTGGTTAAATCTTAGACCAGTCCACAAAAAGACCCTTTAATCCATGAAGTAGTTTAATTACAGTTGAATAATGCTTTAAAACCATTTTAGAGATAACATAGTATAACAGTGATGTGCATGAGATCTGGCGTCAGGCTCCCTGAGTTGGAATCCTGTGACTCTGCATTTCATTAGCTGTGTGATCTTGGGCAACTTAGCTGCTTTTGTGCCTTAATTACCCCATCTATAAAATGGGGATAACATTAGAACCTATCTCATAGGGTTGCTGTGAGGATTAAATTTATCTCACGAAAAGTATGTAAAACAGCACACAGTTAATATTAGATGTTAGCTGTAAACTTATTTTGTGGTTTCTGGTTATTCTCCCATTAGATTGCAAGTTCCAGGAAGGCAGAGATTTTTATCTTTTTCATTTACTGCTGTGCTCCCAGCATCCAGAACAGTACCTGACATATAGTAGGTGCTTGATAAATATTTGGTGAATGAAGAAATGGAGTAAGTAATACGCTAAATATGCTTTTGGAGGCTGTCCTGAAACATGTGACCACATACACAGGACTCCAGGCCACCCCGGAAACAGCTCTTTGCCTAGTTTAGAACCCCCTGTGTCATCATGTCCCTCGGGCAGATTAGTTCTCTTCCAGGAGACTGTTTCTCGCTGGTCAGAAGGGCTGTCCTGCCTGCTCCACGGGGTTAGTGTGAGGAATAAACAGAAACATGTGCACATCCTTTTTAAATGGAAAGGCCTCATACGGAGCAGTAGGCTCAGCTATTGTCAGACTATTTGGGAAGTTTGATTTAAAGGTTGGCTGGGAATATTCTTGAAATTCTCAGGAACACCAGATTGTTTCTGCCTTTCCAGAAATTAGGCGAGAGGATGAGACCAAAGGAACTCATTCAATTATTCATCATATAGTAACTGAATAGTTAGTTACTTTATGTTAGGCCTCATGCAGGCAGGGTAAACGAGACTAGCACAGTGCCAGCCATGAGGGCAGTGCCATGAAAGGGACACACGCACAGTGTGCTAGTTGCTCAAGGGTGAAAAGAAGGAAAGAGAGGGGACAGAGGGTTTACAGAGGTGCTGACATCGTGGATACAGTGTCCAGGATACATTTGATGCGTGCTTCTGGGAAGTAACCATCCTAACAAAATAGGAATTGTAATACTTTCATAAGTAAGTGCTGCAAATTTCACTCTAGAAAACTTGAGAAATTAAATCTAATGAGGGACCGAAGAATATGAAGGACCAAATTGTTTTAAAGCTTATATGAAAGTATGTCTGATGATAGCTAAGAAAAAATTAGATTCTGAAGTATAGTTAGGGGCAGCTGGCCTTATTAAAAATTTACTATGAAACAGTTGTGATCAAAACTTGATGATACTGGCCGATATGGACAAATAAGAGGACATGAACAGACTCCTGAAATAGAGCCGAGTGTGTATGAAGTCTTAATACCACGTATGGGGAAATGATGATTCCTTTAATAAATAATAGTGACATAATTCATTGTGCGCCTGGAAGAAAACCAAGCTCAACTCCTATCTCACACCATATACAAGATAAATTCCAGATGGATTAAAATTTTTAATTTAAGAATATAATGTAAGATGATTAGGAAAAAAATTAGGAGAATGTATACGTCTACCCTTGGGGTAGTGGAAATCTTCTGAAAGAAGTTAAGACAAGAAATGGTGAATATGAAAATTTTTGAATAGCTAAAAGCAAAAGTCAGATTAATGACAAACTGAAGGGGGAAGAAAGTACATACACGGCAGAGTTAATATCCCAAGGACAAAAAGCTCCTATAAGCTCATTTAAAAAAAAGACAGACTTCCACTAGAGAAAAGAGAGGTAAGGAAGATGCTACACAGAAAATGATGGCCATAAACAAGGAAAACAATAACTAGGTATCCGTTTTCACTATCAAATTGGCAAAATTTAGAAGTGCAGTCTGTGCCGCTGGTGAGGATGTGGGGAAACAGGCACTTGCACAATGTCGCTAGGGCTGTAAATTGCTATAACCTTTTGGGAAAGTAATCTGGCAATATTTGTTCAAAATCATCACACCCTTTTGTCTGGCAGTCAGTTCCATATGGAAGAATCTATCCTATGGAAGTAGGAGCATTAGCTAGTAAGGATTTGGTTTCAAAGCAAGGTAGCAGCAGCATTCATGGTGGCAAGCAAAACCCACAAACCTACAAGTTTCAGTAATCACCAGTAGTGCTTGAATAGATTATGGAATGTTTAGTCTGTGTAAAAGGTACAAGTTTCAAAACAGTTCAGATTTACTTGCGCATGATGTAATAAGAAAGCAAGCTGGTTGCTGAGTAAGATGTATGGTATTATCCTCTTTGGGTTTTGTTTGCTTAGGAAGAAACAACAATGTGAATAGGTGTGTAGCTCATGGCAAAGGAGCAGGAGATGAGGTGCTGGCAGGTGGTTAGCACTGGCGCCAGGGCGGGGTGGGGGGGCTCTGGGGATGGAGGCTGGCTGGGGAGCACTGCTGACT
>NW_020173674.1:5029127-5081860 GCF_003031525.2 Neophocaena asiaeorientalis asiaeorientalis
ACTATTGACTTCTGCTTTATGGAGACGGAGCCTAAGGTTGTCTCACCTGTTGCAGCAAACACAAGCATGTGTTACTGCCATAAGTTAAGAAGAAGTAAAGGAAGTAGAGAAACAGACGAATGGGGGAGTTTTACTTAAAAATAAATAAATTTCCAGGTAATTCCACCATGATCATTTATTTTGTATTAAAGTACGGCCCATCTTTCCAGAAATATTACAAGTTATGGTAAAAAGGCACAATATCTGAACAAAATTTATTAATTCCTTAATCCACCTGAAATGAAACAGCCTTTAGGATTTATGCATTTACTTTCTGAATATACTTCATGGTGGAGTGGAGTGTAATTGTTGGCCTGCTGTGGTGAAGGTTACCTAGAGGTTTTTACAGGGATTTCTAATGCACCTTTTGAAAAAAGAATTGAGGCAGTCCCACAATATGTTTGTCGTTTTTACAAAAGCATTAATAAAAGTAGAATTCCAGATCTATCCTAGGAAGGCGAAGAAGGCAAGAATACTCACCTTAGTCGCCAGACATAGTCTCTGCATTCAGACTAGGTCTGTGCTCCTCCCTAGCATTAAGAGGTTTAAGAGGGAAGGAGAGAAAATAAAATTTTTGTCCTCCCTCAGCAAAAGGTGAAATACTCAGATTCCTTGGAGGAGAAAAGTTATTTTCTCCTCATCTAAATCCTGAAAAAAGTAAATCACATGGGATCTTCTGGAGGGCAATATTGCTTTCATAATGGGAAGTGCTCACAATTTTGCCTCAAGTTCAGAAGCTGTTATTATATGGCTTTTCTTTAACAAGTGAAGGCCAGTGAAAGGCAAGTCAGTGAAGGCAATTTTGGCCAAAGAGATTTATCATCTTTTAAATGCAATATGGAGTGCTTAATTTTTTTAACCTCATTAATTTATATTTTATTTATTCTTTTGAGCAGAGCAAGTAGAAATTTACCTTTATAACTGAATAAAACAAAGATTTGCAAAGCTAGGTTCATTAAGGAAGTTTAGGAGGACTTCTTATTAAGCACCCACTTCATTAGAATTTATATAAATATAAATAATTAAAGCAGGTTACAAATCATTCTTAGCCAGTGGTAAAAGCAAGTCTTTTAATGTCTTTTATTTAGTAACATTTTGTTAATTATGTTCATTCAGTAACTTTAAAGGAGGAATTTAACAGTTTTCATTATTCTAGAAGTGAGATTTTCACTAAGATAGCCTAGCCTTCTTATTCAGAATTTTAGTTAGTATTTGTTTGTATCTAACATTAGCTTCTAAGCAATGATTTAATTTATGGAAATTCGCTGGTTCCTCTTTTAATTCTGTAATTCTCAATATTCAGTAACGTAGTGTTAAATTATGCAGAACAAAGCTGGGATATAATTAATAGGTGGGTTATTTCAGTTACAGTTTAGACCTAATTATTGTACCAGTCGGTTTTGAAATTGAAATTTTATTTATTTATTTTTACCTACACTTGAAATTCTACAGGGTCCAACCAGTAGCTTCTCATGAGCAATTAACAATTGATTGACAGTAATCATAACAAATTGTTTTATTTTAAGTCTGGGGCTTTTTTGCATTAATTTTATATATGTATGTATGTTAAGAGTCCTAGGCTTAGCGGCTTTCCAGTGGCGATTAGGGCCTCATCAGTTCATCACACTTGCTGATCTGATGTGGCCAAGTGCGCTCAGCAACCAGGCTTACGTCAGTGAGAATGCTGTTTGTGTAACCTGTGCTGTTTCTCTTTCAGGCGGGGAACTGGTGCTTTTAAATCCAGAGTGGGACTGCCTGCGCCTGCTCCTGTTATCAATAGCAAATATGGACTCAGAGAAACAGATAAACGTTTAAATAGGCTTAAAAAGTTAGGTGACAGCAGCAAAAATTCAGACAGTCAATCTGTCAGCTCTAACACTGATGCAGATACCACTCAGGAAAAAAACAATGCAAGTAAGTAAGGGAGATTTGATAAGCATATCTTTTTTTTTTTTTTTAAGTATTTTCACATAGTTTGCTTTCTAAAGCATGCTCTAATAGTTTTGATCTTTTAAACATTGAGAGAAACTCTGGGATTCATGCACTTCACCAGCACTGCAAGGTTCTAGAAGTGATTCGAGCACAAAAGCAGTCTGTATCATGCCTCCAGATTTAATATGGTACTAAATCGTCTGCTTTTCTTGAATACTGGGTAACTGGATATTAAATTCTCCATCGTGTGTTCCAGGGTCATCATATGTTTGACAGAAAGCTTTTCAAGGTCTTAGTTTCTCTGTAATGATATTGTTAGGCCCGCAAGAAGACAAAGGACGGGGTGGTGCCACGCAGGCACATACGTGTTCTGTGCCTGGCCAGTCTGTTAGGATGGATGATGGACCTGGGGAATTCATAGCTTCTGGCCTCAAGGCTTCCACCCTTTTACTGCTTGCTTGCCGTTTTCAAAATGAACTGACCCAATTCACCAAATCACCAGTTACCAGACTCAGAATTGTGATAGAGGAGCAGTTTGAATGTCATTATACTGACGTGTTGTAATAGCCACTCGACCGAAAGTAGCAAGAGAGATGAAAAGGAGAAGGAAACAAGCTTTAAGATACCAGTTGTGTGGGGGGGCAAGACCTGATGGAAACTGGAAAAAGAGAATGAAGAATAAAGAGAAAAGAAAGAAGAATCCTAAGTGAGCACAAGAAAACACATCACGTTTTTGGAACCTTGAAGTCCTGGAACCATCCTGATTGCTACTGTTTTCCATCTGGGTAGCACCAGTTTTCTCTAGTTGCCACTGAAGCAGTAGGCTCCTTAGTCTGACTTGTCTCTGATAGGAATAAAGTTTAAAAGTTTTAACTTGATGGTCCCCAAAGTATGCCTGTTTGGGCACTCTGAATGTCCATACACACTTGTTAGCAGTAAGTACCGTCTGAGGTCTGATTATTTTAGGCTCTTCTCCCTGTCTTCAGATGTTTTCAGCCCAGCTCTGGGTACTCCTCTCCACTACAGAAAATCCCAAAGAAAAGGGAAGATGTCTCCCGTGATGGTGACTGTCACTGCCCTGAATCCTGACTCTACCTTCTGCTGGGGGTCAGAGGCCAGGGGTAACCTCTGCCGTGGAAGAGCGATGCCGCGTTCCTATTCCAGTCTTTAACGTCCAGAGTGAGCAAAGAAGAGCAGTTAGTTCGTCATTCACTGTTGACTGTTGGTTTTAATAATAAACGCAGCATAATCAACATTTTGTTTTCTGAGTCTGGTTCCTTGGTGAAACTGGCGACTTGTGAGGCCCATTTTATAAATGTCTGCATAGAACACCCGGGAGTGTGCTGCCAGCCACACGCGGAGATGCCACGGCACTGTCCACGTGGCTCTGTGACGTTCGTGCGGGTGCTTTGTGTTCTTACGCGTTAACCATACACTGATGTGTAGATACTGAACTCAGTACGCCACTCAGTTTAAAAAATCAAAATAGGAAAAATTTTTGGAAGGTGTTGAGTGTTCTATTATGTGACCATCTATGGGATATTTATTAATAAACCAAATACATGTTCAAAGCCTGCTAGTTGTTAAAAAGAGAAAGAAAAGTGTATGAGACTTGGGCCCCTCCCTTGGGGAGTTTATGCCTTAGCTCCAGGATGGGACCAGTACACAGTAACTACGCAGAGCAGACCGTAAATGCCACTTGCTAAAGGCTAGAGGGAATAGGTAATCCCTCTGCGCTGTAGTCTCAGCATTACAGAACAGAAATACAGCCCTTCACCATGACTGCTTATATCAGGGTGCTTACTTTATTCAGGTTACTTTTCTGCACAGTGATTGTCTGGAGTAATTCAGGGGTTGGCATAAGTAGCTTTGAGGGTCATTGTGACAGTTGCTAGACGTGGCTCAGGGCTCTGAAGGAGCTCGAGGTTTACTCCAGCGGTCTCTGAGACCATTGTGCACTAAGTATGTTCATAGCAGTGTTTTCTCGGGCTCTTACATGTGTTCTTCTAGGCTGTATTTCTTTTGCTGTTTGTGTCTTGACCAAACCCTTCTACCTGTTTGAAAGAAAAAAAGACTTTTTGAGACTGCAGTGGATGCAAGGCCAGAGGTGCCCAAGCCTCTCTCCCAAGGGGCGTGGGCATACATCTTGCGTATAGATTCCGAGTACCCATCTTATCCTGCAGTTTGGTTAGAATTAAGCAGCTGACAACTATAGAGGAACTGCTTTCTCTGAACAGCGTGTTTGTTCTTTTTAAAGAAACGTTTCTGCCTAGTTGGAAGAAAAAATTATTTCTTCCTTCCATGCAGGTCCTTTTTTGGAAGGTGTCTCAAGAACCACAACTTGACTGTTTGCTTTAGCATCCAGAGAGGAGACAAGAAATCCATTTTCACAGATTCAGTCCACAGACCTGAATCATAACGCCGTTACTAGAAGAGTCGGGTTTTTTAGGCCTCTTGTGCCTCAGTGGCTAGGCCACCCCCATAGTGCTGCGTCCTGGATGTGAGCCACTGAAAATGCCACGAGTTGGTGCAAGTCCCAGAGGACTCCCACCAGTGGAATAAGTTCACTCAGCTGGACTGAGGAGCGCCTGTCCTGGAGACGGTGGGCTGGGCCACCACCTGTCACTCTCTCACCTGCCGCAGACATCCCTGGTTGGTCTGAACACTTTCCTGCCGAGCCTGCAGGCTGCTTCAGAATCCTTTCCAGCACCTTTTTCCAGCCGTTCGTTCCTGTGTTGGTTGCATGAGGTGGAGCCAGCTTCTCGTGCCTGACAGCCTCCTTGAACTGAAGTCTTTAAAATCCTATTGAGGGTTTTTGGGTCCTCGTGTTGGGAACATGCCAGGCTGTGTGTGGCCCTCGTGTTCCCTTGGCTCCACCGTGTGTGTTTCTGGGGCTTGTCCAGCGCAGGGCACGGGTGCAGCCCGAGCGTTCTGGAAGCTTTGATGTCGTTTTGCTGCTCTTGTGTCTGGCTGTCATTCTCGATGCCCACACAGAGCTGCCTTATGATTTTGAGGACACCCTGAGGGAACCGCGGTAGCCATACCACGGGTCCTTTCCCAGGAGCTGGGACTGGCCCCGTAATAGCTCTGTGGTGTCCCTTAGAGGCCGTGTGATGGTGTGGGGAAAAGCTTGAGATCTGGAGCCACAGGCCTCGGTGCGAGTCCCATCTCTGCCGCTGACCGGATGGACGCGCTCAGGCACGCTAGCCCACCTGAGCTTGGTTTTCACTTAGTGTCATAGCTCTTACTTCAGGGAATGCTTATGATGATGGAGATCACACTGATCTGCCCACTTGGCGCTGTACCTAGTATATACTAACTGCTAAGAATGTGTACCTTCACGTGAAATTACTGTCTAGGTTTATGCATTTGGGATTTGTCCCAGCCGTGAGGGAAGAGAGCCACACGTGGTGTGTTAGTGCCAAAGCCAGGGGAGCCGTGGCCGTGCCTTTCCTCCACTGTGTCAGGGTCCTCAGTCTCATGGTAGACTTTTCTTAGTCTGCCATTGTGACCACCGTCTCTCCCTCAGCCTGCTGTTGCTGGCGCTCACCCCCCATCCCCCCGCGATAGTGTAGCAGCACCTTCGTGGCGCCGCGAAGAGCCCTGGGTGCTCAGTCACGTTGCCCGCATTTCTCTTACCCAGCCGGACTGTGCCTTTTGTGCCCTTTGACTTGAGCACACCTTTTAGCTGGGCTTTTGTTGAGATAACGCTTTTCAAACAAAATGAGAATACACTGATAAATACATAAATATGTAAGTGAAGTCTCTCTATCGGAATAACACGTAGCATCAAATTCAGCCTCTCTTGTGCTCTTTAAAACACACACTGAAGTGCTTTGTCAGTGGTTCACTGCAGTCAGCTAACAATGAACCTCTCGGAAGGAGGGGTGGAAGGGGGAGAGCCCAGATTCAAAATCACCGTAAGTGAGATCCATCCAGTGATTGAAAATCAGTGCCCAAGTGAGGAGAATCTCAGGTGCCATGAAGAGTCATAGGAAGGGTAACCTGTCATGTGTAGAGTCGTGAAAGGCTTCCTGAGAGAAGTGTTTGCTGAGCTGAGTCTCAAAAGGGGAGGAGAAGTTGGCCAAGTGAAACGTGCTCCAAGCAGAGGGAACGTCACAAATGAACATGTAGGCACGAGTGTAGGATTTGCATCAGTAAAGTTCATCAGGGCTGGAGTAGAAGGTGGGAAGGAGGGATATGAGCATAATTTAAAATTTTGGACTTCATTCTGAGGTATTAGGTTATTGGCAGGTTTAAAGCCCAGAAGTGACGTGGCGTACTAGGAGAATCATCTGGGCTGCGTGGTGGGGGATGGAATGTCGGGGAAGCAGTAGGGAGGCAAGGAAAGGCGGGTGTTAGTGCCGGAGTCAAGGCAGGAAATGGTGGCATCAGGAATGGAGAGGAGGTGGTTCCAGCGACACGGCAGGAGTGGACTCCACAGGACCAGTGGCTGGTTGGTGAGAGTTAGCGAGAGCAGGCGTCATGGATGACCTCCCCGTGTCTGCTTGGGCAGCTGGCTGGGTGTTGGTGGTATTGACCAAGATGGAGAACTTAGGCTTGGTGTTGAGTTCCCTTTGGGCATGTTGACTTGTGAGGGGCTCATGAGACAATCTTAGCGGGCGATCAAGGTCCCAGTGGACCTTCGGTGATGCGGATCTGTAATTAAGGCGAGAATCAGGCTAGAGACTTTGGTTTGGGAACTGCCAGCATATCGATGGTGATAGCCGTGGAGGAGTGGCTGCTTATGGCCTGGAGACTGAGTAGAGTTTTCAAGGGGCCTAGGATAGCAGAGGCCTGAGGAGTGCAGTCCACCGGGCAGATGGAGGAAGAGGGTCGGGACGCGGAGGGAAGGCCAGGAGAGTGTGCTCTCGCGAGCAGCCAAGGAGAGAGGGGGTTCAGGAGGGGGTTCAGGAAAAATAATGGTTAGCAGTGTCACATTCTGCAGAGGAGGAAACAACGGTACGGGCTGAAAGGGCCCCCCGGATTTCACGACAAGGAGTCTGTGAGGGAGACTGGCAAAGGCGCTGTTTAGGAGGACAGGTTGGATCCAGATTGCAGGGGGATTGCAGTCAAGGATACACGGTATAAGTGATCATTGTGGAGGGGTGGTTGCAGGTATGAAATGAGAACCGCTGACCTTGGTCATAGAATGGTCCTTGAAGAGCCATAGACAGCAAAGTCTCACCATAGCCACATTTGAGAAAGGCAGACACCAACACTGGTGTGTTTACATCATAAGCACATCTACTCTCACCTTGTAGGAAGCCTTGTAAGCACAAAGAAATCCTTTAGCAAAAGCAGTCCCTAAATATCCTTATATTTAAAAAACTATTTCTGGTAAGTTCTGTATAATTCAGTTCATAATACGTCGGTGGTTCTCAAGTTGGGTGGCACCCAAACTTTACTGCTACTACTGTTCTTAAAAAAAAGTTGCCTCCCTGGTAGCATCCCGCACAGATAAGCATGTTCTTGGTTCAGTCAGTGGGTCTCATTCCTGGGAATTCTGCTGGTTTGGAGATCCCAGAGCCATTTGTGAGCCCGTCTTCCTGAGTACAGAGACTTATGTTCTTGGCGGGTTGATGTTTTTGGAATGCTGTTGTGCATTCTTGCTCCTCTCCCTCAATAAAAACTAACTAATGGTAACCTGACTCGCTCAGCCATGCAGAAGGAACAGCAGTCACCCTGGCGACCCTCAGGGGTGTAGGAAGCAGCAGTCCTGTCGGGCAGCGTGCTGGGCTTACCCACGTTCACTGGTTTTTATTCCCTCTGTTTTCTGTTGAGAGGTGGTGATGATTCGTTCGGTCATCTCAACTTCCCTAGTGAATGAGTTAAAGGGGTATTTTGATGGGAAGAGCTTTTCAGGTGGGGGATGGGGAGCAGACTAAGTGATCGCGAAAGTGACTCACGTAAAACACTGTGACTAGAAATCCAAAATGTAGACGTAGAGAAAAACAAAGATGGCGGAAAGGAAAGTCGGTGGCAAGGTCAGCGGCTCACCACGGGGCCACCTTACACTTGAGTCACATATAAGCCTTTTGAGAAGCCGTCCAGTTGTCATGTTCTCAGGTTGTCATCCCCTTGTCCAGAGGAAGGAAGCTGGGTCCCCCTTGTCCCGAGAGTGTAACTCTAGCAGCGCGCTTCTTCCCTGTTTCGGTTTGATTGTCGGCAGCGGGCAGTCAGCGGAGGGATGGGGCCAAGTAAGTCCCGCAGCCTTCAGAGTCTCTGCTAGTCCTCACAGCATTGAAGGGAACAGCTTAGAAGGTGCGGTATTTGGGGATGAATGTTTAGTGGGGGTAACAATATGTGGTTCTTAGGATCTCTTTTTCTTACTTGAAAACATCGTGATAGAATTTGTATCTGAGAGCCCGTTGGTCACCTGTCGCCAGTTCTGGATTACTAGTCAAATAACATACTTTGAGTTAATGAATAATGGATTTTAGAAACATTTTAAATGATGATTTTAAGAAGAATCTATGAAAGAAAAATATTATTTTTACTTAGCTTTTACTTCAGATATTTTATGTGGTAAAAGACTAAATCAGGGAAAGAAGTGTTCAGTTTGGACTAATGTTGTGATAGATTAAGGACACTTAGAGTGAAATCCAGGTCCTTGCTGTGCTAAGAGCTCTTTAACCCTGAAATTACGTACCTGGAAAGTGAATAGATGCTTCTTAAATTAGAGGCAGAAATTAGAAAGCGAATGTAAAGGAGAACTGTAGGAGTGCTGGCGGAAATGCAACTGGGGTCTGTCTACCACGTTTTTTGTATAATCTAAACATTTCATAGCTAATCGTCTGGGTGTTGGCATTGTTTTGTTGAACATTACCGTGTTACCAAGACTGTTTTTCATGCTTTTTTTTTTTTTTTTTAAACTTTGCAGCTTCTAACCGAAAATCTTCCGTTGGCATGAAAAAGAACAGCAAGAGCAGAGCATTGACAAGGCAGTCCTTGTCAGGAATTCCAGCTCCTTCCAACTCTACCTCATCTAAGCTAACTCCTATAAGTAATTCCAGGGTACCAAAGAAACTGAGAAAACCTGCAAAGCCTTTACTTTCAAAGATAAAACTAAGAAATCATTGCAAACGGCTGGAGCAGAAGAGTGCTTCGGGAAAACTCGAAATGGGAAACTTAGTACTTAAAGAGCCTAAAGTAGTTCTGTACAAAAATTTGCCCATTAAAAAAGATAAGGAGCCAGAGGGACCAGTCCCGGCCGCGGCGGCCAGTGGGTGCTTAACTAGACACGCAGCGCGAGAGCACAAGCAGAACTCCGGGCGAGGCGCCCCTGCGCACGTGGAGGGCGCCCCCTGCACCTACACAACCCGGCGGTCCTTGAGGACGAGGATGAATTTGAAGGAGACCTCCGACATCAAGCTTGAACCAAATACGTTGGATGGCTACAAAAGCAGCTTGACGGAACCTTGCCCAGACAGCGGCGAGCAACCGTCTCCTGCGGTGCAGGAGGAAGAACTGGCGCATGAAGCTGCCCAGAAGGGGGAGGCCAAGTGTCCTAAGAGCGACAGCAGCATGTCAAAGAAGAAGTCACGGCAAGGGAAACTGGTGAGACAGTTGGCAGAAGCAGAGGAATCCGCTGCGGTGCACGATTCCCCTGGCAGAGCTGGCGCGGGGCGAGAGGGGGTGGGGTCCCACCCTGACCAGGGCGAGCACAGCAGCCTGGAGGGCGTGCCCGGGAGCTACACGGACTGGCCCCCTTCTCCTGTTAGCGGTTCTGTGGTCGCATCAGACAGCTTCAAAGCAAAAGACAGCTTCCGAACTGCAAAAAGTAAAAAGAAGAGGCGGATCACTAGGTATGATGCACAGTTAATCCTAGAAAATAACTCCGGGATTCCCAAATTGACTCTTCGCAGGCGTCATGACAGCAGCAGCAAGACAAATGACCAAGAGAATGATGGAGTGAATTCCTCAAAAATAAGCATCAAGTTAAGTAAAGACCATGAAAATGATAATAATCTCTATGTAGCAAAGCTTAATAATGGATTTAACTCAGGATCAGGCAGTAGCTCTACAAAATTAAAAATCCAGCTAAAACGGGACGAGGAGAGTAGGGGGTCGTACACAGAGGGGCTTCACGAAAATGGGGTGTGCTGCAGTGATCCCCTTTCTCTCCTGGAGTCTCGCATGGAAGTCGATGACTATAGTCAGTATGAGGAAGAAAGTACCGCTGATTCCTCCTCTTCAGAGGGAGATGGAGGGGAGGATGACTATGATGACGACTTCGAAGACGACTTTATCCCTCTTCCTCCGGCGAAGCGGCTGAGGCTCATAGTCGGAAAAGACTCTATAGATATTGACATTTCTTCCAGGAGAAGAGAAGATCAGTCTTTGAGGCTTAACGCATAGTAAGCTCTTGGTCTTGATTTGACCCGGGATAACTACTTTAAAGAAATAAACAATTCCAGTCAATTGCTCCTCAACCGCAAACATTTTAGGGGCAGCACTTCTGTTGTCTTTTCACTTATCAGCATAATACTGTAGAAAGTGTACAGCGTACTGACTCTTCTTAAAAGTCTGATTTGTGCAAATTTTTATTGTACTTTTTAAATAGCCTTCTTATGTGCAATTCTGAGTTAGCGGTAAAGCCCTGTTGTAAAATAAAGGCTCAAGCAAAATTGTACAGTGATAGCAACTTTCCACACAGGACGTTGAGAACAATAATGTGGCTGCACAGTTTTCTTTTTTTTTTAACTTTAAGAGCATCAGCTGGCTCTTTAATATATGACTAAAAATAATTTAAAACAAATCACAGTAGCAGCATATTAAAGTTTTCTAGTATATGCTAATATCACCAGCAATGTTCTTTGGCTTGATTTATTTGCTAGATGTTTCCCCCTTGGAGTTTTGTCAGTTTCACAGTTTGCTGGCCCAGGTGTACTGTTTGTGACCTTGGTTAAATAGCAGACCATCGGTCGGGTGGGAGTGAAATCGGTTTCTTAAAAAAACAAAAAACAAAAAACAATTACATGCGTGACAGCTAACTTTTCAGTACGTTATATGTACGAGGGTCGCAGTGTGCAGGAGGAGTTTCGATACAGCGTATTTATTGCTCGTCATGTAAATTAAAGACCTTGTATTTAACACTTTTCAATCCTTTTAGATAAAATTGTTCTTTGCAAGAATGATTGGTGCTTATTTTTTCAAAAAATTTGCTGTGAACAAATGTGATGGCAACAAACAACATTTATCTAATGAACTACAGCTATCTTAATTGGGGTCTTCAAGTTTTCTGTTGCACTTGTAAAATGCTACAAGGAATATTAAAGAACTCTATTCACTTTAACTTATAATAGTTTATGAAATAAAAACATGAGTCACAGCTTTTGTTCTGTGGTAACCTATAAAAAAATGTTTGTCTTTGAAATTCAGTGTAAAGAACTGAAAACAGTGTATATGTTGTAAATATTTGTGTGTTGTGAGAAATTTTTGTCATAAGAAATTAAAAGAACTTACCAGGAAGGTTTTTAAGTTTAGAAATATTCATGCCAATAAAATAGGAAATTATAAATATATAGTTTTAAGCACTGCATCAGTGGGAGTTCTTGGCTTATGTTAGTTTATGTATGAAAATATCAAAGATTTTTTTGACTATATTATCAGTTAAACAAAAAGAGGAGTCATTTAATTTGTTTTTGAAGCACTTTGAGAAGAGAAATTAATTTTAAGTAACTTAATGAGCAAAATTTTGATTACTACTTTATGTTCAATACCAACCTTCCATTTCTCTGGATTATTTTACAAATCATTGGACAAAGAATCTGAGAATATAAATCTGTAGCAGGTGTTGGACACCAGTGGGTCTCTCTACTTCTGGGAAATGTGTACATGTACTTTCAGATATACAGTGTTCCTAAGTGAAATCAATTGAGGAGATTCGTGTAGTGTCTAGAAAAGTAGCCCATGTCTTTACATACTTAAAGGAATCTGCAGGTAATGAGAAGTCCAGTGGAGAAAACCTCAATGCTTACTGTTACTACTTATTGATTCCTACCAGTTTCTAGGTTCCTGGGGATACTATTTAAATTAAGTTCCTTAGAACTATTGCTAGTAGGTTCCAAATAGAACTTAGTAACATTGATAAAAGTTCTTTAAATTTAGAATTTTCCTCCCCTTCTGTTCTTCAAGGAATTCCTTCTGTCGTCTTCTGTCGTCTCGCCCCTGTTCGTTAACGGTGCAGTTTCACCCTCAGGTATTAATGTGGGAGCAGGTGGCTGACCTCCTCGCCCACTCACACCCCCCTTTGCTCGCTCCGTCTAGAACTCTTCACCTCTCGAAGTAGGGCAGCCCTGCAAGGTCTGTCGCAAGGCACTCGGAGCAGTCTACAACCTCACCCAGTCCTCCCGGTGTCTCTGGGTGGCAGTGGGAGACTCAGGCCACTGAGAAGGTCACGCTTAGACCCTGTGTCTGGGAGGTACCAGAGAGCAGGGGGTCATCTTTTATTCCCACCTTAGTTTGGAGTCTTTCAAAGAGGTTCAGAGACTAAATCTTGGAACTGTTTTCTTGGAATACCAACGATAGCCATTTCAGGAATTTCATCTTAAGGAAAAAGTAACAAAATACCGCATTTCCCGCTTTACTCCATTTTTAAGCTTAATTTTAGTAATTTATTTATGATGTTTAACTTTATTGAGGCCTCGTCTTTGGGGGCTGACCTTCCCGTGGGTCCGAGCAGTGACGTTAGGTGGTGGTCACTGCCTCAGGAGTCGGTGTGCACAAGCGCCCGGCAGCCACTGCCGGCGCCTTCCAGGGAAACCTAATTTCCGTTTTTACAGTTAGGGGCCTCGGAGCTGGTCTAGCTCTGCTGTAGAACTTCACTGTGTGGAATGGCGAAACCCACACACTGTTGACCACTTGGAAGAGGTTGCATTCAATAAAACGTAGCTAGAGCTTATGCAACGATTGGTAAAGATTTTGGCATTGTAAGAATTAGGAAATGATCATAGAAATATATGTAAGGTATTCAATTTTCAATCATTTTTCAAATTACTGTTTTAAATTGTTTTGCTGAGTTGTAACACTTTTGAGATACAATGTATTCCTTGTACTGAAAGAATGAAAAAAGGACTTTTTCAGCATTTGAGGTAAGTTCTTTAATGTTTCATTAAAAACATTTTTTACAAATATTTTGTACATGCACTTGCAGTATTGAGGTTAATCATTTTAATAAATTCGGAAATTAAAACAGTTTGGCCGGTGTTCACTGTATCTGAGAAGAAAAGATCAAAGTGGTGACTGTGTCCACAAGGTTTTCACGTACAGTAGAATTTGTAAAATCACACTTTCTGAAGCTTTCCAATATCTGTGAGTGATCTGAGCCCTGGTCTCCTTTTGCTTCTGGTGCTGTTTGGTTTAAACCGGGGGTAAGCACTCGTTCCTCTCTCGGTGGGGAGACCACTTTCAAACTACATAGCCCCCTGGCCCTCGAACCCAAGAAGGCTTTTGCTACCCAGTTATTAATGGTGCCTGACTTGTTTTTTCCCCTCTCTGAGACAACTGGCATGTCCAGCAGTGGCGTGAGTCATTTTTTTCTCCCAGTTACTGTAGCAAAACTTAAGTTGGGAAAGGAAATGTGACTGGCTTAGGAGTCAGGAAACCTGAATGTGCCCAGCTCCGCAACATGTGGGTGACCCCGAGAAAGCTGCTCACCCCCAGATCTCCTCTTTGCAGCACCTGTAGGTCAGCATGGACACCTGGTCCTGTTGCCAGTTAAGCTTCAGGGTGAGCTGCGTCCACTCGCGGTGAGGGCGGTCCGGGTGAGTGGTGCAGACCAGGCTGGGAAGACTTCCCGATGAATTGGAATAGCCACGCGAACTTGGGTTCCCGGTATGAGAAAAGGCTAATAGGGCTTCCCTGGTGGCGCAGCGGTTGGGAGTCCGCCTGCCGATGCAGGGGACGCGGGTTCGTGCCCCGGTCCGAGATGATCCCACATGCCACGGAGTGGCTGGGCCCGTGAGCCATGGCCGCTGAGCCAGCGCGTCCGGAGCCTGTGCCCCGCAACGGGAGAGGCCACAGCAGGGAGAGGCCCGCGTACCGCCAAAAAAAAAAAAAAAAAAAGGCTAAGAGGTGGCACACCTGTTAAATCCACAGCCCCTTTCAAGGCTCGGGTTTGCTGTCTACCCTGAGATGAGTTGTGCCTTCTCCATAACCAGTGGCAGCTCGCGCGCCGCCCAGAGCCCTCGTGTGAGTTCCTTTTCTCCAGTGCCGACTGTTGTTAACACGTGCCCGTGATGTTCACTGTAGAACCCAGCGGCACTCAGCGGGGCGCAAGCAAGCTGCTGACCTCAGGGGCACTTCAGACCCCAGGGCTACGGTCGGTGCGACCTCTCCTGCAAGGGAGGATGAGAAGGTCTCCAGCCTCCTCCCTCCCTGATGTCATAGAGCTTGGGCAGTGTTTTGTGTTTGCTAGTGACAGGCCCAGAAGAAGAGTGGACTTTGACTCTTCAGGAAGGGGCAGGGTACATTGGACGGGCAGGGTTGGGCAGAGGGGTCTCCCACTCGAGCTCCGTCCACCCTTCCTCCTGTACTTCTGCCACTTCCACTCTCCCAGAGGGTTAAGCCTACGTTCCTGGAAGCAGTTGAAAAGCTGCTAACCTGGAGGACAGTAGACGGCCTACAGCCTCACAGAAATAACTTGGTAAAGTCCTTTTTACCAGATCCTGTTTTCTCCTCGTCAGATTCGTGAGTGTTCCTGCCGAGTTGCAGCGGCCTGACTTCTGCCTTTCGGGCGTCCCCCACCCTGTCGGGCCTTCTCTGCTAAGGGGAAGCAGAGAACTGCTGGGTGCTCAGGCCCACAGGAGGGCTGCCAGCGAGTCGGCAGGTGGCCCTCTCCTCAGTCTGACAGCCTGAGCAGGCAGTGTCCAGAGTGGCTGGGGCAAAGTTGCATTTCTTTGCTATTTGTCAAGCAGTGATTATGTTAGGTGCTGCTAGGGGTGGGGAGGCAAGATGTGTGTGTCTTCAGCGTGGGGGGTAATTAAAGCCCTGGGAGAAGGTGAGATAACCTGGGCAAAGAAGACAGGCAGCCGCAGGGCCCTCTGGACACAAGGTCAGGCAGGTGCTATCGCTCTTTGGTCCTCGTGCCCTGGGGGCGCCTGGGGAGGCCCTTCCAGGAGGAGCCAGGCAGGTGGAGGAGAGAGCAGGCGGAGAGGAGGTTTGACCGAAGGTGGAAATGATGAAACTGGAAGGGAGGTGGGGTTAAGGATTAACAAAGGACGAGAGGGTCTGACCGTGGAAAGCTTCCACAGGGTGGGGGAGGGGAGGGGTTACTCAGAGTCCGGGGAAGGAGGGGTGGTCTTAGGTTGATAGGTCTGTTTTCCTTGGCAACAGGAAGAAAAGAGGTGGTAGGTGAAGGGGGGGAGCCAGTTCCAGCATGAAGGTTTCTATTTTGTCTAAAGTAGGAGGTGAGGTCACCTGACCGGGAGGAGATGACGGGCCCAAAACTTGAGTGTGCAGGAGATTTGAAATCAAGAAAGGGTGCGCAAGCTGACTATAGGAACCCAGTGTGGTGCGTCACAGATGTCTCAGTACCAGTCAGTGTTCTAGGCACCCATGGGAGCAAAGGCTGGTGGCAGCACTTCTCCGCACAGGTGTGAGGCTCTCAGCCAGGTGGGGGCCACAGAAGGCAACGGGGCTGGAGGCTATAAGGTGCAGGCGGGCAGGAGAGGGCTTGAACGAAGAGGCCTGGAGTGCATTCAGGGAGGAGGAGTCCGCAACCAGAGTAGGCCCCTGACCAGGGGAAGCGGACTTGCCCAAGGCCTGGCGGTGCCCCTGTGGTCAGAACAGCCAAGCGGTAGCTGGACAAGCACACCGGGAGGACAGGAGGCTGAGGTCAGAGGGAAGGCTCTCGAAACTGGAAGAGCTTCATTTTCAGTGGGATTTGGGGGACAGTGTTGTGGCCCTGAGGCAGCAGGAGGGCCAACAGAACCGAGGTCAACCAAGATGAGAGCAGATCAGCCTTCACCGTGAGCCCTGGGAAGCAAGCGACCACCCCCGAAGCCAGACAGAGACTGAGCCTGTGGCGGACAAACACGGGGAGACACCCGCTTCAGGCGGCGGGGGCCCGGTCTGGGGCTGCGGGTAGCAGTATGTTTCAGGGAGAGAGTGAGTCAGCCTGCCTGAGGCCACGTGGCTAGCGGCAGCGAGTGGCAGCTCTGGCCCCAGGGCCCCACTCCTGGTGGAGTCGGCCTGGAGAGCACTGGCTGGTGAGGGTCACAGAGCCAAGGGTCGCTCCAGCCTTCGTCTCGAGGCCCTGCCTTCCCCAGGTTAATTCTGGAAGTCTCCGTCTGCTTCTTAGGAGTGAGTGACAGATAGCAGCCACTGCGTCTTACCCTCGTTTCCACGCAGTGACGTGCAGCCAGGAGAACCTTGTCCAGAGGTTATCGTGCAGATATGCTGGGTGAGCCACCCCCATGTGTCAAGGGTGGGCGAGGTGCCACGCGTGTTTGCTGGGCCCCCGAGGGGTGCGGACTTGTCTTTATCTGAAAAAGTGAGTCAAACACGAGGATACCTCAAGACAGCGAAAGAAGAATTCCAAGGTATCCTCCAGCCTGGCAACTCTGCGGTGGTGACGGTGGCTTCACACAAAGGTCCAGATGTGAAGGAGGGACTGAATCTGACCAGGAGGTTTCTTGTGTTATCCCCTAAAATACGCCTATGGTACCCTCCGGACAACTGTCCTCTCACAGGACAGACTTCAGAAGCTGTAAGCACAGGCCCAGGAAGCAGGGTTCCATTCTAGGACAGAAAGCTGATTTCCATGTCGGAAGCACACCCGTGAAGCGGGTTACCCCGTGTCTGGCTCCCGGCAGGTCAGGCTCTGAGGTTTCTCCGCAGCCCCTCCTTGGGGCCGCGAGCTGCACGTGGCACTGGCAGAGGTGCCCGGGATAAAGCCCGAGGCTGTTACCTTCCCTCCTGATTCTGGCAGGTGGAGGAGGCCCTTCGTAACGTCACTCTCCTAGAAACCAAACAGAACGACATTTATTTCCTGCTCTTGCCAGTTAAAGCACATTTTTCTTCTTCGGGTAAGAGGGTGAGTGAAAGACTGAGCCTTGCCAGCGTCCAAGTGGACCAGAGCTGGCCCTGGAAATGGCTCCGTCTGGGCTCACGGCTAGTGGTTGATACCTGGCCTTGCCCCCGCACCCCCTCCCCCAGGCTCCCCACCCAGGTTTGCAGCACCTTTGGTCTTTCCGCCCTTTCCTAGCTATGTGAGCGTGGGCAAAACACTGCCCCCTCTCGTCTCAGCGTTCTCCCCTGCACGATGGGGTAATACTGGCACTTAACTCTGGGCTGGTTGAGGATTAAGTGAGACCACTGGTTGGGCCTTCATGTGGGGCCTGGTACCCCAGCCAGCAGTTGGTGTCAGCTGGCATCAACGAGTGCCACCTCAGCAGCCTGTGCGTGGCACCCCCGCCCCCATGGGCCTCTGACCTCTGCGCTCGCCAGCTGACACCTACTCAAAGGGCCTAAACCATAACTTCCTCCGTCCCAACCTCAAGACGCCGGCTGCCGGAGATGGTCTCCACCATTAACATGGCTCCAAGTGATCCCGCTTCTTTCTTCCTCTGGCCGGTGCCTCCTCTGCTCACCAGGGGATGCTGCTCCATCCCTGTTTATCTCCTGCTTACACAGGGTCTCTCTGGTTCATCGGCTCCCTTGATGACCTTCCCTGCTTGAGCACTGAAGAGATGCTGGATGCTCACTCCGAAAGCACAGCGTGGGGGACTTCCCTGGTGGCGCAGTCATTAAGGATCCGCCTGCCCATGCAGGCGACACGGGTTCGAGCCCTGGTCCAGGAGAATCCCACATGCCGCGGAGCAACTGAGCCCATGCGCCACAACTCCCGAGCCTGCGCTCTAGAGCCCACATGCCACAACTACTGAAACCCGAGCGCCTAGAGCCTGTGCTCTGCAACAAGAGAAGCCACCACAATGAGAAGCCCGCACAACACAAGGAAGAGTAGCCCCTGCTCGCCACAACTGGAGAAAGCCCACGTGCAGCAATGAAGACCCAACGCAGCCAAAAAAAATTTTTTAATAAATAAATTTATAAAAAAAGCACAGGGGCCACAGGAGTGATTTGGACCCAGCCCTTTCCCTCACACACAGCAGATACACAAACAGCAAACAAGCGTGAGAAGTGCTTGACTAGATGTGTGTGAGAAGCACTGATGGAGTACAGAGGAGGGTGTCCCCACTTCTGCTGGGGAATCAAGGCAGGCTTCAAGCAGGACGCGAGATTAAGAAGGGCCCTGAGGGATGAATAGGAGTTCATAAACTCAAAGAGCAGAGAGGCAGCCGACACGTGCGAAGTCCTGGAGACAAGGAAGGACAGATGAGAAGGATGGTGAGAAGTTCAGTGTGGCCAATCTAGGAGGTTTAAAGGAAATAGGTGGGCCTAGCCCGCAGCCCTGAGGAGACCGGGGGTCGGGGGAAGGAGACAGGGCCCCTCTGGGGTGAGTGGCAAGGGCTCTGGTCAGGCGCCCTCGGGGCAAATTCTGTCTCCACCACTTCCTAATTTCGTAACCTTTGTTTCCTGTTCTGTAAAATGAAGACAAGAGTCATGTCCACCTTGCGGAAGATTAAATCAAACAGCAGAAAGATGCATGCTGATGGGTAACTGATAGCTGCTTTCGTTTCCTGGAATCTAATTCCAAAAGCTGTGCTTTTTCTCTGGCTTCACCCAGTCAGAGCCAGGCTCAGCCTGGACCTCCCCAGGCCCCCTCTGGACCCCAGCCCCAACTGTGGCCCCGCATCCCAGGAGGCCACTGTAGAGAGGAAAACCGACCCCCAGGCGGGACACTGCCTTGCCTGGGATCACACAGCGAGCCGGAGGCAGGGGAGGCTGGGACCTGAACCCAGGGCAGTGCGGGCAGCCTCAGCCCCCCACCCTGGCCGTGGCAGGTAGTGTCCAGGCAGGGCTCCACTGTGTTCTGACTCAGCGGGCCAGCCTGGCCAGCGAGACAACTCCTGTTGACATGTGATAACGTGTGTTTGTTTAGCTGGGGCCACTTGCCAAGGGGGTTAATGTTCAACTCCCACCAGCCCTGGAGCTGCAGCAGGGAGCCAGGTAGTGAGATCCCCAGCCAGCGCTGGGCCCACAGCCTGTCCGTCCTACCCGCCCAGATACAAGTCAGCCCTCGCCTTGGGGAGCACGAGGCGAGGTCTCCCAGGGTCTGTCTTGGATCTCTGGAAAGATGTGTGAAGGCAGCTGGTGGGGCCCCTTATTGCCACTCCTGGGAGGAGGAACCCGAGGTTCTGAGTGCGACAGTTTCACGAGAGCCCACAGGGCGCCATGACGTTGGGCTGAGCTGGGGGCATGAGGACCCCTGGGAGGCCCTGGTGGGCTGGGACACAAAGTGTGGGGGTGGGGTGGGTCTATCAGTGGCCCTGGGGCTCACTTGGGTTAGGTGGTCTTTGCTTGCTTTTCCCTTTGCCTGGACCCCTCCTGCCCACCCTCACCCCAACCTGAGAGCTCCTTCTCACCTCTCGGGTCTCTGTGCAGATGTCACCTTCCAAATCCTCTCTAACCCCGATTTCCTGTCTTCTCAGCCTGATCCCTGGTGCCCTATAGGGTCCTTGTGGCCCGACAGGTATCAACCCCAAGGAGGCCTGGGCGAGCTGGACCCAGGCTGATGGGAAAGGGCTTCCTCCCTGGAGAAAGAACCCCTTGAGCGATTTCTACTACCCGTCCTCATAGGTTGGCTGGCAGGGGTCAGGCTGCCACCAGCCGTGGGAGCCCCTGGGCCGGCCTCCCCTCCTCCCTCCCGGTGAGGCTGGAAGCGCAGGGGCCACGCTGACAAAGGGGTCAGAGCAGATCTGGGCCCCAGGACCCTTCACTCCACACAGTGACTCCCAGAGAGAAGGAAACGGGGAGCAGAGCCCGGGTTCTGTGGAGGGCCCGGGGACATGGCCCTGATCTGGGGCGGGGAGGGCTGCCGGCCAAGGGGGAAGCGGGCGGGGTCAGCAGGCTCTCTTGCTGCTGCCCCAGCCGTCATGCCGGGGGAGAGTGGGGACCGGCAGGGAACCCGTGGTCCTCTGTGGCATTCCCCGCCCGCCCAGCTCGCTTCTGGGCACAGAAACAGCTGCTTCCCGGGCCTTCCCACACAGCCCTGAGGGCTGGGCCGCACGAGCCCTGAACTCACAAACCCAGCCTCATTCGGCTTCAAGGAGCCTTCTAGATCTGCCTCTGGACACCCAGGAAGCACAGAGAGGGAAACAGGCCCCTGAGGGCCAGGATCTGCCCTGGGCAGGGGCAGAGCAGGCACGAGGGCCTAAATCTCTCTCCTCCGGGCCGAGTGCCCTCTCTGTGGGGATGGCAGGCACTTCCTGACAAGGAAGCAAAGCTGGAGGTGCAAGAGGACAGGGCATCTCGGCTGCCCGCCCCTGAGGGAAGGAATACGAGGGGCTGAAGTTGCAGGGTATGCCCAGAGGGAGACCAAGGGCCCTGGGGACAGTCCCGCCCCGCCTGCCAGCCTGCCTGCACTGGACAGTGGGCACAGTGAGGACCAGTAGGGCAGCGGGGCTGGCATCCGCACCTGGGTCAAAGAAGAGACAGGCCGGGCTGCCCTGCACTGAGAAGGGTGTGGGTGACCCCGGGGCCGGGTGAATTCCAGGCACTGGGTTAGATACGCAGACTGCAGCCAGGGTGGCAGCGAGCATTGGCCACGTGGCTTCCAAAGGCCTCGGTGTCAGCTGGGTTGAGAAGGGCCTGTTACCGTGGGCTGACCTTGGACTCCGGCATCAGGAGCTGCAGAGAACCCAGCTTCGGCCACCCACGGACTGCCCGCCAGGCCCCTCACTCTGTAAATCAGTTCACTCCCTCCCGCCCTCGTTCATTCACTCGTGAGGTGTTTGCTAAGCGCAACCTGGGCACCGGGGAATCCCCTGTCCTTGCTTTCTCCCGGGGGACTCCTCGTCCACAGTCTGATAGACAGACAGACAGACACACTCACACACATGATGTGGTTGGGGCTCTGATGAAAGCAGCCTAGGGGACAAGGTACACAGGGGAGGGTGGTGAACACAGCAGGGAAGGCTTTTCGGAGGAAGTGTCCTTTGAGGGAGCGGCTGGACCAGAGAGCCGGGGAAGGGGAAGGGGCTCAGCTGCCCCAGGAGTAAAGGCTCCGCCCGCCCTCTCACTGCACTCCCTCACAACACCCCCTCCCTGGGCCGAGAGTTGAGGCCTCAGACACAGCCCTTGACCAGATACTACTTGTTCCACAGCTGTGGCAGCACTGCTTTAACGACACATGGATGATATTTCAGAAAGAAAGAAAGAGGGGCGCCTGGTGGAGTCAGATGGACCTGGGTCTGAGCCTGGGCTCAGCGATGTGTCTGCTGCAAGCTTCGTCCTTCTGAGCCTCAGTTTCCTCATCTGTGAAATGGGTGCTCATGGAGCTTGGACGAGGATTGAATGAGATGACTGGCTTAATGTGCTTAGCACGGTGCCTAGCAATTGATCAGCTCTCGATCTGATCTTGGCTGTTGGAGGAGGCCCCCCGAGATGGAGGCCCCCCGCAATGAAGGCTGGCCCGGGCACTCAGTGTTTGTGTGGGGGGAGAGGACCAAACACTCCCCTCCCCCAAGAGAACATTCTTTCCTCTGAGGCTTCCTGGACCTGCCCTGAGGGTCAGCTCCTCCAGCACATCCCAGCCGCCTACCTCCAAAGTCCACCAGCCCCGCTGCCGAGGGCGTAAAGAAGCCAGGGCGGCCACTGTCAGCAGGGTTGGGACAGGACAGGTGTGGGCCCCCGGTTCCCTTGTCAGGTCATTTGCTACGTGTCCCTCCTGGAGGCTGTTCCCCTTCTTAGGAAACGTTCTTAGTTCATGTGACTCAGGGTGGACCACACACCCCAGCCTGACTCCAGGGCTGGCCAGTCAGAGGGCATGTCCCTGGGCACTGTGACCAGTCCAGGGATGGACATATGACCAAGTTAGGGCAATGAAATGCAGCTATGGGGCTTTGGCGGGGACCCTGCGGCAAGGGGCACCCTCTCTCCACTGGGGTTCTTCATCAGTAGGACGTGAGCCTGGAGCTGCCACCCATCTTCTTGCTACCACAGGGAGAGACCGCCAAGGGGGCAGGTTGCATCAGGCTAGCTTTGCAACCCTAGGTACCTCAGCCCGAGACCCAGATACCTCCTCCAGCCCTTTGACACACTGCTACTGCACTGAGGAAGCTGGGCCTGGTGATGGGATTAGAGGCTGGAGGTCAGGTCACTGAATTGTTGGGTGACCAGGGCCGGGCATCGGGCCCCAAAACCATAGACCCACAAGGTGGAAAGAGCTGGGGTTTGACCCCTGGTTTTTCTGTTCTGAAGCCAAAGTCCCCCACTACTTCCTTTAATACCTGCTTCCAAGCTTCTGCCAACAGCCAACTCCTTCCCCTGCCTGGTGAAGTACACAGGTCTGCGCCGTGCTGCCGGGCCCCACTCAGCGGCCGCAGGAGAGAACGGAGGCCGCCTGTCAGCTGCTCCTTCCCATCATGCTGCTGTACCTTCCGTGGGGCACTGACCATACCGGGCTTGCCCAGTGTTTAGGGCCCAGGGCACACACAGAGGCAGAAAGGGAGGCTCTGGAGGTCTCGCTCCTGGGTTTGAATCCACGCCCTGCCACTCCATGGCTGTGTCATTTGGGACAAATGACATCACCTCTTTGAGCCTCAATTTTTTCATCTGCCAAATGGGAATAGTAACAGCTAATCGTCAGCTGTCACCTAAATGTTGACACTGGGCTTGCATTTTCCATATGTCATCTTGATTTTTCCTACAAGCCGTAAGGCAGACCTCACCACTGCGTGTTCTCCGTGAGGAAGACCACAGACCCACAGAAGTGACAGAGCTGGTTTTTGAACCCCGGTTTTTCTGTTCTAAAGCCAGTGCCACCAACTACTTCCTTTTTTCTTTCTTCTTAATTGAGGTATAGTTGATTTACAGTATTGTGGTAGTTTCACCCAACTACTTCCTTTAACGCCTTCCTTACCAGGTGCTGTCTCAGGTAAGATTCAGCCAGGAAAAGAAGATTTCAAGCAGAGAGGGATTGAACTCAGGCCCTGAGGGGCTGCAAAACCACTGGAAGAGCTGGGGCAGTAAAGGGTGGGCAGTACCCCCGACCCTGGCGTTTGGAAATCGGGAAGGGCAAGAATTGTACCACAAGGGGGATGAGCCCCAGGAAGACCCCAGAAGCCACTGGCCAAGTGTCACATCTGTCTCCCTCCAGCCTTTCAGATCTGGAGAATGCCTGAGACTGTCCGAATCTAACCCAGAATCCCGCTGCAGGGGACTCTGGGACCCACCATGTGGTCCTGGGCCTATGGCCACATTTCCCCACGCCTGCCTCACCATCACCCATCCCATTGGGCTAATGTGAGGATTCTAACCTGTGTAGAAACTGGTACCCAGGAAGCACTCAGCAAACACCAGCTGCTGTTAGGTGAGATGACATTTATTCGGGTAGGGGCCCATGGGCTGCTTTGTTTAACGGCCCCACCTCCACTGTGCCTTCTGCAGGATGGAATCCCCCACTGTGAGGGTCTTGACCTGTCATTCTTCCATAGAGAATCAGGGACCACAGGGAATCTTCCTGGCAGCCATGGCTGCAGCGTCCCTCCGTGACACTCTCCCTGGTGGCGTCAGGCATCCATGGTGTCAGTGGCGGCCACAGCAGCTCCTAGAGCAGAACCCAGGCTGTGGGCTCTTGACAGCCTCGCCCAAAATTCTTTTACTTCTTAAGTTGACCTGATCAGTGTTTGTGGTCTGAAACCAGCAGACCCACCTGGGGCGTCTGGTGGCTGCGGGGCTGCGGCTCTCACATCTGCTCTGGGGGGAGGTGTGTGGCGGGTGAGAGTGAACAGGGACACATCCATGGATGGGAAAATGTGTAGCCACTGAAGCTGGTGTCTTCAAAGAACAGGGAAAACGCTTATGATAAATGTTTCCGCTGAAGAGTATGATTTACGTACAGTCCACGATTTACGTACAGTCCACAAATTTTAAGATACAACTCAATCGTTTTTGGACAAGATACACACCTGTGTAACTACCACCCAGCTCAAAACCTAGGACATTTCCAGCCCCCAGAAGTGTCCCCTCCCAAACAATACTTCCCGAAAGGAAACCACGATCCTGATGTCTATCATGGATTCTGTTCTATCATACACTGTTCTAGAACCTCCTATAAATGGGATCAAACAGTGGGTACTCTTGCATCTGTCTCGTCGCACCCCATGTTATGTCCATGAGATTCCTTCACAGTGTTGTGTGTACTATTCAATTGTGTGAATATACCACAATCTGTTTATACATTCTACTTGTGTTGGACATTTGGGTTGTTTCCTGTTCGGGGCTATTTGCTGGGCATCGTTCATGCACATCTGGTGTGGACATAAGCACTCATTTCTATCAGGTATATATCCAGGAGTGTCATTACTGCTTCCTAAGATACATGCATGCTCGCAATCCGATTGTTTCTCAACACTTTGCTACGAACAATTTCACACCTACAGACAATTTGAAAGAATTGTTCAGTGAGTCCCATATTTGCTCCACCTGGATGCCACAATTCACATTTTCCCATAATTGCCTGATCATATCTCTAGCCATCTGTCCATCCCTCTATCCGTTCTTTAATGTCTCTACTTTTGTTGATGAACAGTATAATTTTAACGAAAAAAAGAGGCAGGATACAAAATTATCCAAAAGCCATAGACCCAGAGACATTGGGAGGAAATGCGGCAAAGCCCCAGTGGCCACAGCGATCTCTGCTTGTAGGATTTAAACATTTTTCTTTTTAGGATTTCCCAAATTTTCTGCAATAAACTTGTATTAATTTTTTTGATCAAGAAAAAAATCCGGGCTTCCCTGGTGGCGCAGTGGTTGAGAGTCCGCCTGCCGATGCAGGGGACGCGGGTTCGTGCCCCGATCCTGGAAGATCCCACATGCCGCAGAGCAGCTGTGCCCGTGAGCCATGGCCGCTAAGCCTGCGCGTCCGGAGCCTGTGCTCCGCAAGGGGAGAGGCCACAGCACTGAGAGGCCCGCGTACCACAAAAAAAAAAAAGAAAGAAAAAAATCCATTTTAAATAAAAAGGAGCTTTGTCTTTTATAGGACTGGAATTTCCCTCTTTGGGGAAAGGAAGCAACGGGGAGGGGAGAGGGGGTGAGGATGGGGAGAAGGGCGGGGTGGCTGCACCCCCTTCAAACAGAGAAGGAGCCCAGGGAGGAACCAGGTACCACCTGGAGAAAGAAGAGCAGGAGGTTGGGGTAGAGCATCAATTCGGGGCAAAAGCTCCCGCCTGCCTCTCCCTAAGACAGAGGTTGGCGACTTCCCTGGTGGCGCAGTGGTTAAGAATCCGCCTGCCAATGCAGGGGACACGGGTTCGAGCCCTGGTCTGGGAAGACCCCATATGCCGCAGAGCAACTAAGCCCGTGCGCCACAGCTACTGAGCCTGTGCTCTAGAGCCCACGCAGTGCAACTACTGAGCATGCGTGTTGCAACTACTGAAGCCTGCAGCGCCTAGAGCCTGTGCTCTGCAACAAGAGAAGCCACTGCAATAAGAAGTCCGCACGCCGCAACGAAGAGTAGCCCCCGTTCACTGCAACTAGAGAAAGCACCGGCGCAGCAATGAAGACCCAATGCAGCTAAAAAAAAAAAAAAAAAAAAGACAGAGGTGTGGTTACCAGGGATTCCCAGGGGCAGAAAGAATGGTACCCAAGCTGATGACGCTGCCTCAGAGGGATCCAGGCAGTTGGTGGTTTCTGAGTCCAGCAGGGGCTTTCAGAATGTGGGGATCAGAGCTCAGTCCTGGACATGTGGCTTGAGATCCCTGGAAGAAGAAAAGGCGGGAGAGACTGAAGGAAGTAGAACGAAGGCAAACTGCCCCCCCAAGCCTCCTGACCCTGAGAGGTATGAGCGAAGGGCTCTGGGGACTCTACCCCAAGCTGGAGGTGACCAATAATAGCGGGGAGAATCTCATCACAAGCAGTGTCTAAGATGATATTTGGGAGAAGGTAATGGAGGGAAAGACTGGGTACTGTGGTATGCTTGTTACACTTTTCTACGAAAAGCTTTAACAGATATGAAATGAGTTCATGAAAAGATGCTTAACATCACTAATCATTAGGGAGATGCAGATCAAAACTACCAGGAGAGGGAATTCCCTGGTTGTCCAGTGGTTAGGACTCCGGGCTTTCACTGCCGAGGGCGCGGGTTCAATCCCTGTCCAGGGAATTAAGATCCCACAAACTGCACAGCGTGGCCCAAAAAAAACTACCAGGAGATACGACTTCACGCCCATTAGGATGCCTATTGTAAAAAGGGAAACAAAACAGAAAAGAATAAGTGTTGGTGAAGAAGTGGAGAAAGCAGAACCCTTGTGCATAGAGGGAATGTGACATGGTACAGCTGCTGAGGAAAACAGTGTGTGGACCCAGAAAAATGGTGCAGATGAACTGGTGTGCAGGGCAGAAATAGAGACACAGATGTAGAGGACAAACGTATGGACACCAAGGGGGGAAAGTGGCGGGGTGGTGGTGGTGGTGTGATGAATTGGGAGATTGGGATTGACATGTATACACTCATACGTATAAAATGGATGACTAATAAGAACCTGCTGTTTAAAAAAATAAATAGAATAAAATTCAAAAATTAGAAAACAGTATGTGGTTCCTCAAAAAACTAAATGGAGAATTACCATTTGATCCACTAGTTCCACTTTGCAGAACGTCCCCCAAAGAATTGAAAGTAGGGACTTGGACAGATATGTGGGCACTAGCGCTCCTGGAGCATTATTCACAATAGCTAAAAGGTGATCACAACCAGTGTCCATCAACAGATGAATGAATTTTTAAAACGTGGTCTAGGGCTTCCCTGGTGGCGCAGTGGTTGAGAATCTCCCTGCGAATGCAGGGGACACGGGTTCGAGCCCTGGTCTGGGAATGGCAGGTAACTAGATCCCGCATGCACGCTGCAACTAAGAGCCCGCATGCCACAATGAAGGCCTGGTGCAGCCAAAATGAATAAACATTAAACAGCAACAACACATGGTCTATCCATACAACGGAATATTTTTCGGTCTAAAAAGGATAAAATTCTGACATGTGCTGTAACATGGATGAACCTCAGAGACACTGTACTGAATGAAATAGGCCAGACATGAAAGGACACATATCGCATAGTTCCACTTATAAGAGGTCCCTAGAATAGACAAATTCATTGAGACAGACAGTAGAATGGTGCTTTCCAGGCGCCAGATGGGGGAAGGAACAGGGAGTTGTTTAATGGTTACAGAGTTTCGGTTCTGCAGGATGAAAAGAGTTCCAGAAACTGTTTGCACAACAACATGAACTTACTTAACACTACTGAACCGTGCACGTGAAAATGTCTAAGATGAGAAAGACCAACTTCCTAGGATAGGACAGTGTGAGGACCCCACTGGGCACACGGTCATGAATTGAAAGGAAAAACGGTTGAACCAGTCACAGGATGTTCCTCTGGAATATTCAGCCTTTTCAGGGGCAGTTGAGAAGGGCAGGTGGAGAGGAGCCAGTTGGGTTTGCCTAAGGTGGGGGTTTGCCAGGTGGATGTAAGAGAGGAAGAGAGTGATGTGTTAGGATAGGCCAGCTGCTAAAACAAAGAGCCCTCAAACCACCCTGGCTAAATAGCACAAAGCTTTGCTTCCAGCTCACATAAAATCCTGTTTTGTTCTTGGTCAGGCGTCTCTCCTCCACATGGTCACTCTGGGATCCAGTTTCCCTCCTTCTTTCCATGCTGTTGTTTTCACTCTCAGCTCCCTAGGTCTGAGAGTGGGAAAGAAGGTGTGAGGAAGGCATATCAAATATTTAACCTCCTTGGCCCTGAAGGGACACGTTTGACCTCTGTGTGTGTCTTAGTTCATTCATGTGGTGGGAATGGTGGGTTCAGGGAACCAGGTACTTTGCAACGAGTGCCGCTGCCTTGGCTTCTTCCCTTGGAATCAGGGAAGCAGGAGGGCAAAGAGGCTCTCGCAGGAGGGAGAAGTGACCCACACAAGGAGTCACGTGGTCCTAGCCCATTGCAAGGGGGTGGGGGATGGGGATATGTGGTCGTCCCGTGTTCCCAGGAAGAAGGGCACCTGTGTAGAGGAAGTACTCATGGAGTCTCTGCCATGAGGGGCAGGTGTGTTTACGAGGGCGTGGAATCTACACTGGGGGTGGGGAGAAGGGAAGGCTGGAGGGGAGAAAGTGGTAATTACAGCTTGAACAGAGGGTTAAAAAGGGTCAGAAATGGTAGCCAGGAAAGGTCCCAGTGGAGCGCCCTAAGCTCAGATGATAGGAGCTGGTGGATGCAAACTAGGAGGCTGGAAATGCATTTCAGGACTGGGTTGTTTCTGGCGGTGAGACAGTGCAGGGCCGTGTGTATGGGTCAGTGCGGGGGGACGGGTGGACAAGAGACCAAGAGCACAGTGTTCTTTCTCTTTTCACCCTCCAGCTGTGGGTCAGGCTCAGCTGGAAGCTCTTTGTAACTATTCACTCATTTAATCCTCTAACAACCATATGAGGTAGCGACTCAAATTGTTCCCAGTACCTTGGGAATCCCAGCCCATTCATTCACGGCTCAGCCACTGAAAGAGGAAGATGGACCGAGGGGTCGGTAGACACAGCGGCCAGCCCAAGAGAGGGTGAGGAGTCTCACGGCAGGAGGGCCAGTGGTGTGGGGCTTTGGGGGAGAGCTGTGCGGGTCCTTGGCCTCAGTCTGGAGGCCTGGCTTCCTGGGAGGATCTGCTGACCCATCGCTGCTACCAGGATCACTCGTGCCTTCGGGGAACCGGAACCTTTGTTCTGTCCCAAGTCCCGAGCTGCTCTCGGCCCAAGAGCCCTCCCCCGCACCCTCCCCCGGCCAGGCTGGCGCCACAGCTTCGGGCGGTGCCTTGCTGTTATCGTGTTAATAAAAGCTCTAATTGCAAAAGCGGCTTCATCAAGCCTGTCGGAGGAAACCGGAAAAGGCTTTAGCTCTCCTAACCGAACACCGGAGCAGCTCCCACCGGGTCCCAAGCGCGGGAAGGGGGCTTGTAGAGCAGGGAGGCCCAGCGGCCCAGCTGGGACGCCCCCGAGACCCTGCCGCAGAGGCACGTCTGGGGCGCCCCCAGACGCCCCCCACCTGACCCTCGGCGCAGCGCCCTCTCACCGACAGCAGAGGGGCGCAGGAATCCCAACCGGCCGGATTCCTTTCCCCAGGAGCAACCCCTGGCCTTGGAATTTGGCCTGGCAGCTGGACTGGGAGTGGTGGGTACGCCCACTGCTTCCCAGAACCCGGTGGATTCCAAAACCATCTTCCCCCTTCTTCATTCGCGTGTCCCTCTCCCTGACACCAACCCTCCCTCTGCCCTGTTAGACGGCCTCCTGAGAAGCTCTGGTACTGGCCAAGGTCACACAGAGGGTTGCCAGGGGGGCCCCACCTCTGGGAGGCTTCTTCAGGCCAGGGTGGGAGTTGGGGGCTGCCAGCTCCCTTGCTTCCAAGCTGGTCACTAAGGAGGGTGTTGGGGATAGAGCTCGGGGCATCCAGGCGAGGGTATCTCCTCCCAGGAGGAAGGGGCCAGATCCTGAGCTTGGAGAATGCGGGGTGGGGATGGCCCAGCGCCGGCCATGGCATCCTGGGTAAGCAGAACCACTGCCTCCTTCCTGTGCCCCTGGGCCTCAGCTTACACATCTGCTCAAGGGGCCCTTGGGTCCTGCTCGTTTTTCTCCACAGAGAGGAGAGTCATCCCAAGGCCACCTGACATAAGTCCAGCCTGCAGGGCCCAGGGCTGACTAAGGAGAAAGTAGCCCAGTGGGGTGCAGTTCCTGAACCAAGGTTTCCCGACTGCTAGCCCAGGAGTCTGGTCCCCACAGTGTGACTTCCATCATAACAGGGATCTTTTAAAAACTGCATTTATTGTGTTATAAAAAAGTAAAGCAGGGACTACCCTGGTGGCACAGTGGTTAAGAATCCGCTTGCCAATGCAGGGGACACAGGTTCGAGCCCTGGTCCAGGAAGATCCCACATGCCACAGACCAACTAAGCCTGTGTGCCACAACTACTGAGCCTGCGCTCTAGAGCCCGTGAGCCACAACTACTGAGCCCACGAGCCACAACTACTGAAGTTCGCATGCCTAGAGCCCGTGCTCCGCAACAAGAGAAGCCACCACAATGAGAAGCCTGTGCACCGCAACGAAGAGTAGCTCCCGCTCGCCACAACTAGAGAAAGCCCGCGCACAGCAACGGAGACCCAGTGCAACCAAAAATAAATAAATAAATAAAATAAAAGTAAGGCATGTGGGGCACAAAACCACGGGACAGGTTTTCACCAAAACTGGAAGGTGACTTGGGAAGGCTCTGCTGTGGGGACACAGGAAATGCACTCAGGGGTGCCCCAGGGGTCACTGCAGGACAGTGATGGACAGTCGTTATCAGGGTCTACCACTGGGGCCCCAGGAGGGCCTCCTGTGCCCTAGGGCCTCAGATTTAGATTTCTGGTGTCATTTCTAAATAAGGATAATCAGAGAGACACGGTCAGGCTTGAAAACGTTCTTCACACCGTACCACTTCAGTGCTCCCCCAAAACCATAATTATTTTTGATTAATTCTGCTATTAGCTTGTGAACAGTAAAATTATCTTGTATAGGACCCTTTGCATATGTGTTAAAAGCATTGATTCGTTCAAATTCAGTGTTTCAAATATGCCCCAGTTTTGATAATTAGGTTGAGGTACCAGCATGCCTTGGAAATATTGCGGGTTGGGTTCCAGACCACCTCAATAAAGCGAATATCGCAATAAAGCGAGTCACATGAATTTTTTGGTTTCCTAGTGCGTATAAAAGTTATGTTTACAGTTTACTGTAGTCTATTAAGTATGCAGTAGCATTATGTCTAAAAAAACAGTGTACACCCTGTCAACTGAAAAAAGCGCACAGCTTAAAAGTTGAGAATTACGTTTTATTGGGAGGACATTCTGACAGCTTGGAGGAATCGCTCTGAAGAAGTAAGGGAGGAACCAGGATATATAGGGATTTCTGCAACAAAAACCAGGTAGTCAGAACATTAAAGGACTACTGTTAATTAAAGAAAATCAGACATCTCAAGTTAATGAATTTGGCGCTTTTTTGTGTATGGGAAGATGTAAGAGTCTGGGCTCACTGAAGTAATTTCTTTGATATGCACCTAGGGCCAGCATCCTATTCTTTCCCATCCTGAATCCCCTCAGAGTGCACCGTTGGGTGCAGCTGCAATGGCTGACGGTTTGACAGCCACAACATCCTTTGTTCACTAATATGGCAGGTGACATTCTTCATCCACATACTTTTAAAAATACTTTATTGCTAGAAAATGCTAACCATCATCTGAGCCTTCTCTGAGCGGTAATCTTTTTGCAGTATAAGGTCAACTGAAAAAATACACAACCTAAGAGCTGAGTTATGTTTCATTTGGGGACCTTCCTGAGGACTACAGTCTGGCAAACAGCCTCTCAGAGAGCTCTGAGGAAACATTCCAAAGAGGTGAGGAAGGAGCCAGGATATATAGGATTTTTTTGTTGGGAAAAAAAAAAAAACTTATAGTCAAACATCAAAAGATTACTGCTAATCACAAAAACCAGACATCTCAAGTTAATGATTTTAGTGCTTTTCTCTGTGCGGGAAGATGCAAGAGACTGGGCTTGTTGAAATCATTCCTTTGACAGGCATCTCAGCTATCTAAGGCCAGTAGCCTATTATTCTCCATCCTGAATTCCCCTCACAGTGCGATGCAAGGGGACGGCGGTAGTGGTTGATGGCTTGATGGCCACAACATTTGTTTTTTACTGAAATAGCGGGCAATATTTTTTGTCCACAAAAACATCAAAGATCACCGATCACAGTGGCAAATATAATAATAATGATAATAAAAGTTTGAAATACTGCCAAGATGACCAAAACGTGACACAGACATGAAGTGAACAAATGCTGTTGGAAAAATGCTACCAATAGACTTGCTCCGTGCAGGGTTGCCACAAACCCTCCATTTGGAAAAAATGTATTTGTGAAGAGCAATAAAACAAGTTATGCCCGCATTTCTTCATTTTTGAAAGTGCTAGGAGCCTCAAAGAATGGAAAAGTCCCCAGGCCCTGGTAGACTTCTGGGAGGCCCTGCATCGCCAGAGTTCCTGCAGGCTTTGCTTCCCTCATGGTACTTGGGATGAGTTGCTGCAGGGCCACTCTTACTAACAACAGATGATGGCTGCTCTCTGCCAGTCTCTGGGAATCCAGAGAACAATCAGTAGAAGGGCACAGCTACCCTTTGTGTGTCCTTGACTTTGAGCCCAGCCCTTTCCCTGCTGGCTTCCGTGACTCCCCCCCGACAAACTTGTAGGGTAGGAACAATTATCTCCATCTGGCACAGAGGGGTAGGTAACTTGTCCTAGGTCACACAGCTGATGGAGGCAAAAGTTCCAAAGACAGGTTTTTACGTCTAATGCTATATACTCAGGATACCTGCATATGGGGTATGGGGCGAGGGCCTGTCCCATCCACTGGACGCATGGGCATACAAGTCACCTGCTTTCATTAAACTCTCTGGGCCCTAGGTCCTACCTGTGGCCTTGAAGCATTGAGGCTAGGTGTATGGTAGAAGGATGCCTCTGAGAAAGGCTGAGACCTCTGGAAGCTGCTGGCCTGCCAAGTCTCTAGCTGACAGAGCATCCTGGACTGGGGCCAAACCCAGGCACTGAGTGAAGGGGCCCAGTTCCATGTCACACTGCTGGCAGGGCTGTAACCCAATCTTTTTTTTTTTTTCTTATTTTTTTTATACAGCAGGTTCTTATTAGTTATCTATTTTATACATATAAGTATATATATGTCAATCCCAATCTCCCAATTCACCTCCCCCACCCCCGCTTGGTGTCCATACGTTTGTTCTCTACATCTGTGTTTCTGCTTTGTAACCCAACCTTGAGCAGGTAGGATTTCAGTCCATTGATCTCTCTGAGCTCACATTAATATTTTAAGGCTCAGAGCTGAAGTTGGGGTGCCGGGTCTTGAGTGTAGCCTGGGAGGGGGTGGTGAGCACAGCTGTCCTTACTGAAATAGCGGGCAATATTTTTTGTCCACAAAAACATCAAAGATCACTGATCACAGATCACAGGGGCAAATATAATAAAAGTCTGAAATACTGCCAACATTACCAAAACGGGACACAGACAGGAAGTGAACAAATGCCGTTGGAAAAATGCTACCAATGGACTTGCTCTATGCAGGGTTGCCACAAACCTTCCATTTGGAAAAAATGTATTTGTGAGGAGCAATAAAAAAAAGTTATGCCCGCATTTCTTCATTTTTGAAAGTGCTAGGAGCCTCAAAGAATGGAAAAGTCCCACCTGTCCACAGACACAGGGCTGTCCTTCTCCAGCCCTCTAGGGAACTCCCACTGTGCCAAGTGCCTTGGACTTTCTGGGTCAAAGGTGTTTTTGGTGCAGAAGGATGGGGTTCTCCTACATTCAGAGAGCAGAGTCCTGGGTGGGTCCTGGGTCCTGTCCTTACTAGCTGCCTGCCTTGGACAAATGGTTTTACCTCCTGGTAAACCATTCTCACCTGAGAGACGAAGTGCTAATTACACTCACCACACTGCTGGCAGTGAAAGTTCCAAGATGCTGGATACAAGTAAGGTGCTTGCACAGGGCCCGCTCCTACCAAGTGCTTGACAAGCGGCCCCTCTCTTTTGAGAGGAGGTAGACGCACGAAGCCTTGCAGGCCTTGCAGCTGGAGCTGGTGGCAGGGCTGGGGCCCCTGAGTGGATCCCTTTGTTCCTTGGGGGAGGCCCCGGGTCTGCCCAGTGGCCCTGGTGACTCCTCTGCCACGTTCCTCAGGCCAGACCAGAGGAACCAGTCTGCAGGAATGTCAGAGACTGGACAGGGACCCCCTAACCTCCCGCCCCTAATCTGTCCAAGGCACATCACCCACACCGTGTGTCTGCTCTCAGAATTCAGCATCAAGGAGCTTTTGGACAATTTTTTCCGATGTCCTAGAAGAAAAGATTTTACACTTGGAACACACTCTCTCCAGCACCAGTGGCTGCCATAGCAAATTTCTCTCCAAGCTTCGTCCAGCTGTGCACAAATGATCACATTTTGGTCATCAGAACGTACATTCCAGTTTGCATTCTTTTCTCATATGACATTGTCTTCCGAGGCTGAGTTGCTTCAAGTGTGTGCATTATTCATCGCCGAATGCCAGCTGCTGGCCGAGAAGCCACGCCATGCAGCACGTTGCACGTAACAACAATACGGGGCGGGGGGTCCTGCTCACCGCACACTTCCGGTACGTCCTCTCGCTCTCCCTCACAACGACCCTGTGCCCTGCGGATTACAACCCCCGTGTTACAGCTGAGGAAACTGAGGCTCAACCCAGAGTCATACAGTTAGGAAGTGCTGAGCCAGGACTTCATTGGTTCAGCAAATACTTCCGAGGGCCTACAAACCTCAGGGCCTGCTGGGCACTGTGATGGAGAACAAGACACTTAGGTCCCTGCTCTTCTGGAGGTTGCAGTCCGGTGGGGACACAGACAATACACAATAGAGCAACTAACAAGGGTGAGGGGAGAGGGAGAGGGAGAGGGTGGCGTGGGGTGGGCAGTACTGCTAGTCCAGATTGGAGCAGGGGCCAGGCATAGCTGGTTTCCTCACTGCCCAGTACTGCCAAGTCCTCTGGCTGGCACACTGAAGGCACTTGAGAAATGTGTGGAAAATGAACCCTGCTTATCAACTTCACTGCTGTCTGATACACCAACATCCTTTCTAGCCCAGTCCAGGGCACTAGACAAACATTTAGGTTATTTCCAGCTTTCTTCAGTGAGAGAACACGGTGATGGCCAGTTTTATGCACAGGGCTTTTTGCTGTCGATGACTTCTTTTCTTGGGCGGCAGTCTTGAGAATGGGCTTGCTGCCTCAAGGGTCATGGGCATATTTGCCTTTCTGGATTTCTCCTTCGGCTGGTGATATGCCTGGCACTTTTCCTGAGCGCCTACCGTGTGCTGTATACACCATCACAGATGATTCTGGAAAGTTGATATTATTATACCCCTTGCAGAGGTAAGCAGCCTGAGCCTCCTGACTGCCTGGTAGAGATGCCTTCTCAACTAGCTCAAACACCCCTAATGTAAAACCTAATATTTTAGCATTACTATATGCCAAGCTCCTCAGTTTCTGCTTCGGAGGTGTTGCATGGAATTGATCACGCCGGTGCTAAGGGTGGGCCCTGACTGGCCGGGCCAAGGATGGGCCATTGAGAGCTAAGTCCAGGACTTTAGTTTGACTGTAGGGGAGGGAAGTTTTGTCCATATGGACACGGTGCTCTTCACACAAAGGAGCCAGGTCACCTGCCTGGCTCCTCACCTTAGCCAAGGGGCCTCACCTGAGTTCTTCAGCCTCCGCAGGACTCAGTCTTCATATCCATTAAATGGAAGCAGTAACAGATATAACTTTCCAACACTTTTAATTAGGCAATTTTTTATTCCCACAGGGAACTGCAATCCCATAAAGGGGTCTGTGGGTTCTAGTAGCCTAAACCAGGCTTGAAATGACAGAGGCTCAACCCCTACTTCCTGTGCCCCTTCCTCCTGGCCAGGTTTCTGGCTTCCTCTGGGATTACCAGGCTGCTGTCACGGGACAGTGGGATAAAGGCCCGTCACCTGGGCAGACCGTAGACACAGCCCCACCATTTGAGGGCTGGTATTTTTAGACAAAGTCCTTGTCTCCCTTATCTAAATGGCCTGACTGGAGACCTTGATTTCTCAGCTTTTCCAACATCCAATGGGACTCCTACTCTGCCCCCTCCTCCATGCTGGATGGCTCCCAGCTCCCTCCAGTTCAATGTCCAGGCCCACCTCCACAGCTGCCGTGACAAAAGCCCCCTTTCATCATAATCCTTTTGTTCAATGAGCGCATTTTTCTTGGAGCAAGTTCAGCCAAGTGCACACTGCTACAGAGAGATGTTTTCTTCCCGAAGACTGTGAAATCCCCACGTAGAAGCCATTTCCTGCATGCCAGGCGCTGAATTTCCTAAGCAGCCAGGGAACCCTCTTGTCCCAACTCATGCCCGGTAAAAACAGGATCTGTACTTTAAAAATTTATCTATACTCCAAATGCTTTCGGAAAGGATTGGGGCGGCGGGGTGAGAGGAGTGAGGGACATGGGGCAGTAAATGTGGTAAATGCGAGCAGGGGCCCTTGCCTCCCCTCCGCGGGCAAAGGTGCGTTAGTCACAGTCACGGGGCTGCCTCCAGCGTGGGGGCGGGCGGGGCGGCACCCACAAAGCCAGCAGCCCCGAGGCACTCACCTTTGGCCAGTACTCAGGGCGGCTGCGGGGATGCCGCTCCGCCCGCCCCGACCCTCTAGGCCCTGGCATCCTCAGCACCACGGACAGGGAAACTGAGGCTGCAGGAGGCTTCAGAGGGCTCCGCGGCCAGCTCTGCGGCCTTGAGCCAGTCGCTTCTTCCCCCTTTCGGGCCTCGGTTTGTGACCCGTGGACAATAATTTCTCAGGCTCCAGCTTGGACGGGGCGTGGCCGCGCCTCGCAGGGAGCTGAGCCGGCGCTGGGAAGTGTTATAAAAACACAGGCACGGAGCTGCAGAAGGAGGTGCCTCGCCTCAAGGTCATGCGGAAAGAGAAGCCAGCCTCCAGGGACCGGCTTCCTAACTGCCCGCTGCCTGGCCCCGGCCTCTGATGTCCTGCAGGATTCGAGGGGTCAAACAAAGTTTCAGCCACCAAAGCCAAGTTCTGGCTCCCCCGAGGTTCAAGGGCCGCGTAGCCCCCGCCCCCACTCGGGGAGCCCAAGCGCCGGGGCGGGCGTGAGGGAGGGAGGGCTTCGCGGACGCGGTCGGGTGACGCTGGCCGGGGGCGGAGTCTGAGGTCGGGGGCGGGGCCGGGGGGGCTCTGCGACCCGCGAAGCCACCTTTCAGGAGCCTTTGTGAAATCCAGGCCAAATCCCGTGAAACGGGCCCCCGAAGACCCTCCAGAAGGCAGGCTGTTGAAAACATGCCGTTTTCGTGGCAAAATAGGTCTCTTCTAAGGAGAACGGTACTGTTCAATCACAAAGTACATTTTGTCCAGAAGCTTAAACTGTGTCTAGCAAGTCCCTTTGGGTTTAGGGCCTTGAATGAAGGAGGGATGTTTTGGCTGGCTTAAAAAAATCACTTGGTGACTTACTTTTAGTTTTCAAGTCCATGATTAGGTTTTGCCCACTAAAAGAGACATTTTTTACCCGTGAAGGGGTGACGTTTGTTAGTTCCCCGCTAACCGTTCAGACATGAAGGTGTGTGACCAGCCAAAGTTAGGATGTGTGGCTCAAAAAATAACTAAGAGTGAGGTAGAAAGAATTCCCCCCCCTCTTTTAAGCTTAAAAAAACTAATCATAAGTTTAAATTACAAAAAAAGTAAGCGTGTATGTATTCAGACTTAACAGCAAAAGATAAACTTGGTTTTTGTCCATCCTGCTCCCCTGGGATGATCACTTAACATTTAGTGGGCTTACTTCTATTGAGACCTTTAAAAATGTGTTTTCTTGGGCTTCCCTGGTGGCGGGGTGGTTGAGAGTCCGCCTGCCGATGCAGGGGACGCGGGTTCGTGCCCCGGTCCGGGAAGATCCCACGTGCCGCGGAGCGGCTGGGCCCGTGAGCCATGGCCGCTGAGCCTGCGCGTCCGGAGCCTGTGCTCCGCAACGGGAGAGGCCACAACAGTGAGGCCCGTGTACCGCAAAAAAAAAAAAAAATGTTTTCTTTTTCTGCTAATTTTCTTGTAACTGGTTGACCAGGTTGAGCGCAGTATCTAGAAACTGGCTGGCTGGCTGGCTGCCACCGTTAAGCCCCAAATCCAGTTGTAGTCATTTGATTCCTTTTCTCTGCCCAGTGCTTCGCCAGAGCCGCAAATGCAGCAAAGTTAACTGAGCTTCACTTTCTTTTTGTGCCTGTGGCCTCTCTTACAGATATGCCTAGGAGCAGTGAGAATCATAAAGGTAGAAAGAGAAAAGAAAACCAAAGAATTGCTTAATGAAACCTTTTTTTTTTTCCTGAAATGAAACTGTCTCCCAAACTATCACATTTAGTTAGGCCTGAAAATTCTCAGTGAGAAGATCATCCGAGGCCATGTGATCTTCAGGTCGTCCAGCTGTAAAGTGGAAAACGTAGAGGGGCAGTGACTTGCCTGAGGTCAGTGGCTCTGTGCTGACATCACAGTGAGCTGCCAGGTCTCTTGAACCCACCTCCTACTCCAGTGCTCTTGCCTGTTGCCTATGAAAACGTTTCGGATACCCTGGATCCAGCTGTAAGATGTTTTTGAGGTGCTTTTCTGGGGAGTGTCACTCATTAGATAAACCTTTGTGTTTTTGCTCAAACCTGACATTCTAAAAGCTTTGAGGATGCCGATGAAAAAACTAATCGGTAGCCAATCTAAGAAGGAAATGGAAAATTTTGTTCAAGTCAGACTGAGGATTATAACCCGGAGACAGCCTCTCAGAGAGCTCTGAGAACTGCTCTGAAGAGGTAACGGGGGGGCCCAAATATATGTGATTGTTGCACAGGGGGTGCGTGCAGTCGAGCTCACATCTCAGCAGAAGGTGGCTGCTAGTCATGAGGAATGACTTCTTAGTTAATGCTCTTAGTGCCTTTCTAAGTGTGGGGAGGTGCAAGAATAAACAATTTCTGCAGAGAATATAATCTCTCTCTGAGGGTCAGTTCTGTCATTTTTCTGAGGGCACAGAGTACTTCATCCTGATCTTTGCCCTGAATTCCTTTCAGGGTGTATACTGTAAGTCAGCGACTACAGTGGCTAATGATTGGATTCTTGTTGAACTGGATAGTGGGCAGGATTCTTTATTCTGCAGTCCCTGCCCTTTTGGTTGTAATTTCAGCCAAGGTTTGGGAGGCATTTCGTGACCAGTCTGTCCCACTGCGTTAAGAATGCTCATTCCCAGGTCAGGGGAGGATTTTGTTGATAGGCCACTCAGTGTGCTGTTAGTGGACTAGGCCCTGTTAACAGTAGCGAAAAGCCTCTGGACCACCTATCTTAGTAGTCTGTTATGCTCCAGGAAAAGTTTCCTTCTTTTTTTAAAAAAAAATTTTTTTTAATTATTTATTTTTGGCTGCATTGGGTCTTTATTGCTGTGCTCCGGCTTTCTCTAGTTGTGGCGAGCAGGGGCTACTCTTCGTTGCGGTGCGCGGGCTTCTCGTTGCTGTGGCTTCTCTTATTGCAGAGCACGGGCTCTAGGCACGCAGGCTTCAGTAGTTGTGGCACACGGACTCGGTAGTTGTGGCTCGTGGGCTCTAGAGCGCAGGCTCAGTAGTTGTGGCGCCTGGGCTTACTTGCTCCGCGGCATGTGGGATCTTCCCGGACCAGGGCTCAAACCTGTGTCCCCTGCATTGGCGGGGGGGGTCTTTAACACCGCGGCCCCAGGGAAACCCCAAAGGTTCCTTCTTGTTGCTTCTTCCCATATCTAGAGCTATACTATTATAATCGTTGGTCTTATAGAACTATAAGTTTGGTCAATCATTTCAAGTTGGCTAATCATCATTAATTTTATTGGAGGCTTAGTCACACCCTTGGTAATGCAAGAAACAGTAATCTTGTAAAATAGGCAGAATACTGGTAATATAGCTAGTGACATTAATAAGATCGTAAGTAAGTATTTAAGCTAAGAACTTCCATTAGGTTTGGCCCAGTATCACCCCAGGTCGTCTGACCAGTCTGTTCTGGGCCAGCTGCTGTCTTTAAGGGAAATAATATACTGGCATTGTATGTGAAGTTCACCAAAGATGTCTTCAAGTGCAAGGTGAGTGAGTGGTGGGTCATTGTGACCCCTAACAGGATTGGGAAAGGAGTTACATGGTTGGCTCCGGAAGAAGAAAACTTGGTCTTTATGGTTGAGCAGGTATTTCTGTCCTTGGGGAGGTCTGCTTAACACATAATGCAGATGTGCGATGCCTGCCAGAGGGGAGGGAGGAGGCCAAATGGGCAGAGAAAAATTTTATGTTTAAATTTTTCTTGTCTTGCCTTAAAATATGAATTTTTATTTCATCAAGGATGTTTTGTTTGTTTTCTCCAGGAATCAGTGGTCTTGGAAGACACAGCTTTCCTTTTGGTTTGGTGGACCTTTTAAAATAATGTTGTATGGTGTGATACACTGCCTCAGTCCTGTTTTCTGGAATAAAATGTAGTTATGGAATGAGTTTAACAAGGAGAAAAGAGGTGATTTAGGATATGGGAAAGTGGGTGATGCCTAGCTTTAAAAAAAAGGCAAAAGAGGTAGTTCAAGTGGGGAAAGATATACACTTGGTTGAAATTCAGTGGCCCTCCATAGCCAGTCCATGTACAGGTTCTGGCTGTCACGTGTTCCTGATCCATCTCTCCAGCCCCGGCTCTTTGCTGGGTGCCCGCCTCAGCGCAGCCCATCCCGTCCGTCCCACGCTTGACCCTTCTGCCCCTCCCCACCCTGGAATATGTTTCTCCTGCTTCTTTTCTTTGAGTTATTAACAGCAGCTGGCTGGTGCCTCAGGGTTATTTCTCACCCTTTGCATTGGCTCAGAAAGCCCTCCTCAGCACTGGGTGGCAACTAAACCCTAGTGAACTGCTCTTGTGCCCACACCTCCGGTCTGCCCCAGGCCCGCTGTCCTTGCTTAGACCCTGTAACAGGAGGCACCTGTGGATATCCGTGTGCTTTGGGTGGCCACCTCCCCTCCATTCTATATCCCATTGCCAGGGATTTCTCAAATATCCTGACTCCTTTGTTTAAAAGTTTACTGTGGCATCCTGTAGCTGGAGAATAAAATCCAAACTTGTTTGCATGGCTTATACTTGGGGCCCAGCCTTAATTTTCCAGGGTGGTTCTTTTTTTGTTGCTGTTTTAAAATCATTCCTTTCCCCTAACCAGCAGCAACTAACAGTGAGCTAGTTACACTTGTTCTTGCACTTCTTGAATGAGCTTTGTGTTTTCAGTCTCCAGACCTTTCTTTGCTCCTACACTCTGCCTGGCAGCCTGGTGTCTGCCTTTTTTTTTTTTTTTTAAATAAATTTATTTATTTATTTAATTTTTGGCTGCGTTGGGTCCTTGTTGCTGCACATGGGCTTTCTTTTAGTTGCGGTGACCAGGGGCTACTCTTTGTTGCGGTGTGTGGGCTTCTCATTGCGGTGGCTTCTCTTGCTGCGGAGCACCGGCTCTAGGCGCGCGGGCTTAGTTGCTCCGCGGCATGTGGGATCTTCCTGGACCAGGGCTCCAACCTGTGTCCCTTACACCAGCAGGCGGATTCTTAACCACTGCGCCACCAGGGAAACCCCCTGGTGTCTGCTTTTAAAATACCTCCTTCGAGGCCTAACTTAGAGAGCCAGAGAGAATTAGTTTCTTCCTCGTTTAGGTTTCTTCCATAGCACTTCATGCATACACACCTTTATGTCACAGCACTTACCACATTGTGTGTGTTCATTCGTTCCAGTCTGTTAGATTGAATTCCTAGAGGGCATGTCGTGTTCATCTTTGTATCTCCAGTAGTAGAAGAGTGCCTGACTTTAGCACCTGGATTTTAGCTTAAATTGGCTTCTTTGCTGTCCTCCTAATGTGATGATAGGGCTCTTTGTAATCAGACTACTGGTTGCCTGAGTCCCTCCAGCTATGAGTGGTATAGGGAAAGATAAAAATTACCGTAACATGAAAATTGTCATTAATGTACTGACCACTTGGAAATTTTGTCCATGCCCGGACTTCACAGCTGAACACTAGCTTCTGTCTCTGTCCGTCAAATCAGTGTTCGTTATTATCACGCTCATTGCTGGTGGATAGAACAGTCACAGTGAGTTGTGAAATGAAATTGTAAATCTTGCAAAAGATGCAAGATATCATGAAGTTTGATGAAAGAAATGTTTGTGGACTATTAAAGTTTTACACACATCTCCCCACAGACCCACTACGAGTTGAGAAATGATAGGATAGATGGTACCATGGGCCCTTCAAAATCAGATCATTTAAGTATCAAAAGACAGAGAGGGCCTTGAAAAGACTGGCAAAGTCCTCAGCTGTGTTTGCAAAAGTATACAGTAAAAGTCAAAGAAGGAGTGAATTGTGCTTTATGGTGCTATCTTAAAGGGTTTTGGAAAAATTATGCCAAAACTCCCTACTTGATTTCCTTTATATGTACCTAGTTACTTTGATAATCTAAATTATGTTACATGTAAAGACATAAATAATACTGTTTCATTTTTCAAGATAAAGTTTCATTTACACTTTGTTTTTACTACACACTGAAAATTTGGTCCCTCAAGGGGCCTTACTTCTTTTTTAAAAAAAATTAATAAACTTAACTTTTTTTAGAGCAGTTTTAGATTCACAACCAAATTGGGCAGAAAGTACAGAGTTCCCATTATACCCCCCTCCCCCCACAGCCTCTCACTGTTGACCTCATTCTTCTCCTGCAGTGGTACATTTGTCACAGTCCACGAACCTACACTGACACATCATTATCACCCAAAGTCCACAGTTTACATTAGGGTTCACTCTTGGCGGTATACCTTGTACAGGTTTGGACAAATGTATAATGATGTGTACTATATCCACCATTGTAGGATCCTACAGAATAGCCTTGTGGCCCAAAAAGTCCTCTGTCCTCTGCCGATTTATCCCTCCCTCCCCTCAAACCCTGATCTTTTTAGTGTCTCCATAGTTTTGCCTTTTCTAGAATGTCATATGGTTGGAATCATACAGTATAGCCTTTTCAGATTGTCTTCTTTCATTTAATAATATGCATTTAAGTTTGCTCCGTGTCTTTTCATGGCTTGATAGTATATTTTGTTTTAGTGCTGAATCATATTCCATTGTATGGGTGTACCACGGTTTATCCATTTGCCTGCTGAAGGATATCTTTTTTTTTTTAAGTCTTTACTGAATTTGTTACAGTATTGCTTCTGTTCTATGTTTTGGTTTTTTGGCCTCAAGGCATGTGGCATCTTAGCTCCCCGACAAGGGATCAAACATGTACCCCCTGCATTGGAAGGTGAAATCTTAACCACTGGACCGCCAGAGAAGTCCCTGAAGGATGTCTTGATTGCTTCCAAGTTTTGACAGGAATACAGCTGTTATGAACATCTGTGTGCAGGTTTTTCTCTGGACATGTATTCAGTTCATTTGGGTAAATACCAACACGCCCAGGTGCTGGATTATATGGTAAGAGTGTGTTTAGTTTGGTAAGAAACTGCCAAACCATCTTCCAAAGGGGCTGCACCATTTTGCATCGCCACCAGCAATGAATGAGTTCCTGTTGTTCCACATCCTCCAGCATTTGGTGTTGTCAGTATTCTGGGTTTTGGCCATTCTAGTAGGTGTGTAGTAGTATCTTGTTTTAATTTGTGATTCTCTAATGGCAAATGCTGTTGAGCATCTTTTCCTATGCTTACTTGCCATCTGTGTATCTTCCTTGCTCAGGTGGTTGCTTGGATCTTCCGCCCATTTTTTTTTTTGCGGTACGCGGGCCTCTCACTGTTGTGCCCTCTCCCGTTGCAGAGCACAGGCTCCAGACGCGCAGGCTCAGCAGCCATGGCTCACGGGCCCAGCAGCTCCACGGCACATGGGATCCTCCCGGACCGGGGCACGAACCCGCGTCCCCTGCATCGGCAGGCGGACTCTCAACCACTGCGCCACCAGGGAAGCCCCCGGACACATTTTTGATTGTCACGATTTCGTGGTGGTGGTGGTGGTGGTATTACTGGCATCCAGTGGGTAGAGGGCAGGGATACTGCTCGACATCCTACAGTGCTCAGGACAGCACTTCCTCTCTATGCCCTGAATGTGGACAGTGCTGAGGTTGAGTAGCCTGGAGCAGAGGACTGAAGACCGAGCTTTTCTCTGCCCTGCACACTCTTTTTTTTTTAAAATAAATTTATTTATTTTATTGATTTTTGGCTGTGTTGGGTCTTTGTTGCTGTGCCCAGGCTTTCTCTAGTTGCGGCGAGCGGGGGCTATTCTTCATCGTGGTTCTTGGGCTTCTCATTGCGGTGGCTTCTCTTGTTGCAGAGCATGGGCTCTAGGCGCCTGGGCTTCAGCAGTTGCAGCATGCGGGCTTCAGTAGTTGTGGCACACGGGCTACCCTGCATTGGCAGGCGGGTTCTTAACCACTGTGCCCCCAGGGAAGCTGTCCCCCCCACTCTTTTTTTTTTTTTTTTGCTGTACACGGGCCTCTCACTGCTGTGGCCTCTCCCGTTGCGGAGCACAGGCTCTGGATGTGCAGGCTCAGCGGCCATGGCTCACGGGCCCAGCCACTCCACAGCATGTGGGATCTTCCCGGACCGGGGCACAAACCCGCGTCCCCCGCGTTGGCAGGCGGACTCTCAACCACTGCGCCACCAGGGAAGCCCCCACACACTCTTAAAGATTGATAATAAACAACTGACATTATCTCCTGTAATCTTCACAGACCCCTACTAGATACTCTTACACCATCTTACAGAGTAATTTGCCCAAGACCATGCAGCTGTCTGCAGAGCCAGCAGCCCACCTGGGACAAAGCCTGTTCTCGTAACTGTGCCTGTAGACTTGGTGTTGAGAGAGCTGGGAGTTGACACCTGTTCCTGATTACTGTGTATTATGCTGTCATTTTACTGAAGTGCTTTTTTCCCCCTGAGCTGTGGTCGTTTCAAGTTGAATTTTACATGGTTAGAAGAAATTTTGCAAAGGTCTCCTTTTTTCTTGTTTGTGCTCTAAATTCAGTAGCTATTTTGATATTACGCTGTCTTCTATTTTCCTTGCAGGCCCTGAACCTTAGGGAGACTAAGTCCTGTGTGTGCTGGGCTTTGCGCCATGTTACTTGTGGACAGTTTGCAGAGGTTTCAGTGGCTTTTTTGGTTTTCAGCAAAGTACAGTTGGTTAGGTGCAGACGAGAAATTTCCCATCTCGGTTTAGCAGGTGAAAACCTTTGTGTTAAAGGCTTCTCTGGAGCAGGCAGTGTCTCAGGTTTCTCGTTGTCTGAGCTGACGGACCTAGATGGACTCCTTTTCCAAATGGTTAAAAATACATAGATGTTTTTGATGGATGAATGGACGAGCAGAGTGTGGCATGTACCTGCAATCAGATGTTATTCAGCTTTGATAAAAAGGAGATTCTGACATGTTACAACATGGCTGAACCTGGAGGACTTTCTGCTAAGTGAAATAAGCCAGTCAAAAAAGACAAATATTGTATGATGTTACTGCTGTGAGGTCCCTAGAGAAGTCAGATTCATAGGGACACAGTATCCTGGTGGGTGCCCGGGGCTGGAGGATGGGGAACGGGGAGTTAGTGTTTAAAGGGCACGGAGTGTCAGCTTTATGGGATGAGCAGTCCTGGAGGTAGAAGATGGTGATGGTTGCACAGGAACGTGAATGTACTTCATGCCACTGAACTGTACACTTACCGATGTCTAAGAGGGCAAATCGTATGTTATGTGTGCTGCACCTCAACTTAAATATTGGGAAAGAAGTAATCTAGATGTTTGACGTGAGGAATGGCATATTTCAAGACCTTGGGTACTTCACCAACTTGTTGTATCACTACAGCATGCATTTTCCCCATGTAGAATGCTGTAGAATAAAACAGAAATCACCTCGTTAAGACCTGATAAGTCTACAAATAAAGGATACAAGCCATTTGTAAAGCCACTTGTATTAAATACATGTTGCTAAAATAAAAACTATGTTATACAGTAGACCACTATCTAGTGAAGTGATTTTACTCCAAAACTTAAAAAATTGTTTCTGTGGGGCAAAGAGAGTGCACACAATAGTGCAGAGGCTCTCCCCCCTGCATTCACTTTATCACTTGTAGTTAAAATTACCAACTACTTCCTGTCACACACTGAGTACTTGAAGCACAGGGTGTGACATTCCCAAGTGCCCAGGACCTGCCCCGTGTAGACCAGCTTCCTGCTGCCGTGTTAAAGTGACACACAGCACAGCACGAATGGACCACATCTACTGGACTGTTCGGCCTTATCGTTGACTTGGATTTGACCACCTTTCTACACATGGAGTATATTTTCAATCTATGAGAACTTTTCAGAGCAAGCAAACTTGAATGATAGTTTTTATAGCCAACACCTGCCAGTAGCATTTGGTGTTTTTCACAAGGTGGATGAACAGTCTGGGAGGATTTGTGAAGCGGCCAGGAACCAAAATGCCATCTTGCCCTGCGGCTTCGTGGCTGGAGAGGGAGTGATGAGGGAAGGGCCGTGCCGTGGTCCCACCCTGAGGACTGAGCCTTAGAAGGTGGGGAGCTGGAAGGATAGTTTTTACAGTTGCTGTGGCCCAGCCACCTTCCTTTGCTTCCCTGCGTTACGGTTGAGTCCTCTCTGTATTTGAGTGGGGAGCCCTCTTGCCACCTCTGACCTCCTGGGTAAAGTACAGCTGTGCCATAAATGGTGAGCTGATAGACCTTTAAGTCAGGGCTGATAGACCTTTAAGTCAGGAGTGTTTCCTCATTTGCCTCGTGGTGGGGAAATGTTCATTTTCTTCTCCCTCCTTGAAAATCTCCACTGCCGTTAAGTCTGGAAATTAACTGTACTTTATCCCAAATGTGAGAGTAACCTGTTTGAATTGTAGTGACCTGTTAGCAAGTTAAGAGGATCTTGATTGATTTTCTGCCTTACCAGGGTTTTGGGGTTTGTCCTGTGTTTAGGTAACATGTAAATTTCCCCAAGATGCTTCACTGTCTAACACAGTCGACTTCTGTTGGAAAGGATTACGCTTCAGGTTCTGGAACAGTGGGGCTAACGTAGAAAAAGATGAGTTGGGGGAGGAGAGAATCAACTTGCCTAAACCTAGAACTGCCTCTAAAGTTGAAGGTTGGAAAAGTCACCAAGAAACAAATTGATCATTACTATTATAGATTGATATCAGTGAAAAACATTTTGGCTTCTTAAAGGGCTCAGTCAGGCAGTTCAGGGCTGAAAATGAGGCCTGGGCCTAAAAATCCTGAAACGTACACAGGGTATTATCTGTTATGTGACTAGAGTAAAGAAATTAGCAGGAAAGTTTCAATTAACTGGAGCCCAAGTTACTAAACATTTTCCTTAATTTTTTTAAAGAGAAAGTGTGAAAATAAGAAAAAGCAATATTACTCTAAGCATTAAGAACGTTCCCTGGCCTGCCTTGGAAGCCATTCACATCTGAGTTCCTCTGTGTGTGTCTGAACCTCCCTAGCACTCTGTAGTGATATTTCATGTTCAGAATAAGGGCCCCAGGCCAGTGAGGGGCTCGAAACATGAACAGGTACATCACATTTGCCACCCTATATTTAAGGCAGGAATGGAGGGAGGTACAAAGAGGTTTTAGATTTTCCGCAAGAGTGTTTTATTTGTTAGCCTCTAATTATCTTGTGGTTAGGATGGTACTTCATACCGACCTGATGATTAACCAGGAAATCAGTTGAGTGGGATAGCTCCCTCCTTGAGCATTCATTCCTTTTATTTGTGAAGGGATTACAGAGGACAGTTGGAAAAAAAACAAGGGTTATTTTCGCTCATTTTGTTAAAGAAAAAAAATCTTTGAGTAGATAATCAGTGTACTGGCTTTAAGATTCAAACATTACGAAAGGGTGTCTTTCTCCCACCTCTGACCCCGGCGCCTCTCCCTAGAAGCAAGCACTTCCGGAGAGATGTCATGCATACATTAGTATATGTGGGTGTATTCGTTTCTTCAGCAAACACAGAGCTGCAATGTGCTAGGCCCTGTGCGAGGGGCTGAGAATGTGTAGCTTCCCCTCCCTCTTTAATACTTAACAGTAGATCACTTTTTTTGCACTAAAAGCAGCACTGTAAAGATGTTAAAAAAAAAAAAAAAAAGCAGCACTGTGTCTTGGAGACTGTTTTGTATTGGTATTTATTGAGCTACCTTATTCTTTTGAATAGCCATATAGTGTTATATTTTAATTGAAATAACATTTTGATCTTTTCAGGACAGTTTGAATGCCAAAACTTCTGCTTTGTTAAGTTAATCATGGTAATAAAAGATTCCATTCATTAAGTGCTCACTCTTGCCAGGTACTACGTTAATCCGGGCAGTGAGCCTCAGGGAGAGGAATTTTTTTTTTTTTTTAAGATGAAAGTTACTTTAATTTATTTTTATTTATTTATTTATTTTTGGCTGTGTTGGGTCTTCGTTTCTGTGCGAGGGTTTTCTCTAGTTGGCGGCGAGCGGGGGCCACTCTTCATCGTGGTGCGTGGGCCTTTCACTGTCGTGGCCTCTCTTGTCGCATGGCACAGGCTCCAGATGCGCAGGCTCAGTAGTTGTGGCTCACGGGCCTAGTTGCTCCGCGGCATGTGGGATCTTCCCAGACCAGGGCTTGAACCCGTGTCCCTTGCATTGGCAGGCAGATTCTCAACCACTGCACCACCAGGGAAGCCCCAAGGGAGAGGAATTCTTAACCCCAGGGGCTCAGAGAGGCTGAGTAGCTTGCCAGGAGTTAAAGTGTTAATAAGTGGTGACTCCTGTCTAGTTCTAACACAGTATGATGGTTATTTCAGCTAGTCACTCAGGTGTGCACTTCAGTTTAGGCAGAGATAACATACACCTGTCTCTATTTTTGCCCAGATTTTTTGTGATAAGCAGTTCTCTACGATAGTACCTATTGCTTGCAAGGTATGTGCAAAAGTATCCTGAGAGTATGATGTCTGGCAAGGACTTCAAATGACCTTGAGCGTGTTGACGAGTCCTGTATTTTAGGTAAGTAATAAAGTCAAGTGGCATATCTCCCCTGAGGTCCAGTCAGTGCTCCCATGGGTTAGAAACCTCTGCAGGCAGGCATCCTGTCACAGTCCAGAGCCAAGTGACATTCATATAGACGAGTCATGTGGAGAAGGCAGGGGTCCCCACAGGTGTCTGACCTTTTCAGGGACCCTGTTTTACTGATGAGAACTGCGAACAGACCTGGTTTGTGAGTCACCCTTTGTCCGTTTTGGACTGTGAATAAGGGTGAGTAGGATTCTGTAGGGGGTATACATACGATGGCAGATAATTAATGCCTGAAGTTACGGTTGTGGCCTTTTACTGCTCTCCCCTGCACATAGGCTACTGGAAATTTCATCTCTTCCGAGTCTTCCTCTCTTAGTTTTCCTGCGTTGCGTTTGGCCTGCCAGCGCAGGGGTGGAATTCAGGATGCTGCACTAAAGAGTACTGTGGAAGCCACCTGGTTCAGAGATGTTCACAACTACTGAAGCATAATTTTAAAACTTTGAAAAGTCCAGAGATTATGAACAGCACTGAAGTGAGCCAATCGGCAGGAGGAGGGCAAAGGGCACGAGAGGCCAGCGTTGGCAAACCTTCCCTCCCCAGGCTTTATTCTGGAATCTTTTCTCTTGATGGTTTTGACAATGGCCTGGATGGTGGAAGGTGCCTGAGCTGTGGAAACCAGGTAGTGGGAGAGTGGAGGAGAAGGCGGTGGGCTGTGTGTGTGTGTGTGAGCCCTCCCTGACAGGCCTCAAAATGGGGGGCTGCGGGAGTAGGCCACAGAAAGATATGTGGGGAGGAGAAAAAGAAGTGTATGGCCAGGACCAGAGGGAAGCACCTTTGGTTGTGCTGGTGGGGGACAGGTGCCACCTCCAAATAGAGTTATAGGTAGGTGTGGGAAGCTGGAAACCCAGTGTAACCACAGAGGTTTCCTGAAACTCGGTAACTTCTCTCATTCCAAAGTCCTTAGTAATGCTTCTTCTTTTTCCAGATCCTAAAATCAGAGGCATCTTTTTGAGGGCTTGATTTCTCCTAGGGTCTAGCAGTTTCATTGGAAGTGTTCACTACTTGGGAGCACATTTTAATCAAATGGTGATTGCCGTGGATCATACACACAGAGCTTAATATTAAGAGGACGGTCATTCATAGGTTCAAATAAATCAATGAATGGTCGATTTAATAAACTAAGGCAAGTTATCACTGGTTTAGAAAGGAAAAAAACAGCATTATTGAGATGTAATTCACGTAATATAGAATTCACCCTTTTAAATGGTACAGTTCAGTGTTTTTTAGTAATTTTACAGAGTTATACGGCGATCACTGCTGTTTTTTCAGAACACTTTCATCACCTCAGAATGAATCCCTGTACCATTAGTGTTCTCTTCCTGTTCTCCGCTCTCCCTAGCTCCTGGCAACCACTGATCTACTTACTTTTTTTTTTTTTTTTTTTTTTTTTTTTTTTTTTTTTTGATCTACTTACTTTTTATGGATCTGTCTCTTCTGGACATTTCATATAGATGGACTCATACAACATGCATGGCCTTTTGTGACCAGTTTCTCTCACTTAGCATCATGTTTTCTAGGTTTATCTGTGTGTAGCATGTATTGGTACTTCATTCCTTTTTATGGCTGAATAATATTTCATTGCTTGATATACTGCAGTTTATTCATTCATTAATTGATGGACATTTGGATTCTTCCCCTTTTTTGGCTATTATAAACATTTGTGTTCAGTGTTTGTGAGGACATATGTTTTCATTTCTCTTGGGTATCTGTCTAGGAGTGAAATTGCTGGGTCATTTTGTAACTCAACATTTAACTTTTTGAAGATGTCACTGATCTTTTGAGCCCTCTGTCAGAGGATCTCCACAGACCCCAACAAATATCCCTATTGAGTTTGAGAGGAAATTGGACAAGATTATTGTTGCTTTGACCCATTGTGATCTTCTTACCAGCGCCTTTTTTTTTTTTTTTTGGGGTACACGGGCCTTGCCCTATTGTGGCCCCTCCCGTTGCAGAGCGCAGGCTCAGCGGCCATGGCTTACGGGCCCAGCCGCTCCGCGGCACATGGGATCTTCCCGGACCAGGGCACGAACCCGTGTCCCCTGCATCGGCAGGCGGACTCTCAACCACTGCGCCACCAGGGAAGCCCTTACCAGCGCCTTTTTTCCCCTTGCTTCCAGTGATCTTGGTTTTATACATATACTAAATTACCAACTGATTTTTGAGAAGAGTTCATTATAGTATATGCTGGTGATTGTGTATTAGATGCCATAAAGTTTTATGTGAAACAACCTCTCTTTATTAAAAATTACAAACATTTATAAAGTAGTAAAGAATATAATTTTGAAAATAATAAAATAGCTTTATCAAATCTGAACATTTGGCTTCGGGTTCCCTTCTTTTGCCCAGAGGTAACCACCATTTTGCATTGGTGTTAAAATTCTGTTTCATTCTGAAATAAGATTCTGATCTTTAGAACAGAATTTTGAAGTCTTTTATAACCTGTGTATTTGGTCTAAGTGCTGAAACATTAGAGCATTTTTTGTGACAGGTGTACTTGTAGTAGGGTGGTTCACTTATGGGGGGTTAATAATCCTGTGAGTCATGGAGCCTTTGGTTCATGTTTGACCGCAGGTAACCAGTTGTCATCTAGACTTCTATTTTAAGAAGACCTTTCACACCAGGAAGGCGTGATGATATTTCCTGCTGCGAGGAACTTTGAGAGGAAGTAGCATCAAATGCCAGATCTTAGTTTCGTGGAGTGGTTTTTGTTTTGAAATGATTTTGTGGAATTTTTCAGGGTTCTTTTAAAATTAATTGCAATCGGGCTTCCCTGGTGGCGCAGTGGTTGGGAATCCACCTGCCAATGCAGGGGACACGGGTTCGAGCCCCGGTCCGGGAGGATCCCACATGCCACGGAGCAACTAAGCCCGTGCACCACAACTACTGAGCCTGAGCTCTAGAACCTTCGAGCCACAGCTCCTGAAGCCCGCGTGCCTAGAGCCTGTGCTCCGCAACAGGAGAGGCCACTGCAGTGAGAAGCCTGCGTACAGCAACGAAGACCCAACACAGCCATAAATTGATTAATTAATTAAAAAATAAAAAGGGAAATCTCTTTTTAAAAAATATAAATAAATAAATAAAATCACAATCAATATGATGCCAACTGTGACAGTTTCTTTGGCCCGTTTCTGGATCAACTAAAATTTTAGATTATCTGCTGTTTTACATCTTCCAGTTTTCTTTTCTCCTCTTAATGATTAGTGCAGTTAATTGTATCGCTTCATTTGAGGTGGGTAAAGAATTGACATTTATCAGTTTGGGGGGAAGTTACTTAGCATAGAATCACTAAGGTGTACATCAAGAAATCCATTTAAATAAAGTTGCTAACTTTCAGTATGTTTCATAGTTCATTTTCCTTAACTATTTTTCCCTTATTGATGTACTTACAAATATTCCCTTTGCAATAATTTTTTAACTTTAAAATATTTCATGCCATTTGTTAACTTTATGTGTATCTTGAAGCATTAAAAAATTTCATTATCTTCACTAGCAGTTTAATGTTTTAAAAAAATATATTTTTGATAATATCAAGTTTTAATTGATTAAAAAACAGGTCAAACGAGATATGAGACAGGAGTTCTGACACCACTGACAGGTGAGGAGTGAACCGGTGTGGCTCTGTTTTAGGACACTTTGGCAGTAGGCATCAAGAAATTTTAAAATGGTAGTGCCCTTTGGTCCAGAAAACCCAGCTTTAAAGGATCTCCTCAAGATTTACGCAATCTTGTGCATAAAGATCAACATATAGGTATACATTTGTAGAGTTGTGTGTAGAAGTAAAAAATAATGGGAAAACTCTGTCTTTAGCATTAGGCAGTTGGTTAAACCATGCTGTATCTTTAAGGTGAAATTCCATGCACAATTAAAAATGATGTTTTTAATGCTGAATTGAGGGAAAATGCTCATAATATAAGTGGAAAATGAACTTTGTAGAGCAGTATATTCACCATGATCCCTTTTTTTTTTTTTTTTTTTTTTGGG
>NW_020173674.1:5082014-5108322 GCF_003031525.2 Neophocaena asiaeorientalis asiaeorientalis
GGACTCTCAACCATTGTGCCACCAGGGAAGCCCCATGATCCCAATTTTAATAAAAAGAAAGAAATTGGGAAAAGGAGCTTAGGAAAATGACAAGAAAAAATATATACTACAGTGTTCAAAGTGGTTATATTTGAATAATAGAATTTGGGAAAGTACTTGTCTTTTTTATTTTTGGGGGAGTCTTTCAGATTCATGGGGGGTCTTTCAGATTCATGTACACACAACTTTTTGGAACCTGGCTTTTAAAATCCGAAAGTCAAACAATTTAATACATGTTAAGGCCGCCTACTGTAGTTGCTTTAACAACTGATAAACTTAATTGAGTTTGAAAAAATACGCCAGGTCACCCAGGTTCTTCGTCACTTGTGGTGTGTAGGTGATCTTGAATGTGCCAAGAGCAGCACAGCACTACCAAGAACTGCTTTGTGGCTCTGTTTTCACAAATCCATTTTCTTCAGCATATAAACCAGTTAGCCTTTTGGTTCTTCAGTTTGCAGTTGGTTCTTTGTTTTTGCATGGTTTCTTTTCAAATATCCTTTATGTTCTATGTGTGTTGTCATTTGATGAGTCAAATTATTCTCAATTGTAAGTCAATTCTTGATAATCTGTATATCAACAGAAATTGAAATTATGATTTTCGCATCTCATCAGCAGTCTGTAAAAGCAGCTCTGTATTCTGCTCGTTATTCCCTTGGTACTGTTTGAGGGACCTGTGGGTGAGGATTAGGGACGCACACTCAGCTGGATCCCTAGGGCACTGGTTAAAATTCCCGCCAGCAATGACTTCTCTTTTCAGTGTCCTACCTGCCATGGCTTGCTTACGTATGTTGAATATGAAATAAATACGTTATTCTCATCTTATTTGATATTTTGCTTATGTGAGTATCTCTGTGTCTCCTTAATTTAATTATGACATGTATGTTTATTATGAAGATCTTCTGCCACATGGTAAAAAGGTTGAACTTTCAGACTTCTTTGGAATCCTTGAGCGTTCCTGGGGTTTTACTTGGAAGGATATTCTTGACAAATCCCATGGTAAATTGGCTGTTGTATTTCTGCTGTCATTCTGTGGCATATCTTCCCATCGTATCTTCTTCCTAGTCATATTATTTAGCTCATTAGTGTCTGACATTTTTCTAGGTGTTTTCTGACAGTTTGGGTCATCTGTGACAATGACATTGTTTCATTTATTTTGATTGTCGCTTAAAAATCATCCATGTTTTACTTCTTTCCACTAAGGCCTATTGGGTGAGCGGCTACAGATAATACAAGAGATGAAGGATTTCCAGGTTGTGGGCTTCTTGGTGGCCAAGCCGACCTGCTTTCCTTCTTTGGGACTCGGGATAAACTGAATCGAGTTACACAGCTCAGAACAGTAGTTTATCTGTTTGCTCTTGCCGTGGACCGAGCTTTCGAGAGTATGTGACAGGAAGGAAAACTAGGGCTTTTAACTGATGTCATGCCTGTCCTGTTGCTTGGTAGCCAGAAGCCCGTGCTGGCTGTGCCTGGCTGTGGCAGGCCCTCGTGACAAGCCATGCACTTGGGGCGTGGGCCTGAGTGGAGGGGAAAGGAGAAGGCTGCCCTTCTGTTTCTGCGCCTGCCTGCTTCCCGTGTCTTCCTGAGCTGGGGTGGACAGCTAGCTTGCCTCCTGGGAAAGTAGGTCCTTATTCCTGGCAGAGGTTCCCAGATGCCATGATTGCTTTTCTTTAAATAAGCTGTTGAAAAATATTATTTAAAATGACTTTTATTTACATCTGTGAAACGTCGTTTCTGTAGAAGCACATACAAGTTTCACTGGTGAAGAAAAATGAGATTTTTTTCTTCCTTTCTAAACCATTGAGATATAGTTCACATATCACATAGTTCACCTGCTTAAATTGTAGGATTCAGTGGTTTTTAGTATATGGGTTTTTTTTTTTTTTTTGGCCATGCAGCATGTGGGATCTTAGGTCCCCCACCAGGGATTGAACCCGCATCCCCTGCATTGGAAGCTCAGAGTCTTAACCAGTGGACTGCCAGGTAAGTTCCAGCATAGGGTTTTTAATATATCCATAGGTGTGTGCAGCCATCACCACAGTCAATAGAACAATTTCATACCTCGAGAGGAAACCCTGTCCCCTTTAGCCCCCTTCTGCCCTGACCCTAGGCACCCACTCTGCAGATTTCCTCGTTCCGGACATTTCATATGAATGGAATCATTTAATATCTGGTCTTTTGTTCTGGCTTCTTTCACTGAGCATGTTTTTAAGGTTCATCCATGTTGTAGCATGTGTCAGGACGTCATTCCTTTTTTAAAAATTGTGGTAAGGACTTCCCTGGTGGCGCAGTGGTTAAGAATCCGCCTGCCAACGCAGGGGACACGGGTTCGAGCCCTGGTCTGGGAAGATCCCACATGCCATGGAGCAACTAAGCCCATGCGCCACAACTACTGAGCCTGTGCTCTAGAGCCTGCGAGCCACAACTGCTGAAGCCCACATGCCTAGAGCCCATGCTCCACAGAAGCCACTGCAATGAGAGGCCCACGCACCACGACGAAGAGTGGCCCCCACTCGACACAACTAGAGAAAGCCCATGCACAGCAACGAAGACCCAACACAGCCACAAATAAATAAATAAATTAAAAAAAAAAATTGTGGTAAAATATGCATGGCATAAAATTTACCATTTTAACCATATTTAAGTGTATAGTTTAGTGGCATTAAGTCGGTCACGTTGTTCAACCATCTCCACTGTTGATCGCAAGAATGTTTTCGTCTTGCTAAACTGAACCTCTGTGCCCGTTAAACCGTAATTCCTCATCACTGCCGGTAACCCCTCTTTGAATTCATTAGCTTACTCCGAATCTGTTTTAGTTATTTTGTGTGTTTCCTGGAATGAGGTATGTCCTTTTGAAGTCTAGCCCTGCTGACAGCTTGAGTTTAGCCCTGTGAGACCTGTATAGAGGCATCTGATCTCCAGAACTGTAAGATAATAAATGTGTGTGTTTGTTTGTTTTTTTTAACTTTATCTATTTATTTATTTTTGGCTGTGTTGGGTCTTCATTGCTGCTCACGGGCTTTCTCTAGTTGTGGCGAGCGGGGGCTGCTCTTCCTTGCGGTGCGCGGGCTTCTCGTTGCCATGGCTTCTCTTGTTGCAGAGCACGGGCTTTAGGCGCACGAACTTCAGTAGTTGTGGCACGCAGGCTCAGTAGTTGTGGCTCGTGGGCTCTAGAGCTCAGGCTCAGTAGTTGTGGCGCATGGGCCTAGTTGCTCTGCGGCATGTGGGATCTTCCCGGACCAGGGCTCGAACCCGCGTCCCCCACATTGGCAGGCGGACTCTTAACCACTGCGCCACCAGGGAAGCCTTGTGTGTTGTTTAAAGCCACGAAGTTTGTGGTCGTGAGTGACAGCAGCCACAGGAACAGAGACATTTGTCTTAGGCAAGTTAGTACAGACCCGTCCTGACGTCGGGCTCCTGTGATGGATGGCGGTGCCCGCAGCACCACTGTGTGTCTGGCATGGCACGTGGTGCCCTCCTGCTTGTGTCCCGTCTCTCAGCATGAGGGTTAAAAGCAAGGATTCTGGAGCCAGATGCCGTCTTCCATTGTGGCTCTGCCACTTTCTTGCTTTGTTTCCTCCTCTGTGTGATGGAGGCAGTACTGGCACTGCCCTGTAGGTTGTCGGGAGGATGGAATGACCCCACCCTTGTTGCATGCTCAGGACGTTGCGGCCCCAGGGCTCCGTGACCTTGAGGTCTTACAGTGACTAGATTTAAGTGCTGCTCCTTTACAGAGGAGTGCATTTTTGAGGGTCACAGAGGTTTAGCAGCGTGCCCAAGATTACACAGCTAGTAAGTGCAGGACTAGGGTTTGAATCGGCTCCCTGGCTCTGAAGCCTGTGGCTTTTCTTTTACATGATGCCCTCCCCCAGGAAGAGGGGACTGTCCCTTGGGGAGCTTACAGTCTAAATTAGAGAGCCAAGGCTGACCGCCAGCCTATTAGAGAACGATATAAGATGGTCAGTTACCAAATGTAACAGGGAGGAATTTGGAGAAGGGAGGTTCTGGAAGAGTGCTGTGGGTCATTGTCATTTTCAGAAAATCTCTATTGAGCATCCACCATCTGGGGCCACTGGGCCTTGAGAATTGAAGTTAGACGTGACCCCTGTCTTCAGGAGCTAGCAGGGAAGACAGCAAAAGATTGTTGAGGAGGTTGGACTTGGAACTTGGTTGTTTCTTTTTTGTTTGTTTTGTGTTTTTGCGGTACGCAGGCCTCTCACTGTTGTGGCCTCTCCCGTTGCGGAGCACAGGCTCCTGACGCGCAGGCTCAGCGGCCATGGCTCACGGACCTAGCCGTTCCGCGGCATGTGGGATCTTCCCGGACCAGGGCACGAACCCGTGTCCCCTGCATCGGCAGGTGGACTCTCAACCACTGCGCCACCAGGGAAGCCCTTGGAACTTGGTTTTAAACAGTAGGTAGTTTTTATTTTTTTATAAACTTATTTTATTCATTTATTTTTGGCTGTGTCGGGTCTTTGTTGCTGCGCGCGGGCTTTCTCTAGTTGCGACGAGCGGGGGCTACTCTTCGTTGTGGTGTGTGGGCTTCTCATTGCGGAACATGGGCTCTAGGCGCACGGGCTTCAGCAGTTGTGGCACATGGGCTCTAGAGCGCAGGCTCAGCAGTTGTGGCGCACAGCCTTAGTTGCTCCGCGGCATGTGAGATCTTCCTGGACCAGGGCTCGAACCCGTGTCACCTGCATTGGCAGGCGGATTCTTAACCACTGTGCCACCAGGGAAGCCCAGTAGGTAGTTTTTAGATGGCAGAGAAGAGTGAGGAGTTTCCAGACTGGAAGAACAGGAGTAAGTGGATGTGGTGACACTGTATCAGTTACTACTAGGTTTAGCTGCTTATAACAGAGGACCCCAGAGTCACAGTGGTTAAATAACATAGAAATTGATTTCCGTTGTACATTAAAGAGGTCCAGGAGAAGCCAGGCTGAGCAGGTGTGGCGGCTTCACGGCTTGGTGGAGATGCAGACTCCTTTCAGCTAACTGCTCTGCTCTGCTATTGCTAGGATGTGGCCGTTAATCTCGTGATCTAAGAAGCTGCTGAAGCTCTGGCCACATGTGCTAGTTAGGATCCTAGCAAGAAAATGGAAACACTACTAGGTATTTCAGCAGCCATAGAGGATTTAATATAGGGAATTGGGTGAACAGGCGGTGGAGAACCAAAAAAGCAAAAAGGGAACAGAATTGATTAAAATAAGGAATACTAAGTGTGCAGGAAGCAGGCTCCTGGGGCTGGGGGACAAGGGAAGAGGTTGGGGTGATCAGAACCTGGAATTTGAGAGGAGGAGCCCACAGAGTTGGGATCCCGACCTCCAAGGAGAGGGCACTGCTTGGCTATTGCTGGGGACCCTGAGGCTGGTGCTGGGGTCGCCCAAAGAAGTGAGGATGGGAACGGGCGGGTTGCTGCCGCAGCACGCGGGCAGGAGCGGCCGGCAGACACGTCTGCCGCCAGAACCTGATGAATGGGAGCAGCTGATAAAGGAGGTTTGTCATCGGCAGAGTCCCAGCCCAGCATCACAGCAGAACTGGAGTGGGAATTTGGAGCCCAGAGGCAGTAGCTTAGCCCTGACCCACCACTGTCTCCTCGGTCCACACAGCAGGATGGATGGGGAAGAGGGGGCAAGCGCATGAGCATGTCTGACGTTGATTCCCCAAAAGCCACATGGACACTTCCTTGACATTTTATCTGCCAGGACTTGGTCGCACAGGCCCGGCCAGCTGTAGAGGCAGCTGGTAAGTAGAGTCCTGACGCGAGTCACGTTGCTGCCTGAGCACAGCCCAGGTTCTCTAACCCAGGAGGGTGGGCGTGTCTGCCGCAGGGGTGGAACTCTGAGCATTTTTGTGGCACCGTTAATGCAGCAGCGTTAACAACCTCCAGATAAAACATTCTCCCTGTTATCTTTCTTCCTCACACAAAATGAACTCTGTCTCTCGGACCCTTTTTTGACGGTGCTTGTCACCGTGTGCTCGGGATCCCTGTCTGACTGGGCGTGTGACGATGCAGTGTAGGTTCGTATTTAGCCTCACTTTGGGGAACGTAGCTTCACTAAGACTGTCAGTGGGTAGAACAGGGAAAGAGGCTGCTGGCTTCTGTGACTGGGGGATGTCGTTCTAGGAAGCTGTGGTCCACCTTGCTGATAACGTTTTCTCCACAAGTTGCGCCTATACTGCCGTGTGATGTTGATGCACCTGACAGGCAGGTGTAGACTCAGGGTTTGCTGAAGCATCTGGTTCAGACATTGTCCCATGATTTTGAATTCTGTCTTACAGTTTTATGTGTGCCTTCTTCATTGGAGCGGAAGTTGCTCAAGGGCAGGGACCAGAGCCTGTTTCATTGTTGTGTTACCCGAGCTTCCAGCGTGGTGCTTTGCTTATGTAATAGTTCCCTGCAGTTCACTGACTGTCTATGAATAGGATTGGGGGACTCTGAAGTCTACTACAGATGAGGTGCCTCTGGTCTCGAATTCCTAATTGTACAGTATTTTGTGTTCATTTAACTCCAATCCCTGCATTAACTAACCACCCTCTGCACCTAATCATTTCCAACCCAGGCAGGTGATTTGTCCCCAAGGCTATGCTTTCCTGTTTAAGTGTCCCCTGTAACTTGTTGCTTGTCTTTGGTAGTCACAGTAGAAGGTTTAGGGTATTGAGAGCTCTGAGAGCTCCAGTAATTGTTAGTTATTAGAGCTCTCAGAGCGCCAGTAATTGTTAATGTTGCAAATTTTTTGAAAAGGCTGTTAGGCAAACCTGGTTGAGAAGGGGTGGATCTTTCCACTTCAAGTGGAAAGTCCTGTAGGAGATGGTTTAAGTATTGCCCCAAGAGTTTAACCTGGCAGTGATGGGTATATGATGGGAATTTTGGATCATACGTGAATGTGGGCTGGAAGGGAGGCATCTGGGATTCCCCTGCATTCCCAGGGCTGAAGAGGGTCTCCTCGCTCCTTGTCACTCTCTGAGGCAGATGCCACATGCAATTATAAAAACTCCCCCCATTGCTGTCCTAGAAGAAAAGATCCGGAATTTGCCTGTTTTTAACGTGACTCGTGGAATTGATCTGAGAACTGCGGAGTTAATCATTTATGTTGCTAGTCTCCTGAGAGATTAAATGAAGACTTAGGTGAGGACAGTTCTTGTGGGATGGAGCCTGACTTCTCACCCACACGCGATTTAGCTTGCTTTCAAAATACAGATCCTTACGGTCCTCTTGTTTCTGACAGAGGTGGCCTCAGTAACATGCTGTTCCAGTGCTCCTTACCCGACACTCTGGCCACCGTTGGTGACGAGCCTCGGAAGGTGCTCCTGCGGCTGTACGGTGCAATTCTAAAGATGGTGAGTTCCTCGGCTGCTTGGGGATGGGAGGGGCCTGGTCACAGTTCTCATCCTCTTCCCTGATTACCTGGGAAGAGACTTAAAATATGTTAGTGGTGGTGTAAGAGCTATTTAAATATATTGCTTTTGCTTTAATTGGGCTGCACAACTTGGTTTTTTGTTTCTATTCTAAGTAAATTCTGTCTTTACTTAACTATTTGTTAGTAAACTAGTACAGATACATCCAGCTTTATATCCAGAGGAAGTACAATGTTGGTTAAATCTTTAATAGTTTTGGATAATGCTTGGATTTTCCACACACTGAAATTTTCAGCTCAGACTTAGGTTGTAAAATTCGAATGTGGGGAAAGATCATCAGAAAGGGTTTACAGGATAGTCCCAGTGGAAAAGTATGAGCTCAGTGAAGCCGGATTCATTAACTACCTCCCTTTGAGATTTCTTTAAAACTTTGAATTTGTTAGATTCGTAATCTTTCTAAATTTTTATATTACTTAAATAATTGAATCTTTCAGTTAAAGTACCTTATTTGTTGAATTGTCTTAACCAGTTATAGGATATCCCAAATGTCTGGATTTAAAAAAAAAGCTATACCATGAATTTATCATTTTACTGACCACACATATAATATGTGTATGTTTCTGTGGTAGAATTTTGATACCCATTTAAATCTTCCTTGGAAGGGCCCATTTTGATCTTCATGAAATGGAGAATAGTTTTCTGACTCAGTTTTTTTTTTTAAAAGACTAGTCTCTTTCAGCTCAGTCGAAAAAGCAGGTCATGTCCATATCCTTGATGATTTGATTATATGTTTAGAAATATTAAAGTTAAAATTGGCGCTCTGGATATTAACTCATTTAAAAACATTGTCATGATGTGACTGAACCTTTTCATTGGGTAATTTTCCCTTAACCCTGTCCAGCTGTGAGAGTGGTTAGGGTCTGAGGTTAGGAACAAGCTAGTGTGTCTGAGGAAACCCGAGGCCACTTTGGCATTAGGTTCACGTGCTGACTCACGGCCGACCCTGCCCCCTGACTGACAGTGTACAAGCAGAACAGGGTCTGTGCTTACCATGCAGTCCAGTTTTTTATTTAATCAAGTTGCAGTTTCAGAGCAGTTCTTGAACTATACCCAATTAATGTCCTTTTGGGACTTTTAATGAAATCAACCTTCAGCCATTATTTTCTCTGAGGACTTTCTGTAACAATTAAGTCCCATTTCTGCCCATTCGTTTCGTGTGCTTTCATTTAAGCAACCCTTTAAAAATACTTTAATAACTAGCTGCTGGAATTGCATGCGATATGAGACTATTTAAGTCTGATTTATGGAGCCTTTGTTTCTATTTCAACTTAAATAGGAGCGCTTTCAGTGTGCACGGTGCGCTCCTAGGCCGGGGGCAGGCCCTGTGCCCTGAGAGCAGCAGAGACCTATGGAGGTGAGGGGATGCTCTGATGCATGCTGTCCAGGACGCCGGTCACCAGCCACTTGCGGCCCTCATATGCCTGAAAAGTGGCAAGTGCAGCCAAGGAATGGAGTTTTAAATTTTACGTAATTTTACTTAATTTAAATTGCAGTGGTTACATGGAGCTGGTGGCTGCTGCGTTGGCTGGCACGTGTGCCCTGTTAAGGACAGCTAACTTAGTAACAGCCGGCTGCAACGCAGGCCGTGACCTTGCAGTTTTCTTTTCCCCTAATAAAGATTCACCATCAGTAGTTAATATTTTGTCCTTTTTGAAATTTTAGCAGTTTAGAATTATTACCTGACAGTACTTAAGTGCAATAGAAATGTCTGGAAATAGAATTTGAACAGAATTCGATGTCCCTATTTATTTTTAAGGGGAAAAAGACTTATTAGGTAACTCAGTAGAAAAATAGAGAAGAATTGAAGCCACTTAAAGTGGAATTAACTTTTACCAAACGAATGGATCAGAGTATGTCTTACATGCAGTTAATGGGGGAGGAGGGGTCAGCACTCTAGATTTAGCTTCTCAATTCTATTTTTACTAGGCTGTTAGTTTCCATTCCTGAAACTGCATCTGCTGATGAAGAGTAGAAGCTGTGCTTGAAAGCACATCGGTAGAAAGGGAAGCAAGTAGCTCATGCGATGGATAATGAGCAAACGTCTGACAGTCTCACAACTGACTCTGGCGACAAACTCATTTTTCTTAGAAAAAAGCTGTTCCTTTGCTTTATAGGTGGGACTCAATGTTTTCAATATAATTACTCAGTTGATTGAGTCCCTAGTTCAAGTACACTTTTTTTTTTTTTTTTTTTTTTTGCGGTACGCGGGCCTCTCACTGTTGTGGCCTCTCCCGTTGCGGAGCACAGGCTCCGGACGCGCAGACTCAGCGGCCGTGGCTCACGGGCCCAGGCCGCTCCGCGGCATGTGGGATCCTCCCGGACCGGGGCACGAACCCGTGTCCCCTGCATCGGCAGGCGGACTCTCAACCACTGCGCCACTAGGGAAGCCCTCAAGTACACTTTCTTGTTGAAGTTTGAACTTAGTAAAACCATGAAACCTACAGCCTCAAGTATTTTTGGTTCCCAAGTTCTTTGGGGTTTGGCAGGGGCACTCGCTGTCAGTTAGAGTTTCGGACATTAATGGCCATTTTAAACTGCTGGCCATTTGAATGAATACTTTGGCAACATGAGGAGGGGAAGAAATTCAGGAACTCCGAACAGGAACTTCAGTTTAAGTGAGAAGGAAAGTAAGGGGCCGAGACTAAGCAGTTAGTAAGACTCGAGGCCGATGGCAGTGCCGTGCGCTTTACAAGCTGAGCTCTCACGGTATGGTGCCAGGGATTTCACCAGAAATGGCCAAAACTGATAGTAACTTGCCAGGATTTGCATTAATTAAGAGATGTGGCTGAGCAACTATGGAACCCAAATAATAAGTCACATTACTTTCATAAATGCATGGATTGAAGACAGAAATATCATGCAAATCAAATGTTATGCTTTCCTTATTTTTGCCTCTACTTAGAGGAGAGCACACACACACATCCCTATACATGCATGTGCGTTTGTACAAATACAACTTGGTATTTCCTACATTGGCCATATACATGCAGTTGTCCCATCCTTCAAGGTGGATTAGAATGAGCTCCTTCCCTGAAACATGTTAATTGATGACTGCACATATGTATTTTCTCAGAATGTTTAGCTGTTCTGCTTAATTACATGATAGACTGGTTTAGTTTAGTATGTCCCTTCTTTCCCTTTCTCCTCCTCATTCCAGCTTTGGAATTTTTTACCTCTGTGAGAATCAAATATTATGTAGCAGTATTTTTTTGATTTATATTTACAAGTATCTTGGTTTAAAATAACGAGATGCTTCTCGACTTTCATGTTTTTCTTCATCTTGGTGTTGCGAGATGTCTGACTTCCTTTATTTCCATAGCAGCCCTGAAATGACTGCTATCTGGTGCAGTTCACTAAGGGTTAAGTAGCAGAAGGCCAAGGTAAAACCTCCTGGTTGGGTTTAAGGCCCACAGTTCTGTCCCACAAACAGCTATCTCTGCCACCCCCCTCCATTCATTTCTGTATAAGATGAGACATAAGCAGACTTCCCAGCTGTACCCTGGATGTTTTGTTTAGGATTTGTGTTAATTTTAGGGCGTATGGAAAGTCCTGTGTTGGACAAGGGGGAAAATGGGTCCTTTTGAGAATAAAACAAGGTAAGACACACACAGCTTCGAAAAACTGCCACACCACACGATATTATTTGCAGGAGACTATTAAACATAAAAATATTGGTGTGATCTTAAAACAGTGAATGTCAGTAGAATTCAGTGTCTATTTCACATAGGCCAGCCTTAACTTTAATGACAAGGAGGTTATTCTCATTAGTTGCATAGACGATGGAAACCGAATTCAACTATAAAATTACCCGTGACTAAGGCAGGTAGGATAGCTCGGTAGAAGTTTTGAGAAGTACTGGTTTATCCTTTGCCATTGTGGAAAGAGATATAATTGCTAGAAGAGAGCTTGAAACGATAAAATTAGCTGTCAATGTAACTTGATTTTTTTCCTTTCTGGTACTGGGAAGGAACATGAGCTCTGCATCGTCCAGTAGCAGCCTTTTCCCAGAAGCAAGTTTGGCTGATTACAAATAACCAGTTTGCTTATTTATCATGAATTGTGGAAGACACAAATGTCAGTACGTATTGTTCTTTCAATGTAACCTGTGCCAGTTGGCGGAAGTCTCAGAGGGGGCTTTGTCCCTGCCTCTGTCAGAACAGTGACTGTGTCGAGCCAGTCCCTTCTCTGCATGAATGGAGAGATTTGGCCTCACCGTTTTGAACGGTCTCACAGGCATGAACGTTTATAATACACCAGCGATCTCTCGAGTGCTGTCTGGGAAAATTTTGTTTTTGTTCTTTGAGTAGTAGAAGGCTAATATTAGTGTTTGTTGAAGTACTAACCATAATTAAATGAAAGGCATCAAGGCACAACGCAGATATGTATCAGTGACTCAAAAGAGTACCGTTTGGGACACAGTCTTTTCTGAATCCAGAAAACAAAACGTCTTCTTCCCTGTTTTCTCTTAACCCCAGTTTAATTAAAAATTCAGTCACGATAAATTACAGAGCAGCCTACAGATAGTTGGCAGTAAACTCTTGGCTACTGAGAAGCTGTCTGCTTTGCAGCACTTCCGTCTGGAGCTGAGACGGCATGGCTGCCGCTCCCCACGCAGAGCCCCGCTCCGTCCCGAGAGGCTGAGCACATGTCCCTGCTAACTGAACACGGTGCATTCGATTTTTTTTCTCATTGTATTAGGTCATCATGACCTAATTTACTCTGGTTTTAAAAACTCCCCTTGTATGTGTTGAGCATGGTGTAATTATACCTATTTCTAAGGCAGTCAAAACCTCCCTCTCAGAAGTGAAACATGTTTCTAGCATTGCGTGTTCCCATTTGGTCTAACCTAGTATTTCTTCCATTAATACTCTCCAAAGATAGTTGCCAAATTACAACCTACAGTGGTACCACCTTCCGTACCTGCTTTGGTGCCTTCTTTTGATAACTAAATAAACCACAAACTACTGTGTCTAATTTTGACGTATGCAAAGTGTCTTTGTCTTGCTGGTCTTAAATGTTTGGGCTTTAGAGCATGAAGCCAATACAGATTTCTGGTCCCTGGAACGCTGGTGTGACCGCAGCCCGCCCTCTTGGGAAGGAATGTCTTTGTGTTGGGTGGCGTGAAGGGCGTTGGGGGTAATGTACCACTTTAGCTGTATGTGCATGTGTTCTCTGCTGCAGGCTTGTCCATGCGATCGTGCCTGGAGCACTCTGGTTTCCAGGTGACAGACACGATTCACGGTATAGTATGAGTCCTCTGAAGTTGGAGCATTCTCTACAGCTTTAATTTCTTTCTTTTAGTTCTTGGTTTCAAGAAATGTTTTTTAAAAACAAAGTTGTAATGCTTATGTTAAGTAGCACCAGCTACAGTCTGTGCTTGCTTAAAGAGGTACAGTAGTTAAGATTTCAGAATGTTGAATATATCACTTTGGGTTTTTTGTTTTTTGGTTTTTCTTTTTTTTTTTTTTTTTGGTCCAAAGCAGATCAGACCCTTTCTTCTGTTTCCTCAGTAGAAAATGACAAACATTTCGTAATTTTAGAAATTTATGGGCCTCAACTTGAAAGTTCATTTGAAGTATTTAGCTGCTTCTTCCTTCATACCACTTTCAGCCTTAAGGAAATGCCATGTACATATTGATATGTTGGTTAGAGTTAGAAACTTCCTTCTCTGTCCTAATCATTTAGTGTCCTTCTCCCCCACCCTGTGCCTTTATGAAGCTCAGCAGTGCTGATCTGATGTGGAAGGACACAGGCTGGAGAAGCGAAGGCCCTCTTCCTGGACACGTGTTGCTTACAAGTCAACCCTTGGGGTGCTCATGCCAAAGGAACTCAGAAGCCTTTGGAGTCTTGGGGCCTCAGGTTACCCTGGATCAGACCTCAATTTTGAGAAGGTCCTGAAAGGCGCCTTCTTTACCTAGACTTCCACTCACCTGTCTTTCTCCTAGTTCACGTCTGCCTAGAGCCTTTTAGACATTCTAGTCTCCTCTTGATGTTCATCAAGACATCCGATTTTGTGAAGTTCAGCAGGGTCACATTGTCTTAGATTTGGTCCTTGGGCAGATCGAACGTACTCTAGAAAAACGTTAGGAATCATTTGTCTCTTTAAATTCTCGTAATCCATATGTGTTCACTAGGTAGTCACATAAGCTATACTTTAAATCATTGCATTGTCATCTCACATTTTAATGTGTTCTATAAAATATTTTCAGAAAAGGCTGTAAGAAGCCATGAAAGCAGTAAATGCAGAATGTTTTCATGGAGATGAGGAAGCCAGAAGGTTAGGGTCTGTGATATTGAGAAGAAAACTTGAGAAGAACCACATGACTGCTGTGCATTCTAGGGAGTCAGGATTCTCACCCTTTCCTGCCCCAGCTCACCTGAGAGGTGGCACACAGTCCGATCGATGGTTAACAGGGATGGTGACAGGTGTGGCCCCCTCGTTGAGAGCCTCTTCTCTCGTAGAGAGTCGACGTGGTCAGATAACCAGGGGGGATCTTAGAATCTTCAGAGCCACAGGCAGTATAGTCAGGAAGCCCGTGTCACTCCAGGGCCAGACGAGCATCACAGCTACTGAACATTCAGGCTAGTGCAGCCCATCCTGTTACTCTCAGGATAAACACTGATAGTCTGGAGTCCCTCGGGACTCAACTCAGGAGGTTAATCTCAAGTTAGTGGAGAGATGGATGATTTTCCTAGACCAGATCTTAGATGCCCTAGAAGTTGAATCTAGCTAACATTTGGATTATTCTTTCTTAATCACTCATTTCTAGATCCCAAAGCACTTTATCAAGGCTGCAACCAACTTACTCCTGTTTTAAAAGAGCCTTTATCTCCACACAGCTACACATACACAGACTAGGGAAAATGAAGATGCTGCTTTGTTTCATCTCACAAATGTGGTTTTATTAAAGTAGTTTAATCATAAAACTAGTTCCCTCAGCATTAGCAGAATCTTTTGTTAAGAACTGGCCAAGCGATGAGGGTTTATTTGGCTTAAACGCATTTAAAGAAATAAGCCTGTTATACTGTGGAATATCAGGTAACTTACTTTTTTCAGAGTCTTTTTTAAAGTACAAAAACCTCTAAAAGCCTCTAAATGAAATTTTGCCAGAAAAGTAACATTTGAAACCTTGTACCAAATATATTTATTGTAAAAGTAACATATACTTTTAAACACTTTTTAAAGTATAGGCATATGTAAAGTAAGAAGTCAGAATCCTCTACGCTCTCATCTTACTGCCTTAGCTCAGGGGTCCGCAACCCCCGGGCCGCAGACCAGTACTGTCAGGAACCGAACCGGGCCGCACAGCAGGAGGTGTGCCCTGCCACCCCGCCATCGCTCCCCGTCGCTCACATTACCCCTGAACCATCCCTCCCACCCCCGGTCCGTGGAAATATCGTCTTCCACGAAACCGGTCCCTGGTACCAAAGAGGTTGGGGACCGTTGGCCCTAGCTAATAGAGTTCAGGCTTTTAGGAATTTAGGTTTTAAATTTACAAGTGCTTGGTCAATTACAGATCTGTTTCCTCTTTTGAACTCTTCTATAACTTTAAAACAAAATACCAGCCACACCCCCTTTATTATTGTTACCACTTTAGCCTATTTGCTACAGCACAGCTAATGAATACATGGGTTATAGTGAATACTTGTAGATTCTCTTGAAAACCAAGCCCAGAATCGGAAGGAAAGAATGAGGAAGATGGGAGGAAGCCAGCGGCGGTATATTTTTATTACCGTTGGGTGTCTTCTTTTTTGTTTTTATGACATCTTCGTAGCATACGATTCACTTATTGATTTAAGCGTACCATTCATTGGTTTTTAGTATATTCACAGAGCTGGGCGTTGTCTTAAGCATGTGGGATACATTCTGACTTCTTAGGTCTTGAAGTTTCAGCGTTTATTTTTAAAAACATTTTATTATGGAGAATTTCAGATGCACACAAAAGTAGACCAGAAGAGCATAATGAACCCCAGGTACCCAGTATCCATCTTTCTCTCTGACCAGCTTTCTTTCCTCTTTACCTTCATTCATTCTCTAGGGTTATTCCAGACATTGTCCTATTTCTTCCATGACTGTTTCAGTCTGTACCTATATAAGCTGATTTTAAAAAAACATGACATTAATGTTCACATTAAAATTTTTAATAATTATTTAATATTAAATAACCAGCTAGTGTCCAAATTTCTAATAAATGTTAAAAATTTTTACCTTTATTTTATAACTTATTGAAAGCTAAGTTTTATTAATGTACAAATTAGTTGGTGAAGAATTTGGAGTCATGTTAAATACTTGTACAATATGTTTTAATATCTGCTTCAAATAAATTTGTGCCTCTGAAATAAAATCCCACAGATTCCAAGTTACATTTTACCTTCTTTCGTCCTGGACAAAGCAGTCCTCGGACTCTCTCTCGGCCACTCTCTCTTGTTGGCTTACCTCTGCAGGAGGCTGCTTCTCTCACCTTTCCGTGAATATTCAGTCCGCTTGGTTGGCGATTTCCTAGTCTTGCCCTTCTTACCTGTAGGACTGAGGGAACCTGAACATTCTGTACTGAGGAAACAGAACAGAGGGCTGGGTGTGGCAGAAGTCCATCTTGCCTTCCTGGTGGTGCTCTGATGGGATAAGTAATGCATTCCCTTGGGGGTGGAATGGGGTGGGCAGGGGTGGGGAAATGATTAATAGAATTCATTTCTACCTAACAGCGCTGATATGTTAAAAAGGAATGGCCTCGGAAGCAAGCCAACTTGTAACTTGGATGAGGTGACTTGCTGGCTTTGAGAGCACCATTAGACAAGGGAAAGGGAACTTCTGCTGGCTAAATAACCCCCTAACTGTGTCTCCCTAAGAAGATACAGTTCAAGTAATAACAGCACAGGAATAACCATAGTCATCTAGAATTTTGTGCAGGTCAAATCCCGTTACAACAAATTTCAGTAGGATATCCAAATTCCTTGTTTGTCTTTTCCTACGAAGTATCAAAATAAAGAAAAATACATATACATATATATACAGTATATCAGATTATAGAACTTTTTTTGTTCTTAACTGTCTTTGGGGAGAAAAAGCACAAGGATTTAATATTTGGGGGACATTTCAGCCCCATCGGACATTCTGACTGACACTGTTGCCAGTTCCCCCACTACTGGGATCACAGATGTAAGTCTGCCCATCGCCCTTGGCTGCTCCTTGAGCTTCCAAGCGCAGGAGTGTTTATTTAGTTGTGCAGGCCACAAAGTGTAGTGAGCACCAGGGTTTGCTGGGGAGACCAACAATAAAGAAAAGATGGAGTCCCTATTCACTAGGAACTTGTAGGCCGCTGGGAGGGAGCAGCTAAGGTGTAGGTCTACGGCCGCCCGTGGTGCGGTCAGGAGGGTATTTTGGAGTTAAGGAAGGAGTGGCGCTTTCATGGTACCTAGGTACTCCTCCCGAGGGTTTTTATCACACCCTACGTCAAGCCATCAGCAAGAGTCTAAAAGTATTTCTGTAGTATTTTCATTTTGTAGCTTTCATTGTAACGGGATTTAACCTGTAGCATCTTTTCATCAGAGAAATGCAGATTGCACAAATGAAAACATCATATATCCCCCATTTGTACTTTCTGTACTTTGTACAAAGTGTACTTAACTGTGTGTTAAAGGTATTATTGAGTATGTCTAAGTGCAGACCTTTTGCAGATAACTTCATATGAACGTGGATATTTACTTTGTTTACTTTTATTTCGAGTAAACTAGAACATGTACTGTTTATACAAAACATTAAATGTCCGTGGGATGTCATTTCCGTGTATGATGGATGGGAGCTGTCGCTTTAAACCACGCAGGTGTTTTGAATGATGCTAGAGTAGCTGGCGGTGCTTAACGTGGCATTTTTTTTCCTGTCCACACTTTCTGCCCTTGGTACAGGTATTTTTGATAAAGCTGTGGAATGGAAAGGTATGTTTTTCCTGGGATGTTCAAGAATCTTTTACCTTAACATTTTTAAAGAGCTTCCCTTATGGGCTTCTGTGTCTGACGTAAGCAGACTTAGTTTAATTTTAACAAACAACATCTTTCTAGGGGCAATATTTGAGTATAAAATTTTGACAGGACACGTTTGAAGGTTTTTAAAGCACTTGGGGTGGGAGGTTGCTTTTAAAAGATAAGATCTACCATGAAGAAAGGATGTGGCCAGAGAGTTGCTTATGGTAGTTCGTGGTGGAGGTGTGTTATTGACTCAATCCTGGTTACCGATAATTTGCAATTTCATTGAGGAGAGTGATGAAAGTATCTCTCAATACGTTAGCATACGAAATAAGTTTGGGCCTTTATTAAACTGGCACAGGCCTCCCTCGGGTGGAGGAAGACTCCACGCTGAGCTAGTGGTGCCCTGATGATCAGGCTCGGCCGCGCAGACTGGGCGCCAGGCTTCCTGCCCACACAGGGCACCCTTGTCCACCCTGTGCTGACCTCGGCGGCCGCGAGCCCATGTGCGCCCCCTGCCCTTGCAGGACAGCACCCTCCTGGGGCTGGTGTTGCCTCAAAAGACCCACCTGGCTAAACAAGCTAAGCCAGCCCAGCGCTTATCTTGAGGAGGCCTGATTGGGAGAGCAGCCTCCACTGACTTTCCTCCAGCAATGAAATTGTGAAAAGGTACTCGGGATGGTGGTGAGACTCACAGCTGTGTGGTCTCGACAGCACATCCCTTTTCTCGTAAAGAAATGAAGTGCTTCCTCAGGTGTTGGTCCTAGTGTGGGACACTGGTGGTGCATTTAGACTGCGCTGAGAAACACTCGCTAAAGATCTGTCATGTTTTGTAAACCGTGACTGTTCTGATGGTTGCAAAGTTAGTGTCTGCTCAGTGTTCCCCATCTCACTGGAAGTGTTTGCTTTTTCTCATTCGTAGCGGTCCTGTAATAAGGAGGGATCCGAACAAGCTCAGAAAGACAATGAATTTCAAGTAAGTAATTCAGTCCATTCTGCATTTGTGTGAGGTGTGAGCTGGTGGTGAGCAGCCTTGCCCCGCTGCTCTGGCAGTGCCCCTTCCTGCCCTGGAGTCCTGCTGTGTGTCCCAGAGGAGGGGCTCTGGGGGTACCGGGAGCTGCCACAGTGAGACCCAGCGAACAGTCTGTGTTCCATTTCCTACTGAGGGTGTAGGGAGTGGACTTGGTGCCTTTAGGGTGATCTGAACAGCATTTGGGCTGCTAGGAGGTGGCGGCTTGGGGTGACCTGCGTGCGTGATACTCTGATGTGGAGGCAGTCTGTCGCTGCCCAGGTGTCTCAGTGGCTGCCCTTCCCCGGGGTGGGCAGGAGTGTTTTTCCCTCTGCGTGGTGCCCGGCTCCCGAAGGCTTCTTCCTAAATATGAGATTTCACTCAGAAATGCGTATATTCAGGAGAGCTTGAGGTCCAGAGCACCTGCCCCCTCTTTGAGGCTCAGAGGTGGGGCGTCTGGAGTCGTGATCTCCACACTCCAGGGAGTGAACAACTTCTGAGCACACTCCCCTGGTGTGTGGAGGTTTGTGTATAACGGGGGGAGTGTGTGGGTGTGCGTGTGTAGTAATATCAACACACGTAAATACACTGGTTTTACTAATTGTATACGAATTATTAAAGTGATCAAGAAATAGAAATGTAGAAGAGGTGAGAGCATATAAAGGAATGAAAGCGCTGCTGTTCTTTCCTCGCAGTTCCGTGGGTGTTTTGCATGGGCCCTGCTCCGGAGACCGTGGTCTAGAGGATCTGGAATGTGTGCTCTCTGGGGTGACGCTGACTGAGAAGCTGTCAGTGGGAGGTGACTGACATTCTGTCTTCAGCCTCCTGGGCCCTTTGTGTGTAGACTTTCGTCATTCCTGGGAGTTGAAGCTGTCGGGTCACTAGGACCTCCACGACGCTAAATCTGAAGTGTGTTTCCAGCTCTCGTTTTATCTGGACTTCTTAGCAGCGAAGGCGGCCAGGACACAGGGACACGAAGTAAAGGCCCCTCGTTTCCTGCACCCCTCCTTGCCTCCTTTGTGGGCTCAGTCTGCGATTGTCTTAAGTACTCAGAGTCCCCAGGCCTGAGGCCCTATTTCCACCCCCCGCCTTACCAGGCCACCTGATCCAAAGCTGGTCCTTGCATTTCTCCTAGGGGCCAAGGGTCTGCAGCTCCTCCAGCCCACAGCCCTGCTTGGAACTAACACTAGCTGCTACCCGTCTCCTGGGGTGTCTCACCAGGTCCAAGACCGAACCCATACTCTCCCCACCCCTCCAAACAGCAAAATCTAAATCTGGCCTTTCTGGGCAGGCCGGGAAGCAGGGAGTCACCTTCTGTACCCTTGTCCCCTCACCCCCGTGTCCCATCCACAAGTCTGTTGGTGGTTTTCCTTTGAACCATATCTTGGATCTGTCTACTTTCTCTCCCATCTGGACTGTGCTGCCTAGTCCAAGCTGCCACCAGCTCCTCCCTGGGCTTCCGCTTCCACTCTTATTTCCTGCAGACCATCCCTTCGTCTTTGCCAGAGCCAGCTTTTGAACTGCTCATCCCATCGCGTCAGCCTCTTGCTTACAATCCTTCGGTGGTGGCTCTCTGCCCTGGTCCCGGTTAGGTGGGCTTTATCCTGCCAGGTCCCGGCAGCCTGACCCCCGCCGAGCTTCCTGGTCTCATCTCACAGCGCCCTGCCCCTTCCCTGCTCGCCAGCCGAGTGGCCCTAAGCTGTGTGGTTTCCTTCCTGCCACGGGGCCTTTGCAGGTGCTGCTGCTTTGGCTGGAATGCTCTGCTCTTCAATCCGCACCATTCCCCCCACTGCTACTTACAATTGGGATCTCGGCTCCCAGGTTCCTTCCACAGGGAGCCCCTTCCTGCTCTCTCATCTAGGTTTGCTCCTCCATTCGTGCTCCGACAGCACCGAGTGCCTCACCTTTGCACTTTCCGTGACTGTAAGTTTCCGTACTACGTGTTAATGTCTGCCTGTTCTTACGGGATTCTAAACTCAGGGCGGGGTCCCGCAGCTTGTGCGCACTCTTCTGTCCCTTCCGCTCGTTAGTCCAACGCGCCCTCGCCGCCGGGGACCCGCGTCACTGCCACGCCTCCTCCTCCTCCTGCGCCGGCTGGATCTCTGCTCGGGGCCCAGCAGGCAACAGTAGTAGGTGCTGTGATTTTGTTTTTGATCCTCTGCATCAGAAGGTGGGCAGTTGGCTGTCAGAATGGGGAAGGTGGTTTGTGTTCCTTGAGCCTCTTTGAATGGCCAGTCTCCTCCAGCGGGAGGCCTGGCTCCATTCCCGTTTGTGGTGCTAAGCCTCGGGAGGGGCCAGCGAGTCTGGTGGGCTCATCTCCCTGGCCTGCGCTGCGTGTGTCTCACCTTCTTTGCGCTTTGGCCTCCCCTCCCCACCAGAGAAATGCTGTTACGTCTTCTCAGGAGGGTCATAATCTCGATATTATTGCTGGACTTTTTAAAGGAGGAAAACCACACAGATGAATTGAGAAGTCAGTCTAACCCTCCCCCAGCCCCCCACCCCGGCCCGGGTCTCCGTCTGACCCTGTCCCCGTTGCTCCCAGAGCCACTCTTGGTTCTGTCACCGACAACTTCTGTGTTGCCAAATCCAGGGCCCACTTTCCTCTGCCCCCTGTTCGCTGTCTCCACAGCGTCTGACACAGGACATGCTGTCGCCCGTCCTGACAGCAGGCATCTTCGCCTCCCGCACTACCGGCTGCCCCGGTTCCCCTCCTGCTGACCCGGCTACATCAGGGGGTGTTAGGTTGCCGTGTAAAATGGGTTTCTTGCTGTAGGCACAGTCGGTTGGAAACATTGCTGTAGGTGCTGGGCGTCCTCAGGCTCTGTGCTGCGCCTCTTCGGCCAGTTCGTTAGCTTTAACGCTGTCTGTACGCCGAGGACTTTGTATCTGGCCCAGACCCCGCGGCAGCCCCAGCAGCTTCTCTGGGCTGATTCGGTCCTCTTCTTCCTCGGTTCCTCTGCTCCGCGCATCGGCCCCTCCCAGGCCTTACTTTGCCCCCGTCAGGGTCACCGTATCTGCTTGGGGGTGGCCACCCCGTCACGCTCCGTCAGGATACCCTCTGCTCCTTCTCTGCGCTGCCCCGGTCTGCCGATGGCCCTGCTCGGTTCCGGCCGTTTCTGTCCCTGGAACACAGGCTCTGTCCGGGCAGCAGCCACGTGTGTCTTGTTCTTATTGTTTCCCTGGGGCTTAGCACATGCCGGGTACAGAGTATATGTCCAAGTTATATTTGGGGGGGTGAATATATGAATGAGTATTTCTGAAGCCATCGTGATTCGTTTCAAGTTGAGGTATGGAGCTGCTCTCCTGAAAAAGCAGGACCAGCCGTGGGTGGATGGTGGGGGCCGAGCCCGGGTGCTGCGGGCGGCGGACCGGGTCACGCCCTTGCGCCTGTGCTTCACTGAGCTCGCTTTCCTTGAGGGTTTGGAGACCTGAGGATACCTGCTGTCCTTCGTAACCTACCCATCTTTCTTGCTTGTGACTTGGCATTTTCTTTCATTTCCTTCCTCTCCAAATTCTTCCCTCCACACACCACCGCCCCTTCTCCCTACTGTGAATAAATATTGAACTGCAGTATCACAGAAGAACAAAGGTGTTTCTTGTCCACAGTGTGCAGAGCAGTGCTGAAGAGAATTGGAAAGTTCTTTAAGTCTCTTTCCATCTTCTCTCCACCATCCTGGCACCGGGTGGACCCTGCTCTGGAGGATCCTGGACAGTGTGGCTTTGGCCCCAGTACCAGTGATGGTGCCACGTGTGAAGTCAGCTCCCAGCAGACTTTGCGCTGCATGGGCACCACGCACACTTCCTGAAGTCATACTGTGGGTTAAATCTGTGTCTAGAACTAGACATTTCAGACGTAAAGGGCTATTTCGGATTGGCTGCACATGTGTGTCTTACATATGCCAACCCCAGTGCCCTCCAGCTTAGTCACTCTACACAGAAAAAGGTTGAAAAACCAAACTTTAATCCTGGCAAAATCCTGGCTCCGTAGGACAGAGGAGATCCCGATCCTACTCTTTGGAAACAGTTGGGGAGTGGGTTGGAGTTTTGAGGTGGGAGACCGTACAGAGGGCAAGGGGCTGCCAAGAGCCACTGCCCGCAAGTGGCCTGGTCTGGGCCGAGCCCGACACCTCCTCGTCCACGATGCCAGCCTCCGATCGCTCGGGCGGGCGGCAGCAGAGGGTTCGCTTCCCGTGGGGTGTCTCTGAGGCCGGAGTTGAGGTAAATGGGGCCAGCACTGACCGTACCTCCTGCCTGGGTTTGCTGTGAGGTCAGGTGAGTGAGTGAAAACATTTTGCCAGCTCAGTAGAGCTGTTAGGAATTCGTTCTCATTCTCTAAGCGTTTAAGAAATAAAACCCATCTGGTCGAATCCTCCTAAAATCCATTAACTAGATAGATCAGTGCTGTGTCTGGATTGTCGTTGTCTTAGTCTGCGCGGGCTGCCAGAAAAAGCCACCTGGGTTTATTCTTCATAGTTCTGGAGGCTGGAGGTCCAAGGGCAGGGTGCCAACACGGCCAGGTTCTGGTGACGGCCCCTTCCTGGCTTGTAGATGCCGTCTTCTACCTGTGTCCTTACGTGGCGGAGAGGGAGGCAGAGACTGAGAGAGAGGGAGAGAGGGCAGGCTCTCTGGGGACTCCTCTTATAGGGATACTGACCCCGTCAGGGCTCCACCCTCGTGGCTTCACCTAAATCCATCACCTCCCAAAGGCCCCATCTCCAAATAGCATCGCACTGGCAGTGAGGGCTTCAACCTCTGAATTTTGGGAGGACACAGTCCAGTTCATAGCAGTCATATGTACAGAACTGCAAATTAGTGAGTAGAGATTGGGCCTCACAAGGTGATGATGTTTAGATCATAATTGTGGAGATTATACAAGATGGTGGATGGATTACCAACAAACCCATTCTCCCCAAAATGTAAAAGTGACTGAATTACTTTTTACTTTAATGTGGCCCCAGGTCCTTTGGAAGTAGCTTTTCTCTTTTGCTTTTTGTTTTCTTCTCTCCAACTTTAGAATCCTGTCCCTGCCTGATGAGTTTGTCCTGCTAAGTCTCTCCATCATTTTGGTAAAATGAGTGTATTTTAAAGAGCTCTGTTTTATTGAGCAGTGAGATCCTGTCCCCACGGCCCCTTTCTGAACAAGGGGTGACCTAGAATCACCTGAGAGTGTTTCCAGACCACACCTGGTGCCCCTCCCGACACATTGACGTAGAAGCTCCATCTGTAGACGCTCCTTAAGACGCTTGGGTGCAGGGCTCCTTCCCGCCCTTCACCCCAACCGATGGAAACTCTTAAGCTGTAATTTCCTGCTTAAGGGAAGAGGACTAAGGAGTGGATTTGAATTGAGACCAAAAGGTGGATTTTGAAGGCAGAATGGCTCTAGATCCCACTTCGTTATTAGGAGTAACTAAAGGCGGAACGTAGGAGCGTCAAAGAGGTGTAGACAAGAAGACAAATGTTAAACGACAGAGGAGACTGGGGATAAGAGCAGAAAACCGAAACCTTGAGCGCCCTGTGCTAGGGTGCACTTTGGCATGGGCCCCGCACCTCGTGGGGGACCCCGCAGGCCAGTTTCATGGGCAGAGGGCCCTTTGAACCATTTTCTTTCCCTGGGCACTCTCGACCGAAAAGCAGATCAACCGTCACCAGAATGGATGGAATTGTTGTGACCTTTGATAAGATGCCAAGGGTGAGACTCATATGAGTTTTAAAATAAATAGAAGCGATAAAATATTGATACTGTTCTATTTTTGGAACCAGTGACCTAAATTCAACTTGAATTTTAAATCTCATCAATATAGTGTGATGTTTGCCAGCAGGGGTCCTGAAGTTTACAGACCTGTTTCTTCGCATTTAAAGTGGGGACAGTGGTAATAAAAACAACGATTGGTAAAAATAATAATGATGATGCTGCGCCATCAGGGTTGCTGTGGGAGTGGGCGAAACGGCTCGTGTGAAAGGACTGCCGATGCCTGGCTCGTGGTCCACACTCACTAACCGGCTGTGTGTTGCCATCTGTTTCAGGGCGCCGAGGCCATGGTTCTGGAGAGCGTTATGTTTGCCATCCTTGCAGAGAGGTCGCTGGGGCCAAAGCTCTTTGGCATCTTCCCCCAAGGCCGCCTGGAGCAGTTTATCCCGGTAAGATGTGCGGAAGGCTGGTCAGGTGATGGGAGCCACAGCGAGAAGACAGAGTCTGTCTCGTCACCGTCAGTGCAGGAGCCCAAGGCACTGTGGTCCGAAATAGTAAATGTGGCCTATGTTATCACAGAAGTAAAGAAAAACAAAATTTCTCTTGAATTTACATCAAAACCTCTGTCTTTCCTGCAAAGATACGTTCATCCATTCAGAACCATGCAGGCAGACCTTGTTTAACTGAGCTTCGCAGATGCTGGGTTTTTACAAATAGAAGGTCTGTGGTGGCCCTGCATTGTCAGACAATGGTTAGCATTTCTGAGCGATAAGATATTTTGTAATTAAGGTATGTACATTGTTTTTTGAGACATAATGTTATTGCCACTTAATAGACTGAAGTGTGGTGTAAACATTACTTTTGGACACGCTAGGAAACCAAAAAATTCACATGACTCGCTTTGTTGCGGTCGCTTTACTGTGCTGGTCTGGGACCGGACCCCCAGAATCTCCGAGGAGGCCTGTTTGTGAAACCTAACAACTTCCGGGCCTCGGTTATAGAACCTGCTGCAGGATGTGGCCCTGCCCGCACTGTGCCACGTGTCTGGTCTTTGCCCTGCGGGCCCCACCACTGTTCTTTCCCTTGTCTCCCACTGCCCCCGCCCCCTCACTTTAGGGTCTCCCCTGCCCTCATGTGCCTGTCAAGTTCCTTCACATTTCAAGGCCTTGCTCAGATCCTCTGTTTGCAGGACTGTTTTCCCTTCCCTGCTGTGCTGAGGCGTTGTTAGTGTTGTCCTAGCATCCGCCAGTGTGCCTCGTTTAGAGTTCTGTGTGCATAGCCCCCGCCCTGTGCCCTGTGCCCTGTGCCCTGAGCCCCAAACCCCGAAGAGGGCTTTAAGCCTCAAGAGTTCCCTACAAAGTTGAGTGTGGGGCAGCTCTGGGCCTCGTGACCGGCTTGTTTGGGTGGAGATGCCGAGCCTTGCTGGCCTGTGTTTCCGCTCGTGGAAGGGCACCCCTTCTTTTTTGGGGGGAGCACCCCTTCTTGAGCTCTGTGAGCTCCCTAAGGGCTAGGGGCTGCTGCCTTCATGTCTCGCCTCATGTGATGTCTTGGCCATGAGAGGCCTCGGTGTGCAGGGCCGCCCGGTACAGTCGTGCAGGCGGTGCAGAGCACAAGGACACCTGGCCGACAGGGTGCTCTGCTCGCCAGGCCTGTGTCCAGCGGGGGCTGGAGGGGGCGTGGTGCCCTCTTCTCGATCACACGTGGTGCCGTGTGTGCCAGCTGCCAGCCTGGGGCGTGTTTGAAGGAATGGATGTACCTCCCTATATGGAAGAGTCCTTTCAGTCTTTTCCCTGGTGCCTGGCTGTAGGTTTTTTTGTTTTTTTGTTTTTAATATAATTTTATTTATTTATTTTTGGCTGCGTTGTCTCTTTGTTGCTGTGCACGGGCTTTCTCTAGTCACAGTGAGCAGGGGCTACTCTTCGTAGCGGTGCGTGGGCTTCTCATTGCGGTGGCTTCTTGTTGTGGAGCAGGGGCTCTAGGCTCATGGGCTTCAGTAGTTGTGGCACACGGGCTCAGCATTTGTGGCTCACGGGCTCGAGAGTGCAGGCTCTGTAGTTGTGGCGCACAGGCTTAGTTGCTCCGCGGCACGTGGGATCTTCCCGGACCAGGGCTCCAACCCGTGTCTCCTGCATTGGCAGGCGGATTCTTAACCACTGCACCACCAGGGAAATCCCTGTAGTTTATTTATAGTTTTTTTT
>NW_020173674.1:5108879-5126852 GCF_003031525.2 Neophocaena asiaeorientalis asiaeorientalis
GGCAGGCGGACTCTCAACCACTGCGCCACCAGGGAAGCCCTATTTATAGTTTTATTTGTAGTTTTCCCATTAAAGACAGTAACATCTGTCTAGCATGAGAATCAAATGAGATAGCAAAGTATTAGAAAGAATTTTGGAAATACAAAACACTTCGTATGGTTATAAGTGCCAACGTGGATCCATCTCAAAAAACATAATGTTGATAAAACCAAATTGCAGAAGGCTACAAATGGTATCATAGCATTTGTATAAAGCCCAGTAAAAAGCACAATACAAATTGTTTAATAAATACACACGTGGGCCGCTCTCACCTTCTGCGATGGCCCACACTCTGTCTGTGGAGTGTGTTTCTCTCTAAATAAATCCACTTCTTACCTAAAAAAAAAATTTTTTAAAGGGGCTTCCCTGATGGCGCAGTGGTTGAGAGTCCAGCTGCCGATGCAGGAGACACGGGTTCGTGCCCCAGTCCAGGAAGATCCCACATGCTGTGGAGCGGCTAGGCCCGTGAGCCATGGCTGCTGGGCCTGTGCCTCCGGAGCCTGTGCTCTGCAACGGGAGAGGCCACCACAGTGAGAGGCCCGTGTACCACAAAAAAAATAAATTTAAAAAATAAATAAATACACATGTGATAAAACTTCCCTTTTTAGAAAAGGTAGAGAACCAGTGAACACAACTTAGAATAATGGAAACGTCTCGAGGGGAAACACAGCTCCTTGAGATCAGGGCACATAGGTGGTTATGTCTATGGAATAGTTACTGTTCTCCTGTTCTTTTTGTTTTTTGGTTTTTTTTGTATTTTTTTTTTATTTTATCTTTATTAAATTTGTTACAATGTTGCTTCTGTTTTATGTTTTGGTTTTTTGGCTCCCTATCTCCCCACCAGGATCGAACCCACACCCCCTGCATTGGAAGGTGAAGTTTTAACCATTGGACCGCCAGGGAAGTCCCTGTTCTCCTTTTAAAGTTTTAAAGTTCTGTACTCGTGTACACGTTTACTACATAACATAGTAAAGATTTTTTAAAAATTATTTTAAAATGCTAGGTTGAACCATATGAAACTGCCAGGGTTCAACTGTTTCTGCCACCAGAAACAGCGACTCCATTTGCCTCAGCCTGTCAGCGTGTGTTATTTCCAGGTTTACCCTTGACCGCTGAATGGGGTGAGATGAAGTCCATCTCACCTGTTCCCATGGCTGTCCTCCAGCAGACATACGAGAGCAGTGACCTCTGAGAATGGTAGTCAGTCTCATATTTCTTTGTGCTGGGAAAAGAGCTTGGATTCCAAGATTTGTTCACGTTTGAGCACGTTAGCTTTAAATTATCCCTGTTGCCAAACCAGTTACGGGCATTCTTTAACGGAGCCGAATGAAAGCTGTGCCAGCTGCCCCGAGGAGTCCTTGGTGTCCCGCCGCTAGACCCCGAGTTCCCTGTCCTTGTCGCCACTTGATAACTTGGGAGATTCTGGGGTTGAGGGGAGGATTGAGCCTGATGCTTTCAGGGAGCTCTCAGCTCCAATCACAAGGCACCTGCCATCTTTTGAGACTTCCATGGCTGGGTGCTGGCCCAGGGCCTTGACCTGCAGCATCTGCTTTAGTTCAGAGCTCCCTGTCGGGGACTTGATGTCCTGGTTCCCATTTTACAGAACCCAGAGAACGAGGCACAGAGGTATCAAAGTACACCCTTGGCCACATAGCGTTGAAATGAGTGTTAAACCCAGAATTTGAGCTGGGGTTTCTCTAACTTGGGGACACTCACTCTTAACTCCTGTGCTGTATGGCTTCGGATTCTCAGAAAACTCTCTCTTTGGGTTTTGGTAGGGAAGTGGTTGGTTTGGAAAAGATAAGAGGTGCTCCCGTGGGTAGCCGTGAAAGCGCAGCCAGGACGAGTGTGGCCGCAGGCTGCACTAGCAGAAGACGGAGGAAGCCCCCTGCCACACCTGTCCCTGGTCGGCTTTGCCCTGAGAGCCTGCTCTGGGCCAGTCTGGGTGCTGAGCTGCCCCGAGGGCAGGAGTGGGAAACCCTCGCCCCGAGCGCCTGGTGCCCCTTCTGCTGGGAAGCTGTTCTGAGCACCACACCACCTGCCCTGTGTCTGGGAGGAGGGCTGAGCCGATGGGGGAGCTGGACGCGGGCCACGGCATAAACTGCTGACGACCCGGCGCTTTGAGCCTAGGAAGGAGCCCCCCGCAGTGTGGGGTAGAGTGACGGGAGAGCAGGACCATAGGTGCGTGAGAAGGACTTTGTCACAGCGAAATGGACCTTTGTGGCTGGCCTGCCCCTCCTTGAGAAGTGCTGTCTGCAGGGCACAGTGCCCGTTCTGAAGGAATTTTGTGCCCTGGATGAGACTTAGATGCCCTACAAAGACGCTTCTAGCTCTAGGGTTGTGTGATCTCACGCTTCAAGGTTACCTGGATGAATGCCATTTTCTAACTCCCCTTTTTAATTCCAGAGCCGGCGATTAGACACTGAAGAATTAAGTTTGCCAGATATTTCTGCAGAAATAGCTGAGAAAATGGCCAGATTTCATGGTATGAAAATGCCATTCAATAAGGAACCAAAATGGCTTTTTGGAACAATGGAAAAGTAAGTGATCAGCCGCCGGGCTCTCACCTAGCTTCCCGCCGGTGGCTCCCAGGGGTTCCAGAGCAGCTCTTGCTTGCCATGCGGGTCAGAGGCCTTCCCCAGTACGCCAGCGCACAGGCTGTCCGCTGGTGATGATCGTCTCATGAATAAATGGTTCTCGAGTGTAAAAATCAATTCCTGAACCAGGAAAGAAGGCTGTTTGCAGAAGTGCTCCTGAACAGGCTGGATGGGCAGAAAATCCACATCCTAGAGTGTGCTGAACCCCAGGCCCTTTTCCCTCCTCTCCATCTGGGGTCAGGGGCCCTGCGGGTTTTGCATGGTTACATTGAACTAGAGCCCCAAAAGCAAGCTAGGTGAATTGAGCACTGATCCTTTGTTCCCCTCTTTTGCAAGATACCTGAATCAAGTGCTGAGAATTAAATTTACTGGGGAATCCAAAGTTAAGCAGCTCCACAAATTCCTCAGTTACAACCTGCCTTTGGAACTAGAAAACCTGAGGTGAGTGTTTGCTTCCATTTCCTAACTTAGTAAAAGTGCGTCTGTCCAGAAATGTATATGTTCTTAGTCACCACACCTGCTTTCAATGAACGTTAGGAAGCATCACCTGAGGCTTGGAGTTTTGTGGGATGAGTTTAAACAGATTAATTCTGTCATCTGGAATTACAGTTTTATATGAGTGGCATCACCTCTCCCCTTTTACATTGGTTTTGTGGGATAAGTTTAAACAGATTAATTCTGTCATCTGGAATTACAGTTTTATATGAGTGGCATCACCTCTCCCCTTTTACATTGGTTTTGTGGGATAAGTTTAAACAGATTAATTCTGTCATCTGGAATTACAGTTTTACATGAGTGGCTTCACGGAGGAAGTAAAATTCCAGAATTCTAGTCCTGGTCAGTGACTAGGGCGGTAGGTTTTTTCTGAAACAAAAACGAAAAACAAGGGGCTTCCCTGGTGGTGCAGTGGTTGGGAGTCTGCCTGCCGATGCAGGGGACGCAGGTTCGTGCCCCGGTCTGGGAAGATCCCACATGCCGCGGAGCGGCTGGGCCCGTGAGCCATGGCTGCTGAGCCTGCGTGTCCGGAGCCTGTGCTCCGCAACGGGAGAGGCCACAACAGTGAGAGGCCCACGTACCACCAAAAAAAAACCAAAACAAGAACTATGGGGGCAGGCCAGCGAGTGTCAGCCGATGAGGGGAACAGATCAGCCCAAGCTAGCAGGGGATGGAGTAAGAAGCTTGACGCTGGTTTCTGAGTAGAGGCTACGCGGGTGTCTCCAGGGTGCGGGGGGCACGCAGGCTTCTAGCCTTCATCCATCTCCTGAGTGTCAGCATTTCCACCTTTAACTACTCACATATTTGAGTGTCTGCTTAGCCAGCATCAGGATGGGTTCTGAGGAGATGTGACCAAGACAGTCTGCAAGGAGCTTCTCTTTTGTTAGAGAGAGAGAAAATAAGTAAATAAAAAAATGTCAGGTTGTGATGAGAGCTGTGAAGGAAACCAGAGGTCAAAACAGACTGACACAGAGGGCTCTGCCTGGGGTCCGAGGTCAGAGGGCTCCGAGGAGGGCCCCCCCGGAGGGGGGAGAGCGTGTGCAGAGGTCCTGCCACGGGAGGGAGCTGAAAGGGTGAGAAGTAACAGCAAAACCTTCCTTTTCCAGATCATTACTTGAATCCACTCCATCTCCAGTTGTGTTTTGTCACAATGACTGTCAGGAAGGTAAGAAATGCTGCCTGTTAGGCTGAAGGTGGGGCTCGTGTGTCTGCTGAGAAGATTCCCTCCAGTGCGTGTGATAAATGCCAGGTGCCCATGAAGAGAGAGTTAGGTACATGGAATTATGGCACAGCCATGCACAAAGTGTTGTGTGACTATTAAGAGTGAGGTCGAGTTTTATACAAACCAACAGAAAAATCTCCAGGCTACATCAATAGGAGAAAAAGCAAGTTTTAGAAAAACGTGTAGGGTATCATCCCATTTCTATAAGAAATAATGTGAGAATATCCACTAAACCTAGAGCTGGGATACACGAAGTCACGTATTTGTTCAGTGTTTAACTCCTTTCGGTAAACATGTCAGTTGGCTTTGTCAGTCTGAAAGGTGTCAAAGAGGAAGATGGCCTCCTCGACCAGTCTGGGGGCGCTTGCCTTCTGCACCTGCAGCCCACCACACTGGCCAGAGCCCCCTTCTCTCTCAGCATTGGCTCACATGCTTCTAATGACTTCGGGTTTCTCTGCTTTAAAAAATTGCACTCCCATGTACCCCTTACTGTAACCGGACTCTACCCAGTGTTATTTCAAACATAACAGTTTCGTCAGAGGCCCCATCCGGCCGGGCACCTCCCCCCGATACTGCCATGGCGCCTGGCTTTGCCTTGCTGTCCTCATCCTGCCCAGCGCAGCTGGCTCAGGTCCACCCTCGGGCCCTTTCCAGGCTCTACGGCTTGTTTTTAATTTGGAGAACAGTCCCTGGTGAAGACTTGTCATCAGTGAGACGTTAGTTTGAGCCAGAATACCTGTTACTAATTAGCTGATAATTGCTGGGCAAGTCGAGTCAAGCAGCCTCGTGTGTGTAGCGGGTGATGGTGAACGGCCCAGAGGTCGCCGACGGGCTGAGGGAGGCCCCCGCCGGCCACGGCAACACGGGGAGAGCGTGGAGGGGGCGGGAGCTGGACACTGGGTCTGGCCCCGGTTCTCCTATCAGTGGCTCCCGGAAACGGACGATGTGTGCCGAAAAGCCTTGAACCTGGCTCAGCAGAGCCCACCCGCGAGCGCCACCGTGAGAGATGCAGCACGTTGGGTAGAGCGTGGGCCTCTCCGAGCATGTGCCTGGGGGGCCAGTCTGGCAGCCAAGCCCCTTCTGCCCAGAATTCAGCCTAAGGGAAAGAACTATGGTCATGGGAGCACTGTCTGTGCTCTCCTCCTTGGGGGTAAAGCAGTGGGGCCTGTGTGGACACCAGGGCCCAGCTTCCCAGCTGGGGGCCACAGCCCCGCCTGCCTTGGGGCTGCTGGGGGTGCCAGAGCTACAGGGTGCCGAGCAGACCTTTCCCTTCCTGCCCCCGTGTGGAAATGGGGGGGAGCCCAGGCCACGCTGCTCTTGGGGTGCTGGCAGCAGGGCTCTCAGGCCAGGCCTCCCAGGTCAGTGCTGCTCCTGACACCCTGTCCCCCCGTCCCGTGACTCGGCCACGTCCGCTCGCTGCGTGGTCAGGATGCCCTTACCAGGATCAGAACCACCCTGGGTTGGTTGACCTGCGCCTTCGATGACAGAACGTGCCCAGAGCAAAGGTCGTGTCATCCAAACCTTTTTGCAGGTAATATCTTATTGCTGGAAGGCAGGGAGAATTCTGAAAACCAGAAACTGATGCTCATCGACTTTGAATACAGCAGTTACAACTACAGGTAAAGTCAAATGTTTTTATTTCAGTATTCTGTATGTGTGCGGAACGAAGGAGAAAGTAGGTCACGATACCATCCTGAGTTGGAAGTTTCCTCCCTGGAGGCCAGCACTTTGTGTCCCAGCGGCCGCAATGGCCGCGTGGGGCAGCGCAGCCTGTTCTCAGCTGCGTCAGTGGGAGCAGGGGCCAGGTCCTCAGAATCCAGAACTTGGCCTTTCATTGGCTTCACCAAAGCACTGACCGCAGGACGGCACTCCTGAGCGGTTGCTCCAGACAGCGGGCCAGGGTGCTTTGGTCTGTCCCGTCACTGAAGCATTCATGCTTTCGGGACCCCGGGGTCCTGGGGGCGCTCGCAGCGGGGCTGCTGCCTCATTTTCTGTGCCTCTCGCTCTTTTTCAGGGGATTCGACATTGGGAATCATTTCTGTGAATGGATGTACGATTATAATTACGAAAAGTACCCTTTTTTCAGAGCAAACATCCTGAAGTATCCCACCAGGAAGCAACAGGTAGGAGACTTGCGTTTGTATTCAGTACACTTACGAGAAGTAAACCACATACCTCGGTTTTACCCAGTCAGAGATGATTACAGCTTCACTTTTAAAGATGCCCTTTTAAAACCGTGGAGTTGGTTAAGCAGGTCCTTTTGCTTTAAAATGTTATTTTGTGTCAAGATACAGACTCAGTATTTGAGTCCAGCCTTTTTAAATCCCTGTGCCAGAGGTAACCCGCGTCCAGTCAGAGAGGAGCACAGCCTCCTTTGTGATTCCTTCTAGTGTTTTCCCAAAGCCCAGCCTCCCTCCTGCTCTCTAGCCTTCTTTTGGGGATCACTGACTTGCCTCTGTTTGTTTCACTCTGTGCAGGCAGAAGTAGTCTTGTGGGCACCGTGGTTCAGTAGCTGTTGCAGTGTTCACAGACCCCTTTCCTGTCCTGGGTTATGCGAGTCCAGTGACTGGAGAATCAGTCCTGTGGGAGTCTCTCCCCAGGAAGCCCTCTGTTCCATTCTTCAGCCTCTGCCGAAGCCTTGGGTTGAGGATGAGTATGTAGTGATGCAGAAGCTAGCAGGCTGGGGAGAGGGGCACTGCGCCCACCTTTGCCAGCCTTGCAGGGCAGCAGCTCCGCCCGCGCTGGGCGGCCCTGCCGCCCGACATCCCTTCTCCCGGGATCCCCGCCTGGTCAGAACGTTTCCCAGGGGCCGGGGGTGAGGACGGATGCAGTCAGTTGCTGCAGTAGCTCACTCAGGAGAGGTTTCTCGAGCACTTGCCTGAGTTGGGCATGGGGAGAGTCTCCAGCAGGTGGCCACGCTCAGGGGCAGCCGTTCAAATACAGCCTTGCCGTGTGGCCAGACCTGGGCTGCTCTCTTCTGGCCTTATTTTCAGGCAGACCTGTTGACCTTGAGCGTGTCCAGAGCAGAGTGACCGGGACGGTTTTGGACCTCAAGTTCAAGCTATGTGGGTAGGAAGGGTGGGAGAATGTGGGGCTGTTGACCCCAGGGAGGAGAACACAGCAGGCTTCAGGTTCCTGCCATGCTGAAAAGAAATTAGACTTTTAAAAATCACTGGGCAGGCAGCTCCAGAGATGAGAACTCTCAAACCAGTGAGGGGAGATTTTCAGTAAGAAGACAGATTTCATTTTAGTGGAAGGCGGCAGAGCTGTGTAACCCCCAACACTGCACAGCAATGGAAATGTAAAGAAGCTCCATTCCTGTTTTCTGAGAGGCTTTAAAATCACATGCAAGTGTTGGTCTCTATCAGATACCCTGTCTGTATCTACTGAGGTAATCTCATGCTTTTCTGTCTTTAATCCATTGAAGTGTTTTAAAATGTTAAACAATACTGAAATTCCTGAAATAAACTATTTGAATGAGTTAACGTTCTTTTGTAATGCTCTGTTGGATCCAGTTAGGCAATTTCTTATTTTAGGAGATTTACATCTATGCATATATGTGAAACAGGACTTTAATGTTCATTTAAAAAAGTATTCATACCTGCTTTTGGAATAAAAATTATACTAGTCTTACAAAATGAGTTGAGTGTCCCTTTTTATTTTCTGGAACAAATTTATCTAAGATGGTGTTGTTTGAAAGTTTGGTAGATTTTGCCCATAAAACCATCTGGGCCTAGAACTTTTGGGGGAGGGAGGGTCATTAATTACCACTTTCTTAGGGTTTCAATCTCTTCAAATTTTCTATCTTCATTTGCCACCTTCAGCGTTTAGGGTCTCCAAGAAATTAAACCATCTAGGGTGGTGGTTCAAGCATGGGTTCTAAAAACTAATGGGCCTGGATTTGAATCCCAGATCTGCCACTGCTGGTTGTAACGTACTATTTCTGTGCCTCAGTTTTCTCATCTGCAGAAATTATTTTGTTGTCGTGGGGAGTGTGCCTGTTACACAGAATTTAATAGGTATCAGCAGTCATCTTTTTTGTGCCAGGTTTACTTCAGAACCTGCGGCCCCCTGCCTAGGACAGTGCTTGATCTTGAATGATGCTTTCTGGTGGAGGAGGGGGCGTAGTGTAAGAAAGCCGACTTTAGAGCAGGAAGATGGACGAGGCGACACAGGGAAAGGGTGGGGAGTGCCTTCCAGCCGGGTAACCAGGTAGCAAGGGTTCTTACAGGGGAGAAAGACTGACGGCTGTTTTCTTCTTTACAAAAGCAAACAAGCCGAGGTTGGCTGTGTTCTGCTGCCTTTTGATATGGTATGAAATAGTGAAGAACAGGGGCTCTCATAAATCCTAATTCATATGTAGACTCAACGTGCAGCCTGGTAGAACCTTAGGGTAAACTGTGTCTTCTCCAAACCAGAATCAGACACTGCCAGTTTATGGACATAAGTGTGGAAATCATCACAGCATCTTAGGCGTGGAAGGCCCCTTCACAGTGCCTGGTCCGGCGCCTGCCCTGAGGCAGCATCTGCTGACGAGCATCAGGGTGCCCTGGTGCCTCGTGCCAGTGCCGCGTGGAGCAGCAGCCGGGCTGGGGAGGTGTGGAGTAGGCCGACCCCGCTTTGCGGTCAGTGGAAGACAGGAGTGTGAGTTAGAAGGAACAACTCTACCTAAATTACTTTCTGCAGAAGCAGTAGTGGTCTTGCCGACAGTACGGCATCGAGTCCATTAGTTCTCTGACTGTAACCCGGTGAACCCAGCCGGGTGGGTGAGCTCCCTGGACCACGCCCCTGGGCAGAGCAGGGTGGCGGGCTTTGCTGACGTCCGGAAGAGTCACGCTTGACGTGTGCACTTCGTGACAGCATTGACATCACCTGTTTTTAACCATCATTGATCCTAATGTCATTGCTTTTTTTTTAAGCTCCATTTCATTTCCAATTACTTGGCTGCATTCCAAAATGAATTTGAAAACCTCAGTAATGAAGAAAAGTCCGTTATAGAAGAAGAAATGTTGCTTGAAGTCAATAGGTAATTTTTTTCCTTTGTCGGTTTGTAATGATAGCTTCCCTCTTTATAGTGCATACTTGGGATGCCTCCTTGCAAACAGGAGTATTTTAGGAGCTCCCTCATGACCATACATCTCGAGGTCTTGTACGTTGTCAAAAACAGAATGTTTGGTTCTTGTCCACGTGGCCGAGTGTGTTCGGATCCCCCAGATTTCAGCACACAGCCAGTGAGGAGAGCAGGGTCTGTGCACTAGGTCCGGGAGCGAGGGTGGCGTTCCGAACCGTCATCCCCACCGTGGACTCTCCTGCACAGCCGCTGCCGCCAGGGCCTGCACACTCTTCTCACTCGTGCTCCTGGAGAGCTGGGTGCCACCAAGTAACATGGTTCTCCTAGAAAAGAATTAAAAATCTGTTTTCTCAACAGCTGTCAAAGCAGGGCTGAGAAAGCTCCAGATTCCGCAAAGGTCTAGATCACTGTGTTCTCACACTCACTCATCTCTTTGGTCAGGAGGCCTGAGTTATTCCTAATCTTTGGGGTCTTCCATGAGATTATTTGTTAACAGTGACGGTTTGAGTGGCTGTGGCCCTCCTCCCTCAGCATAGAGCACCTCCTTCTTGTCCTCGGAACTGTCCACAGTCCTCTCATTGAGCTGAGGCCACCCTGGTGGCCCCTCGGCTCCGCCTGCAGAAGAGAGCTTCCCTCCCTGGTTCTTGATCGGATGGAAATAGGAAAGCGGAGGTGGAGGAGACCCAGACAGAAAGGGTAGCACCAGGGGATCTAGTGGGTCAGGGATGAAGAGAAGCAGAGTCAGGTCTGGTGAGGGCGGCACCGAAGCCCTCGTTCCTGAATTAGAGCTTTTATCTTTATCGTTTTGAGAACTTGGATTTGCAGTGAAGAGGAACGTGGCACAGCCTAGAGGTGGGGAGCTGGCCACACCCTCCTCCTGATTCACTTCCGGGGGAGAGGGGCATGGGGGATGGCAGCAGGCTGTCCGGAGGCCCGCACTTTCCTCCACCTGTTGCTGGTGGGGTAGGGGCCGCCAAGGCTGTGCGCTCACACGCGTGCCAGAGGGTTTCTCTCCCTGTGTGACCCACGCTTCACCAGCAGCGGCCACTGAGGCCTCCAGGTGGGTCCTGCGAGTGTTCCGTGTGCCAGGGACAGGGAGTCGGGGTGTTCGCACCTGCAAGGTCACTGGCCAGCAGTGGGGAGAGGACGGCTGTGGGCTCCTGCTGCTCTGTTGCCGTGGAATATCGTCCCACTGGGTCGGCCAAGGCAGACAGTTTGCACCCAGATGAGTTAGAACGTCTATCTGGCAGGAAATGACGTCATCGGTCCTCCAACTGGTCCCACACATCTCATGTGCGTTTCCTGCTTTTGTAATTACAGGTTTGCCCTTGCGTCCCATTTCTTCTGGGGACTTTGGTCCATCGTACAGGCCAAGATTTCATCCATTGAATTTGGGTACATGGTATGTTTTGGGGGTAGTTTTTCTCTTCTGCTCCCAGGAAAGAAATGCTTCCATGTACGTGAATGCTCGGCAGTAAATGCCTGTTCCTTCCAGGGGGTTACCTGTTCCCCTCCAAGTACCTGAACCAGGTGACCAGCACCAGGACAGCGGGCTCCCCCCGGGGAAGCTGGGGGAGAAAGGAAGGCTGCATAATTGAAGCCACTTTTGCTGCTGCTGTGTCTGCCTGTGGAAGTTGCCCTCACTCCCAGGGCCAGCAGGTCCCGCAGGTCCTGCCTCCCCTGCTTCAGAGAAGTGCTCTGTGGTCCTGTGGTTCTGATGGGGGATGTAGAAATCCAGACCCTTGAGGTCCAGCCCTGACCTCAGTCCCTTCTGACAGCAGGGACACTGAGTGAAGGAATGGTGGTGGAGTTACCTACCGTGCCTTGTTTTATTCACCTGTTAACACCCCATCCTCTGGCCTACAGCACCCGACTTAAGAGTTGGAAGCTGGTGCTGATTGAGTTAGACCCGCTTTTGTGCAGCAAGTTTGTACCAAACCAGGCTGTCTTTTTATTCTAACCTAAGCGCTGTCCTTGGCATTTTACTTTGCTCCATAGTGAATGGTGGGGGGCGTCCTGGGGCAGGGGTGCACACAGGTGTAGCGAGCACCTTGCTTTGGGACAGGTGGTGGGAAAGGACTGGTGCATTTTGTTCTCCTCAGTCCTCAGTGAGGATGGTTTCTGCTTCTAGGCAGAAGATTTGGTAATGCACAGATGCTCTTAGGCAAAAGAAGGGGAAATTTGGATTTTTAAAGCAGATTTGGAGTCATGGTTAGATGTTACTGTAAGACAAAGTGGACTTCAGAGAAGGAAAACCACCGAAGGTAGAGAAGGGCGTTGCATCCTAGTGAGGGCATCACTTCATCTGCAGGACATAGACCCTCAGTGCGTGTGCCCCTGAATTCTTCAAAAGACACAGAGCAGGGACTTCCCTGGCGTCCAGTGGTTAAGACTACGCTTCCACTGCAGCGGGCACGGGTTCCATCCCTGGTCAGAGAACTAAGATCCCACATGCCGCACAGCACAGCCAAAACAAAACAGACCGAAAAAAAAGACATGGAGCAAAAAGTGACAAAGCTGAAAGGAAAGGGGGAATCTACTATTCACCAAGTAGATTGCACACCTCTAGGCAGCGGGTGGACCCAGGAAACCCTGCCACAGGCAGGGTGGACACCTGAACATCATCACCCCAGCCAGCTCAACCTGACGAACACAGGTGGAGCCCAAACAGCTGCAGGACAGACATCCTTGTCAGAGAATGTGGAGTCTTCCTCAGGATAGGCCACAGGCTGGGCTGTGAAACAGGCCTCAAATGTACTGCAGAGTAAGTTCTCTGACCACAGTGCAGTTTAATTGGAAATCAGTAACCAGCAACCACAAAAATATCTGGAGAATTCTCAGTTATTTGGAAATTAAACTGTATACTTCTAAATAAACCCTGGATCGAATGAGAAATTACAAGGACAATTAGAAAATATTTGGAATTATAATAAAAACACAACATACCAGAATTTGTGGGATGCAGCTAAAGCAGCATTTGGAAACATACGGCTTTGCAGCTTAAATGTTGTCTTGGATATGAAGAAAGTTCTCAAGCCAGTGATATAAGCTGCTACCTTGAGAAGCTAGAAAGAGGAAAACCAACTAAGCCCAAAGTAGATAGAAGTAGAATGAAGGTAAGAGCAGAAATCATTGAAATGTAAAATGGACAAAAAATAGAGAAAATTAATGATACCACAAAAGTATTTATAAACCTCTGGCTGTACTAAGCAAGAAAGCAAAGAGAAGGCAAACATTACCGAAACCGGGTACAAAGAGAGGCCGTCACTACAGACTCTATAGATGTTCAAGTAGAAGACGACGATGAACTGTGCCCACAGATTTGACAACCTGCCTGAAATGTGCCAATTTCTTGGAAGATACAGATGACCAAAACTGACGTAAGAAATGGCCATATAGTTATTTAAATACGTTGAACCCATAATCAGAAACCTATAGATTTGGGACTTCCCTAGTGGCGCAGTGGTTAAGAATCCGCCTGCCAATGCAGTGGACACGGGTTTGAGCCCTGGTCCGGGAAGATCCCACATGCCACGGAGCAACTAAGCCTGTACGCCGCAACTACTTAGCCTGCACTCTAGAGCCCGTGGGCCACAACTACTGAGCCCGCACGCCTAGAGCCCGTGCTCTGTAACAAGAGAAGCCACCGTGATGAGAAGGGCACCGCAATGAAGAGTAGCCCCCACTCGCCACAACTAGAGAAAGCCCACGCGCAGCAGCGAAGACCCGATGCAGCCAGAAATAATTAATTTTTAAAAAACCATAAATGCTACTAGCCTCCTTAGCCACGCATTCAAGGCTACATACACCCTCTTAAAAAAAAAAAAAAAAACCTATAAACTTCAGGTCCTGGTGAATATCATCAAATATTTAAGGAAGAAATAATAACAGCCCTACAGACTTGTAGAAAATAAAGGAAGAGGGATCACTTCTCAACTCATTCGATGAGGCTAGCATGACCCTGACACCAAAACTAGACAAGGACATTTCAAGAAAACTGCAGATCACTGCTTTTCATGAACATTACCCCAAAACCATTATCAAAATACTGGCAAAAAGTAAATCCAACTTATGTAAAAGGATAATATTTTATGACCAAGTGGCATTTATCCCTGGAATGCAAGGTTAACGTCAACATTTGAAAAACCTATTAGTGTAATTCACCGTATTAACAGAATAAAGGAGAAAAACCATACAATCATCTTAGTGAATGCAGGAAAAGCATCTGATAGAATTCAACACCTGTTCACGATAGAAAGTCTCAGCGAACTAGTAATAGAGGAGGACTTCCTCAACCAGGTAGAGGGCATATACACAGCTCTTGTACAGCTGCCGTGGTAATGGATGGTAAAGCACTGAATGCTCCTCCCACCTCTGCCCCAAATATAGAGCAAGGCAAGGGTGTTTGTGCTCACTTCTCCTCACAGGCTGCTGGGGTGCCTAGCCAGCAAAGGAAGGCAAGGAAAAGAAAGAAAATGCAGAAGTACCAGAAAGGAAGAAGAACTGCCTTTATTTCTATAGGTGACGTGATCATGCACGTGAAAAAATATAGAGGAATCAATAGGAAAGCCATTTAATAACTACTGAGTGAGTTTATCAGGGTCGTAGGATACAAGGTCAATATGCAAAACCCACTTGCATTTCGACGTGCTAGAAGCAACTGTAAATGAAAAATTTTTAATTGTGTTTACGATGGCGTAAAAAACTTGAAATACTTAGGGATAAAATTTTTCAAGTATGTGCATGATCTATATACACTGACAACTATAAAACATTGCTAAAAGAACCTAAATAGAGATACCACATCTATGGATTTAGAAGACCTAATCTTTTTTTTTTTTTTTCCTGTACGCGGGCCTGTCACTGCTGTGGCCTCTCCAGTTGGGGAGCGCAGGCTCAGCGGCCATGGCTCATGGGCCCAGCTGCTCCGCGGCATGTGGGATCTTCCCGGACCGGGGCACGAACCCATGTCCCCTGCATCGTTAGGCGGACTGTAAACCACTGCGCCACCAGGGAAGCCCCAGAAGACCTAATCTTAAGACTTCCATTCTCCCCAAACTATCTTCTGTTGTCTCCGTGACCCCAGCAAAATCCCCACAGGCTTTTGGTAGAAATTGACAAGCTGATTCTAAAACGTATGTGAAAATGCAAAGGCCCTGGAATAACTAAAACACTAAAACTAACTAGAACCACGTTGGAAGACTTAGGCTACCTGATTTCAAGACTTACTAAGCACAGTAATTAAGGCCATGTGGTGTTGGTCGTAAGATAGACATAAATCAGATGGAACAGACTAGAGTTCCCAGAAATAGACTCCTCCCTACACATATAGGTAACTGGCATTCCACAGAAAGGCCAAGGTAATGCATTGTGGAAAGGATTAGATTTTCCAGAAGTGATGCGGGAACAACCGAATAAGCCATATGGAAAAAAATAATGAACTTGAACTTGCGCTCTACACAATGAAACAGATAACAGACCTAAAGGTAAAAGCTAAAACGGGAGAGAAGCTTTGTAACTGTGGCAAAGATTTCTTAGGTCACATAAAGCACTAACACTCAAAGAAAAAAAAATACAGTAAATTGGACTTAATCAAAATTTAAAACTTTTGTTCTTTGAAAGACACCATTAAGAAAATGAAAAGCCCAGCCACGGACTGGGAGAAGATAAGGCAAATTTATATCTGACAAAGGACTTGTATTTAGAATATATAAAGAACTCGTAACTCAGCAAGAAACCAAACAACCTACTTTATAAGTGGACAAAAGATTTGAACACTACACAGAAGGTAAACTAATGGCCAGTAAGCATCTTTTCATCTGCTTGATACAACGTCATAAAGGAAATGCAAGTTAAAGCCCCAGTGAGATGCCTTGCACACCCATGACAACGGCTAGAACTTAAACTCACGATACCAAATGTTGGCAAGACGAGCAGCTGACCTCATACACACACTGCTGGTGGGAATGTAAAAGGGTGAAGCCAGCGTGGAAAACAGTTGGACAGCCTCTTATAAAGTCAAACATACACTTACCGGGACCTCCCTGGTGGCGCAGTGGTTAAGAATCCGCCTGCCAGCGCAGGGGATACGGGTTCAATCCCTGACCTGGGAACATCCCACGTGCCGCGGAGCAACTAAGCCCATGCTCCACAACTACTGAGCGCATGTGCCACAGCTACTGAAGCCCGCACACCTAGAGCCCGTGCTCCACAACAAGAGAAGCGACCGCAATGAGAAGCCCGCATACCGCAATGAAGAGTCGCCCACGCTCGCCGCAACTAGAGAAAGCCCGTGCGCAGCAGCGAAGACCCAAAGCAGCCTCCAAAATAAATAAGTAAATTTAAATCGACTGTACTTCAATAAAATGAAAAGTTAAAGAGAAAAAAAACCAAAAAAACCCCTACACTTACCATACAACCCAGCAGTCCCTCTCTTTGGTATTGATCCAAGAGAAATGAAAGCCTGTTTCCCCGCCAAGCTTTGTATTCAAGTGCTCACAGCAGCTTTATTTTCAGTAGCCCCAAACTGGAAACAACCTACATGCCCATCAGCAGATGACTGGGTGAACACACTGTGTTGGAGCCATATCACAGAAAACTACTCAGCCACGAACACTGCCGTGTGGATGTGTCTTAGTCACAAGCCAGACACCAGAGGGGACGTAGCGGACGATTACACTCACGTGGAAGCTTTCTGTCGCGATCTGGTGGGCTTGACTACAGAGACCCAGGAGGACCTTGAGGGTGATTGTGGTGTTGGCGTTGAGCTAGGTGTGTGCATTAACGGACACCGCACGTTTTAAATGAGTTAAGTTTTGTGGTATATAAATTATACCTCAACGTTAATTTTTTTTGAAGTGGTGCTGTAATCTTGGCAGTTAGCGCTGCAGACTTTTCAATTTGGAGTGGCCCTTAAGAGACTGTGTTCTGCACACCGGTGGGCAGACAGGGGAAGGGACCCAGGGGCCCGGTGGCTGGCCAGGTTTTCTCACTTCCCTCTTGGTGTCCTTTTAGTAATGGTGCTGCAGCAAACAGGTGGCACCTACCGTCTGTCTACCCTTGCTAACGCCCCAGGGACCTTGGGCTTTGACAGAGAAGCCTCTGTTGTGTCCGTCAGTCCGCGTGTGTAGCGTGCAAGGTGAATGAGTCAGTGAACCACGCTACACCAGATACATAGACAGAAGTCCCGTCTCCTGTCTGGGATGGCAGGGCCGGGCCGGCGCAGCTGATCGAGTGGGGAACGTTGAGGGTAAAGGGAAGGCGGTGACCGGGGCTGCTGCCGGCGGGAGAGGACCGTCCTGAGAGCAGCGCGGCTCCTGGATGGCCTGCAGCACACGGAGCTGCTCTGCTCTGTGCCGGGGGGCGGGCGGGACCCTTGGTGAGGCCCCTCTTCCTTCTGTCTCCTAGGAGTATGCCCAGGCCAGGTTTGATGCCTATTTCGACCAGAAGAGGAAGCTTGGGGTGTGACTGGGGAGGCCTGCCTGCGCTGCATCCCTGGACTGCGCGGGGGCGGCCGAGCCCGAGGCTCCCTCTGTGCTCCAACTACTGTACCTGTAGCAAGAAGGCGCAGACGTCTCGCTGCCGAACACAGATGTGTATGATACGAGAGACTGTATTAAAATTGAGGAACATTTATTTCATACCCTGTTTACGATTTCTCTAGGACTCTGACGTGAGATCAGGAAGCAGAATTATAGCACACTAGTGCAATAGTGCGACACCTCAGACCCCCTAAATCTAGAGAAGGCATTTTCTACTTCAGTCAGGTGGGGCAGACAGCAGGAGTAAGCAGTGTCACTGCAGGTGCCTTCTGGTTAATGTTGATCTTTAAAGGATGTGAATGACCGCGCTGGTGAACAGTGCTGACCGGGCTTTCTGTAGGTAACGGGTGTGTAGGGCGGCGAGTGGGCAGCGACCCTGCCGATGCCCCGTGGCCTGACCGGGGTCCTGGGAGATGCAGACCGCCCCCGAGGTGCGGGGCGCACAGAGGCGGGGATGACCGTGGCTGCCCGCTGACTGCTGCCTGTCATCCATGTTTTCCTCTGCAGGTGAATCTCAGATGAATCTCACCCTAACTGGATGCAGCCCCGCCATGCCCTCTAACTGAAAGTGCTTTATTAACCCCGGCTCAGGGGCAGGCAGTGGGCCGTGGCCACAGAGGGCCAGCAGGCTGCACGGGGACACGTGGACACACATGCCCACCCCGCCCCCCCCCACTGCCCAATCCGCTTTCCTGGTAGGGAGCGGGCTGCTTTGTCCCACACTCAGCAGCCTTTTCCCCTCCACCTCTGCTCAGCCTGGAGCTGGGCTCTTGTGACAGGGCCAGCTGCCCGCCCCCAGGCATGGTCGTGCCCCAGGGAAGCCTCCTGTCGCCCTGGTGCTGGGGCCTCGGTGTGCTGGGTGCGGGAGGGAAACCTTGCCCTCACTGCTCCCCAGTGTACCTCATGTGTTCGTTCTGGTGGGAAACCGCAGCCTATATGTGGAGTATGGGGGCGGGGATAGAGTATAGCTGTGAAATCCGTATGTATTAAAAGTCCTTTGGGAAAAAT
>NW_020173674.1:5127113-5136229 GCF_003031525.2 Neophocaena asiaeorientalis asiaeorientalis
TGCCACAAAGACTGTACTATACAAACAATAAAAAAGATAAAAGCCCATCCTCTGCTGTCACCCTCGGATGCGTCCCTAGTCTCGGGGAGGTCTCCAGTGCGTCCACCCGGCTCCGGAGGCGAAGCCCTTGGGCGGGAGGGAGGTGGGGAGCACCGGGCTGTCCAGGAGGGAACTGAGCGGCTGGGTCAGGGCAGGAGGGGGACTTCCGCTGCCCGGCCTGCTAGACACCGAAAGTTTTAACCAGGTGAGTGTGTTATGATATCCCAGCAATAAAACTGAGTCCTAGGGACTTCCCTGGTGGCACAGTGGTTAAGAATCTGCCTGCCAGTGCAGGGGACACAGGTTCGAGCCCTGGTCCGGGAAGATCCCACATGCCGCAGAGCAACTAAGCCCGCGTGCCACAACTACTGAGCCTGCACTCTAGAACCCGTAAGCCACAACTACCAAGCCCGCGTGCAACAACTACCAAAGCCCGTGTGCCTAGAGCCCGTGCTCCGCAGCAAGAGAAGCCACCGCAATGAGAACCCCCCACACCGCAAAGAAGAGTAGCCCCCGCTCGCCGCAACTAGAGAAAGCCCACGTGCGGCAACGAAGACCCTGTGCAGCCAAAAATAAAGTTTTTTAAAAAAACCCAACAGCCCTAGATGCTGCTGCCCTGTGTGTGAGATCTTAGAACAGCTCCCAGCTCCTGCCTGTGCCCACAGGGTCCGACCGGCCTTGCCCGCCCCCTGCCCCCAGCCTCTCTCGTCCCTAAGACACCAGGCCCTCTCGCGCTTTCCTCTGCCAGGTGGCTTTGGGGTCAGTCTCCCTCACATCCACTCGCTGGCTATCACTTGCATTCTCTGTATGTGGAATTCCTGGGATGCCCATCTGTTCGCTCAGTTATCCTCCTGGATTAGACCGTACACTTGCCCGAGCAGGCCTGTCCCCAGTGCAGGCGACCCCCACGCCCCAGGGGTGCCCCCTCCAGTGCCCTTGCACATGCTGGTTCCCCAGCAGCCAGCCCTCTCCAGCCAGGCTGTCCACGCATCAAAGCCAGGGCAGGGCCAGCTAGCGTCTCCCTGGGGTCACACCTGCCACCCACCCTTGAAACATGCCACATTCTCGGTGCTGAGCCCCTGCTTAGGGTTCCCCTCACCTGCCCCACCGTGTGAGTCTCTGCATAGCTCTGCTCCCCAGGAAGGTAGAGCTTGGAGTCCTGGGCTTGGGCCAGATCCTGAGACGCACACCACTCTCTCTGTTCCTAACCAGACACAGCTCTCACCGTTTCTTGGAGCCAAGTCTCTGCCAGGCGTGTCATACTGCAGCCAGACAGCCCCTCATACCCCAGCCCAGCATCTGGGGGCCCTGAGCGGGGCAGCCCTGGGCTCTGGAGGGACAGGCTCCTCCCGGCAACTGGCCAGACTGAGAGCCACGGTGACGGGGCCAGGTTATGGGGCCAGGCCTCCCGGCTTGCCGCGCCCAGGGCGTCTCTGCCTTCAAGGCAGCCTTTGTTCCCAGGGCCTCCAGCTGGAAGAACCACTTGGCAGCTCCTCAGCAGGAGAAAACGAGGCCTGTGGGAAGCACTGGCTCTGCCACCCAGCTCGGGGTGGGACCCAGACCAGAGAGGCCCGAGGATGCCACCTCCCTCCTCCCAGCGGAAGGATGGCCTGGCAGCAGGACTGCCCACCAGGGAGGCAGGGGGGAAGACTATGGCCTCTGGGGAGGCAGGGCCTGGAGTCCGGCTCTGCCCTTTTCTGACCTTCGGAGCCCTGGGCAATTCTCAGGGTGCCCTGGACGAGCCTCTGCCCTTGTCTGCGGGAAGGTGGCCTTGGGTGTGACACCACTGTCCCATGTGGAGTGCCGGGTCCGGCTCAGGTGTCCCAGGCTGCTCTCTACTGCAGAGCATCTTGAGTGCCGGGGGCCAGCGCCAGCACAGGCACGTGAGAATATTGGCCGATTGGTGCCAGGCACCACCCTCCATACCCAGGGTAGCCCAGACACCATCGTACAGCCAGTTTGCATATCCCCAAGGATGGGGAGCTCACTCCCCCTGGCCCAGCCTGGGAGGACAATCTTTCTGAGCTAGAATGTACTGGAAACAGCCCTCCCTGGGCCTAGTTCTGCCCCCCTTCACCCCAAGAGTCTGGGATCGTTGCAGATGTGCTCACGGGTCCTATCCTGACATCCTGAGGCCCCAGATCGTAGACCAGTGGCTCCCACCTCCCCCCACCCCACACCAACTTCAGCTGCAGAGACAGATATAAGGGAGACGGGCACAGAGGCTGGCGTGGTGTCCATCCAACCAAAAGGCTCCCAGGGGCAGGACCAGCCCATGCCAGAGCCCAGGCTCCTCCACACCCAGCAGCCCCAGCCCCTGCCTCCCAGACAAGACCAAGACACGGGCCCTGGGCCTTCCCCTTTATTTCTTCCCTGCTCAGCAAGGCAAGGGCAGGGCTGTGGGCACTATTCACCCTCCACGGCGAAGGTGAAGGGGCTCAGCTTGTAGCCAGTACCCGAGTAGAACTTGTTCTGGAACTCCACCCTGGGGTGAGAAGGGAGAGCAGGTGAGGGGACGCCCCCCCCCCACCCCCCACCGTGCTGCCCACACCAGCCAGGCGGCCACTCACCAGTGCAGCCGCAGCGCGTGCAGGAAGGCCGAGAGCCCCTCCATCACCAGCAGGATGGCCACGGTCATCACGGCGAAGGCGGCGAAGACGGGGACCAGCACCACAGCCGCCACACCCATCTCGCCGCCCAGGCTCAGGCCAGCTCGCATCACCATGGCCCACAGGACCTGTGACAGCTCTGCAGGTGGAGGAGGGAACCGTGGGGACCACCAAGCCACCTCGGCGTCCCAAAGCCCGCCCTCCCCGTGGGCCAGCGGGGGACCTCCTCCGACGTCCCCCCTTTACAGACGGGGATACTAAGAAGCGACCAGGGCTTCCCTGGTTGCGCAGTGGTTGAGGGCCCGCCTGCCGATGCAGGGGACACGGGGTCGTGCCCCGGTCTGAGAAGCTCCCACATGCCGCGGAGCGGCTGGGCCCGTGAGCCATGGCCGCTGGGCCTGCACGTCCAGAGCCTGCGCTCCGTGACGGGAGAGGCCACAACCGTGGGAGGCCCGCATACTGCAAAAAAAAAAAAAAGAAAAAGCGACCAGAGGGGGCCACGCATCCAGCAGCTGGGTGTGGGAAGGAGCCGGGACTCACGGGCGTGGGCCAGGCTCAGGGCCCAAAGGCGCAGGTAGGAGGCCGTGTTGGAGATGCAGCCCAGGCAGAACTCGATGGTGTGGATGGCTTGGTGCATGAACACCTCGGACACGACAAACTGGGGGGACAGGTGGCAGTGAGAGGCAAGTGGGGCCAGAAGCCATCCCCTACTCAGGAAGGCACCATACCCACCTCGGCCTCCGCCTGGTCCCCTGGGCATCCTGCCTTCTCCTCATCAGAGCCCTGGCTGGCCAGGGACGTGTCAGGCAGGTCCAGAAGCCCGGCTGTGTCCTTATCCTAGAGGTGGTGCAGCGGCATCACAGACCCCCAGCCCCAGATGGGGCTCACGTCCCGGACAGGACCCCACCCCCAGGCTCCCCTGCCTCTACCGGCTGTTGCCTCCTCCGAGAGTGGCAGCGGCGGTGCTCCCGATGCAGGAACAAGGGCGTGCCAAGCAGCAGGACGGGCACCATGGCCAGGGCCAGGACCACCAGCGTGGGCTGCACCACTTCCTGCAGGGGAGGAGGGGGCGATGGTCAAGGCGCCCCTGCGAGCCACCGGCCAGCGTGGGCCACGCGATTCCCCAGGGGCCCGGGGAGCCCGCAGACCACTCCAGCCCAGGGCCCCTCACCAGGCAGAGACCTTGCCCCGTGTGGAATTCCTCTGGGCATAGAAGCCACCACCCCTGCTGGGAGCTCCCAGGGAGGCCCCTCGACCTCCCTGTCTCACGACCTCAGGCCTGCATCCCACTTCTCAGACGAGGATCCTGCAGCTGAGACGCCCAGCCACCAGGGGGCCCCAGGGCGGGGTGTGAGCTGCCGCACCCCCCACCCCCGCCCCAGCCTACCTGCCCGGAGAAAAGCGGCCGGTTTGTGGGGCTGCTGGAGAAGAGGAACATGTTGATGAAGTGGATGAGGATGCTGGGGGCCGAGGCAGCGCTGGCGGCCGTGACTCGCAGCCACTTGTAGGCGACCAGGAAGACGAGGTAGCCGAACAGCCCCAGCAGGAAGACCAGCTCGGGGAGGGTCTCCAGCAGCAGCCGGTGCCACTGGCCGAAGTGCCTGGGGCAGGAGGGAAGCCGGGTCACCAGGTCGCCCTGGCCCTGCCTGGCCCCCCACCCCAAGGCCCCCGGTCCTCACATGTGGTTGAAGACTCCCAGGACCACCCCGAAGGTCATGTGGGTGACCCCCAGGATGACGGACATCTTCATCTTGAAGGAGTTGAGGAAGCTCAGGTGGTTGACAGCCAGGCTCCAGACCTGTGGTGGCAGGAGGGATGGGTGTCGTGAAGGGGCCTCTCCACCCGAGTCACTCCCATCGGCCTGTCTGCCCCTCCAGGGCCTCTGTACAACCCGTCACCTGCCCGACGAGGGACAGCAGAGGGGAACAGTTAAGAGCACAGACTGGGCCGGGCAGCCTGGGCCCCAACCCCAGTTCTTCCTAGCTGGGTGACCTTGGGCGCGTAACCTCAGCTTCCTCACCTGTAAAATGGGGACGGTACTGACGTGCTCCCATGGAGCTGTCATGAGCACTAGACATCAAGTCAATTCAACAAGGGCTCAGAACGGTGCCTGCCTGGCACAGAGGGGACTACAGAACGCTGCCCTCATTGGGACTCGCTTCTCTGCTTTTCAAGTGGCTGCAGTGCAGGCCCCCCTGCCACGCAGGCCCTGGTCTAGGGGGGCTCCTGCCTCCTGTACCCGGAACTGGGCCTGGTGCTTGGGAGGGGCTGGGCGAGCGGGGAGCCCCGGACTCGCCCTCCTGCCCACCACCGCCTCCGACAGGCGGCCGGGACTCACCGGGTCGATGCCGAAGGGGTATGGTCCCAGGAAGACGCCGGTGACATTGGGGTCCAGGGAGAGCAGCGGCTGCTGGGCCAGGAAGGCGTCACTGTGACAAGAGCAGGCGGGCCGGTCAGGGGCCCGGGGGCCTGAGGGCTGCGGGGCGGGAACGGTCGGGCCTCACCTCCAGCCGGACTGGTTGGCCATGGCCGCCACGCTCCAGCCTGAGGGGAAGACAGCCGTGGCGCAGCTGAAGCACTCGTTGTAGATGAAGCCGGTGTAGACGGAGAACAGGCCCATGAGCAGGAGCAGGTAGCGGCCCTCAAAGAAGGTCCTCCAGATCTGGGGGTGCAGAGAGGCGTGGCGAGAGCCGGCCTGGGCCCCCTGCTGTGCCCGGACCACCCACCCCATCGCCCCTTACCTCGTTCCGCGCCGTCTTCACGGCTGGCCGGTTCTCGGCCAGCACCATGGCCAGGGCGAAGAGAAACATGAGCAGCCCATGGCCCACGTCACCGAACATGACGGCGAAGAGAAAGGGGAAGGTGATGATGGTGTAGGGTGCTGCGGGCAGAGGGGCCACGCGGTCAGCCAGGACCCCCATCCCTGTACAGGATGCCGCACAGGCTCCCCAAGCCAGGCTCCGGGGCCCCAGGAGACATGAAGGTGGTGTAGCCAGGCAGGGATGCCACACCGCCTGCCTGCACTCAAGATCCAGGCACTTACTAGCTGTGCAACTTTGGGCTAGTATCTTAACCTCTCTGAACCTCCATTCCCCATCTGCAAAATGGAGATAAAAATACCACCACTTTATAGGGCTGTTATAAATGACTTTATCCATGGACAGTACCTGGGAGACCATAAATGCTCAATATAACGTTAGCAGTTCTAGCTATTATTATTTATGAGAAGAGCTTAAAGCAGAAGCACAGAGAGCCCAGTGGTAGTCCTGGCTGGCACATGGCAAGTTCCAGAAGGCCGAGTTGGTCACTTAACCTCTGGGGCCTCAGCTTCCCTTTAGGGGAAATTTTCTCATAGGTGTTAGGATTCTAACGCACATCCCACTTATGGGTTGAATTGTGTCCCCCACCCCAACAAAAGATATGTTAGAGTCCTAACCCCCAGTACCTTAGACAGTGACCTTATTTGGAAATACAACCTTTATAGTTGTAACCCAGTGAAAATGAGGTCATTAGGGTGGGTCCTAATCAAATATAACTGGTGTCCCTATAAAAAGGGGGAAATTTAGACCTTAGACACATACACTGGGAGAATGCCATACGAACATGAAGACAGCTGCAAGCTGAGAATGAACACATTCTCCCTCACAGCTCTCAGAAGGAACCAGCCCTGCCGACACCTTGATCTCAGACTTCCAGCCTCCAGAACTGAGTGACAATAAATACCTATCATTTCAGCCGCCCCATCTGTGAGGCTTTGTTACAGCAGCCCTAGGAAACGAATACCTCCGCAAAGCTACTGCTTTGTGAGCTGGTGGCATATTACCAACCGTGGATATCTGGTGATCAGGCCTGCTCTGACCAGACTGGCATCCGCTAACGCAGAGGGACTACGGGCAGGTGAAATGGGCTGGGGGCCCCACGCCAAGCTCCCAGATGCTGGTCCTTCAGGGTCAGCAGGCCCCAGAGGACCACGTGACCCTGGTCTCAGTCCACACGGCCCTGGATTCCATCCTCATGTGCTGCCTGTACCGCCCCGGGGATCCCAAACCCTGCCTCTTGCCCACTGGATGAGGCAGGACCCCTCCCTGACCTCCCATAAGGGACCTCATCACGGTTCACCCTCACACCCATTCTTTGGGCTCACACAGAGATGCACTGCAGCCCCTACCCAGTGACACGGGGGATGCTGGGCCACTGGCCACACCGCAGCCAGCCTTCTGCAGGGAGGGTGGTGTCTGGAGGGAGAGGAACCTGGCGGATGACAGGCCAGGTCCCACAGGCCTCAGGAAGGAGGAGGGGGCCAGGAAGGGAGGAAAGCCAGTGCCTGCTGCCCTCGGGACGGGCACTGGCAAACGGGAGGGGGCTGCCACCACCCAGCTCCAGCCTGTTGGAGGTGGGCCATGTCGCCAAATCTCTCACTTTTCGCCAGTCTTGAGAAAATGCAGACTTTTGCGAAAACTCCCACTTTAAACCCTGGCACCCGCAGCAGACGCTGAGGCTCTGCCCAGGCGGCCGCAGCTCCCTTGGCAGCTCTGTGCAACCCTCTGCCCAGTGGGCCACCTAGAGAGCAGCAGCCTCGCCAGGCCAGTGAGCACCCAGGTGGACGTGCCTGGAGCTGACGGCCTCACTGCCCACCCGCGAGGGCTGGCAGACGACTGAGGGCGCTGGGTTTGAAAGCCCTGCTCATCAGCCTTGAGGTGGACACACCATAGTGTCCTTCATGCTCTAGAGCTCCCTGCAGGCTCAGGCTGAGGCTGGGCTTCACCTGAGACTGGCCCTACTCAGCTCTCCCCTTCCTGCCTGCTTCCCCGTCCCCTAAGGTCCCTTACTGGTTTCTCCCAGGAACACCTCTCTTAATAGGCCACTTGCATCAGAGACCCCATCTCAGGGTCTGCTTCTGGGAGAACCTGACCTGGGGCTGCACCCAATTCAAACCTTTCAACGTGGCCATACAACGTGGCCAAGCAAAACATGTCTGCAGACTGATGCTGGCCTCGTGGGCCACTGGTTTGCAACCTTTGGCGATCATTAATCTTCCCAACACCGCTCAGGTATGTACCATCATCCCCATTTTATAGATGAGGAAACAGGCTCAGAGAAGCTAAGAAACTCATCAAAGTAAGTGAGTAGGACCTCCAACCTGGTCCATTCCTACTGCAAAGCTGCTATCCTTTGCACAACTCTGCTGGTTCCCGTTAGCTTAACAGCAGGGCAGTGGGGGTGTTTGCGGGGGATAAACGTGAAGTGCCTCCACTAGACCCCCAAGCACATGACCGGGAGTGCGCCTCTCATCTCAGGAGGGCGGGACAGGCCCAGGTGGTGACGCAGCCCTCCCATGCTTCCACCCAGGGCAGCAGCTGAGCCTCCCGAAGGCCGGGGCTGGGGATGTGGTGGCTCTCACCGGGGTTGACCTCCTGGTAGCGGCCCACACCATAGGCGTCCACGATGCCCTGGAAGCTGGCCGTGAAGCGGTTGGTACGGATGAGTGTGGGGGGCATGTCCCGGCAGGGGATGCGGTGAACCACGGCGCTCACACCCGCCTCGCTCTGGGGCACCCGGCAGGCAGACAGACAGACAAGACTGATGGCAGGGGCCTTCAGGGACGCTCGGACCCTCCAGCCACGGCCAGCTAGAGATGGAGAGCACTGTGGGGACTCGCTGGGTGGGAGCCAGGGGACCCAGGGCAGCCCTTCCTCTCCCTGTGAAACAGCATGACCAGCCCCACCTGCCCCAGTTCAGGGGGATTCAGGGAGGGCCAGAGATTGGCCCAAAAGTCACTCGGGAAACAGAAGTGTGCTTCTTCCCATCCAGGTGGCCCAGGAGAGGGAGCCCCATGGCCACAGGTGAGCACCTAGCACGGCGACCCCTGGAAGCAGGGTCAGCAACCCCATTTCACAGATGAGCCCAAGGCTCCCTCCAGTTGGCCCAAGGTCACAGGGCCAGTACCTGCAGAGCCTGGATTTGAACCCGGTTTCTAACTTAACACCCAGTGCAGCTTCCAGGGTGTGACGGCCCATCCCAGGGCCTCTGGGAAGTCGGGGCAGGGAGAGGGCTTGCTGGGCCAGGGCCATCACGGTGGACTCCCTGGAGGAGGATGAGCCCCGGCAAAGGCACGGCACTGATGGCACCGGGAATGGGAGATGTGTTGTGTGGAGGAAACCAGCCCCTGCCCGGCAGTAGGGGAGGGCGGGAGACCACCCCCCATGCTCACCGAGCTGCCCTGAAGCGCCTGCTGCAGGGTGGGCAGGTCGCGCGTGGCACACCAGGCCTCGGCGATGAGGCACTTGTGCGTGGTGCTCACGCTGCACTGGTTGAGGGCCAGGTACACGGCCTTCATCTTGCGGATCTGCACCTGCCAGGGCGGCAACAGTCTCTGCACCCGGCCCAGCACCTGGCTCAGGAAGTGCTCCGTCTCACCCAGGACCTGCGACCAGAGCAGGGGGTCAGGAGGAGCGGCAGGGGGAGGAG
>NW_020173674.1:5136273-5153478 GCF_003031525.2 Neophocaena asiaeorientalis asiaeorientalis
GGGAGGAGGGGGGAGGTGAGGTGGGCACAGGGTCCAGGGCTTGCAGAGGCTGAGTCTAAAGGGAGCCCACAGGGCAGTGTGGCAGACAGAGCGGGCTCAGTGGAGGTGACACGCAGGGGCCCGGGCATGAGGGCAGCGGGGGGCCAGCCCCCCACCCGACGGGGGCTCACCAGTCAGTGATCTTGCGGATCTTCTGCCCGATCTGCTCGCCCCAGTAGGAGATGAGGAAGGTCACCCACGTCGCAGGCTCACCCTGCCGGAGCGGGGCGCACATCACCCTGCAGTCCCGGCTCCACCCAGCACGCACCCCGGCCTGCGCGCCCGGCCCGCTCACCGTCACGGGCCCCTCCAGCTGCTGCTCCGCGTCCCTGAAGCTGGCGATGAGGAAGCCGTGGCAGGCCCTCCAGAGCAGGCGCTCCAGGGCGGCGGCCTTGTGGGGCTCCACGGCACCTGCTACGAAGCTGCAGGGACGGGCAGGGCTGGGCAGGGGCTGCTCCGGCCTCCCCCCGCCTCACCCGGGCCAGGCACACTGCCCCCATCCGCACAGAGGAGGCAGGAGCCCGCCAGGCAGGGCCAGAAGAGACCCCCAGGGGCAAAGGGAAGTCCAGGCCTGAGGGCGGCTGCACGAGGGCCCTGGACAAGAAGTCTGAGCTGGCCTGCCTCACCCCTGCACCAACCGGAAAGAGAGCGAAGCTGCCCCTCACTTACTTGACCCTCAGGTCCTGGTGCGGCCCCCCAGAGGACTGGAGCAGGGGTGTTCTTTCCAGGGGCCCATCTGTGTGGCTGGCTGCCAACTAGGAGCCGAGAGGCGCCATGAGTCCCGGCCCAGGTGGGGCCTGGGGCCCCCGCCCCTCCCCACGCCCTGCCCGGGGCCGGAGCTGACCGAGGGGCCATGGCCCTGGCCCAGTACAGCCGAGTGGAGCTGCAGCTGGTGGAGCTGGGCCCGCAGAGCCTGCCGGTTGCCCCGCACGTCCCGGAGCTCCTGTGCTAGGCGATCCGTCTCCTCCTGGATGCGCAGAAGGTCGCGGGGCAAGGGTGCCGGCAGCGCCCCCTCAGGCAGAGGCAGCGTCAGCCCAGCCTGCCGTACCTCCTCCTGCAGGAAGGCTGGGTGCAGAGGGACGGGCATCAGGGAGCCGGCTCAGGAGCTACCACCAGCCAATGGCCACTATTAGCCAAGGGATGGCTAACATCTAGGGAATTCCAACTGCCACCCCAAACTCTGCTGGCCACCAGCTAACTGATTCACTGAGTCTGAGACCCCGGAAAAACCTCAGGCTAAACCTCCATCCCTGCAGGTCGTCTCCGCCTCCCCCTGCCCTGGGGCTCTTCTGGGCTGCTCTCCGTCCCCAGCCCCTGGCCTGGGTCCCATAGCGGTCTTCCGGCAGGTGGCCCTAGCACTGCAGGGGATGAGAGCTTGCATGGAGGCCCACAGGGTAGCTGCCTGATGACTTAAAACCTATCAGTCAATCTAACCATTAAACAGACGTGCTCTATCCTCCCACCTTGCAGGACCCTCCTAAGAGGCGTTTCCAGAATAGAACCCAGGGCAGGGGTCCCTCTTGCCCAGGGCCAAGCAGCTGCTCCTTGGGGGCACCTGACCCAGGATCCTGGCCTCTGCCCATCCCAGTCCATCTGCAGCAGAAAAAGTTCTGTCCATGCTTCTCTCCCGCTTAGGAACCTATGGGTGGCTCCTGGCGCCCAGAGGGTGAAGTCCCGAGCCCTCATTCGGTATTCAAGGCCTCTTCCAAGCCGGGCCTGGCCTGGACCCTCTGCTCAGCTCACCCAAGAACACCCCAAAGATCCCAGCTGCCCCGTCCTGGCTCTGCAGGGCCTGGCCCGGACCTCCCTTCTCTGCCGTCCGCCTGGGCAACTCGGACTCTTCCTTTCAGACCAAGCTTGACTGGCGCCTCCTCCAGGAAGTGTGCCTGGGGTGTGGGCCCAGGGCCAACTCACTGAAGGTCTTCTCCAGCTCTTCACAGCGACGAACATCTACCACGAAACGTCTCTGGAAGGCACTCACCGAGGCATTGAGCTGTGGTTGCCAAACGGAGGGACCAGTTTTCCAGGCAGAGGGCCAAGGAGGTCCCCCCACCAGGGCCCAGGCCCGGCTCTCCTCAGGCCATAGCTGCCTCCCCCAGAAAGGTGCTGACTACACTGTGACCCTCCAGATGCCCAGCTGAAGACACACCAGACCCCATGTGGCCTGGGAAGGGTGAGGCAGGGCCCAGGAGGCCTGGCTGAACCCAGGCTGGCACAGGGTGGTCTCAGCCACGAGTAAAGCCGGCCTGAGAGCAAAGTATATATGGCAGAGGTTGCCGGGATTCAAGCAGGGCCGGGGGTCAGTCTGGGGGAGATGGTCCACCGTATGGGACACCCAAGAACGAGGCCTCCCCTCACGCCCACCCCGGCCCCACTCACGTCTCTGAACTCCACAAGGCCCAGCTCCCCAAGCTGGCTCACGCAGGCGTAGGCAGCAGCTGTGGGCAGGAAGAGCTGGACGAGCGCCACCTCCTCACTCCGGAACATGGAGCCCATGGTCCTGCGGGGCCGACAGGGGTGGGAGAGCTCAGGCGGGTGGGGTCCCAGGCAGTTCCCCACCAGGTGTGAATTCTGGGTTCACATGATCCTGCAAGGTCCCGCTACCACCCCTATCTGACAGATGGGGAGACTGAGGCCCAGGATGGCTTAGCGGGGTGCTGAGGTCACACAGGAAGTAAGCGGCGAGCTGACCTTACAGCCGGACCCACAGTCCAATGTCAAGTTCCTTCCCAGCTGGCTCTGCCCCGTCTGAGACCCCTACCCCCCACCCCTAGTGGCTCCTGGGGACACTGGCTCTTCTCACACCTGGCCCTTGCTCCTGCTGTCCCCTCTCTGTGACCCGCCCTCACCCGAGATCCTACACATCCTCGGGGCCCCAGGCCAAGGGCCACCTCCAGCGCCGGCCACCTGACTGCCCTGGCCTTTCCACCCTGGGGAGCAACCTTGACAGGAACAGCAGGGCTGAGGTCCGCCCCATCCCCACAGGCAGCCAGGGCCCTCTTCCCTCCCTGCGGGTCTGTGGGCGCTGAGGGGTGGGGGCCTCCTCTGGGACTCAGGAAGGGTAGAGAGGACAGGCAGAGGGAGCTGAGGAAGCAGGACCTTCCCCTGAGGCCCGGGCTGCCCGGCAGCAGCCGAGCTGGTAGGGGCCGAGGGAGGAGCCCTCCAGGTGTCGAAACCAACAAAAGTGAAACTGTGGAAACTGAAAAGGGCAGGAAGGGCCTGGCCGGGCCTTTGCTTAAACGCCGCCCGCAGGGCAGGGGGAGCGCCAGGGTGGCCTCCCTGGGCCCTGTAGACGCCCAGCCCACAAGCCAGGGCTCCGTGGCCACTGCCCTTGGGGCTCAGGGCCGGCCCCTGCCCCTCTGTGGGACTCAGTTTCCTTAGCTCGCAAATTGAGCGGGGGAGGGGAGGGGACAGGAACAGGCCAGAGCCCCGCTGAGAGGGTGAACATCTGACACCCTGCCTGCTGTCTGGGCTGGGCTGGGGCCTGCCTAGTTGGTCACTTCCTCTCCTGGGTCTGGTTTACTTAAATGTAAAAGAAAAAAAAAAGGAAAAGCAGCCCCTTCCCCAGCCCCGGGAGAATACAAGAGAGAATGGGGAGAGACAGGTGCGGGCTGTGGAAGCACCAGGCCCTGAACAGGGAAGGGTGGGCAAGAGGGCCAGGGACCAAGGCTCTGAGCCCTACCAAGCTGTGATTAGCTGTGTGTCCTTTGGGGAGTCTCTCACCCTCTCTGGGCCTCCACTTCCTCTTTGGGTGAATGGGACTTGGCCACCCCGCCAGAGACAGGACCTAGGTGGGGAGATAAAAATAACAAGGGCCCCCATGTAACTCCCTCGCCCACAATACCTCATTTAAATCTAACAGCAATCCTTGGGGGAGGGGGCACTGTAGCCCTGTTTTATAGACGGGTCAGCAGGTGATGGAGCCAGGCAGGAGCCAGGCCCTGGGTCTGCAGGTTTGGAAGTCCCAGCCCACAGTATGGGCTCAGGGGAGGGCTGTTCTCTGCCCCAGGTACCCCAAAAGGCTGGGCTGGCCAAACGGGGGTTGTAGGGAGCTAGGTCTGGGGATCCAGGCAGGGCAGCAGCCCTGCGGGCTGGGCACGTCCCTTGGATGGGACAAGCCATGGTGAGCACAGGGGTGCAGAGACCTGGGCAGATCCCTCCCCTGGCATTTCAGGCCTCCACTGTCTCATCCCCTCCCCGTCATCTTCCCTGACCCCTTCCTGAGCCAGGGGCCACCCCAGAGACATTTAAAGAACAAATGAAGGTGCCTCCATCCTTCAGGGTCCAGACTCTAGTCACTCTGTGCCCCTCTCCTCCTGCTCCCTTGGGAGGCTGGAGGCTTAAGGCCAGCTCCTCCAGAAAACCACCAGATGTCTCCTCTGAGCCCCTGGCCCGCCACGACAAGCTGGGCTGGAGACGAGGGTCTGCGTGCGCTCTCTTCTAGCTCCGCCTCTTCCTAGTTGGGTGGGCCTCAGTTTCCTCATCTGTAGAATGGGTCCCTCCCTGCCAGGAAGATGCAGCAGAGAAAGCTCTGAGCACCACCTGGCCCGGCACAGCTGAGCTCAATACTACTTGTTTGTTATAGGCTGTTAACACCCCCATTCACCTCTTCTTTCTCCTTAGTCGCCTCTGTGGCCCCCACCAACGGCTGACACCCGCGGGCCGGACGATTGAGCTGCCTCTACTGACCCAGCTGGGTTGGGGCACCACGACACCCCCCGCTTCCCGGGGCAGTGGGAAGCGAGGGTGGTAGGCAGAACTGGGGGCTCTGCAGCCCCCGGCTGGGGCACTTACCCCCGGGTCGGCTGCACGCGGCGCTGCTCCGCGCAGCTCTGCACTCCCAGCTCTGAGATCCCAGCCGCGGCGCCCACGCAACTCACTTTCCGCGGCGGGCGGGGCCGGGAGGGGCGGAGCCAGGGAAGCTCCGCCCCTGGCCCGCCCCGAACCCCCACCCGGAGTCCTGGGAGCTGGAGCGCGGGTCGGAGGCAGGCCCTGGGCTGGGATTGTCTGGCGGCCTCGCTTCCTCGCTCCAGGCTGGGAGACCATTCGGAGCTGTGGGCCGCCTAATACGGGCGAGGAGGCCCGGAGGCTGGAGCAGACACTGACCAGCACCAACCGCGCACATCTACGTGGCCGGGATGTGGGGAGATGCCCAGCCTAGGCCCAGCTCCGGGGCTACAGGGTGGGATCTCCACCATCTAGAGGGCTCACTGGGCAGATTAGACCCCAATATGCTCAGGCCTGGGGCCCAACACCTACGTGTCCCCACCTCTAGGACCCCCTCCCCCTTGCGTGAGGCCGCACGCAATTACACAGGTCCTTATAGCTTCCTACTTCTGACCACCACCTTGGACTCCAGGTCCAGTGGTCTGGGCCTTTGGGCGGGTGGCTGCCCTTCTCTGGGCCTCTTTCCTCAATGGCAGCAGGACACCAAGGGCCAGGGCCTGGGACCCGCACCCAGCAGGCACTGGGCAATGCTCTGCCCTGGCTGTCACTCCTCCTGTGGCTGGATGTGTCCCCATGACCTTGCTGCTACTGAGCTCCGTGCAGTTTGTCCTATCGCAGCACCCACAACCTGGGGCTCACGACTGTCCAGCTGCCTGCACTTTGGACAGGCCAAGCCTGCACCCGCTGGGGCCCCTCAGCTCTGGTGATTCTTGAACCCCGACAGGGCAAGGGCCTGTGAGAGGTGGGGGGAGAGTGGGCAAACGGAGCCCCAGAGCTGGGCGCTGGCAACTGAGTCACAGCCAAGGCTAGTGTCTTCAGCAAAGTGGGAGACACTTTCTGGGGCACGGAGGGGCTACTTTCAAGGAGTAACCTCGACACAACCAAACTGAGTACCAGTGGGGGCCTCGGGTCAATACTTCCTGTTCAGGGCAAACTGGAACTCTATCATGTTACAAAATGGCGTTAGAGCTGCATTCTGACCCAGCAGTAAGGGAGAGAATCAAGTCAGGAGCTGGATACACTCATCCATTTTATTTTTTATTTTTTTGGCTGTGCTGCATGGCATGGGCAATCTTAGTTCCCCAACCAGGGATCGAACCCACAGCCCCTGCACTGGAAGTGTGGAGTCTTAACCACTGGACTGCCAGGGAAGTCCCTAGACTCATCCACTTTAAATGAAAGTATTCTATTTACCTGCGTACAGATAGAGGCTCCATGTCAAGCATCTAGTGCTGGTTATGTGTGGGAAAAGCAAAATTAGAGGCGATTTAGGATTTTCAAGCCTGCCTCTTACAACTGGCCTTGTTTTTGGAGAGCTCCTGCCCCCAGCAGCCAGCAGGACTAGCGGTGCTGGACTCGTGGACACTCCCCGGGCTCAAGTCTTCCTTCCTGGTCCTGCACTTCTCACCTCTGTGCCATTTTGTGGGTTCAAAGGACCCCAAAACCTTGGCCAGTGGTGGGGCCCACACAAGTCCTGGGCCACTTCTGCATCAGGAGATGGCCCATCCTGGCCTGGTAAGTAGGTCCAGGTGTCAGCAGGGGATCTGAGAAAAGGGGCTTCCTGGAAATGAGCTGGGTAATCTGGGTTTCTTTGCTGTAGGCCTTCTCAGAGCCTTGAATGTGCTATCATGCAATGCCTGTCCCAGAGGGGAGAGGCACTTGGGGCGTTTCCCACACTTACTGGTCCCTAGAACACGCTTCCAAGAAGCATCTTGGGAATTCAGTGTTTTGTAAAAAGCACTTTTGGAAATAATGGAGAAAGGGAACTCCGAGATCTCTCAGGCCCGAATTAGTTTTTTCATCAGATGTTTGCTGTGTGATCCTGAGCAAGACACTTCGCCCCTCTGAGCCAGTTTCCTCACTGCTGAGAATGAATTGAAATCCTCTCACACCTCTTAGCACCAAGTTAGAGGGGGCTGTTTTTGGCTACTCTGCTGCCACTGGGCTTGCGTGTGGCCCCAGAAGGAACCATGTCACTTGGCTGGGACTGCAAAGCAGGAAGTCCTGAGCGGCAGAAGCCATGCCAGCAGCCTGGTCTGGGGAAGCTGGGGAGAAAAGCGGATGTGGCTGGAGAGGCAGAGCCAGCTCACAGGCAGCAGGGCCTGGGTCACCCCCTCGTGACTGTCACCCCTGCCAGAGCAGCCTTCCCCTGCCTCCCAGCAAGGATGCTCTGGCCTTTCCAAGTTCCTGCTCTTGATGTATTTCTGCCTGCGGCCTTGCGAGAGGCTCTAGGTCCTTAGGGTCTCAGCTGTGGGTGGCCCTCAGGAGAGGACAGGCCCCAGCCCCACCCCTTGGGCACACAGGATTATGGGAACAGTGGACCTGGGCCGACCTCCAGCCTGCGGAGCCTTGGGGAACATGCCCAGGAAGATGTGTGGGCCACACACTGCCGCGGGCCCGGGCCCAGCCACGGGGAGGGCCTGGCAGGTCCCACAGAGTCGCACAGGAGGGCGACTCTGTCCGAGGACCTGGTCCAATGGAGGAAGCCACAGGCCGTGGTCAGGCCGCGGACGGTCTCGGCCTGGACGGCGGACTGATGACGACAGAGGCAGTGGGGAGGTCAGAGCTCTTTTATTGGGCAGAAGGGGACCTCGGGCCAGCCGGCGGGCTGGTCACCGGTAGAGGTAGTCGGCCTGGATGTTGGCGGCGATCTCGGCCTCCCACTTGTCCCCGTTGTTGAGCAGCTTCTCCTTGTTGTAGAGCAGCTCCTCGTGCGTCTCCGTGGAGAACTCGAAGTTGGGGCCCTGCGAGCGGGGCAGCAGGCGCAGCCACGTCAGGCCCCTCCGAGGAGCTTCCGCCCCGGCCTCCCCCGCCGCAGGGCCCGCTCACCTCAACGATGGCGTCCACAGGGCAGGCCTCCTGGCAGAAGCCGCAGTAGATACACTTGGTCATGTCAATGTCGTAACGTGTGGTCCGGCGGCTGCCATCGGCCCGAGGCTCAGCCTCAATGGTGATGGCCTGGGGGGTGGCACAGGGTACTGTCACCTGCCAGCCACGCTGGCCCCAGGCACAGGATCCAGCCCCCGCCATGGCTCATTCCCACTCCTGCGGGACTGGCCCCCCGGGGCCTACAGATCGGACCCTCTGTCATCCACTCTTGGCCCGCCGTGTACCTTTCCTGACCCCTCTCCTAACAGACCGCCCGGCGTGGCTGTGACGTCGGCCTCTGAGCGCTTGCCCTAGCTGACATTCTCTTGTTTGTTAACGGCCAGCACCTCCTGCCTGAGAACGTGAGTCCCACAAGGAGAGGGCCGTTGCCTGCCTTGTTCACCATAGCACCTGCAGACCCAAGGTGTCCCATCCGGTAAAAAAATGCCCCATTACTGTCGGTTGCATGTTGAACAACCTTCCCAATTACATCTAGTTATCCCCATTTAATGGATGAGAAAACTGAGGCTCAGAGAGGTTGAGGGGTTTCCCAAAGCCACACAGTAAGTGAGGGGCAGAGCCCAGACTCAAACACAGGTCCTTAACTCTCACTTCCTGGGTGTACACTTGCACCAGCTGGGGGAAGGGGTGGCCTGGGGCCTCCCACAGCTGGGAGGACCTTCAAAGGGATGTGGCAAAGGCCCTCAGATGTCCCCAGGAGTGTAATGCCCACCACTCATAGTGGGACCTTTGGCTATTAGCCTCATCTCTTTGTGCCTCCATTTCCTCATCTATAAAAATGGGGATAATAATCTCTACCTCCTAGAGTTGTTGCAGAGATGAGTCATGAGTTTGGCTCAGTGCCTGGTCCACAGCCGGCACTCACTGTCTGGATGCCACCACTGTTGTTATTTTTTCGGGGCTCTCCTACGTGCTCCAGGTCGGTGGCTAGACTGGGGACAGCAAGGCCACAACCCGTGGCCTGCAGGACCTGGGAGTGGTCCAGGAAATGAGGCAGGTCGTGGACAGCAGCCATCCGGAGTCACAGAGATGTGGCCTGGAGCGGCCGCTGGAAGGAGGTCGCTGTGTGGACCGTGAGGACCCCTGAGCCTGCTGGGCTCCTGCCGGGCACATCCGCCAGCCCAAGAGCCCCAGCTGTGTCTGTCTGTTTCTGCACTAACAGTCCGTGTGGGACCCTCCGACAGAACCAGATGCCAGGGGCTCAAAGGAGCAGCAACCGGGGGCAGTGAGGGCCTCGGCTGTGGCACACATGTCCCTGGGTCGTCCTGTGGCAGGCACACAGGCAGTGCTCCTGAAACGGCTGCTGCATCCGGGTAAAAGTGGAAACCCTCAGGTGCCGCCTCGTGGCTCGAGGCCTAGGTTTCACGCCCCCGAACAGACCCCCAAGGGCAGGACCCACATGTGTCACGTGGCCTGCTCAGGGCTGGAAGTTTCCCTCCCCTGACTCACTGCCTCTGAGTCGGCTCCCATTCACAGGGGGAAGAGGCTCAGATCGGGAAAGGGACTTTCTGGGGACACCCACCCGGCAGGGGGCCCAGAGTTCGGGCCCAGGGCTGCCCGCTTCACTCTCTCTGCAGCAGGCTGTGGCCTCCCTCTCCCAGCGGCAGGGGTCGGGGGGCGGTCAGTTGGGGTCAGGGGCTCACCTGGGCTGGGCAGACGGCCTCGCAGAGCTTGCAGGCGATGCAGCGCTCCTCCCCGGACGGGTACCGGCGCAGCGCATGCTCGCCACGGAAGCGCGGGCTCAGTGGGCCCTTCTCAAATGGGTAGTTGATGGTGGCTGGCTCTCGGAACAGGTAGCTCAGGGTCATGCCCAGGCCTGGGGGCGGCACAGGCACGGTGGGAGGGGGCCCTCCTCCCTAACACATCTGTGCCCCCGACCAGCCGGCCTCCCCCCTCCCCCCAGTGCCCACCTCGGATGAGCTCGGTCCACAGCAGGGTCTGAGCTGCCCGGTCGGTCACCGACTTCATGTCCATTGAGGGCTCCCGCATGTTCACATACTCTGCAGGGGAGGCAGGCAGAGAGGCCGTGGCAGCAGGCCTCACACAGGCCCTCCCCAAGGACTCCAGCTCAGGGAGACGAGGCCTGGCCTCCTTCTAGGTGCAACAGCTGGGCCCCCCAGGGGTTTGTTCATTCACCAAACCTCCCCCGCCTCAGTGAGCACCCTTGAGGCCAGCCTCAGGCTCTGGGCGGTCCTCGCCAGCTTCTCCCTGTGCCTGTGTGGCCATCCAAGCCAGGAGTTGATGGGGGTTGGAAGGGGCTTGGGTACTGGGGTCCTGATGAAGAGGCACAGCTCCCAGGGCTCACACCTGGCAGCTCCCTCCTTGTCCTACACGGGGAAGGTCTGAGATCACACGGTATAGCCACATGGAAGGCCCTCCACCCCCTGCAATGACAGACCCGGCCCCCAAGAATCATATGCAATCTTGATCACCATCCTCTTTATACAGAGTGGAAACTGAGGCTCCGAGAGGGCGGGCCCCCAGCAAAGCCAGGACCAGAACACAGGCCGTCTCCCCTGCCTCTGGCAGGACGATGATCAGAAAGCCTGAGGCTTGAGGCGCCTCGGGACTCACTGTAGGTGGCTGCCACTGTGCTTCTGTGGAGGCTCCGGCCACTGGGATGCCCTGCAAGGATAGGGGTTACGCTGTGCAGATGTGACCTCACGCTAGGAGGCTGGGCCCCTCACACCCAGGAAAGGCTCCCTTGGTCCTACCTGCACGTGCGGCCTGGGCCAGGGCCCGAAGCAGCATGGGCGTGGTCAGGCAGTGCATCTGTGGGCAAGAAGAGAGTGAGGCATAGGTGGGTCTCAGACTGCAATGGTTCCCCACCCCCACCCCCGGGAACCCTAGCATTGCAGGAGCCTTGACCCTTGACCCCAGTGCCACTGTGTCAGCTTGTCCCTGCTCACCCCCATTCCTGTCAGAGGCACAGACGGGCTTCCTGTTCCCAGGTGCAGCCCCTCCCGGCCTCCAACCTGACCCAGGTTAACACTGCCACCTGCCACCGTGCCAGGCACTGTGCTAGGGGTCACGCGCACGGTCACTTTGTCCACATCATGACCTCAGAGGGAGGCACAGATGAGAAGCCACAGCTCAGTCGTGTTAAGTGACTTGCCCAAAGTCACACTGAGGGGGTGGGACCAGGATGTGAACCCAGGCCAGACCCCTCCCTTTACACCCCCAGCCCTCCCCTGCTGAACCTTTTAAAGGCTTAAATAACCCTCAAGATCAAATTCCTCTCCCCAGCATCAAGGTCCTTCTGGAACTGTCTCCCAGCCTGCCAAGTAACCTTGGGTTTTCTCACTTGTGAAATGGGAGGTCACGAGAATGGAGGAGGCTCGAAGATGCCAAGGGTTTAGCGCAGAGCCTGGCACTTAGCCGAGGCCAAAAGTGCCCCTCTCGTGACCTGTGACCTCTAGCGGGACCATTTCTTTTGACCGCTGACTTCAGGGCCAGGCACCAACCCGGCTCCTTCCCCGACCTTCCTCATGACCTCTGACCCGACGGGCGCAGGAGGTGCATATGCGCCCTGACGGTGCCGGTTACCCGCCCGCTGCACGCTCAAGGTCACAGAGGCCGCGGGTTCTGAGCGGGCCGAGATAAAGCCCGGGCGCGGAGCCGGCTGAGCCAACGGGGGCCGCACACTCGACTCCGATGCCGCGCTGCCCAGGCTGGGCCTTAACACCTGAGCCCCGAACACCCACCTTGAATCGCTGCCTCTCCTTCCAGGGCCGAGGGGCCTGTCCGTCGAGAGGCGGAGCCTACATCATGGGATGCTGCCATTGGGCATGGACTCTAATGGTGTGGTCTGATTGGCTGGTGGCGCAGCGGAAAGAGGCGGGATCGAAAAATCTTTTCTCCGATTGGCTAGGGGAGCAGGCAGGCGCTTGAAGCGGTGTAGAGCGCCGCCGGGTTGGGTGCGAGAAGCTAGTGAGCCGGGACTCCCGAGCTCTTGGAGGCGGGACATCCGAGGCGTGGTTTAAGGTTGCTGCTCATGTCGGACCCGGCGCCCTGGGCTGGAGGACAGCCACTCGGCCTCGGCGGGTCGTGTGTGATAACGGTGATGAGAACCGTAGCCTGTGGTGATTCCTCGCGGGAGCCATGCCTACTCTATGCTAAACCTTCATCCTGGCGTCTTCATTTAATCCTCCCGGCAGCCCTGTAGGGAGGAACGATTATTTTCGCTTTACAGATGGGGAAACTGAGGCACGGACTTGTGTAGTAACTTGGCCTAAGCCTTAGATCTAAGAAGTGCGGCCTCCTGAACCACTCCTAGATCTGTATGACCCGGGAGCCCCGTCCCTCAACAGCCCCCAAACCCGTGTTTCCTCCCAGTGAATTGTGTGGCAGAGGGACCCCGGAGGCTGCGGACACTGAGAAAGCCCCTGAGGCCGCCTGTGTGTTGGGGGGAGTGGAAGGTGGTCAGGGAGGGCTTCCTGGAGGAGATGATATCCAAGCAGAGCACAAGGAGGAGTCGAGCAGAACCAGAAGGGCCAGAGAGCGTGCCCAGCTTCTGTGCGGAGGTCCACCAGAGAAGGAGGACACATCCAGTGCGTTAGAAGAGGGCAAGGATGGGTTGGCAGTGGGGGTTGGGGGGGAGCGTGTACAGGGCTATGCAGAGCCTCCCAAGGATTGTTATGGGTCCAGACTTGTGAGCCGGGGGAACCACTGAAGGGGTTCAGGCTGAGGGCTAGTATGGTCCAGTGGGCTTTGGGAAGATCTCTGAGGAGAAGGGCTGGGCCCCGGGGAAAGAGGGCAGGTGATGGATGGCCCGGGGCACAGCGATTAGTGTGTGGATTGGGGAAGTCTGCCGTATTTTATAGAATCATCAAGAATTACTTAAAGATGGGACTTGGGAGGTGAGAAGGGAGTGTCTAGCAGGAGGCCGGGGAGTCTGGCTTTGTGGCTGAGTGGATGGGGGATCACTCCATGGCATGGGGGCCCAGGAGGATGAGCAGAAGAGGGAAGGGGAGGAGTCCAGTGTGGGACATGATGAGGGGAAGGTGCCCAGGGCCAGCCACCTGGGGGACAGGAGCTAGTTCAGAGCTCCTAAGAGGCCCGAGGTGAAGGGAAGGGAGATCCTACTGTGGGCATCTCATCAACCTGACCTGGAGGGAGAGGTGCGGAGAGAGTAGAGGGAGGCAGCCTCCCCCCTCCCAAATGAGGAGACAGGACGCCTGGAGCCTGGAGTCGGCAATTAAGCTCCAAAATTTAATCCTCACGATGGTCTCAGGAGGTGTTAATCACCTCCTCTGTGCAACAGATAGGGAACCAGGCTCAGAGAGGGCAGGGACGACCCAGGTCACAGCAGGCCCGCAGTGTGTCGTGGACCGGATGCCAGGACCCCTTCTGCACCCTCCACAGAAAGGGCACCTTCTGTCCTGAGTGGTGCCCACATCTTCCCTCGTCTCCCGGAACACAGGTGGCCAGCATGGGAGCGGGAGGGCAGGTTACTGCACTGTTTCCGATGCTCCCAAACCTTGGCCCATCCTGGCTGGGGGGCAGCTGAGGGCCTGAAAAGAGAAGCCCCAGGCGGAAGGAGGGCAAGCACTGGTCTGGGCCGTGGCCCCGGCAGGTGTTTTCCCCCTGCGTCGTGGACCCCAGGTCATGTCTCCACCAGCCTCAGGTGGCCACGGCAGCGGAGGACTCGTAGACGTGAGCTGGGAGGGACGCTCGGAGCCCCTGTGCGCAGGGTGGCTCAGAGCAGGGCGCAGCTGCAGCTGCGGGTCTCCATGGCTGCGAGCAGCACCCTCAGGTTGCGTGGAGTGTGGGGCGGGTAGCGGAGAGCGTAAACCTTCTCCAGCCCAGGGCGGCGCAGCAGGCAGGCGCGGTGGTGGGAGAAGGTGTCGAAGGAGAACTTGCCGTGGTAGCTGCCCATCCCACTGGCGCCTGTACAGTGACAAGGAACACAGCAATCAGGCCCCCAGTGGCCAGCCAAGGAGCGGCAGACAGACCTGGGCTCTGCCAGTCACACAGTATGACCTGAGTGGGCTACTTCACCCCCCGAGCCTTGGTTTCCCCAGCTGTAAAGTGGGCTAGTCATGAGATGCTGTGGGTAAAGGGCTTAGCCCTGAGCCTGGCCCCAGCACCCACTCAAATAAATATTGGGGACACCAGGTGCTGGGGCACGATGGGTAGACAGTGGTCAAGAGTGGATTCTGGGGGGGAGGGGGATGTATTGGGAATTTGGGATTAACAGACACACACTACTCTATATAAAATAGATGAACAAGGACCTACTATAAAGCACAGGGAAACAGCTCTGAAGTAGCCATGTCACCTTAAGCAGGTGATTTCGCCTTGGTCTCCTCTGTGACATGGGGTGACAGTGGCACCCACCTCCTAGAGTTGCGGGCATTGAGCAAGTGTTCAGACCCATAGATACAGTAAGTGCTGTGTTGTTATGAGTCGCAATGTCCAGGTAGGGAGGCAGTCAAGGACCCGGCAGTGGGAAGTCCAGGGCACCCAGCCTGGTGGGATCAGGGGTAATCCGGGAGGGCTTCCTTGAGTGAGTGGGGCCTGAGGGATGTGGAGTTGACCAGATAAAGTGGATGTGTGGGGCAAGAGGGGCCCAGGCTCGGGGACAACTCAGGGAGCCTTGGAGGTGGGTGACAGTGGTGTGTCAGGACTTGGGCAGAGCTCTGTGTGTCTGGGGCAGCAACCAGGGAAGCGGGGCAGGGGCGGGAGCAGGACTCCGTGGCCAGACCAGGAAGGGCGGCCTCAGGAAGCTGAGTCAGAGCCCTGGCTCCGTCTGAGGGCCTGGGAGCCGTGGAAGGCTTTGTCAGGGGAGCAGCAGGGTCAGATTCACCCGCAGACAGAGCCCCACGCTTCCCTGAGGAGGGGGTGCTGGGGAAGAGGGTTCCAGAACTGGGGACGGCAGCGATGCGCAGCCCTGGACCTCCACCACCAGGAGCATCGATCTCAGCCTGCCATGCTCCTGCGACACCAGCTGCTCCCCAGGGAGGGTCCAGGCCCACCAGGGCAGCCCGCCAGGACCTGCTGGTCATTTACTCTAGTGCCAGGTGCGGGCAGGTGGCGGGACCGCAAGCCTCTGGCCCTCTCGTCCCCTGAGGAGGAGGTGGGCTCAGAGAGGGGAAGTGGTGGCCTCGCATCACACAGCCGTCGGGCTTGCTGGGACCAGCCTCAGAGGCCAGGACTTCACAGCGGTACTGGGGGCTGCTGGGGCTTGGTGGAGGGGGGAACCAGCAGGAACCCCTGTCTCCTGTGCGACATGCCAAGCATGGGACAGAGGGGACACAGGAGGGGTTAAAGGAGCAGCATGTAGCCTCACTGTGGAGTAAAGAGAAGGCCCAAGGCCGCCCTGCGTGTGCTAAGCCCTAGCAATCACAGTGATGTTTAAAAAAACCCTAAACTGTGTATCTGTGGGTCCACCCACAAATGTAAATGCAGAGACAGGTATGGAAGGTTCCGCCTCAGACTCTGCAGAGGGGAGCAGGGTGAGAGATGACGGTAAGAGGGCATGGCTCTGCCGGCACGTACCCACTCCTCCGAAGGGCAGGCTGGCGACAGTCATGTGCATGAAGCCGTCGTTCCCACAGAAGCCCCCGCTGCTGGTTTGGGCCAGTACCCGCTTGACCACCTGGGAGAGAAGCAGCTATGAGGCTGGTGGCAGAGCTGCCGGGGCCGCGAGGGCTCTGTCCAGACCCCTCAGGGCCCTGGGACCCACTGCAGGGTCTGAGGCCACCGTGAGAGCTGGGAGGGGGGGGTGGCTGTGGAGCAGCCTGCCACCCATCCCCAACTGGAGACGTGTTTCCTGAGCATCCCTTGCTTGTGGCCCATGCAGGTGACTGTGGACACAGATTCAGGCCTGATGGGGAGGTGGGAAACCCAGCATCCTCCTGGGGATGTGGAGGGTGCAGGGTGAGGGGCGGGCAGTCAGGGAGGCGTTCCCGGGAGGGATGTGAGGTGCCTGCTGAGTCTCAAGGCGGGGCAGAGATGAGTAGGAGGGCCCCCCAGGCAAAGTGAAGGGCAGGTGGGGAGGCCAGGGACGCAGCGGGGGGCCTGTGTGCAGCACAGGGAGGACATTGAGATTTGGGTTTTGGAAACATGAACTTGATCCTTGCTTGACTTAATGAAGGCCCTTCCTCTTCAGCCTGTAGGTGTATTTGAAGAATGAGGGCGTGGGGGACTTCCCTCGTGGCGCAGTGGTTAAGAATCTGCCTGCCAATGCAGGGGACACGGGTTCAAGCCCTGATCTGGGAAGATCCCACATGCTGCGGAGCAACTAAGCCCACAACTACTGAGCCTGCGCTCTAGAGCCCGCGAGCCACAACTACTGAGCCCACTGCCACAACTACTGAAGCCCGTGCGCCTAGAGCCCGTGCTCCGCAACAAGAGAAGCCACGGCAATGATAAGCCTGTGCACTGCAACGAAGAGTAGCCCCCGTTCGCCTCAACTAGAGAAAAGCCCATGCGCAGGAACGAAGACGCAGTGCAGCCAAAAATAAATAAATAAATTTATAAAAAAGAAGAAGAAGGGGGGGGGGGGAATGGTTAGTAGACACTAAACAGTAGTTGCACGAAAACTTGGCTATAGTTAGTTGCAACGTGTGACCCTCAGGTAACAGCTAGGTTGGTGCTTGCCTGCTGGTGGGTGGACCCCCATCCGCCGACTCAGAAATCCCACTGAGAGAAATCCCAGGGAAGGGCAGGGGACCAGGGCTCATGCTTGAGCCTGCACGTCCTGGTCATTCATCCTCCCCTAGTCGTGCCATCCCACATCGTGTGTGCCTTCCACAAGCCAGGCAGAGAAAGGGGACACTGCCGCCACAAGGCCATGATGATGCAGAAAAATGGAGGTGGGGCTGACTTAGAGGGGACACTGGACCCCAGAGAAGACCCTGGGGAGCCGCCCACTAAAGGCCCAGAAGAATGTGGCCTAGATTGGAGGGCAGGGGGAGGCCCTGCTGCCCCGAGGAGAAAGGAGAGGGACAGAGCCAAGACAGTGCCACCGTCCCAGAGCTCCTATGACTGTCCCCGAGGGACCGGGACGCCCGCCCCTCCTGCCAGGCCCCTTGGTCCACTCTGGTCCTGGTGCCACCTCACCCTCTGCTGACCTCACTCCACCCTCCACTGCTGCCACCTGCTCCCACCTCTGTCCAGCCCCACCTGGCTGCTGTTGGAGAAGGCGTACAGGGCCAGGGGCTTCTCCCGACGGCATTTCCGACTCGGGGGCTCCCTGGGGTGGAAGGTACCAGAGTGGCTCTCGGTCACTTGGGCCAGGTGGGATGGCCTCAGCCCAGGGCTGGGACCCCTCAAGGGGGCTCACTCCCTGTCCTGCGGCTCCCTGGGGAGGCAGTAGAGGGGAGG
>NW_020173674.1:5154008-5227041 GCF_003031525.2 Neophocaena asiaeorientalis asiaeorientalis
CAGACAGGAGCCCCCGTCTCCCTGCTTCTGATCCCAGCTGGGCCTGCAGGCGACTCTTTCTAACCTGCCGCCCTAAGTCCCTCCCCACTCTCCACTCTCCTCTGAAAGTAACTCCTATGGCCCGGCTCCAGCTCTAGCTGGTCCTCATTTGGGTCTCGCCTCCCTGACCTAATCTGGCAGCTGTGGCGCCCTCCACACCCCCCGTCTGCCCCCCCTTCCCCTAGGTCCCCACCTCTCCTCTGGGCTGGTGTCCTGGGTCTCACAGTCCCCTCTTCCACTCAGCCACCCCAAAACACTCCTGACAGCGCCCCCAGGCCTCGACACACTCTTGCCCACGCCTGGCCCAGGGCCCCACGCTGCCATTCCTGTCGTGATGTGATAACCCTGGCCTTTCTCGCCAGCCACCGCGGCCCGAGGGAGCCCAGAGCCCAGTCACCTCTCTGGTCTCACTTCCTCCTGCTTCCCTGCCCTCGTTCCCTCCTATCCAGGCCCCCTTTTCGGCTGAGCCGGCCCCAGGGGCCTCCCCTTACCACGGCTCCTCCCTTAGGTCCTCCTATCTTTGTTCAAACACCTCCTAGTCTGTCCCGCCTTCCTGACTACGCCCACAACTGAATTCCCCACCTCCACCCTGGTCACCTTTGCACGGGCTCTGTGACAATGTAGGAGGCTTTAGCCCTGCTTTATCCCAAGGCCTCGCGGTGCCCCGTCTGCGCTCTCAGTAAACATTCACCGAGTGAGTGAGTGAGTGAGTGGCTGCTGCCCAGGCCACGTGCTGTGACAAAGGCTTCCATTCATTCATTTGTCCTTAAGACAGGCCTGTGACTTGGGGATGGCCCCTATCATACCAATAAGGAAACTGAGGCCTGGAGAAGTCAGGAGATTACGGTGGAGTAGCTTCGGGAGGTCCATCAGCCTCTGCACAGACTGCCTCGGGGACCTGGCGTACAAGCTGGCCTCCGGGGGTCTGCCTGCCTTGCCTCTGCACCCTCGGTCCTGGGGGGCCAGGGCCCAGAGTCCACTGAGCTTCAGGCGCCCCCCCACCCCCCACCCCGGCTTCCTTCTCCTGGTGTTTCCGGCCCCGGGGAATCTGTAGGAACAGCTGAGGACCCTGGCCCCTCTGCTCCCACAGTCGCCCTCCCTGTCTGTTAAGGTGGCAGCTGGCAGGCCTTGTCCTGGGCTCGTGGCAGGGTCTGGGGAGGAGAAAGGCAGAGATGGCACGTCCCCTGCTCTGATGGGGACAGAGTGTGCAACACAGGAGGCGGGTCCACCCCTCCCTCCCCCAGGGCCTCGCCTTGTCTGTATCCTCCTCCCTTTCGTCTCTTCTGGAAACTCCGTCCTGGTCACTTGAAGCTAAGTGGTGTCTGGACCACATGGGCACATGTCAGGGTGATGGCAGGTGACCTCTGGGAGCAAAATACAGCCTGCCCCAATCCTGGCTAGTGCAGTGGGCACTGCATCTTTTTGTCACCCAAGCCCCCAAACCCTCATCTGTCCAGCCCTCCAGAAGGGCCGTGGGCGCAGGAATGAGCGCCTGGCACAGCAGGAGCCCAGCAAGGACAGATGCTGTGACGTGTGAGATTGTGAGTGGTGGAGAGGCCTGTTTTCGGGATGGGGCCCATCCCTCCCAAGGGTCCCCAGGGGTCTGGGGCTGCTCCCCAGCCTGCTCAGGGGGAGTGAAGCAAGCTCGTCCTGGGGCCGAGAGCACCACCCAGCACTTGCCCCAGTCTGCATCCTCCCTGGCTGGCTGGCTGCTTCTGTCCCTCTCTCAGAGTTGGGGATAAGACCCCTAAGGGTGGGGCTGGGCAAGCTTCTCACCTCTCCCATCCTGCACAACCCCCAGACTGGCTCCTCACCTGTGAAGAAGATGTAGTCGAACTTGTGCTCCAGCAGCTGCCCGGTCTCCTGGGGCCCGCCCAGCACCACGGCAAAGCAGCTCTGCAAGCCAGATGGGCGGAGGGCTCCCTCTGGGACCCCAGCCTGAGAGCCCAGAGGGCACCTGCCTGCCTGCCTGGGATGGCTCCCCCCTTGCCTGGTGCCTGGGCTCCAGGTGGGCTGGGTCAGGGGCAGTGGGGAGCGGGGAGCTCCCCAGGGGCACTGGGCACAGGCAGTCCCAGCCTACCAGGTATAAGGTTGGGGCCTGGCGGGTTTGGGGTTGGGACTGAGGCTGGGACTGGGCCAGCAGGGCCGACCAGAGACAGACAGGGACCCCCAGGGGACAGGCCCCACCCCTCTGTTTCACTCAGAGGGAAACAGGCTGAGAGGGGCGGTGACCTGGCCAAGGCCACACAACCCAGAGGAGGCAGGAGTAAGGCTGGAATTCAGGTCCTGTCTGAGGAGCCACGCCAAGAGCTGCCCGGCCCAGCGGGGCCTGCTTAGCCCTGCTCAGCCCCAGTGTAGCTGCTTGGTCTGTACCTGGCCCTGCTCACCTGGTCCAGGTATCGGGGCAGCACCTCGGCCAGGACCTTCTCAGTGCCCTTGCTGATCTCTGAGGGCTTCAGCACCACCCAGTGGCCTGAGGGGCGGGGCGGGGAGAGGGGGGTGGATCTCCATTCAGTCCTCACACCTGCAGGGCAGGTGCCGGCCTCACTCCATCTTCAGGTGAAGAATATGGCTCAGAGAGGTGCCCTGCCGGCCCCAAGGCCACACAGCCTGGGGATGGTGGGCCAGATGGGAACCAGGCCTTCTTAGCCACCTGGTGCCAGCTCCCCCCTCCTCCCTGGCTCTGTGGGCGGCTGTGAGGCTGGAGGGATGGGCGGGGGCTGGAGGGAGAAGGTGGTGGTTCCCTCTCACCTGCTGCGAGGGCGCCCACCAGGGGCTCTAGGCTCAGGTTCAGAGGGTAGTTCCAGGGGGCGATGACGAGCACCAGGCCGAAGGGCTCCTTCCGGATGAAGGCCGAGTCCAGCTGTGTGGCCTGGGTCAGGGCCAGGGTGATGGTGAACGGTGGGGTGCCATGACCCCAGCCCCTCAGCACCACCTGCCACCCAGAGAGGCTGCCTGTGGCCCTGACGCCCAGGGTCACTCACCAGGTTCGTGGGCACTTTCTCATCCTTCATCCAGGCCCGCAGGTTCCTAAGGGCCAAGTTAATCTCGTTCTGGCTGATGCTGATTTCAGACACCTCTGACTCGAAGGCTGACTGCAGGGGAGGGGGAGGGACAAGGGCAGGGCTTGGGCCAGGGTACCCAGGATCCGCAGGTGGCCGGAGCCCTGGGGTGGGCAAAGCCTCCCCAGGCAAGGTCTTATTCACTCATTCATTCATTCATTCACTCCACGTTCACTGAATGGTTAGAGTGCCCGGGTGCCGTTTCCGTGCTGGGGATGCAGCCGTGACTGAAACAGACAGAAAACCTGCCCCACGGAGCTGACATTGTAGGGGGACGGTCGACGTGGTGATGAGAATGCTGACTACTCCATTAGGACGTGACAAGTGCAATGGGAGGATGAAACAGGGTAAGAGGGATAGAGACTGCTGGAGTGTGTGTGCGTGTGTGTGAGTGTGTGTGTGTCTTTGCTCTATTTTATATAAGATGGTCGGTGCCAGCCTCTGGGATGGGGTGACATTTGAGCAGTGAGGAAAGGGAGGGAAGGAGCCCATGGATACCTGGAGGCAGAATATTCCAGGCAGATGGTATGTCCTGTGCAAAGGCCCTGGGGTGGATTCAGGCTTGCTATGTTCCTGATTAGCAGGGAGAAGAGTGGGTGAGGTGATGAGGCCAGGCAGCTGGGGTGAGGACTGTGGAGCAGCGCAGGGACAGGCTCTAACTTAAGTTTGAACAGGACTGTCTGTGTGGCCCTCTGTGGCCTGCTGTGTGGATGTCAGTCTGCAGGGGACACTGGGGACAGGTGTCTCTGGGTCACTGGGGACTGGTCACTGGGGACAGGAGTCTCTGCCATCAGTTCCCACAGCCCAGGGGCCAGGGCAGATTTCAAGGGCAGGAGTCGGAAAAAGGAGACAATCAATAGGGCTTTTGTCCTGATCTATGCCGTCTGGCATGCCTGCCCCACCCCCACGAGGGAGGAGGGACCCAGCCTGTGGGCTGCAGGCAGCTGGAGGCCCATGGCTTAGGACACAAGAGCCAGGCTGTCCTGATGCCTGAGACTCAGCCATTATGGTGCAAGTTGCTTCCTGTCAGAGGAGAGGGCGATGGGCCCAGGAGTGCCAGAGCTGAGCCTTGGGGGGAGGGGGAGGGCGCAGGGACCTTGGGGGGAGAAGCCACGCCCACCAGCGCTTCCAGGGGCTGAGCCTGCTTCAGGCATGCCTTCTACTATGTCTGTGTCCACAGCCCACACTCCTGCCCAGAGAGGTCTCCTGTGACCTGACTGAGGTTTGGGCCTGTTTGAGGGATAATCTGAACCCTGCTGAATGCCAGGAGTTTGGAAGAGTAGAGGCTGTTTTGAGCCCGGGTTCTGTGCCCTTAGGCAAGAACATGCCCTCTCTGAGTCTCCTCTGGGGGTGACTGGGTGTGACCACCTCTACCTGGAAGGGCTGTTGGGGGTTAAATGGGAGGATTTGCGCAGGGCAGATGCTGCCTGCTGGGAGGGTGGGGGACAGGGCTGGCCGAGCCCAGAGGGAGGGACCAGGTCAGAGGCCGGGACCAGATTGGATTTTCTGGGCTGCTGCTTCCTTTGTGGGGTGCGGGCTCCTGGAGTCTTGAGGGTTGCAGGCAGGAGGTGAAATTTGAGCCATAGGGAGAACAGGGACCAGACAGACCATCGGGTCAGGTCTCACGGAGGCGGCCAGGCCAGGCCAGCTGGTGGGCAGGGCAGAGGCTCAGTGGGGTGTCAGTCCCCAGGGAGCCCGACATGCCAGGGTAGGGGGTGTGAGCCCCCTCTGTCCTGGACCAGGTCCAGTGAATGGACACTCCCCACAGGGAGGCAAAGCCAGGCCCCTTGGGTGTCAGAGAGCCAAGGAGAGTACGACCCGGTGCCCCGGTTTCATAAATGAGGTAGCAGACGATTCCAGAAATGGCTGACGAGGGAGCCCGGGTCTCACCTGCCTACAGTCCTGGAGCGTGGTGATAAATAGAAGGTTTGAGGACCCTGAGAAAGGGAGTAGGCGTCACTAGGAGGCCACGTCCTCAGAACAAGTCCTTGTGGCCAGCTTTTGCTGCGCCCGTGAATGGAGGTGCCCTGATCCATGACCCCAGGTGCCACGAGATACTAGTCTCGAAGTCTGTGACTGCTTTGGACACCTGGCTGGGTGCCTGCAAATCAGGTGGGGCCCAAGGAGGCTGCAGAGGGCCTCCCAGGCCTGCCAGTGCCAGCATCTCTTTCATGAGCTGGGTGGAGCCAGCAGGCCCACCGGAAGGGCAGGGGAGGCAGGAGGGCAGAAAGGGATGACCCCAGGGTCCTGCTCATGGGCTCAGGAGGTTTGGGGAGAAGATGAGCTCAGCGCTCAGCATGAGCCAGTGTGGGACTGCTGCAGCCCCCTGGGGACAAGTGGTGACCACAGGGGCTGGCCGGCAGCCAATATGCACCATGGGCCTGTCCTAGGTGTTAAGTATCAAAACAGCACCTCACCAGCTGGTAAAGAGTCACAGCCTTGGAGAGTTACAGGTGGTGAGGGGCCAGTGGGGCATCACGGGTGAGCTTGGGCACCGTGGCCTTTGTGGCAAGCTCAAGGGACATTTTGTCCAGAGAAGAAGCCCCTGGACAGTTGTCCTAGGGCAGTGGCAGCCACACGGGTGGGCCCTGCTGGCTGAGATGGTGGAAGGCTGCCTACAAGGAAGTGTATTTCTTGAGGTCCTGCTGTGGCTGCTGCTGGAGATGGGAGGGGCTGGGCCCCCAGGCCTCCAGGGTTTGGACAGAGGCCATGATGCCCACGGTACCTAGTGAAGCAGAAGTCCTCCACATGCGGCCCTAGCGGTGTGACCCAGCTCCCTGGACCTCATCCCTTGCATACCTCTGCCTCTTCCACTCCCCTTCAGCCACTCTGGCCTCCTTGCTGCTCCTCAAGCACAAATACACCAAGCACCTCCTGCCTCAGGGCCTTTGCACATGCTGTGCCCTCTGCTGTTTCCCCCCTTGTCCACGTGGATCCTTCCCCCTCCTCCTTCAAACGCCACTGTCTCAGAGAAACCTTCCCTGACCCCCACATACAAAACCGCACCCTGACCCTGGCCCTCTCTCACCCCCTTCACACTGGGAGTGTCTCTCCATGGCATTCATTACCATCCAACATGCTGTGTATTTATTTACTGTCTAGTTGTGTCTCTCCCCAGGAGGCCAGCTCCCTGGACCCAGGAACTTTGTTTTATTTGTTGTATCCCCAGAGCCTACAACAGTACCTGGCCCATAGTAAATGTTCAATAAATAGTAGTGGAGTGGGGGAATTCCCTGGCGGTCCAGTGGTTAGGACTCCGTGCTCTCACTGCCAAAGGCGCGGGTTCAATCCCTGGTCGGGGAACTAACATCCCGCAAGCTGCACCGCACGGCCAAAAAAAAGAAAAAATTAGTGGAGTGAATGAAGAAATGAATGAATGGGTGAACGCAGAAGAGCGGGTTACGGCACAGGAAAGGAGGTGGGGTTTGACGGCTTTTAGTTCCCCCTTCATGGAGGAAACCAGCGCCTCCTGCAGAAGCTGCTTGTTCTCTTGCAGGAAGCGGCTCAGGCCCTTCAGCTGGGCAGCCCGGAACTCGGCCGGCCGCGTGCACCCCGAGTCGAAGGCCTCCCGCAGCCGCTGCAGCGTGTCTGCGAAGCGGTCCATCCTGCCGGGCGGGGCAGCGTGGGTCGGGGCGCCCCACCTCCAGGCGCCCTCCACCGCCCCTGCCTGCACCCGCGTGGGCCCACGGGCACCCCCATGGGGACTCACACGTAAGCCCAGGGACCAGGGCTGCCCCACCTACACATACACACAAGCACACACACAAGGGGCACACTTGGACACCCACTGACAGAGCTACAGACCACACCTCTTAACCAGTGGGCAGGAGGATTCTGGACCCCAAGGCAGTCGCGGGACTGGGTGTGGGCTTGGGGACAGCTACTCCATGGCCCCTAAGAGTGAGCAGGGAGCCAGGGGGTCACGCTTCTTCCTGCCACCCGGAAATTAGCCCTAAGCCATGGCCCCCACCCTACTCCGGTGCCCCTCCTGGAGACGGGTAGCCCTTACCCCAGCAGGTCTGAGTGGAGTAACCAGGGGAAGTTTGGTAACTAGAGGCGGAGTCCACCAACCACCACTTTGGGACATTCCCAATACGAATGCTCTGTTCCCACTGTCCCCAGCCTGGGGGCCCTGCCCAGGGTGGCCAGGCTGGCTGGTGGTGGCTCAGAGGGCTGGGTGACAGGACTCCTCTCCCTGTGCCCCAGCTCCGCAACAAGACTGGGAAACAAGAACCCCACCCCCCAGAGGCCCTGCTGCCCATCCCAGCCCCATCGGCCACAGTGTTGGAGAAGCAGGGAATGCTGAGGGGTGAGGGGTGAGGGGGCAGTCAGGCCTCCATGCTGTCATCAGCCAGGGCTGGCAGGCAGGGTAGGGGCTCTGACATTCCCCCGGCACCCGCCTGCTTACTTGAAGTTCATCAGAGGAGCTCTCTAATGCACTTAGGCCTTGGCCTGGTGCCAAGGACGAGTGGGGACCCTTTCCTCCTTCTCTCTCTGACTCACTTCTCTTCTGGTCTCTGCTTGGCTGATGCCTCCTTCAGGCAGCCCACCATGATTACTCCCTTACACATTCTCACAGTGGGCCCTTGGCTCTGCTCCCCACCGCACTGTGTCATACCTTGTGATAAATACCTGGTTTCCTTCTGTCCACCTCCCTGCCCCGCCTCCCCATCCCTCTCTTTCCTCTCCCACTGGACTGGGCAGCAGGACCCCTCTTTGCCTACTTAACTTATCATTTGGGGCTTTGTGCCCCAATCTCCTCATCTGTTAAGGTCACCCTTCCACCTACCACCTGATGGGTGTTTATCAAGGATGAGACCATGCTGGCCAGTTCTAAGCCCAGGACAGGGCGTCAGTGCCCTCAGGGTTGCCAGCTATTGTTAAGTGACTACTGCCACCACGGCCCTATGTTTTCTGGAGGACTCCATGAGCTGTTCCAGCCAACAGGATGGCCTGCCCTGATGGGCACTCTGTGCTGAGAGCCTGCTGGAGCCCTACGCTGTCCCCATAGGCACGATGGGGGCCAAACTGACCCCACAGGCCTCCTACTCTGATCAGGAGAAACGGGGCAGTTGTCTCGGGCACAGGGCGGGCACCACATCCCCCAGAGAGGGTGACTGTAGCAGAACAGGGACATCATCAGAGCCCCTGTCACTCCAGGCTTGTCCCTAGCTCCAACCCTCCTCCAGAGAGGAAGGCGTACTGGCCAGAGACCCAAGAGCTAAGAGACTTGCTGACCCCTAAAGCCGCCACCTGCGCTCACCTGAGCTCAAACCCTGACCATGCCTCTGTAGCTGTGTGACCTTGGGCAAGTCACTCATCTTTTCCCTGCCTCAGTTTCCATGCCTGTAAAAAGGGGATGCTACCGTTCCACCACATGAAGCACCGGCCATTGTGTGCATGGTAAGAGCTTAGTAATGGTCAGCTGTGGTTATTGTCACCAAGTACTCAACAAATATTTATCCCTCTTCCTTCCCCCCATCCTCTCTCACCTTCAGACTTCTGCTGATGGATGCTGAGGGCAAACCACACCTGCTCCTCTCCCACCTCCGCAAGGTTCTTTGCACTTTCCTAAGAGCCTGCGAACCCACAAAAATGTAAGGCACGTCGCTTGAATAGGGCATCTCAGAGCACAGTGTGGGGTGGGGAGCTCTGCGGGGGGTGGAGGTCTGCTTGGAACATTCCAGCAGCCTCTCCTGGCAACACTGAGGCCAGCTCACACCATATTGCAGTTTGGTCAGGACCGAGGCCCCAAGGGGTGACTGCTGCAGGGCAGGGAACTGGACTCAACCCAGGTAAGCAGATGTGCAAGGCTGCCTTGGGCCTGGGGGGACCCCGGGCCTGTGACCTCACAAGGGAGCTGAGCAGCCACTGTGGACACACAAATGAGGGGGTTCCTTCATCGGGTGGTCTGGGGGCCCTAAGCCCACCTCCCTGGGAGTTGCTAAGTCACTTGATGTGACAAGGGATGGGCCTGGTTCCCCGGGCCCCAGGGCCAGCCACCTTCCCTCAAGGCCATGAGCCTGGGGATTCTATAATAATAATAGTGACTAAGCACTGACTGTGCCAGGCACTGTGCCAGTGTGGGTGCCTGATGTGAGTGCAGCATAGCTTTTGGATGGCACCCCTGTAGGAAGCTGAGGCCCAGGTCATGTGGCATCAAGGAGGGAGACGAAAGGGGCAGGCACTCAGGTCTACTGCCTCCAAATCATCATCAAGAAACAGCTGCTGCCCGAGCCCCGTCCCTGGGCCCTGGCTGGTCCTGTGGATGAGCCACCTCCCAGCCCCCACCTCTGCCCACCCTCTCATCCTTTCTGCCTCGGTTTCCTTGTCTATACCACAGGCCTTCTAAGAGCACCCTCTGTATGACGTGTCGGGGGCCTGAGGACCTGGGTCCAAATCCCAGCAACTCTGTTTATTAGCTAGGAGACCTTGGGCAGGTGGCTTGGCCTCTCTGGGGCTCACTCTTCCCATCTGTGCAATGGCGATGGTGTCTTGTAGGTACCCCACAGTGCTGTGAAGTGCTTGGTGTAGGGCCGAGCCCCGTGAGTGCTCAGTGAGGACGGCTCTGAACGATGGTTATTCAGACTGCAAAGGACAGCTGTGCTGGGGGGTCTCGGGGAGGAGACCCTGGGGTGGGAACCCGAGGAGACCTTGGCCCAGTGTGGGCACCAGGGAGGCAAGGCAATCAACTTGAGACCCAGGTGGGGGCAGGGATGCGGGGCTGGGAAGAGTGACAGAGGTGAACATGGTGGTCTGAGGGCCCAGGGGACCTCCATCAGGCTGTCAGAAGGTGGACGGCACAGGGCTGCCTCAAAGGCTCTGCGGGTCCCAGTACCCTAGGGTCTCCAATCTGATCTCCCCTCCCTGCCCCGTGTAGCCTTAACCTGGATTTTTACAAGGTCTCCCAAACTCTGGGGAGCGGCCCCCTCCCTTCCATGGCGGGTGTGGGGAGCTGGGGACCAACCCTTGGCCGTGGGCCAAGCCAACCCCCGCCCCACCGCACGGAGAGGCTGTGCCACCAGCTGCCTGACGCTGGCAAAGCCTCTCCTTCCTGGACCCTGGCAGAGTCCATTCCCAAGAACACGATCGCTCAGAACCGCTCGCTGCATAGCCCACCCCAGCAGCAGGCATGCGTGGCAGTTGCCCAGGAATGTGTTGCCAAATGGATGCTTGACCACCCCCCCAGGGACAGGGGTGCATTCCTTCCTGGGGCGGCCGGTCCAGACTTCCTGGGGCGGCCGGTCCAGAGCAGGGACTCTTGGCCTCTCTCTTTGCTCTCTTAGGCTGGGGCAAACGGAACTCCCTTCCCCCTTCCCCTTTCTCCTCAGGCGAGCAGAGAAGCTCTGAGAAGACAAAGCTAGTCCCTGTGCGTGGCCGTGAGAGGCCAGGCTTTCCAGGACTGACGGCAACCCAGAGTGCCCAAGCCAACCTGCCAGTGGGTCCCTGGCCCTGACTGCTCGCTGCTATATCCCCCCTGCCTCTGCAGAACACCGTACCTGAGGCCCTGCGAAGCTGCCCTTCCTCCTGGTTGGCCCTGCTCTACCCAGCTGCCCTTCCGTTATGAAATGTCCAAGGCTGGGCCAGCCCCTGGGGTGGGGCCGTCCTGGCCTTGTGCCTGACTTTGACTCTGGGCTGGCTGGAGGCTGCAGGCTGAGATTTCCCCATCACTTCCCTCAGGGGCCTCTAGATCCTTTCCTGGACCACAGAGAAGGAGCCAGGGCGCAGAGAGGGCCAGCACCAGGCCAGGGCCACACAGCAGGTCTCCAGGGAGCTCTGAGCTGAGGGGTCCATCTCGACCCCTGATGGGAAGGATGGAGGATGAGTCCAGAGTAGTGGACCCAGGAATTACGGTGTGGGGTGCGGGCTGTGGCCTGGAGTAGCAGGGGGGAAAGCCCTGCTCCCCACACGCAGCCCCCCCACCGCCAGCCCCTCTGAGCCTCAGTTTCCCATCTGCAAAATGAAGAGGTCTGATCCAAAGACAGCTGGAGTCCAGAAATCCAATCCCAGGGCCCAGGCCGGCCTGCTGCAGGCTTCGTCCCTGCCCTCGGCGCATCTGTGTCCAACATCACCACGTCATCCAGCACCCCGCTCACAGCACCTGTCACCCTGCAACCTGACATTTTACAATGAGGAAATGGAAGTCCAGAGAGAGGGCACAGGGCATGAGTGGCAGGCTGGGACCCACATGAGAAAGTTGTTGCTCCAGAGCGGGGCTGGGTCCACCCCCTGCTGTCCCCTCCTGCCTCCCTGGAAAGAGCGCCACCCTCTGCCCTCTAGGTGAGCTGTCATGATATAAGTGTCGCCATGAGGTTCCTGTGTCCCTGCCCCTCAGCCTCACCCCACCCCCACCCCGGGCACACCTGTCAGAGCCAGCACAAAGGGGGATGATCCCCTGGCAGGTGCTGGTGTCAGACAGGCAGGCGATTAGGTTACGGGTAGGGGGACAGGAACATCCTTTGTGCTATCGTCCCATGCCTGTCACCCTGGGCCCGCTGCTGCCCTTCCACCTTGGTGCCCTAGGTCTTGCCTGGGATGCTGGCCCAGGGCCTCTGGGCCGACTGGACACCTGGGAGATGCTCCTCACTGCCCCCGCCCTCCCCGCTGCCCCTGCCTACCTGCGAGGGCAGGAGAGGTCTCCCAGCCCACACCTGCTCTGGTAGCCCCTGGAGGCTTCAGCCGTTTGGGACTGGGGTAAGGGGCTGCAGGGGCCCCGTCCTCTGCGTGGGATGGAACCCCCAGCTGCTGCCTGTCACGTGGCTCAGCATGTGACAGCCCTGCCCTGCTGTCTGGAGCTGAGCCAGGCAGAGGCAGAGCCAGTGTCAGGCGGGGCTGGGCTGAAGCTGAGCCTGGCAGCGGTCAGCCAGGAACCAGTTCCAGAGAGGGACAGCCACTGATCTAAGGCCACACAGCAAATCAGGATCCCACCTGGGGAGGTATGGTGGGTGGGAGGGGTATTGCAGGATCCTGAGGGACCCCTCCCTGACTGGGGATACCTCCTGCAGGGGTTACCCCAAACTTGTCATGAATTCAGCCTAGAAGGTCCCCAAAGAGGCCTGTCCTCCTGACACAGGGGTCCTAACCTGGCCTGGGAGTGAAGCTTGCCAGTCTGAGGGGGGCACTGCCCCTTGGGGAGGAGCAGGGACCGGCCCTCTCCCCTTTCTGGTTTGGATGCCTCTTGTTGGTCCTCAGAGCTCCAGGAGCAGGACTTCCCTGCTGGTCCAGTGGTTAAGAATCTGCCTTCCAATGCAGGGGACGAGGGTTCGATCCCCAGTCGGGGAACTAAGATCCCACACGCTGTGGGGCAACTAAGCCCACGCGCCACAACTAGAGAGAAGCCCGTGCACCACAAAGAAGAGCTCGTGTGCTGCAACCAAGAACCGACGCAGCCAAATTAATTAATTAAAAAAAAAAAAATAGCAGCTCCAAGGGCTCCGTGGTACCTAGGGGTGACATCCTTGTCGCAGGGAGCTCGGGATAAATGGGGGACGTTGCGTGGGGTACCACTAAGAGCCACTCTTAGAACCAGCTGCGGCGGGTGGCAGGCCCTGCCGAGGTCCCGGGTCAGCCGGTGGGGCGGGTGTTGCGGGGAGCACCGAGGTTGGAGGGGACACATCTGCCCAGCCAGGCGCTGCCCTTCTGCAACTCCTCTGGGATTTAGTTTGGAGAACGGGGTGAAAAGACCCTCATGAGTGTCGCTGTTGGCCTCCCTCTCCGGGCAGAGGTGGGGGAAGACGAGCTGGTCGTGGGCTAAGGCATCGTTCCTTCATTCATTCATTCATCATTCCCTCCCTCACCTGGTGAGCCTGGCTCACAGAGCCTCAGACCTGCCCAAGAGCACCTCACCACGTCACCTGCTGACAGATTCAAACCTGGCTCCGCAGCCCACCTGCCGGGTGACGTCAAGCAAGTTAGGCCCCTCTCTGGGCCTCCGTTTCCTCCCCCCAAAGTGGGATTGATTCGACCTGCCTCACAGGGCTGCAGTGAGGGCGAAATCAGAGCACATCTTGAATGCACCTGGTATATAGTAGGTGCTCAATAGGTGCGAAGGCTTTTCTGTCCCTTTCCCCACCTTCCTAAGGGAGTGGCCACCCCAGGCCTTGTCCTGTGTCCCTGCCCCCGCTTCCTTCCCCCTCCCAGCCTTGAAGGCAGGACCACCTGGCTCCCCCCAGCAGCCACCCACAGAGGCCAGTGTGACCCTGGGGTGCGGTCCGAGGCCACTGGGGTGCAGTGCCTGGACACAGTCAGCACTCATCCATGTGCTCACTTAGCAAAGCTTTACTAAGCACCTACTGTGTGCTAAGCCCTGCGCCAAGCACTTGACACAAATTCTCAGATGTTATGGTCTGAGCTTTACATATGAAACGACAGGCTCAGAGAGGGACAGTGGCCGGGCTGGGGCCACACAGGAGAGGGACAGGTGGGGATTCTAACCCAGCCAGCCCCAAGTCCCCAGCCCGCAGCATCTCCAGGGTGCCCCGAACTCTTGCTTAGGAGCTGGGGGGTGGTTACCCCCACCCCCAGGAGTCTCAGCCGAAAGCAGCATCTCTCCTGGACACTTGCTGTGCCAGGAGCTGGGCAGGGTCTTTGGCACATCCCAGCTCGGGGACCTCCCGACAGCTTGTGACAATCATCAACCCCATGGTTTTTAGTTGAAAAAATGGTAAAGATTAGGGCTTCCCTGGTGGCGCAGTGGTTAAGAATCCGCCTGCCAATGCAGGCGACACAGTTTCGAGCCCTGGTCCGGGAAGATCCCACATGCCGTGGAGCAACTAAGCCCGTGAGCCACAGCTACTGAGCCTGTGCTCTAGAGCCTGCGAGCCACAACTACTGAGCCCACGTGCCCCAACTACTGAAGCCCGCTTGTCTAGAGCCTGTGCTCCACAACAAGAGAAGCCACCACAATGAGAAGCCCGCGCACCGCAACAAAGGGTAGCCCCCGCTCGCCGCGACTAGAGAAAGCCCGCGTGCAGCAACGAAGACCCAATGCAGCCAAAAATAAATAAACTAAATAAATTTATAAAAAACAAAAATGGTAAAGATTTGCCTCAATGCCAGGGAAGTGGTGTTAGATGAATCGGCAGTGGACCCTGTGTGCTACTTTGGATACAATGCAGGGTGACACTTCACAAGACCCCCGGAGCCGTCTCAGGGTGTTCGAACCGGGAGCAAAATGTATCTCTCCTGTTTGTTTCTCTACAAGGAACATCTATTATTTTTATAGTGAGAACAAAAATAGAACCTAGTATAGAGAAAACCATTAGACAACAGTGAGGGTAGATGTGACAGGGAGTGCTTGAGGTCTGGATGGGGTGGGAGGGGCCGCTGACCTTGCTCCGTTCTCTGCCCTGCAGGTCACATGGGCTGTGTTTATCTGGGTCCCCTCTAGGACAGCCTCATAGGAAGTCTCAAGGCTCCCTGACAGCAGCTTCTTAAGCCATGGAAAAATTCTTTCTGGAAACAAGGGGATTTATAAGTCAGGGTTTAGTGAACAGAAACCAACCTAGGTCTTTTGAGTAGGGAAGATTTAGTACAGGGAATTGGGTTGGTGAGGGAGCCTGGAAAGGTCAAAGGCAGGAAGTGGTGTCACCAGACCCCAGAGGGTCAAGGTCAGCCAGGGAAAGCTAGACCATGGTAGGACTGCTCTGTGGACACTGGGACCCTGGAGGAGTCAAGCCACTGTCCACGGGCTCCCCCATCCCCGCCCTAGTTATGCCCTGGCTCTCACCTCCTCCCAAACCCAGAACCTCCCACTGGCTGAGCCTAACCAGGGAGCCTGTTGCTCAAGTATCTGTCTCTCCAGGAGCAGTTTGCCAGTCACATCCGAACCCCAGTCTGGACTGATCTGGAGATACTTTTCTTGGTAATTGACAGAGTTCCTGAGCGTCAGCAGATTCTAGGAGCCCAGAGCCTGAAATCACCTGCTTCTCAGATTCATCCAGGGTCACTGTGTCAAAAGCTAACAAGACCGAAATTACTCCTGACCCAGCTTGGGACATTTGGATTTGCATTCTTCATGTCAGTGTTTTTAAAAATTAATCGATATTTAAAATTTAGATGTAAATATATTTCCTTTTCGCTTTTAATAAGATTAGGACAGAGTCATTAACCACTGGGTGCCATAATGTCAGGTTTGGAAACAAGCTACCAGGACCCCCACCCCCCACCCCGCAACAAATGTTCTAAAATGAATTGATTTTAATAATGCAATTCAAAATTAAAAGTTACCAACATCACAGAAGGAGTCCACATGTAACAAGGACTCCAAGGACTTAATTAAATCATTTTAGGGCCCTAAATGGTACAGTAACCTCTGTTTTAGGCATGGACCAAGACCCCACAGAAAGCAAGCAATATTGCAGAAAGCCAACACCTAAGAAGTAGCTGCCAGAGACTTCCCTGGCCGTCCAGTGGTTGACTCCGAGCTTCCACAGCAGGGGGCGCGAGTTTGATCCCTGGTCAGGGAACTAAGATCCCACATGCTGTAGCGTGGCCAAAAAAAAAAAAAAAAAAAAAGAAAAAAGAAGTAGCTGTCAGTGGGGCTCAGCACAGGGGAGGCCAGGGGGACCCACTGGTATAGGCAGACCACCCACTTCCTGGAGCAGTGTCTCTGCTCCCCTCCTACCTTCTCTTTGCTTTCTGGCTGGTTCATAAAACACTCCACTTGATTTCGTCTTGGGGGGTCCCTCCTGGTGGGAGATAAACAGCCTGTGAGTTCTGGGTCTGCCCAAGGCATCTGCTGTTCAGTAAGCCTTGCCCCCCTTCCCCATTAGCACACAAGCCCGCCCAGGAAGCCTTTACCCTTTCTTCGACGACACACACCCGCTCTGGGTAAATACTGGGCCACCTGAAAACCTCAAAATGCTGGACGGGGGGCTCTCGGGCGGAGGGAGCTTCAGGTGGCTGCATCTTGGAGCTTCCTGACCCCTTCAGAGGTCACGCCATCTTCCCTTTGTCCCTTTATAGGACTTTTGTGGGCTTGCCCTCTTTCCAACATAGGGACAACTAAAAATCTTCCTTGTCCTCTCTCTCTCTAAGAGCCACTGGGCCTGGGACACTGCCCCTCTCTTTCCTTGGGTGCAATAAAAGAAATGCTCACATATTGATGTCTGGGGAAGTCATGCTGGCTTATCCATGAGTTAACTTGAACTTGATGCTAACTGGAACAGCCTGTTTGGGGCCTTCCAAGCATACATTGTACATCTGCTTTAATCCTTAGAGCAAAGGGCACACTGACCAGAAGCAAAGAATGTCCATGTTAAAAATAAAGATGAGGGCTTCCCTGGTGGTGCAGTTGTTGGGGGTCCGCCTGCCGATGCGGGGGGCGTGGGTTCGTGCCCCGGTCCGGGAAGATCCCACATGCCGCGGAGCCGCTGGGCCCGTGAGCCATGGCCGCTGGGCCTGCGCGTCCGGAACGGGAGAGGCCACAACAGTGAGAGGCCCGCGTATAGCAAAAAAAAAAAAAAAAAAAAAAAGGGAAAAATAAAGATGAAATGCGTCCCTTCCTGGGACGCCAATGCTGGTGCTCCTTTGATAATAAGACTTCTTTCCCAAGTGCCAAGGCCATGCTGACTCTCTGTGTACGTGCTGATCTGTTTTTTTGAAACCATGAAGGAATGTCTCCCTGACTTCTTTGATGTTCTTTGTTCTGACAAGACATAAAACTGTGCTGAAAACCACGCTTCTCCAGAGCAGTTCCTCGGAGTTATCTGAGAGGCTGTCTTCTGGGCTATAGTCCTCAGTTTGGCTCAAATAAAACTCTATTCTATTCCCATTACAGATTGTTTATTGATTATTTTTTCATTGACAGGTGTCACACTCCCCTCTCTTGCCCCTAAAGGTCTCCTCTGGCCTCTAAGATGCTTCTCTTCCTCCTGGCCCCTAGGCTGGCCCCCTCCATCCTGTTTTCAGTGTGCAGAAGCCTTTTTCACCGACTCCTGTTTTGCAAGGGAGGAAATATTGGGGTGAGGGAAGATGAGGTGAGGGGGCTTCCCACACTAACGCCCAGACAAGACCGGGCACCCTGGGGACCCCGCTGCATGGCAAGAGGGCCCTTCCCCCACCCTTCCTCCCTGGCTCGTCCCAGGTTCTCCGTTCTCCGTCCAAGGATCTGGAGGAGCCAGGTGCACTTGGCTGAGGGATTTCTTTCCATAACTGCCGCAGGTGCAGAAGGTGGCAGACAGGGAGGTCATTTCCAGACCACAGATGCCAGTCTCCACCCAGGCCCAGGGGCCCCCTTTCTGATACGGTTTCAGGAGGGTGCCCTCTTAGGAGGGGTCAGGGCTCCTCCCTGGTGTCCTCCTCACCCACCCTCTGCGGTCACACCGGCCACCTCGGACAGCCACCCTCCCCTCCGGCCTGGTCTCCTGCCCGCCCGCTCAGTTCTACAGGACTGCGTCCTCCTGGGGGCGGCAAAGTCCACTGCCTGCGTGTGCCCCAAGCCCCATGACCTCCTGGACCTCATCATCCTTCCCCACCCCGTGCCATGGCCATACCCTGGACTTTGTCATCTCCCAAGGTAATGAGCCCTGCGTCCACTCTCTGACCACAGCCCCCCCGGTGCCCACTGCATCCCTGCTCTCCCGCCTCCTCCTTGCCTCTGGACCACCTTGGGCCCCGCCCTCTCTCTTGCTCCTTCCATGTCTCCCACTGCCAGGTCCTGCCTGCCTGACTCCACCTGTCTGCTTTACTCACATCTGCACCTGGGCACGGTCTGGAGAAAGTTCCACCACCTTGCAGCCAGGAGCCTCTGTAAATTCATACCCTCCACACGGCCAGCTCTCCACCTTCCCAGCAGCCCTTCTGGGGGGATATTTGTCATCCATTTACCCACCCGGGAAGGACCCCTCCTGGAAGGAGCAGGGGAAGGGGCTCTCCAACCAGAAGGAACAGCTTGTGCATTGTTTAGAGTGGGGGGGAAGGAGAGGAACTGGGTAATTTTAAAAAATTAATTAATTAATTTTTGGCTGCATTGGGCCTTGGTTGCTGCGCGCGGGCTTCTCATTGCAGTGGCTTCCCGTGTTGCAGAGCACGGGCTCTAGGCGCGTGGGCTCAGTAGTTGCAGCACACGGGCTCAGTAGTTGTGGCACACGGGTTTCAGTAGTTGTGGCGTGTGGGGTTAGTTGCTCCGCGGCATGTGGGATCTTCCCGGACCAGGGCTCGAACCCGTGTCCCCTGCATTGGCAGGTGGATTCTTAACCACTGCGCCACCAGGGAAGCCCCCTCTACACATTTTTAAATCGGTTTTTGTTGTTGTTGTTATTGAGTTGTATGAATTCCTTTTTTGTGTTTTGGATATTAACCCCTTATTAGATGCATATTTTGTAAATATTCTCCCACATTCCATAGGTTGCCTTTTTATTTTAATTATTTCTTTTGCAGTGTAGAAATTTTAAGTTTGATGTAGTCCCACTTGTTTTTTCTTTTGTTTTTCATGCTTTTGATGTCGTGTCCGAGAAATCATTACCAAGACCCATGTTGAGGAGCTACTGTGTTTTCTTCTAGGAATTTTAGGTTATGGGGTCTTACGTGTCTTTGATCCATTTCAAGTTAATTTCTGTGCGTGCTGTGCGACAGAGGTCCCATTTCATTCTGGGCATGTGGTTATCCAGTTTTCCCGACACCATTTGTTGAGGAGACTATCCTGAAACCAATATTTTTAAAAGCTTCCCAGAGTACTTCTAACCAGGGTGACACCCAGAGCTGTGGAGTGTCAGCTCGAGCAAAGCAGAAATTTCATGGGCTCTCACTGCAGCCCCAGACCCAGGGCCCAGTCAGGCAGGGGCAGGAGGCTCTGGTCCCTGCTGCAGGGTGGTGTGTGTGTGTGTGGGGGGGGGTCACCCCCCTGCAGTCCGGCAGCCCCCACAATCTCGGCCTCCCAGGGGCCCTGCCAGAGCTCCCACTTACGGGTGCCCAAAGGAAGCTCAGGGTGAGCGGGAGGTGGGCTGCCAAGTCCTGCGGTGGGAGCCCTCTCCGCCCACCCCCCGCCTCCCGCTATGAGGGCTCTTTGCTGACCTGCAAACACACCAAATGGGTCAGGGATGACAGTGGTAGGGGTAGGGCTGGAGGTGGGGTAGGGATGACAGTGACAGTGGTAAGGCTGAGGGGAGTTATTATGGGCCTGGCACTTTCCTAAGGCTTTGCATTAACTCAGTAATCCCGAAAGAGCCCTTGGAAGTCGTGCTGAGTATCCCTGATTTACAGGTGAGGAAATGAGGCACAGAGAAGTGGAGTTAATCCCCAAAGTTACAATACCGGGAAGTGGCAGAGCTGGGATTCCAACTCGCACCTCGCATTCCTGAGGCCGGCGATGGACGCACGGGCGTTCCCCTACACACACGCACACGCACACGCACACGCGCTGGGCACGCCCCCAGCGGCGCCAGGCCCTCCCCTCGTGGAGGACGTGGGCCCCGGGGCGGGGCGAGGCAGGTCCCGGCGCCGGGAGGAAGTGGCGGGCCGCTGCCGGACTAGTCCTCCGGCTGGTCCAGCCATGGAGGCGGAGCCGCAGCTCTATCCGGTGGCGGGGGCCGTGGGTGCGCAGGGCGATGAGGACCAACTCGGGGTCCCAGACGGGCCCGAGGCCCCGGTGAGCGGGGACGGGGAAGGCGTGGCGGCCCGGGGACCGGGAGGGCCGGGGTCTCCCCCGCGGGAGCGGGATGCGGCCCCAGGGCCAGGGCGGGTGCCGGGGGCGGCCGGGGATGGACGCGGGGCTCCGGGGGTGCAGTGGCCGGGTTCGAGCGCCGTCGTGCCCCGCAGCTGGACGAGCTGGTGGGCGCGTACCCCAACTACAACGAGCAGGAGGAGGAGCGCCGCTACTACCGCCGCAAGCGGCTCGGCGTGCTCACGAACGTGCTGGCGGCCAGCGCGGGCGGCATGCTCACCTACGGCGTCTACCTGGGTAGGCGGCCCGCTGCGCCCCGCGGGTTGGCGGGATGGGCCTCTGGCCACGCCGTTCCGCCCCGGGCCAGGCGAGGTGGCACGGCCCGGCGGGTTCTGCGCTGGGATCCAAGTCTTTCCCCTTTCCCCCGCGCGCTCCTCCCCAGACCTGAGGTTTCTCAGGGAAAGAGAAACCTTGGGGCCAGTCGGCTCCCTTCCTCTTTCACTTCTTCTTCTGCGCCCTCACAGCTGCAGCTGCGGCCTCCGCACATGGGGGGACGGTGCAGTGTCCCCGGGGCCCAGCCACAGGCTTCGTGAGTGTGTGGGCGGGCCCTGGGCGCCCTGGGCAGGTCTGCTGCCTTCGGAATCAGGGGCGCCGAGGTCCAAGTGGCTGGCGGAGGGGGGGGATGGATTCAAGTCGCTGTCGTGGCCACTGGCAGGTAGGACTCTTGGCCCAGCCTGGGCTTCCCCTCTGTCCTCATAGGCATTGGAGTCGGGGATCCCTTTGGTGCCAGGGTTGCGTTCCAGCCTCTGCTTGGTTGCCCCCAGAGCCAGGTCGCCCCCTCCATGCCTGCTCCCTGTACCCAGGCCTTCTGCAGATGCAGCTGATCCTGCACTACGATGAGACCTACCGGGAGGTGAAATACGGCAACATGGGGCTGCCTGACATCGACAGCAAGATGCTGATGGGCATCAACGTGACCCCCATCGTGGCCCTGCTCTACACACCTGTGCTCATCAGGTGCGACACTGCTGTCTCTATGAGGGTTGCCTCCCTGATCTTGAAGGGGTGTGAGGGCTGGTGGACATGGGGTCTCCAGCTGCCCTGGTGTTCTTGGGGGTGGGGTGGGGAGAGAACTTGCCTACCTGGAGGGGTGAGAGAGAAGGGGTGAAACCCAGGTTTGGGAAAGAAACAAGAGCTTTGCAACCAAGGCACCTTGGGTTTCAAGCAACAGAAATTCACTCAGGCTCCTTCCCTCAGATTGCCTGTACCCCATGTGGCATCATCTTCATGCCCTCCTTTGTGGCCTGGAGCTACAATGACCTTTTGAGATCAGGGCTGTGGAGTTCCTGGAGAGAATCTGATCAGCCAGCAAAGCCCAGGAACGCACCGGGAGCCCAACAAGCTGTGGCAGTGTTGAGGGACATTTCTCACTGAAAAGGGTGTGGCTGGGCAGGCGCCCCAGGGGGTCTCCCCCATACCTGAGCCTTAGTGGCATCTGGTGCAGTACAAAAATGCCCTCCGCAAGTATCCTACCGCCAGGCAGTAGATCTGCTCAGATGGGACCCAGAGATCAGTGGACACATTAGATGAGTTCCCCTGTCTTTCCGAAACAATAACAACCCCCTCAAACTCTTTTATCACAATCGCACAAACAACATTAGAATCATAATTGAAATCAGAAAAGAGAAAACCCCTCCCAAGCCCTCCAGGCAACCAGCTGACTTTGTTTCCCCAGCGGCATGCGTGGATAACATTTCTGTCCTTGTCAACTGGAGTACGTGTATGGGCGTGCATGGGTGCATGTGCAGTGCCACTGTTTTGCGTTCTTTTCGCTGCACACATCTTGGCCTGCTTCACAGTGGGGACGTTCGTGATGTTAGCATCTTCTGCAGACGTGGGGGCACTGGCCTGTGGCTCAGGGCTGGACATTGCGGCTCCCTCTTCTTTTCTGCACGTTCCCTTTATGCTTCTGGCTGTTTCCTCATCTTAAAATTAAAGAAAGAAAGAGAGAGAGAGAAAGAAAGGGAGGGAGGGAGGAAGGAAGGAAGAAGGAAAGAAGGGAAGCCTCCTAGAATAAACTCTCAGAACTGCCCTTACTAGGTCAGAAGCATATAAAAGGCTTTATGGCTCTTGAAACCTAGCAGTATTATTAATGGCAAACTCATTTCATTTCCTGTGTGCTGGGCGTTCATAAGTGCATCGCATTCCTTACACTCCAAGGTGTCTGATCTTAGACACAGGGAGACCAAGAGGTTGAACCCATTCCCACAGGCAGCAACTGGCAGATTGAAGGTCTGAACCCAGTGACTCCAAACCCCATGCTCGCCCCCCAACCCAAACCACCAGGCTGACTTTCCAAAGGGCTGTACCATCTGCATGACCTCCGGCTGTATGTGTTCTTTTTAAAACCACAGCCTCACCAGCAATGAGTGCTAGTATTTTTCCTTTTTCCTTTTGGTGCCCTTCCGCAAATAGATCAGAGGAGGCTGCCTGTCAGTTTATTATATGGCAAGATAAGGATAGTTAAAGAACCAGGACCCTGCAATAGAAGAGAAAGTAATTGTATCAGAAAACCAGAGTCATTGAGCTTTGAGCTTCCTGGAAACTCAGACAAAGAAAGGAAATAAAGAGCACAAATATTCAAACAAACAGAACCCAAAACAAAACCAACCCAAAGACCGCAATGGTTGTGTCTAGCCTGATCAGCCTCCAGTGCCCTGAATGGGCCCTTATCCTGTCACTCATCAACCTGCCTCTAACACGGAGCAACATTCTCCCAGAGCCAGTGAGGCCGTTGTTCTACAAGAAACTTCCCGACTGACCACAGTGGACTGAAAGGGCAAAGTGCAGAGGGGAAGGGGCGCCAGGGTTCCTCTCCCTGGTCCTCAGTCCCAGCTTGGGACAAGTCCTTCAGCTGTTCACCTGGGTCCTGTAGTCACTGCACGTGGGTGGAGAAGGGGGGCTGGCGAGTCAGCCCAGGACACAAATAAGGGTTGCATGTGCCCAAGGGCCACTGACTCATGACACGCTCTCCCCGCTTTATCTCCTCTATCCCTGCAGTGGCCGTGAGAGGCTCGAGGTTGGGGCAGAGCCCACATTACAGGTGTCTGGTTAGAGTGGCTCCCCTGAGGCCACCAGCAAGTCCATGTCTCTGAGACTCTTAGGACCCTCGACTCCAAGGCCAGGGGTCCCTCCCCACCTCATACAGCCTCAGGAGCTGGGGCCTGGAGTTGTGGCCACGCTGCTTTCGGGCTGCAGCGGTCTGGATGGGCGCGTGGTGCCAGCATCCTCATCCTTCCTGCTGCTCGCAGGTTTTTTGGCACCAAGTGGATGATGTTCCTGGCTGTGGGCATCTACGCCCTCTTTGTCTCCACCAACTACTGGGAGCGCTACTACACGCTTGTGCCCTCAGCCGTGGCGCTGGGCATGGCCATTGTGCCTCTTTGGGCCTCCATGGGCAACTACATCACCAGGTGAGCCTGGTGGGCAGCAGGGTGGGAGACTGGAGACCTGGCAGAGCCTCTCCTGTGTTGCCCACCTCGTCTTGGGGACCTTGGACCAGCCCCATCCACCCTCTGGGCCTCAGTTTTCCTGTTCGTGAGACATTGGCTGGCCAGTCCATAAGCCTGGGTGCAGAGGTTGGGCTGGGGAGAGCCTTCTCTCCTTTGTGGTCCAGGATGGCCCAGAAATACTACGAGTACTCCCACTACAAAGAGCAGGACGAACAGGGCCCCCAGCAGCGCCCGCCTCGGGGCTCCCACGCACCCTACCTCCTGGTCTTCCAGGCCATCTTCTACAGCTTCTTCCACGTGAGTGCCGTGTGTGGGGACACTGGGGGTGGGGTATTCCAGGCTCAGAATCACATATTGGAGCCCATTCCACAGTCTTTTCAGCCCTCTAATCCCACTGCCCTTTCTTGAGCCAACTCCTGTTTGCTTACCTCTGGTGACAGAGACCTCATTCCCTCCCTGTCTACAGCGCTGACCAGGAGGAAGTCTTCCTGCACTGGGCATCCCCCTCCCACCAAGCTGCCCCCCGAGAGGTGGGAGGGCTCCTGTTCCCCCAAGGCTGTGCCCAGACCTGCTCCCAGATTGTGCCTGTGCTCCTTGCCCGGTTCCATGCCCCAAGCCTGACCCAAGCTGCCCTCCTGCCCACAGCTGAGCTTTGCCTGCGCCCAGCTGCCCATGATCTACTTCCTGAACCATTACCTGTATGACCTGAACCACACGCTATACAAAGTGCAGAACTGCGGTTAGTGCTCATGGGGGTGGGGTCCCTAAGGTCTGCTCACCTCCCCCACTGAGTCACCCAGCAGACACTGAGCCCTCAAGGGCAGAAAGGATGCCCTCGCTCACAGGGCTCAGGGCTGAGAGCCTGGTGTCCTACAGCTCTGATGAGCGAGGCACAGGGCCTTGTCGTTAGGACATCTGATCCAGCCTGGGGTGGTGGTGGGGTGCAACAGGGAAGGCTGCCTGGAAGAGGTACCATCTGGGCTGAGGCTGCCTGTGGGGTCTCTCAGGGCCAAGTAGACCCTCAATGCAGGGCAAATGTATGGAGGTGGGAGGTGGACTGGCTCCCACGGCAGCCTCAGGGCAATAGGGCAGGAGGGAGGGGAGGTGCTTTCAGCCCCAGTGGCCCTCACCTCCAAAGTGCTTCCCAAAGGAACCCTGCCTTTGCCGGCAGGGTTCTTGCCCACCCCCTCTAACCCTCCCCTCACCTGCCTGCTTTGCTGCGTTTATTTGTGGCCCAGCTGACAGTGTGCCCCGCTCCCTGCCTCACGATGCCCCCCACCCTCCCCTTTCTCAGGCACAAACAGCCAGGGCATCCTCACCGGCTTCAACAAGACGGTTCTGCGGACGCTACCGCGGAGCCGAAGCCTCATCGTGGTGGAGAGCGTGCTCATGGCGGTGGCCTTCCTGGCCATGCTGCTGGTGCGGCCCGGCTTGGGGGTGTGACGGGGTCAGATCTGGGGACCGTGGCGGGGAGAGAGGAATGCGGGCTGGGCGCGCGGAGGGCGGGCCGGAGGCTTGTTCTGAGTCCAGAGTTAGGGCTGAGTCCTGGGGAGGGGGCCTGAGCCAAGGATCTGGGCTTGAGGCTCGGAGGTGTGGCTGGTGCCTGCGGACTGAGAGAGGAATTGGAATCCCAGAGGCCAGTAAGAGGGGGTCCAGGCCTGGTCCGGGGTCGAGCTGAAGACAGGGTCCTAGAGGATTGATTGGCTCTGACACGGGCCGGATCTAGGGCCGAGGGTCAGAAGGTATGGCTCCAACCTGGGGGTGGGGCCAGGAGGCAGAGCTGAGGCGTTGGGGGCGTGACTAGGTCGTGTCTTCGGGCTGGGAGGCTCATCTGTGGATGTGCCTGGAGGCGGGGCTGGGTCCCGGGGGCGGGACCAGGACGCCCGGCTGCCCGCCCCGCTCCCGCACCTACTTGCCTGCAGGTGCTGGGCCTTTGCGGCGCGGCGTACCGGCCCACGGAGGAGATAGACCTGCGCAGCGTAGGCTGGGGCAACATTTTCCAGCTGCCCTTCAAGCACGTGCGCGACTTCCGCCTGCGCCACCTCGTGCCCTTCTTTATCTACAGCGGCTTCGAGGTGCTCTTTGCCTGCACTGGTCTCGCCCTGGTAAGGGCAGCCTGAAGAGCGTTGCCAGATAAAATTACACGACATCCGTTAAATTTGAATCACAGAATAACAACGAATACGTTTTGAATATATATGTATAAGTATGTACAAGGACAGGGGCCCCCTGCATTTGCGGATCCGGAGGGCCCGCTGTACTACCCCCTTTTTTTTTTTTTTTTTTCGGTACGCGGGCCTCTCACTGCTGTGGCCTCTCCCGTTGCGGAGCAGAGGCTCCGGACGCGCAGGCTCGGCGGCCATGGCTCACGGGCCCAGCCGCTCCGCGGCATGTGGGATCTTCCCGGACCGGGGCACGAACCCGTGTCCCCCGCATTGGCAGGCGGACTCTCAACCGCTGCGCCACCAGGGAAGCCTGTACTACGCCCATTTTATATAAGGAACTTGAGCATCCTCAGGTTTTAGTGTCCGCGAAGCGTCCTGGAACCAATCCCCCACAGACACCAAGGGACAATTGTAGGCCCGGATATTCCCCTCCTCCTTTTCCCTCTCTCCCCCCATCCCGCCCCTACCTTGGGGAAGTTACTTTCACCTCTCTGAGCCTGTTTCCTCATCTGTGAAGTCTCTAATGGCCATGCTGACTTCCAGAGGAGTTGCACTGTTGAGGTGGGATAACAGCCATCAAGTGTTTGTATCCAGGCGGGTTTCAGCCTTGGTGTCTGGGGACACTGTCCAAGCATTTTCTCACTGTCTGTCCCCAAGGAACCTTCCCACAAGCCTCGGAGGAAGCTGGCCCTGCGGTGGCCTAGAGAGGGCAGGACGTGGCCTGAAGTGAGACCTCGTGGGGAGAGCCGGAGCCTGGGCCGGCTGACCTCCAACCCTCACCTCTGTTCCCCCAGGGCTATGGCGTGTGCTCGGTGGGGCTGGAACGCCTGGCGTACGTCCTCGTGGCTTATAGCCTGGGTGCCTCGGCCGCCTCGGCACTGGGCCTGCTGGGGCTGTGGCTGCCACGCCCGGCGCCCCTGGTGGCCGGGGCTGGGCTGCACCTGCTGCTCACTGTCAGCCTCTTTTTCTGGGCCCCCGCGCCCCGGGTCCTGCAACACATCGGGGTGCTCTATGCAGTAGCCGTGCTCTGGGGTGTGGGCAGTGCCCTCAACAAGACAGGACTTAGCAGTGAGTATAGCCGTGGGCCCTGGATGGCTGGGCAGGGGACCCTGGGGCTTCCTCAGGGCGGTTGCGGGGAGCACAGACATCCCAGGGACAGACATGGGGTTGATGGGCACACTGGAGGGCTGTTATGGGGTCCCGTGCACTTGGTGGAGGTAGGTGGGGATCCCTGTGTGCACTCTAGGGGTGGAAGGAAGTCCCGTGGACACTGCGGGGACAGATGAAGAGGGCTGTGAACACCCTCGAGGCACGCCATGGACATCCTGTGGACCCCCAGGGTGGGCATGGGAGTCAGGGTGAGATCTTGTGGCTCCATGGGCTGGATATGGGGCTCTGTGGACCCCTCTTAGGGACAGTGGAAAAAAACACATTGGGGATGCCTCATTTCATACCAGGGGACAGGGCGCAGCCTGGCATAGTTTTCGTGACACTGGAAGCAGGTGTCAGGGTCTGTGCCCCAGGGAGCATGGGATGCAGCAGGTGGCCCTGTCCACACCCCAGGGGGAAAGTGCACATATGGCATTTTTATGGAGAGGAGCTGGAAGCAGGCTGTAAGATCCCAACAGCAACCTTCAGAGTAGCGGAGTCCAGGCCCCAAGTCTGGGCTGCTAGGGTGGAGGCACTGGGGCCTGGGGCCCTGATTGCAGAAAGGAGGGGGTGGGACAGAGTTCATCTGTGTGACGCTCTGGGCCCACAGGTGAGCCTTTGCCAGTGACAGGCAGCTGGTACACATGGGTGCAGCCATTTGGGTCTCCCACATTGGCACCTGTTCTGATGGGCCGTTGCCGTTAACAGTTTTGAGCATCACCCCTATACGGCATGGTGGAGGTCATGCCTGCTGCGGGCTGGGCAGGGGATGTTTCAGGCAACCTCAGCACCCAACATCCGAGAGAGAGAATCAGACACTATATCTGCCACAGGGGATGGAGCCCCACACCCTGGACCACACTGTCCTGGCTGTTTTGCCTCTGGACCTTGAGCCCATGATATGTCTGGACTTGGGCCAGATCCCAGCATCCTCTTCTGCCCAGCTCCGCTTACTCCCTCCTCTTATGCCCCACCCCCGGGGGGAGGGCTCCGTGTCCCTTCACAGCACCCCCATGGGGTACAGTCACACTGCAGGACCTCAGATGGGAGTGTCAATGTCCTGAGTGGCTGGTGAGGGTACAATTCGGCAGGTGCTGTGCAGGCTTTCTCCCATTAAAACCTCACAGCACAGCATGTACGTGTCATCTCATTTTACAGATGAGAAAAGTGGCTCTGGGGAGTTCACTTACCCCGAGTCACCCACAGACCCAACATCTGAATCCACATCTCTGTGCCAACTCTCTCCACCTTTCAGTTCTGAGAGTGGAATCTGAGTCTCCTGATTCCCTGTCCGAGGCTCTTTCTGCCCCACCCAAGGGAGGATGCTTTGGGAAACAAATTCCTCCCAGCTTCAGGTTTGATTTGCAGAAAGCTTGTTGCTACAGCGATTTGCTCTCCCTGAGCCCTGGGTGAGGAAAAACAGCCCCTGCAGGCCTGGCACCGCATGCCTGGGGTTCAGAAGAAGGCAGGATGTGATTGCTCACAGAACTTCCCGCTTCTGAGGCCACAGATGGGTCCCAGAGCAGGCCCGTTGCATCCCAGCAGGGCGGCCCGCTGCCCCCGCCTCTGCTCAGCTCCCAGGCAGCGCGATAACCAGTGTGTACACTAGGGGGCCAGCCAGGACTGGTTTACAGCGGCTTTCTAGGCGCTCCTGCCAAGGGCTGGGGCCAGCACAGGGCATCGGGGGTCACTAGTGGGAGAACAGCAGCTCTGGGTCCCAGCTGGCACCTCTCCCCTTTCTGCCCCGTCCTGCCCACCTGCAGCACTCCTGGGAATCCTGTACGAGGACAAGGAGAGGCAAGACTTCATCTTCACCATCTACCACTGGTGGCAGGCTATAGCCATCTTTGCAGTCTACTTGGGCTCAAGCCTGCCCATGAAGGTGAGTGCCCCTCTCCCACTCGACCCCCTAGACAGCAGAAACTTCCTGAGTGCCCGCCCTGGCCTCACAGCCCCTGAAGGGCACCACTGCCCCAGGCCAGGTCCTGGGCCAAGTCCACTGGGCGGCCCCACACCCATCACTGGCTTATTACTTACCGCTTCCCCTCCTGCAGGCCTCAGTTTACCCATTTCTGAAAGGATTCACAGTTTGCTCTTTACTTGTGGGCACATCCCAGCCGCCTTGTGGGTAGTTTGGTAACCTGTTCTCTAGACGTTGGGCTCTGAGATGGATGCTGAGGGTCTGTCTCCCTTCTTGGCTCTCAGGGGTCCTCGTCCTCTGCTCTCACCTACTGGTGGGTCAGTTTAGCAGGTCCCGGCCAACTTTTTTAAAAATGAGATAGAATAGGGAATAGCAGGGAGTATGCCTGTGAATATGTGTATACGTACTGAGTTATTTTCAATTATTTCTGACTGCCTGTTACAGTCAAAACCTCTAAGAAGCATTACTTACGATCCCACATGTAAGGGACAGAGTAATCTAAGCTCTGGTAAGGGAGGGCCAGGCCTCCCTTCACATCTACCCTGTGAGGCAAAGGGATTATCATTACAGTTAGGGAAACCGAGGCCCTGATGGATAGGGTGACCATAAGGGACAGGGCTGGGCAGGAGGGTGCCCAGGAAGCATGGGTGGCGGGGCGGCTCCCAGGAGGAGGGAAGGACAGCAGAGGAGCTGCGGGGCTCAAGCCCCAGATGGGAGTGGGCTTATCGGGGCTAGGGGCTGGGCGGGGAGGGCGCAGGACCGGCTGCCCGCGGGTCCGCCGCATCCCTCCCTGTGTGCCCAGGCTAAGCTGACGGTGCTGCTGGTGACGCTGGTGGCGGCCGCAGCCTCGTACCTGTGGATGGAGCAGAAGCTGCGGCGGGGCGTGGTCCCGCGCCAGCCCCGCATCCCGCGGCCCCAGCACAAGGTGCGCGGCTACCGCTACCTGGAGGAGGACAACTCTGACGAGAGCGACACAGAGGGCGAGCGCGGCGGCGGCCGGGGCGACTGCGCGGAGGAGGAGGCGCGGCCCGCGGGGCCAGAGCCCGGCCCCAAACCAGCCGGTGTCTGCCGCCGGCCCTGCCCCTATGAACAGGCACTGGGAGGCGATGGGCCCGAGGAGCAGTGAGGTGCCAAGCCTGATCGACGGCCTTGGTTTAACGCGTCTCGGGTCGGGCCCCCTATGATTCAGCGCCAACTTCTGGAAAGACCCTTGGCCCACCCAGAGCCCTGGGGCCCGGGAGCTTGGGATCCTCCCCGCAGCCCCCTCCAAGGGAGGGTGGGGCCTTGAGAACTCTTGGCCAGGCCCAGAGTGCCTAGGGACCGCACAGCCGAAACCCTCTTCCGACCCCAGGGGCCGCTCTCCACGACCCCCTACCGGGCCCAGCCCCGGGGCTGGGACCCCGCCAGTCCCGTCCCAGCTCTCGGCTACAGGCCTGGGCCGTGTGCGTCGCCCGCTTTGCACATCCTATCCCCATGGTCCGCCAAGAGGTACGACTTTAAGAACATGAGCAATAAAGAGATTTGTGTACTGTCCTGATCCGGAAGTCTCCTGCCGTGGGAGGACATTGACCACCCGGGGTGTGCGCCTGGCTGACGCTGCCCATTGGGCGCTGTGGCCGTCTGACCGCCCACCAGGCTGTCCTGGCTCCCGGAGGCACCACCCCTCCCCACACCAGCCGGCTTTTGCCAGCCGCACCCGATCAGCTCAGGACAAAGAAGCGCTCTGGGTGGTCTGTAGGGACCGCCGCGGAGTGAGATGGGGCTGCCAGTCCCTCGTCAGTCTAGAGGATGGGACGAAGTCCGGAAACCCAGGTCCCGCTGCACCCTCCTCAAGCGTCCCCAGCCCTCCTGCCCACCCCCATCCTTTTTTTTTTTTTTAATCCCTTGGGACGCTTCTGCCCACAGCTCCCCAAGGGACTCCTTCGGGGGCCAAGTCCACTTCTGAGGTGAGTGCAGGTCACCCCGTGTCCAGTGTGGGCCTGGGGCATAGATGTCTGAGCCCAGGTAAACTTGGCTACTGATGTCTCTGGGCTACAGCCTCAGCTGTGATGCCCGTGAGGGATGCAGAGGCTGGTGGGAGGCCCCGACCCCTACAGCCCGAGGGCACACCCCACCGTGGGGAGAGGGAACTGAGGTCCCACTGTGAAGAGCTTTGAACGGTGGGGTGAGGACAGGCAAGGGGGCCACAGGAGAGTCCTGGAGCCCCCAACTGCGCCCCAGATCCGTACCACCAAAGCTGGGGGCCACACCATTCCTCACTCCTCACACACCCTCCACCCCTGGCTGACTGCCAGACCCTGGTCTACACCCACTTCAGCGTCAGGTCTCCTAGATTCTTCCATCTGTAAACGGCGGCCCCCTCTCTCCTCTGCCTCATACAGTCTTCTTGAGTTTGGTTCCAGCAGCCTCAGCGGGGGGCCCGGAGCCAGGCTCTGCGACCTCAGGCAGGGGGTCGGCCGTCTGAGCCACAGTTTCCTCGGTAAAGTGTATCTGTGGTGGCACCAAGGTCCCCAGGCCCTGCAGGAAACTCACAAGGGCACAGAGGATATTGGAGCTTTTCTAAAATTTGGACATCTACCCACTCTGAGCAAATCAATAGGTTCAGGTGGTCCACAGTTTCACTGTTAGATCACACCACGATCCTTTCATGTCATGTCTTTGAGAAGCTGGGTTTCCTGTGGTTTGGGGATAAAAAGTGAAAATCACTGTGGAATAGGAAGTGAGGCCAGGGGTCTCCAGTCTGATTCCAAGGTTTGAGAAGCTGGCCGGTGCATACGGCCAATTAGTAAGCCGTGGTGGTTATTAAAGAATGAAATAAACACCATTTTTCTTTCTCTTGGTGTGTGTTACATTTTCTAAGTGACTACTAAGTTATTAGAACCTCAGTACTTATTGGTTGGACCTAAAATAACTCACAAATAGAACAGTTAGATATTTCTTTTGGCCTAGGAACACCGTGAAAAAACTCCTGAGACACTGAGGGTTCCACGAACAGGGCAAGTTTGGCTCTTGTTAGCCCAGGGCTGGCGCAGAGTAACTTATAGTGAGTCCCTCGTTGGACCCCGTGCCTCCACCCCCCACCTTGTCCAGAGAACCGGCGGGATCCTTTTTGGACCCAGCCTAGGGAAGGCGATTAAACCTATGGTCTGTGATGCCTGGGAAGGGAACCCCCAGGGTCTGCTGCGAACCAACATGAACTAGTTGCCAAGTTGTTTTTGGCAGATTCGGGGGTCTTGCGGTCACGGGGGACAGTGAAGGCCATAGGTCTCCTCTCCCCAGCCTCCCTACCAGGTGGTCTCTAGACTCAGACAGATGAAGGGTTGAAAACTGCCTGCCTCATCCACAGACTTTCGGTGACAAACAGACCAAGACTGGTCACCGGTGTGACCAGCACTCTGTCCTTCCAGTTCCCCACCAGCCGCTGGCATGGAACGGAGCTTCTCTGACGGTAGATGTGGCAACATTCTCCTGGCAGGATTCCAGCTAAATTCCAGTCAGAGATGGGCAACCAGATGCTTGGGTAATAGGCCTGTGAATGCAGGGCAGGGTGCCATTTGGAAGCGTGTGGGCCCCTGGGCATGCCGGTCAAGGTGGGGGAGGGGATGAGGATGGTTCTACAACTGGTCTCATTTCAGAGTCATTTCTGGTGATGAGCAAATGAAAGCGTGGCCCAGGCACACGGAGGGAGCGTGGCTTCTGATCACATGCCTCACACCAAGGTAAGTGCCCCATCAGAAGACTCCATACCTCCTCTCGCTGCTCCTGGCACACGGACAAGACCCACAGACAGACACATGTAACAGGCCACACCCATGACAAGCAACACACACACACACCCCCAGGACAAGCAGGGTAACTGTCACTGCAGCAAGCCCCAGCAGGCCGGTTCTTTTGGAAAGCCTAATTAAGCCATCAGATGTGAATGATGGAGCCCCTTGGCAGCTCCGGGCCTGGTTGTAAAGTATGACATTGATGTCTCTGTCAACTCTGGATAAGGCGACCAGGCAGAAGTCTGGACTCCGAAGTGGAAGATCAGACTCTGTGTCATGGTCTCAGTTTCTGTGATTTTGTCAATCTTCCCCAGGGTAATTTTATCTTTTTTTTTTTTTTTAAGTGAACACTTTTGTGACAGTACATTCACAATGTTGGTATTGAATGTTTTTTTAAAATATTTATTTATTTGGTAGTGCTGGGTCTTAGTTGCAGCATGCAGACTCCTTAGTTGTGGCATGAGAACTCTTAGTTGCGGCATGCACGTGGAATCTAGTTTCCTGACCAGAGATCGAACCCGGGCCCCCTGCATTGGGAGCGTGGGGTCTTAACCACTGCGCCACCAGGGAAGTCCTTGCACCAGGGTAACTTCAAAATTATCTGATTCCAAGACTCTACAGTGTAAGATTTTAACTATCTTTAACTTCTCAATGACGTGTTAGAGAGCCTGGAAAGTCTCCTGCTAGAAACACCTAGAGATCCTGGATCAGAAACAAATTGATTTTCAAATACATAGCTGAGCTCTCAAGAAAGTAAGCAGTCGCCCAGGGGGAGGGGCTGGGCTCTGAGACTGAAAGAAGGCCCACTGAGTATTTCAGACATGAGCAGGGTGCCCCGATGCATGGCAGCGTCCCAGACCCAAGACGTACTGAAGGAACAGGCAGAAGGCTGAGCAGTGGTTCTTGTGTAACCGCCTGGGTTTAAAGATCTGAGGAGGTGGAAGGCCTGGACCTGGAATAGGCATTGTTTGGGGTGCGGGTGGGGGCTTGCTTAATATCTGCATATTCAGGATTTGGGAGCACCTCCTACTGGAAGACACTTTATGATGTGCTGATTTTGATTCTCACCTGTACTGTGAGAAATCTGCGTTAGAATTGTTAATTATGCATTTCATATTTTTGATAATTTTTTTTTTTTTTGCCACACCACACAGCTTGTGGGATCTTAGTTCCCCGACCAGGGATCAAACCCGTGCCCCTGCAACGGAAGCTCGGACTCCTAACCACTGGACCACCAGGGAAGTCCGTATTTTTGATAAATTCTGCAACTTAGGTTGATCTGTGTCAGCAGGATACCAAAAGTAAAAGTCGATATTTAGAGGGTCTTAGGGTTTATATTTAGAGGGTCAGTCTGGTCTCCATCCCTTACAGGATGTGGAGCAAGCTTGTGAACGTGGACACTTTCCTGAGTGTATTCTTCAGGCCATGAGCCTTTTATGAGAAGGTGAGACCTTCTGATAGTTGTTGAAGTTTCAGAATTTGGCACACGGGCAAATCATTTTGTGTTGGCTATTACGGCTTATGAGGCAACAGATGTTGTGGTTTTGCTTTTAGAGACAGCCAACCCATCAGCACAGCCCAGGGGTCAGGAGGAGTGCGCACGAGGCCCCGGCTGGTCAGGGTCCTGCTCTGGTGCTAGCAGTAGCACCCACTTCGTCCAGCTGAGCTGCCCCGTGTTGATCAGGGAAGGCCCACGAGAGAGGGAACCGCTGCTCTCAGTGAGCCCCTTTCTTGTTTACTCACTTATTCCTAGGGGACCCCAAAGTGGTTAATGACTCTGGGACAGGGGTGGCCTTGCCCAGCATCATAGTCTTGGACAAGGGACCAAGGGCAGGGGTGGGGATGGGGAAGGGGTGGGGCGAGACTATGCCAGATGACCCAGGTCTGGCTTTATCCTAAAGATGTCGTCTTTACTGTAGCAAGGAAGCTTCTGTGGCCCACCTTCCTGACCCAAGACATACGCGCAACTGTCCGAAAGGTCATCAGGTCAGAACCAGCGAGCTGTTATGTAAACAGAAGTTTTATATGCGCTGGGGACCCAAAAAAATTTCTTGTGAGACTTGCTCTATTACGATACTTGCTTTCTTGTGGGGTGTGGAACAGAACCTGCAGGGTCTCCGAGGTCTGCCTGTAGGTGATGGTACGGCTGGTCAAGCTCATACCTAAGACAAGGCCAAGCCAGGGTCAACCCGACTGGTTTGGCTGGTAAAGGCACAATGAGCCACTTTAGATTCAAGGCATATTATTTCCATGGACAGTGAAAAGGAGAATAAGCCCAAGGTGCCAGCCCCTGGAGGTCCTTGTCACTCACTCCGAGCTCAGGGGGCCCAGACTGCGTGGCTGCTGTGGGAGACCCTGCAGCTGGGGAGCTGATTCTAGACCGCTGCTGAGTGCCTTTTTATCCTATGCTTTCTTCTGAGGAGGGCAGCAGAAAGCCTCAGACCTCATCAGACTGGAGGTGATAAGAAGCTCTCAGGACAGCCTCCAAGGTGGGTAGGTGGGCGAGAGGCAGACGGCCTCACAGCAGCTCCCACAGGCCTCCCACCCTCTGGAGTCCTGGTGGATTATAGCTTCCTGCCAAGACTCAGATGAGCTGCGGTTCAGGCCTCTGCCTGCGTGGCCTGTGTGGACACGTGCAGGTCACTGGGGCGCAATGGAACCTTGAGGGCTTGTGCCCAGGTGGGCTCCATTTATGACGAGCAGACTTCTGAGAACTTGTATAATTAGGTTTCCTTTTTCCTTTTTTTAAAATTGAAGTATAGTTGATTTATGATATTGTATTAGTTTCAGGTGAACAAGCACACTGATTCAGTATTTTTTGCAGATTATATTCCGTTATAGGTCATTACAAGGTAACGGGTGTAATTCCCTGTGCTATACAATAAATCTTTGTTGCTCATCTACTTGGTATATAGTAGTTTGTATCTATTAATCCCATATCCTTAATTTGCCCCCCCACCTTCCCTCTTTGGTAACCCCAAGTGTGTTTTCTATGTCTGTGAGTCTGTTTTGCATATACATTCGTTTGTATTATTTTTTAGATTCCATGTGTAAGTGATATCATATAGTATTTGTCTTTGACTTATTTCACTGAGCATAATACCAAGTCCATCCATGTTGCTGCAAATGGCAGTAGTTCATTCTTTTTTATGGCCGAGTCATATTCTATTGTATGTATATATATATACACCACATCTTTATTTTTTTAATTCATTTATTTTTGGCTGCATTGGGTCTTTGTTGCTGCCCGGCCTTTCTCCAGTTGTGGCAAGCAGGGGCTACTCTTGGTTGCAGTGCGTGGGCTTCTCATTGCAGTGGCTTCCCTTGTTGTGGAGCACAGGCTCTAGGCGTGTGGGCTTCAGTAGTTGTGGCACGTGTGCCCAGTAGTTGTGGCTCACGGGCTCTAGAGCTCAAGCTCAGTAGTGTGGTGCATGGGCCTAGTTGCTCCGCAGCATGTGGGATTGTCCCCAACCAGGGCTCGAACCCATGTCCCCTGCACTGGCAGGTGGATTCTTAACCACTGTGCCACCAGGGAAGCCCTGTTTTTTGTTTTTTTTTTAACAAATTTATTTATTTATTTATTTATGGCTGCATTTGGTCTTTGTCACGGTGCATGGGCTTCTCATTGCAGTGGCTTCTCTTGTTGTGGAGCACAGGCTCTAGGCGCACAGGCTTCAGTAGTTGTGGCACGTGGGCTTAGTTGCTCTGCGGCATGTGGGATCTTCCCGGACCAGGGCTCGAACCTGTGTCTCCTGCATTGGCAGGGGGATTCTTAACCACTGTGCCACCAGGGAAGTCCCACCATGCTGTTTTGATTTCTGTCGCTTTGTAGTATAGTCTGAAGCCTGGGCGGGTTATACCTTCAGCTGTGTTCTTTTTTCTCAGGATTGCTTTGGCAACTCATGGTGTTTTGTGGTTCCATATAAACGTTAGGATTCTTTGTTCTAGTTCTGTGAAAAATGTCTTGGGTATTTTGATAGGGATTGCATTAAGTCTGTAGATTGCTTTGGGTAGTATGGCCATTTTAATAATATTGATTCTTCCAATGCAAGAGCAAGGGACATCTTTCCATTTCTTTGAGTCATCTTCAGTTTCCTTCATCAGTGCTTTATAGTTTTCAGTGTATAGTTCTTTCACTTCCTTGGTTAAGTTTATTCCTGGGTATTTTATTCTCTTTGATGTGATTTTACATGGGATTTTTTTAAACTTTCTCTTTCTGATGTTTCATTATTAATGTATAGAAAAGCAACAGATTTCTGAATCTGTATCATGAATCTTGTATCCTGCTTGTATAAATAGTTTTCATGAAATTTGTAAATGGGAATATGTCACCTCAAAAATCCAAGTAGGGAAAAAAAAAAATCCAAGTAGGCCCAAGAAATATTATTAGAAAACTCTTTAATAAGCATTTGGGGGAACTCCCTGGTGGTCCAGTGGTTAAGACTCCACGCTTTCACTGCTGAGGGCTTCGGTTCAATCTCTGGTCAGGGAATGAGATCCTGCAAGCCACACGGTGCAGCCAGAAAAAAAAAAAAAAAGCATTTGGACACTTCTGTGGAAAGTGTAGTCAATAAAATGTCACACTTGGATTCTGCGGACAACTACATGTGACCGAGGGTCTGTCTGCATGGATTTCATGCCACAGCTGGGCTCTTCAAGTATCCTGGGGAGTGGAACACAGGTGCCTGGTCCAAGGTGAGTGCAAATTGCTGAGGGTGACGGTGTGCCACACGGGAGAGCCCCGATTGAACAGTGGGGCCTCCAGGAAGGTTAATAGGGTAATCCCTTAGCCCTCTCTGCTGGAGCTCAACATAGAGAAGGACTTACCTCAGAAAGAACTGTGGGTGTACCTTTCATCACATGGACTGAACTTCAGTGAGAGTCACAGAATTCCCACAAAGTTTTTGAGAAATTTCGCCAGCTTGGACTGAAAGGATGCAGACAATTCAAAACAAAAAGAGGCCATCAGAACCCTGCCCAATCCATCAAATTCTAGCGGCAGGAAGTAGGCTGAGAAAACCACTCAGCTGCAAACACATGCTTCCTTTCATGAAAAAGGAAGGACTCAGACGACCAGGACCCAGAGAGCAGAGCCAAGAGCCATGGAGAATTCTTCCCAAACCTTGGAAGCTGATCAAAGAACTTCCAGCATGTTCCTGGCTGGATTGCAGAATTGCTTTGGACCATGGGACTTCCTGGTGGTCTAGTGAGTAAGACTCCATGATCCCAATGCAGGGGTCCCGGTTTCGATCCCTGGTGGGGGAACTAGATTCTGCATGCACGCCACAACTAAGAAGTCTGCACGCCTCAACTAAATATCCTGCATGCCACAACTAAGACCCGGCACAGCCAAAATAAATAAATAATAAATAAATATTAAAAAAAAAAAAGAATTGCTTTGGACCAGTCTGGTCCACTGTGCCTCACATTTTCTCCCTCTTTTAACGGGAATGTCTATGGCAGTTATCCTGCACTGAGGTTATAAGACTGCAATCAAGGCATCAGCCAGAATTCCACTCATCTCAGGGCTCAGATGGGAGTAAACAAGAGAAGAAGCAGAAAGAGCATGAGCCGATGGAACAATAGTCTTTGAGTTTCATGGAAACATAATTCAAATAACACGCAACTCACCATTTTAAAGTTGCAACTCAGTGGCATTTTCTGCATTTGTGATGTGCGATCCATACCCCTCTCTAGTTTCAAAACATTTTCGTCACCACTAGATGAACACCCTGTACCCATTCAGCAATCACTCCCCATTTTTCCTGTCCCCAGACCTTGGCAGCCAACAGTCTGTTTTCTGTCTCTATGGATTTGCCTATTCTAGACATTTCATGTAAAAGGAATCATGCAGTATGTTTAGTATACTGTTTTTCTTCCACTTAACATAATGTTTTCAAGTTTCGCCCATATCGTAGCACACGTATCACTACTTCATTTAAAAAAAATAGACTTTATTTTTTATCGCAGTTTTAAGTTCACAGCAAAACTTCATTCCTTTCTATGGCAGAATAATATTCTGTTGTATGGCTGTACCATATATGGTTTATCCGTTCATCCATTGATGGACATTTGGGTTGTTTCCATATTTTGGCTGCCGTGAATAATGCTTCCATGAACATTTATGAACGAATATTTGTTTGAACACCTGTTTTCAGTTTGGGGGGGTATACACCTAGGAATGGAATCGCTTAGTCGTGTGGTATCTATGTTAAACTTTTTGAGAAACTTGCAAACTGTTTTCCAAAGCAGATGCACCGTTTCATATTCTCACCAGCGATGTATGACGATTCTAATGTCTACACAGCCTAACCAAGACGTGTTATTTTCTGTTTTTATGGGGTTTTATTGTTGTCATTTCATTATAGCTATCCTAATGGGGGTGAAGTGGTATCTTACTGTGGTTTTGATTTGCATTTCCATAATGATCAATGAGGTTAGACGTCTTTCCATATGCTTTTTGGTTATTTGTACATCTTCTTTGGAGAAATGTCTATTCAAGTACTTTGTCCATATTTAAATTGGTTTGTTTGCCTTTTCGTTGCTGACTTGTGAGAGTTCTTCATATATTCTAGATATAGAACCCTTACCAGATATAGGAATTGCAAATATTTTCTCCCATTCCGTAGGTTTTTTTCCCTTTCTTAATAATGTCCTTTGATCCACAAAAGTTTTAAATTTTTGTAAAGCCCAATTTATCTATTTGCTCTTTTGTTATTCGTGCTTTTGGTGTCAAATTTAAGAATCCATTGTCAAATCCAAGGTCATGAAGATTCACCCCTATGTTTTCTTTTTTTAAGTAGAATGCAATATATTTCCCTCTGTATTCTCTCTCTTTTAGAAGTTTTATTTTCTTTTATTATTTTATTAATTAATTTATGTATTTATTATGTTTATTTTTGGCTGCGTTGGGTCTTAGTTGCAGCACCCGGGATCTTCTCTGCAGTGTGCGGGCTTCTCTCTAGTTGTGGTGTGTGGGGTTTTCTTTCTCTAGTTGAGGCACGTGGGCTCAGTAGTTGCGGCATGCAGGCTTAGTGGGATCTTAGTTCCCCGACCAGGGAACCTGCGTCCCCTGCATTGGAAGGCAGATTCTTTACCACTGGACCACCAGGGAAGTCCCCCCACCCCTATGTTTTCTTCTAAGAGTTTTATTGTTTTAGCTCCAGTACTAGGTTGTTGATACATTTTGAGTTAATTTTTATACGTGGAGTGAGGTAGGTGTTCAGCTTCTTTGGCATGTGGTTGTCCTGGCATCCCAACACCATTTGTTGAAGAGACTATTCTTTCCCTACTGAATGATCCTGGCACCTTGTTGGCAATCGATTGCTCATAGATGTTTGGATTTATTTTTAGTCTCTCGGTGCTATTCTATTGGTCTATGTGTCTGTCCTTAAGCCAGAACCAAACTGTGTTGTTGTTTTTTTTGTTGTTGTTGTTTTTTGTGGTACGCGGGCCTCTCACTGTTGTGGCCTCTCCCATTGCGGAGCACAGGCTCCGGACGCGCAGGCTCAGTGGCCATGGCTCACGGGCCCAGCTGCTCCGCGGCATGTGGGATCTTCCCAGACCAGGGCACGAACCCGTGTCCCCTGCATCAGCAGACAGACTCTCAACCACTGCGCCACCAGGGAAGCCCCCAAACTGGTTTTGATTACTATAACTTGAAGTAAGTTTAGAAATCAGGAAATGTAAGTCCTCTAACTTTGTTTTTCTTTATAAATATATTTTTGGCTATTTAGAGCCCCTTGCAATTATGTATGAGGATTGACTTTTCCATTTCTGCAAAACATTGCAGTTTTGATAGAGATTACATTGTATCATAGATCGCTTTGGGGAGTATTGCCATATTAAAAATTATTCAGTTTTCCAGCTCTCGGGTCCCGCTTCCAAAATGACCAAGAAAAGAAGGAACAATAGTTGTGCCTAAAAGGGCTGTGGCAACATGCAGCCTACTCATTGCACCAACTGTGCCCAGTGTGTGCACAAGGGCAAATCCATTAAGAAGTTCATCATTCAGGGACTTCCTGGTGGCGCAGTGTTAAGAATCTGCCTGCCAATGCAGGGGACATGGGTTCGAGCCCTGGTCCGGGAAGATCCCACATGTCACGGAGCAACTAAGCCCGTGTGCCACAAATACTGAGTCTGCGCTCTAGAGCCCCAATGCCACAACTACTAAGCCCCAGTGCCACAACTGCTGAAGCCCGCATGCCTAAAGCCTGTGCTCTGCAACAAGAGAAGCCGCCACAATGAGAAGCCCACGCACCGCAACGAAGAGAGTAGCCCCTGCTCGCCACCACTAGAGAAGACCCACGCGCAGCAACGAAGACCCAACGCAGCCAAAAAATAAATAAATAAAAATTAAAAAAAAAGAAGTTCATCATTCAAAACACAGTAGAGGCTGCAGCCATCAGGGACATTTCTTTTTTTTTTTTAATTTGTTATTATTTATTTTTGGCTGCGTTGGGTCTTCGTTGCTGCACGCGGGCTTTCTCTAGTTGCAGAGAGTGGGAGCCACTCTTTGTTGCGGTGCGCGGGCTTCTCATTGTGGTGGCTTCTCTTGTTGCAGAGCACAGGCTCTAGGCCCGCGGGCTTCAATAGTTGTGGCACACGGGCTCTAGAGCGCAGGCTCAGTAGCTGTGGCGCATGGGCTTAGTTGCTCCGTGGCATGTGGGATCTTCCCGGACTAGGGCTCGAACCTGTGTCCCCTACATTGGCAGGCGGATTCTTAACCACTGCACCACCAGGGAAGTCTACAACTGCGTATCTTGATGGGAAAAACATTAAATTGGAACTCTACTTCAGACCACTTACAAAGTGCATAAATTCTAGCAGAACTTATTATGAAAAGCCAACTTTTGGAAGAAAACACCAAAAAAAAATATTCTTGAAACTTAGGGTAGAAAAGGATTTCTTAAACAAAGCATAAAAAACACAAATCTTAAAGAAAAAAATTAATTGAACTATATTGTTGATGTCCTACAGCCAAAGACCACTGAGAACACATTTATCTTTGAACAAGTTGGATTTATTGCTCGTGAGACCGTGGAGAACTGTGAGGCATTTCAGTAGAAGGGTGTTAGAAAGGACTTATGAGACTCATGTTTATGTCAGGTGACTTGGAGGATTTGAGGAAGTTGGACTTTTCTCTGGATTGGGTGTTATCAGAAGCAGGGCTGGGACTTCCCTGAGCAATCCAGGATGATCTCATCTCAAGATCCTTAACTTGATTACATCTTTTTTTTTTTTTGGCCACGCTGCATAGCTTGCAGGATCTCAGTTCCCCAACCAGGGACTGAACCCGGCCACGGGCAGTGAAAGCACCAGATCTTAATCACTAGACCATCAGGGAACTCCCTTGATTACATCTTGAAAGACCACTTTTCCAAATAAGATCATATTCCCAGGTTCCAGGACATGCACATACCTTCGTGGGGAAGGATGGCACCATTCAACCTGCTACACCCATTGGCAAAAAGTAAAAAGTCCAACCATACCAAGTGCTGGAGACCATATGGAACAAGGGGACTGTCATACAATTGTCAAGAGGACTTTTAATTAGTCTCTTTGGAGGCGGCATCCACAATCCTGGGAAAGTTGAAGATGTATGAACCGTATCACCTGTTTCACTCCCAGATACACACCAAGAGACGTGACCCAATGTTACTGGCAGCAATGTTTGTAATCCTCAAAAAGGGAGCACTTCCTAAATGTCCACCAGCAGCGGAATGGGTAAGTAAACTGTGGTGTGTTTATTCAACCACAGTACGAGTAAGTACGGATCATGGTGGGAAAACCTCAGAAACCGAATGTTGAGGAACAAAGCACATTGCAGAAAGATAAGAATATGACACCAGTGGTCTAAAGTTTAAGCTATGCAAAGCAATCCTATGTAATGTTCAATGATAGCAGATATACACCAAGAGCATGACGACACTCACAGGGTGATAAACATAAGGCAAAGATCTGACAAAGCTGGGTGGTGTGTACGTGGATGATTATATGTTATCCTGTGTATTTTTGTATGCTTGAAACATTGCATAAGGCATAAAGAAAAAAAGAGGATTCTGTGTGTCCCAAATCCTAGTGTTCTCCATATTCTGAAGTTTAGAGCGGCTAAGAAGAGCTCGAGCTCTCAAGACTACACGTTTCCCTGGGTCCACGGTGCTAAAACAGAGTGGTTCTGGGGTTTTCGCACACTGCAATTCAAGCCCGTCCTGGGACCACAGGTCCCCAGCTGCCCCTCTGCCCCGTGGTGTGAGGGGCATGCAGGCTCCTCTGGCCCTGCCTCTGCTCCTTGCCACACCCTCACCTGGCTGGGTCCTTGGGGCTGGAAAGGACACAACAACCTTTGTCCCTCCCACCACCCCTTAGGCTTCTCACTGCCTGCAGTGCTTTGAAGTTTCTGGAAGCATCCCACCTGGTCCGATAACTACCTCCCAGCAACCTTGTCGGATGGGTGTCACATTTTTGCTTCTTTTTCCCCATTCTATGGATGGGGAGACTGAGGCTCTGGGCTTTCTGGACAGGGTTGGTTCCTGTCTGAAGAGCTTCCACGTGGAAGAGGCCTGGAGGGATGTTGCCAGGGGCCCCCAGATTTGTCACAAACCTATTGGGTAGCTTTTCCCAGGAATGACCAGGGAGCAACAACCTGCTCTGCCCAGGGAATCCAGTGGCAGTTTCTAAATCCATCTGAACCTTGAGATCATTTGGGAGCTGGTTAAAAACACTGATGCCAGGGCCCATCCCACACCTGCAAACACAGAGTGAGCCCCTGGAATCTTCAGGTCCCCAGGGAGGTTTGAGGGCCCCTGAATTAATCTGTTGAGTCCCACTGAGGAGGCCAGGGTCCTGGAGTCCTGGGCACTGTTGTTATTTTTCCCCCAAAGAAGGATCCCCCTCACAGGGCACCCAGCAACTTGGCTCTCTCCCCATTCCTACCTGAGGGAATAGAGGGTCCTTTTTTTCCAGGCCCCGCCCACCAGGTGGAGAATCATGCCAGGTCCGTATCTTAGGCAGCTTGGGCTGTTCTAACAAAATACCACAAACATTTCTTTCTTGCAGTTCTGGAGGCTGAAAGTCCAAGACCAAGGTACCAGCTCATTAGGTTTCTCATGGGGGCTCTTTCCTTGGCTTGCAGGTGGCTGTCTTCTCCCTATAGCCTCACGTGGCAGAGAAAGCCAGCAATCTCCCTAGCATCTCTTCTTATTAGGGCACCGATCCCATCACAGGGGCCCCACCTCCTGACCTCATCTAACCTTAATCACCTCCCAAAGACCCCAGCTCTAAATACCACACACTGGGGGTTAGGGCTTCAACATATGAATTTGAGGAGACACCATTCAGACCACAGGAGTCTGTCAAATCTCACTGGAAGGTCATGGCCTAGACCAGAGTCTGCTGCTCTGCCCTCAGATTTGTCACAGCAAATCCCTCACTCCCCTACCCTGGCTGGTGGTTACTTCCTGGAAAACACAGAAACCCCCAGAGGAAATCTCCCCTCATTCTCCCACCCCCAACTCTGCAACGCCCCACCCCACATCCACACGCGCCACCCCCGGTGACAGCCCCATCAAGGGGATCGTCCTGTAAGCACCCAGCGTGTCCCTGGACCACCCCTCTCTACCCCACCCCACCCATCAGCCATCACCCATTCTCTGCTTCCCTAGAGCAGCAGAATTTCTTGAAAGAATCATCTAGGGTGGTGGCTCTCAACCGGGCTGATGTCATTCCCCTGGGGACACTTGGCAGTGTCTGGAGACCTTTTGGGTTTTTGAGGAGGTGTGTCCCAATAAGAGTGAGGCAGAAGGAGATTCGACACACACGGCGAAGGCCATGTGAGGACAGAGGCGGAGCTGGGAGGGCTGTGCTAGGAGCCGAGGAGTGCCAGCAGCCACAGAAGCCAAAGGGGCCAGGGAGGACCCTGCCCTGGAGCCTGCAGAAGGGGTGCAGCCCTGGCAGCACCTGGATTTCGGACTTCTGTCCTCCGGGACTGGGAGACAGTAACCCCGCCGTTTCCAGCCACCACGGTTGCGGCCGTTTGTTAGGGCAGCCACAGGAAACTCATCCGACGGGTTTGCAAAGCATCTTACAATCGTTTTGCGCCAGGAGCTATGAAATGTCTTGTCTATTCATTCATCTTCTCATGTGATCCTCTCAAGAACCACGACAATTAAGTGTAAATGTTACCCCAGGGAGGCTCAGGGAGGTTAAGTAACTTGCCTAGGGTCACACAGTAAACAGGAGAATAAGGGAAAAAAGGAACGGGGTGTGCCGCCCTGCAGCCACAGGTTCCCCAGCCTGTCCAGGCTCTCTCTGCAGCTGCCAGGGCCCCTCCCTCTGCCCCAAGGATGCCAGCCGGGCACATTAGGAGAGTGCAAATGAAGGAGCCCTGCAGGGTGGGGATGGGGGCATAGACATGAGGACCTGCTGCGGGGGCCTCGGTGGGCCGAAGAGCCCTGCAGGCTGAGGGCGTCCTGGAGGAGGCTGCCAGGGTCCCACTGATATGTTCATCCTGTAACCTTTCTCCTTATCAGGTAACTTTCTGCCAGGCCCTCCCAGGGATCACAGAGCAGCCCGGAGTTGCCAGACCTGTTCCCAGGCCAGCTGTGCCAGGTCGGGTGAGGCAGCTGCCGGAGGTGCCGATGTGTAAACCAGGAGGAGGCCAGACTAGCTGGAGCTTCGGTTAGGTCAGCCCGGGTGCCACTCCACTGCCAGACGTGGGCCCGCGGCATCTGGTGGGGGGCTGCGCAGGCTCCTGGGAGGATTGGCCGTCAGCAGAGGCAGGGGTGAGATGGGCCAGGAGCAGAGTCGGCACATGTGAAGGCAGCATGTCAGGCGAAAGGATCCAGGGTCGGAGCCCACACCTGCGGGGTACCTGGGGTCCCGGGGTGAGGGCCGGCAGCACGAGCTGTGGGGAGAGGAATGGGATGTGAGGCCACAGGGTGGGGGGCCATGGTCCTGGGGCCTGGCTCAGCGCAGGGAGGTGGGTGCTGCCCTGCCCCAGCTGTGCACGTGACCTCCGGCCCGTCATGCTGTCTAAGCCTCACTCCCCCTGCCCCCCCGCAACCCCTGTGACACCCGGGAGTACCCTCGGAGGAACCGTCCATCCCTGGCCTCTGCTGGCCTGGCCGCGGGGGTAGAGGCAGACCCTGTCCTCCCTTGAGAGGCTCCCCAGGCTGGGGGAGGAGGTGACGTGTGGACAGACGGGGGCCAGCCAGGCGTGGCCCGGGCTGTGATTGGGATGTGCCGGGGAGTTGGGACGAGGGAAGCTTCTTCGGAGGTTGTAGAAGCAACACTCACTGTTCATTTCTGATTCTGGAAGCATTGGATGCTCACTGTAGAAAATTTGGAAGCTGCAGAAAGATGCTGAGAAGTCAAAAAAAGTGCAGGGCACTCATTGATGCTGGTGAGGAAGGGGCTGCAGGGCCACCAGACCTGGGACTGAAGCCACCACGTAGCAGCTGTGAGGAGGGCAAATCGGATCACCTCTCAGAGCCTCGGGTTGCTCTCCTTACAACGAGGTAACAAAAAGACCTTTGAGGCTTAAATGAGACGATGCCCGCTGAGCGCTGGGCCCCAGACGCCAGCTCTGCTTCCCCTCCCGCCTGTGTTCTTCTGCCCACAGAATAGATCCCACATCCCTATGTGAAGGTCCTGTCAGGCTGCTGACCTGCCCAGTTGCACCTTGTTTCTCTAAATCTGCCCCCACAGGGCCTTTGCTTGTGCCGGCCCCTCTGTCCCGACGCCTGCCCTCCGAGGGCCCTGCCCTGCCCCTTTCCCACTGCAGTCGGGGCCTCTGCTGGGTCTCCAGCCGGCCTCTCCCAGGGCCTGCGGCACCAATTCATTTATTTGTTTTTGTTTTGTTTTGTTTTTAGTATTTATTTATTTGGCTGCGCCAGGTCTTAGTTGCTGCACGTGGAATCTTTTAGTGGCAGCATGAGGGATCTTAGTTCCCTGACCAAGGAGCGAACCCGGCCCCCTGCACTGGCAGCACGGAGTCTTAACCACTGGACCACCAAGGAAACCCCACCAGCTCATGTTTATAATTATCTTGTTTTCAGTGTCATTATTGTTCCAATGTCTAGACCGTGAGCTCTGCACAGGCTGGCTAGGTCTGCCGTGGTCACCTCTGTGGCCCAGGTCCACAGCCAGGGTCCCTAGTCAGCCCCACCTCAATGAGCACCTGGGATAAGGAGCAAGGGCCAGCCGTCCCGCTCCAGGGCCCCTGGGGATGCGGCCGACCTCAGCCCCATTCAGCCGTCTGCCTCCTCATTTGACTGGGCAATGGTGGGGCTGGGATTTGGCCATGCACAAGCTAAGCCTGAGGCTGTCCCCAGGCACTCCAGGTGTGCACAGTGAGGACACAGACAGTGACAGTGGAGAAAGTCAGGGAACCCCTGCCCTGCTTACCTCACCTGGGAAACGTATGATTGAGCTGGGGCCAGGGTCCGTCGACAGACCTCAGGACACCTGGGTGCCATAGCTCACCCCAGACTCCTCCACTCTGGGCCTTGATTCAGCCCTAGAGAGGCTCTAGGGAGCCATGGACAAAGTTAGAGCAGGGCTGATCGGACCACGAGCCACTTGAACCCAGCAGGGAAAGCCAGGTGAGAAAGGTGATGCTGGCACTGCAGGCAGAGCGCTGGTTCAGCCTTGCAACTTGGAGGCCTGAAGGGGCTCCAGGCAACCCTGGACTGCGGGTGGGCACTGCCAGTGGTCAGAGTTGGGCCCAAAGCAGCCCCAGCCAGGCACAGCTCCTCCAGGACGCACTCGGGAGGAAACGGCCCCCTGCCCCTCTTGGCCCGGAGCCTGGGCCTAGGACTGACTTCCCTCTGCCCCTCTGCAATCTGGGGCAGGGGTCTAGGTGAGGCCACCCCTGGGCCCGGCTGTGGGTGGGCACAGCTTGGGGCCCGTTCCAGCCCAAGACATGGTGGACAAGTTCTTACTGAACACCTACTGTGGGCCACGTCCTCCCCCAGGCCGTGGGATGGGGGGAGGGGATGGACAGTGCCGGGAATGAGGGCCTCCCTGCCAGGCGGAGGGAGGTCGTTCTGCAGGTGTTGGCCAGGAACGTGCCCAGTCTCTGTTCCTATCTCCCCATACTCCTCGGCTTGGGTGGCCCCCTGAGCCGGGCACCAGTGCTTTCCCCGTCTTATGGTTCCTAAGAAGAATAACCTCAGCGGCCAGGCCTGTGCTGTACACGCCCATGGAGAAGTGTTGTCCCCACTTCCCGGATGAGGAGACTGAGGTTCAGACAGGAGGAGGGGGAGGTGCCGATGGGGCCCCCGGCCCGCAAGGTGCCCACGGGGGACGTTGAGACCCATCTCACTCCATGGCCAACGCTCTGAGGCAGAGGTCCTGGGCTCAGGCCTGTGGGATGCTGCTGGACTCTGAGGACGACTCACGTCCACACACAGAGAAAGAGAGACAGAGGAACAGAGACGCAGAGAGACAAACAGACAGACAGAGACGCAGAGGCAATGGTACGGTTTCGTGGCCCCAGCTGGGGTGCTCAGAGCGCTTCCTTGCTCAAGGTCCAGGCAGTTCCCCCCCAGAGGCCCTGCTGGGCTCCTCCTTCCCACCCCCATACCCCATCCCTCTCCACTCTCAGCCCCACTGGGGCTCCCTTGGGCGTCAGGCCAAAGCCCAGATGGGCTCCAGGCCGCAGTCAGCCGTGCCGCAGGCCTTCCCATGGACGCCCGGCCAGGGTGAGCCCGCGGGCCAGGCGGGGGCAATTCCAGGGCAGCCAGGCGGGGGCAATCCCAGGGCAGCCAGGCGGGGGCAATCCCAGGGCAGCCAGGCCCAGGGAGAGCCGCTGACTTTCTCGGGACCTCTGTCTCCTTGTGGGGACTCCACTGCACAGGCAGCTCGAGGACTCTGGGGGAGTGGGCTTTGGGGTGATCCTCGGTGGGACCTCACTGTCCCAAACCCCAGCTCATGCCGCTGGACTCGGCCTTCATCCGGAAGGAGCCCTTGGGCCCGGGGCTCATCATCGCCCCCTGGAACTACCCCCGTACCTACCCCTGGTGCCCCTGGTGGGCGCCCTCGCGGCAGGTGATAGAGAGCCTCCTCCTTCCTGCCCCCTGCCAGTCCCCCCAGCCTCGGGGCCTCACAGCCGCCCACAGAGACAGGAAAGAGGGGCACCAGGTGGCTAAGAAGGCCTGGTTCCCATCTGGCCCACCATCCCCAGGCTGTGTGACCTTGGGGCCGGCAGGGCACCTCTCTGTACCATATTCTTCCCCTGAAGGTGGAGTAAGGCCGGCACCTGCCCTGCAGGTGTGAGGACTGAATGGAGACAGGGAGTGGCTACAACTGGCCCCAGCGCTGGAGGTTAGCGAGAGCGCTGAGAAGGTCCTGGCCGAGGTGCTGCCCCGATACCTGGCCCAGGTGAGGGTGGGCCTGCTCCTTCAGCATCTGCGTCCCACACCCGCACCCCTGCCGGTAGGAGGTCCTGCAGTGTCCCCTGAGCCGTCTGTCCCCCCTTGCAGAGCTGCTTTGCCGTGGTGCTGGGCGGGCCGAGGAGACGGGGCAGCTGCTGGAGCACAAGTTTGACTACATCCTCTTCACAAGTGAGGGTGGCCCCGGCCAGTGTCCTGGGGGAGAGGGACATTGAGAACGGGATGGAGAAGGCCGTGAAAGGAGGAAGCGGTGGCCAGTGGGGTGAAGCATCCCAGGTGGCAATCAACCCAGGCAGGCGGGCCTGGCACGGTGGGATCCGGGGGCAGCAGGGCAGGGGGCATAACCCAGTGGGTGAGCCAGGATGGGCTGGGAAGGTGGTGCCTGAACCATCTGGCCAAGGGCAGTTGAGGCTTGGGGTCAACTCTCATGTCCCCAGGGGGCCCCCGAGTCGGCACGGTTGTCATGGCTGCAGCCGCCGAGCACCTGACGCCCGTCACGCTGGAGCTGGGGGGCAAGAACCCCTGCTACGTGGACGACAACTGCGACCCCCAGACCATGGCCAACCGCGTGGCCTTCTTCCGCTATTTCAACGCCGGCCAGACCTGCGTGGCCCCCGACTATATCCTGTGCAGCCCCGAAATGCAGGCTCGACTGCTGCCCGCCCTGCAGAGTGCCATCACCCGCTTCTACGGCGAAGACCCCCAGAGCTCCCCAGACCTGGGCCGCATCATCAGTGAGAAGAATTTCCAGCGGCTCCGGCACCTGCTGAGCTGTGGCCGCGTGGCCATCGGGGGCCAGAGTGATGAAAGCGATCGCTACATCGGTGAGTCCCGCCCTCCCTGCCACTGTGCCCGACTCCCAGCCCCCCCCAGCTAAGGCCCCCCCACGCTGGGGGCCACAGCTGGGCCCCGAGTCTGGGCCCAGCCTGTAACCTCGGGCCCTGAGGCTCCCCGACCCCACTGCTAGAGCCCAGCCTGGTCCACGGCTCTGGTGCCACGATTCTGTGACACCAGTGTTCCGCGTTGCCGTGTCTGAGCCTGTGACCCCACGACTCAGCCCTCTGGCCCAGGCTCTGGATTCTCCAAGCTCAGACCCCAGAGTTCTAGGGCTCAGGTTCCAAACTTCAGCCCCAAGAGCTGCTGCTCCACGGGGCCATGACCCCAGGTCCTATGAGCCCACGATTCCTGGTTCTGAATTTCAACAGCCCGTCCCGAGCACCCGCTACGCTGTGAACAAAGCAGCCCCAGTCTCCCGGGCCGAACGGCTCAGAGGGTGACGCTGCTCCCCAGCAGGCTGGGACCCGGGACCTCAGGTCCGGTCACCCTCTGACTGTAAGACCAAGGCTGAGGGGCTCTCTGGGCCCCACGGGCCCCGGTCAGGCTGGGGAGCCCCTCAAGGTCACTTCCCGGGGGCTGTGGGGAGATCACCTTCCCCAGAACGTCCCTGAGCCTGGAGCCCTGGGTCCCTGGGCCCTGCCTGCCCGAGGCCCCACCCGTGGGGCTGAGCCATGCCCTGTGCCCGGGCAGCTCCCACGGTGCTGGTGGGCGTGCAGGAGACGGAGCCGGTGATGCAGGAGGAGATCTTCGGGCCCATCCTGCCCATCATGAACGTGAGGAGCCTGGACGAGGCCATCGAGTTCATCCGCCGTCGGGAGAAGCCCCTGGCCCTGTACGCCTTCTCCAACAGCAGCCAGGTGGGGCTGGACAGAGGTGGGAGCAACAGAGGGGCCCAAAAGGGTGAGACCAGTCACCTCCCCTTTCCCGGCCCACTTGTGAGGGTTAGCGCAGCAGGTGCCTCCAGTGTGACTATAATCCAGGCCACTGGACAACGGCTCCCTGCACACAGGTGCCTGGCAGAGACGGGGGGGCAGCGTCAAGAAGCTGGCAACACGTGGCTGGCCAACTGTCTGCCCTGGCCGGGGCAGCTCCCGCCCGGACGAGGAGGTGCTCCCTCTATCTGTCCGGCCCGGGGGGCGGCCCTCTTGTCCTCAGTCATGCAAAAGTTCTGTGTGGGTGAGCAGAGCCCCTGAAGGGGGAGGGGGCAGAGCAAAGGTGGGACCCGGCAGGCAGAGCCAGGCTGGCCGCCATGGAGCCTGTGCCCTGCTGCTGCTGTGACTCTCGGTGCCGCTTCTCAGGGCCACGGACTCCCCTCTGTGAGCTCAGAGGGGCGACACTCACCGGATCAGCAGCGGCCCCTTTGGAGGCAAGGAGGGCTTCATCTACCTGACTCTGCTGTCCCTGCCACTAGGGGGAGTCGTTGAGCCCTCCCCTCCTTCACCCTCCAGCCCCAACTCCCAGGGAAGCTCAGGTTGGCACCCCAGACCCAGGAAGGCCCAGTTTTGCCTTCCCTCACTGTTGATCCAGGCCCCAGGCCTCTCAAGGCCTCAGTTTCCTTATCTGCAAAATGGCTCTTAGAATGGCCTGGCTTTCCCTGAGCTCCCTGCTGGGCGGTGGGCTGCCGCTGAACGGGCCCTCACTTCCGTGCCCATGCAGACAACAGCGGAATGGGCAGCTACCACAGCAAGTTCTCCTCCGACGCCTTCTCCCACCACCGCGCCTGCCTGCTCTCCCCCTCGGGCCTGGAGAAGCTCAAGGACATCCGCTACTCGCCCTTTTCTGCCTGCAAACAGCAGCTGCTCAGCTGGGCCTTGGGCAACCAGCGCTGCATCCTTCTGTGAGCACCCTGTCCATCTCCAGTGCCCCATCCCCACGACCCCCCTGTCCTGCTGTTGCCCAGGTGCTCGGTGACCCCCCAAAGGCTGGTGTCCTGTCCAGGAACACAAAGAACCTGCTCCTGGGGCTTTGTCTGAACAGACCCCTGGCTGGGCAGGACCTCTGGGACATTAGTCCAGCCCCTTTCAGGGCCAAAGTCCTCTCTGCAGCCTCCTGACAGATTTGTTGACCCTCTGCTTGAACATATCTGATGACAGAGAACTTACCCCCAAGGCTGGGCAGCTCTGGTGGTTAGAAAAGACTCCCTCACGTCAGATCTATAAATAAGCTCCCAAAATACAGAGTGATTTCTAACAGCTCCAGTCACACCGGGTTTGGGGAACTGGGTTTGTCTGACCTGAAGTGATCTGATCTTGAACTCAGGTCTGGCCAGTCGCTGGTGTTGGCCTGAAGTGCGTTATTTACAAGGACTCTGATGGTGTGTGTGGAATCTATAGGAAGGAGTGCAATGGTTGATTAGTGATGTCTGCTATGGGCACAGGAGGGGGTTGTGCCCATGCTGGCCACATCGTCATCCCTGCTCTAATCTCCCAGAGAGAGGTCAGGGCGGGCAGAATCTAAATCTGGTCTCTTCATCTGACACATGGGAAAACAGATTTAGAGCCAGGATAGGGCTGAACTGAGTTTATACGGTAAAGCAGGGCAGAGCTGAGTGACAGTGGGATTTATGGCCTCGTGGCCCTCATCTGGCTCACACAGAACCCTACCCATCCCTGCAGTAGCTCCATCACCTGGAAAGCTTGGGTTTGCGTCAGTCCATGGCCATATTGTTACTGGGTGCCTTTGGGCATGTCCCTTAACTTCTCTGAGCCTTACCTTGTAGAATGGGGTTCCCATCTCCCTCCTACAGTTGGTGTGAGTGTTAAATGGGATCATATGTGTCTGGGGCCCAGGGGCCCCCACCCCAGACATAGTAGAGTCCAGACTCTCATGTAAGTTAAGCCAGCATTGGGCAGAGGCCCTGGCTGCAGAGGTGCCCCTGGCCACACACCTCCCAGAGCTTCCCAGGGCTCTGTCACAGTCACAGTTTTTGTGACAGCAGCCTCTGCTTGTCCAGCAATCATGGCATGCTGCTGTCCCAAGGCTTGGGGGTGGTCCCAGGGTCCCTTAGATGCTGGTTCCACCCTGGGAACAGGCCACAGTCCAGAGTGGGTCGTTAAGAAAAACAACAATATGGGGTGATTCCTCCTCCCACCCCCACCCCAGGACACTAGGCCGGCAAGAAGGAGTGGGAAGGGTGGTCCTGGGGGGCATAAAGGAACACCTGGTATGAGGGCGCTGTGAAAGGCTGACAGGAGGGGGTGAGCAGAGGCCAAAGTGGGACTCAGAACTGGGTCAGGATGGTAGAGGGACAGGCAGGGGCTCCAAAGCCCCTGGACAGGGACTTCCCTGGCAGTCCAGTGGTTAAGACTCCGTGCTTCCACCGCAAGGGGCGCGGGTTTGATCCCTGGTTGGGGAACTAAGATTCCGCATGTCGCGGTGTGGGCAAAACCAACAGTAGCGGCAACAACAAAAAACAAAGTGGCCCTTGGGTGTGGCTCCCAGGTCACGTGGCTCTCCTGAGCCAAGACTTACAATTTTGTGGGATGGTTCAGGTTCTGACCCTGCTCTGGGCCTCAGTTTCCTCAACTGCAGTGAAGAAGTTGGACCTTTGGATACTCACGATGCCTCTGCCCTCCATCAGGCCAGGGTCTGCTGTGCATGTGTCCGTTCTCCAAGCTTGCACCTGCCCCTTTGCTCCCTCACTCCTCACAGCTGCCCGGACCCAGGAGGGAGCCTCATTCCCATTTCACAGGCAGGAGCCAAGGCCCAGAGAGGGCACTGACTCCCCAAGTCACACAGCTTGTCAGGGAGGGGTGTCAGAGCCAGTGGGGGCTGGGGGCCCCCTCTACTTCCTGGGGCTCAGAGGTGTGACTCAGCAGGCCCACCTCCAGACTGTTCTCACTGCTGTGGCTCACACACGTTGGTACACGCAGCACAGACGTGAATATACAAATCCTCAGACACCAGCGCACACACGCACGAGCTTGCACACTCAGTTGGGATTGGGGGCTGCTGTTCCTGGGAGCTCTTGCCCTGGCTCCCAGATGCCCTTCCATTCTATAAACACTTTCTGAGGATGTGGAGAAAAGGGGAGCCTCCTATACTTTTTGTGGGAATATAAATCAGTGCAGCCACTATGGAGAACAGTATGGAGATTACTTAAAGAAACTAAAAATAGAGTTACCATATGATGTAGCAATCCCACTCCTGGGCATATATCTGGAGAAAACTTTAATTCAAACAAATATATGCACCCCAATGTTTGTAGTGGTATTATTTACAATAGCCAAGACATGGAAGCAACCTAAATGTCCAACGACAGATGAATGGATAAGGAATGTACCATGTAATGTACAGTGGAATATTACGCAGCCATAAAAAGAATGAACTAATGCCATTTGCAGCAACATGGATGGACCTAGAGATTATCACACGAGGTGAAGTAAGTCAGAGAAAGACAAATATTATATGATATCACTTATATGTGGAATCTAAAAATTAGTACAAATGAACTTATTTACAAAACAGAAGCAGACTCACAGACATGGAAAACAAATTTATGGGGACCTCCCTGGTGGTCCAGTGGTTAAGACTCTGTGCTCCCAACGCAGAGGGCCGAGGTTCAATCCCTGGTTGGGGAGCTAAATCCTGCATGTATGCCGCAACCAAGACCCGGCACAGCCTAAATAAATAAATAAATTTAAAACAAAAACTAAAAAACACACAAATTTATGGTCACCAAAGAGGAGGTAGGGGAGGGATAAATTAGGAGTATGGGATTAACATATACATACTACCATATATAAAATAAAAACAAGGTCCTATTGTGTAGCACAGGGAACTATATTCAATACCTTGTAATAACCTGTAATGAAGAATTAATTTAAAAAATTAAAATAATTTTTAAAAGAATATATATATATATATATATAACAATATTGTAAATCAACTATATTTCAATTTAAAAAATAAATAAATTAAAATATATATAATATACCTTCTAAGACGGGGACGCTGGACCCCAGCCAGGGGAAGTGAAACTTTCCAGGACCCCCTAAGGCTGTCCACCCCAGAGCTGGGGACCCACCACCTCCTGGCAGGAAGCATTCTGGTCTCCAGCAACCCCCCAGATAGCCAGGGCTGGTGCTCAGACCCTTCCTTCCTTCCCAAGAGGCCCAGCACCCAGAGAATCAGCAGAATCCCGGCAGCCTGTGGGGGCCTCTCAAAGACTACGGCTTCTGCCTTAGAAAGCAGGGCCTCGAGGCCCCTACCCTGAGCGAAGCGGGGAGCAGGGACCCGGAGGGAGGCAGACACCCCACTGACTCGCTCCACCACACCTGGCCAGGGGGTCGGCCGAGTCGCTCAACCTTCCAGAGCCCATGTCCAGCCCCACGAACAGAGCAAATGGTAGCTGCCCTCCGTTTGCGGCGCCAGGGCCGTTGCCCATGAAGATTCAGTGACCCCACCCCACCCCCAGCTACCCTACTGAGGTACCAGCAGGCCTGACAGGTCCCACAGCTCCACCTATGGGGGTGAGCAGGAGAGCAGGAAAGTGCAGGTGAGCCCAGGCCTCACGAGGAGTTGCCTGTGATCTGAGCAGCTGCAAAGAGGGCTGGCCTGGAGGGAGCCCCAGCTGCTGGGCCTGGTTCTGGAGCTGGGCTGACACCTCCTGGGAGGACTCAGCCTGGTCGTGAAGAAGGCCTGGGACCAGACGCCTGGGGGAGGACCAGCTTCAGGGCCCCAGTGCTGGCACACAGGAGGCACTGGTGACCTGATGGTCACTGCCCAGCAGTGCCTCTCTACTCAGGGACCACTGGACCGCCCTCGGCTCCTGGGGAAAGGACAGGACTTGGGGCCACGTGCGGGGGGCTTAGTTTTCATCCTTTCCCCCTTGTCCCTTGAGAGCAGCAAGAGGAGAGTGGGCTCAGATTGGACACCCCCCAGGTTCCAATTCCAGTTCTGCCTCTAGTGCCCTGGGTACCCTTGGGCATCCTGTCTGAGCCTCAGTTTCCACATCTATAAAATGGATCTGAGGGTCATTTCCAAAACAAAGCAAGTTGAATCATTTGAGTCATACCTGTCCCTGAAAACGATCAAAAACAATGAAATATTTAGAAATTGTTTAAATCACCAAAGAGCTGTAAAGCTGGGACCCCACAGCTCATAGTCCTTTAGGGTAAAGGGTGACCCAGGAGTGACCCTGGTCCTCTGAGGGCCGCAGGGACAGAAGCATGTTGCTGAAGGGATGGAGGGAGGGGGATATTCCTCATCTGGGTGGCCACCAAGGCACCATCTCAACAGGCAACTTGTGGTGGCCTGGTCTGGTGGTGGCCCATGGCTCAGCCGGTGGTGGATTCCAGGCCTGTCCTCCCTTGGCTGGACACCTAGGCGATGAACGGCCTGCACTTGGCAGCCCTCCAGGGCTCTCTCTGGGGGAGTAGTCTTCATCTCAGGCTTTAGAGAGTCCCTACAAGCAATTTCCCAAAGCCTGGTGCAGCTCCCCAGCGGGAGCCCCAGCTGGCCCCAGGAGGCGGGAATGCTGAGATTCCCAGAGGAGGGACCAAGGGCAAGAGCAGGGGTGTGGCCGCAGGACCTGGACTCAGTGGACCACGGCAGCAGAAAGCAACAGTGTGAGGTAGAGGCAGGCAGGGAGACCCCAGCACTACTGACCTCTGGGTGGACCTCAGCCCATCACCCACTCCTGCCCCCTGCTCTCTACCAACTCAGCACAGACACTTCCTGCCCAGGGATCTCCTGGCCCATAAATACCCATCGTTCCAGGAGGTGCACATCCCAGCCCTGGTGGCCCAGGCAGCTGAGACCTGCATTGACAGGTAACCACCCCTTCTTCCCTAAGGCCCCTGCACCAGCTCAGAGGAGCATGGGGGAGGGGCAGGAAGGAACAGGAGTCGCCTGGAACCCGACACTCCACAGCCAGCTCCTGTGACACCGTCCACTTCCCCTGCTGTGCCCGGTTTCCCCATCTATAAAATGGGAGCACAGCCCTCTTGCTATAGGGAGTGTGCCTAGGTGAATCCATCTTCCCAAGTCTGGGCCCCTTTTCTCAACTTGGGAGAAAGAAACTCCTTCTCTCCAAAGGGAGCAGAGAAATGATCTCCTCAGAGAAAGGCAGGGCAGGGCAATGCTTACCCTCAAGGGAAGGGTGCCAATGGAGGGACTGCAGGCACCAGGAGGGACCAACCTGGGCCACTGGAGGTGCAGGTGGGACGCCGCTGAGCTAACATCCAGCCACGGCTTTGGACAAACAACCGCCCCACCTGGCTTGGGCCCCTCAGGCCGCAGGGAGCTCACCACCACCAGCCCAGCTCTAAGCACTGGGCGTCGTGCTGGTGCCAGGGTTTCCTAAGCAGGTCCACCCACCAGGTGCGCCACCCCACACAGCGATGTGCTGGCTGCTGGTGCCCTGAGAGGCCCTGCACCAGGGCCACTCACGGCAATGAGACAGCTAGCGCCTACCTGGCCTGGCACTGGCTGCGGGTCCCAGGGGAGGTGCAGAGACTCAGCTTCTCCACCATGCCTGTGCTGCTGGCCAACCCGGGGGCCTCAGCCGCCTGCTGCCGCTACGTGGGCCATGACCTCAGTCATGCCTTCACTGGGTCCTTCCTCAGGTGAGCATCCTGCCCTGCTGCTACAGCTCCCACTGGGGAGCTGCACAAGGCTTTGGGAAATTGCTTGTAGGGACTCTTTAAAGCCTGGGATGAAGACTACTCCCCCAGAGAGAGCCCTGGAGGGCTGCCAAGGGCCCCCACCTGCTAAGCTGACCAGTCCCTCCACCCGGCAGGAGGCACCCTTCTGCCTGTGATGTCCATTCCTCCCTTTTCAGTTTAGAGAAATTCAGATTGATGTCACCTCCTCCAGGAAGCCCTTCCGGATCCCAGGCTGAGACGGGGCCTCTTCTGGGTTCCCCAGACCCGGGGCTTGCCTCAGATCATCCCCCCACAGGCTGCGTTTACGCAACCACTGTTTATACCTTCCTTCAGTGGATACTGGCCGAGCCCCACCTCTGAGCCCCATCTCAGGCCAGCTCGGGTGAGAGAATGGGGTACAGGACTGAGGCGCTGTCCTCAGCTTACTAAGGACAGAGAAAGGACTCAGTGACCACAAACCAGGAGGCTAAATGCAGGGCTGGGGGCTACACGAAGCATCTAACTTGGTCAAGGGCAGTCAGGGAAGGCTTCCGGAAGGAGGCGGGATCTCAGCCAAGCCCCAAAGGGTGAGTATAAGTTAACCAGGTGGAGAGGAGAGGAGTTCCAGGGAAGGGCCCAGCAGGTATGAGGCCTGAAGGCGAGACCAGCACAGTGCTTGGAGGTGTGGCCGGCGTGAGGAGGGTCTGCGGTGGGTGGGCAGGGCCAGGCCGAGGGTTTGGGGCCGTGCGAGGGGGCAGGCATCCACATGAGCCCCTAAGCTGCTCTGTCCCTCCTGCAGGGTCTTGGGGGCTTCACTCCTGTCGGCGGCACAAGGCTGCCCTCCCCCGCACCACTCACACACTCTGACCCTCTGATCACTGACAGAGACTGTCAGGGGCTGACACTACATCTTCGCCCCTGAAATGCCAGGGCCAACGCAGATGACCCACACGAGGTGTCAAGGGCCAGAGACCTGGACCAGCTGCTGGGGCCCAAGGCCTCGGGCCGGCCTTCTACTTATCCCAGACCTTCACAACACCACGGCCTCACCTGGAAGGCACCTACAACGTTTATGCCACGCACCTGCGCCACCACCCATCTTCCTTGTGGATGCTGAATAAGAGACATTTTGAGTGATTTCTCCCACAATTAAAAAATTTAATAAACTTTTATATTATATTCACTATGTGTCAGGCACTGTTTTAAGCACTATTAGCTGTTTAATTTAGACTTCAGGATAATAGGAGGAGATAGAATAATCCCTATTTTACAGATGGGGAAGCTGAGGAACAGAGAGGTTAAGTGACTTGCTCAAGGTCACACAGCTAGCAAGGCTTTGAACGCAGGCTTCACTATCTGTGCCCGTAACCACTAGGGTACACTTCCACAATGATAAGTGCCTTTCTAAGGCAACTGGTGTCTCCACTTCTAGACACAGAGCCAGTTGGCATCTCAGCAGACACCCTGTTGCATTGATCGAGGAAGTGAAGGAGCAAGTGGGCAGGGCCATAAGTGAGCGGCATCTCTGAGGCAGTCCCTGCTGGGGTGGCCCGCACTGAGGCCAGGGCAGAGGTCAGCCCCAGCAACATTGTCCTTGGCTCTTCTCCCAGGACTGAGAGTTCGAGCCGCTGCGGCCTGGCGCACCCATCTTCCAGATAGATGTTCAGCGGTGAGGACGTGCTCTATGGGGGGGAGTCCACCATGGACCCTGTGTTCATCAACGAGCTTGCCTACTACGAGGAGGGCATTGCCTTCCTCCAGACTGAGAAGCTCACGTTCTCCGTGCCTGCCCTGCCCACACTGGCCTCCACCCCGCCAGGGTCCCTGATCCAGGCCACACCTGCCCGGCATCAGCCCTCCCTTCTGAACAGTGGGTCGTGAGGCACAGTCTCGAGCCCAGGGCCCTCCCTTTGCCACCCACTGTGGACCATGTTTCTTGCCATACCCCACACCTCCCTGCCTCAGTTTCCCATTCTATAAAATGGAAGATGTCCAGGGGTCCATGGTTCATGTCCTCTCACCTGCATGGCCCCTCTCTGTGACCTCAGGATCTGGGGCAGGTCTGGCTCAGGGTGGTCTTGGACATTCTGTGTGTACTGGGGCCGGGGGTGGCTGTCTCTGTGCCCACGCATTTTCATCAGTGCCCAGGGGAAAATCCCATAGTGTGTGTGTGTGTTGGGGGGGACTTGGAGAAGTACTGTCCTGGGGCCAGCAGAGGGGCTTCCAGAGGAGGCTGTGACCCAGAGCAGGGCTCCAACCCCTCTGCATTCCCAGGGCCAGAAAGTCGATCTCTGTGTGCCCGTGTGTGTGGGTGTCCAGGCGTGTGCCTGCCCCAGGTGCTCCGTGGTTGTGTGTGTGTGTGTGGGGGGGTGTCTGCACACACATGTGTTTCTGAGAGCCTCAGTACCTTGGGCATTCTTCCAGGGGGATCCATATGTGGCTGGTGGTACAGCCCAGATGTGCATTTCCAGGTATGTAATGAGCTCAGGGCTCATGGGGGCTCAGGGAGCGTCAAGGCTGGGGAAGCGGTGCAGCTCAACAAGGCTCTCCCCACCCAGGACAGCCATCCAGGCACAGGGATGCAGGGAGGAGGTGCAGGTAGGGCAGGTAGGGCAGGCGGAAGTCTCCTGCACCATCCAGGACAGAAGTCAGCGTCGGGGAGGGAGCGGGCACAGGGTCTGCGTCTGGGGTCCCCTCAGTCCTGCCCCAGGCACTCTCTGCACGGTGTCCACAGCAGGGCTGAAGTGGATGGGGTGGGATGACGCCTGGACACAGCCTCACACTTTCCATGCTCCACCCCCGGGGCCCACACCCCACCCCGCCCCCGTGTTGAGAGCATCGCTCCTGCCTGACAGTGGGGCTGGTGGAGCCCCGAGCTCCGTCCTCTCCAGACATCACTCTGGCCCCTCTACACCCCCGCCGCCTGGCTCAGCCATCTCCCCGCGGGCACAGCTGCCACGCTGACCTCTGCTATTGAGCAGCGAGATGAGAAGGTGGGAAGGATATGGGGGCACCAGGGACAGGCTGGCAGGCAAGATGGATGAGGGGGCAGGGGGCCAGCAGGCGCCCCTGGCAGGAAGGGCAGACTGGCCGGGGAGGAGGCTGTAAAGGGAAGCGTGCCTGTGTGCATGGTGTGTGTGTGTGTGTGTGTGTAAGAGGAGCTTGTGCACATGTGCAAAGGAGTGGTGGCAGGTCACCAGGTCTTGAGTTCGTTTATGCATTTGGGCTGACATGTGAGTGTGCCCACGTACGCACGAGCATGTGTGTGTATGGGGGGTGTCCCAGCACACGGACCAAAGGCGTGTGCAAGCACACACACACACCAGGAGCCAGCAGAACCCCGGACCCCTGGGAGTCCGGGCTGAGGGGGAGCCACTAGGACTGGTGCGGATCCCCCAAACCCCTCCACCACCTGCCTATTTCTCACCTGCCCCACTGTGCATCTTGGGACAGGGTGGCACCTGGGGGCTGCTGGGACCCTCCATCACAGGCGCAGAGAACTCTCCCCCATCTTGCCCAGCAGCAGACCCCAGTGCAGGTGCAGCCTTCCTCCCAAAGCTGGCCGTGGGTCTATGCCAGGGGTCGGCCCAAGCTCTCCCCGAGGGATTCCTCCCAGCCTGGCAGGCAGGGACCGGGGGCACAGGGGGTGGAAGCAGCAGGCCTCCCTGAGCTGAAGGGAGGAGAGGTCTGCCCCCGACATGCGACATGTGGCTCTGGGAAGGGCCAGGGTGTCACCCTCGAGAGGAGCAGCCCCTCTCTGCCCCCCGTTAGGTATGGCCTCTGCCAACCCCTTGTTCCCAGTGCCAGACTCTGGAGGAGGTGTGGGGGTCCAGCCGCCTTTGGGGACCCCAGTCGAGCATGCCCAGCTCGGTGTGCTCTCACCTAGTGCTCCGGCCTGGGGGCTAGCCTGCGATGCTCCCTCCTGGAGTGGGCTAACCGGGGTCTAGCCCGATGACCCTCCTTGCACCACATAGCAGACACCAGCTTCGGGGAACCCCCATCCTCTGCCTTCCTGACTGGAGATCTGTGTGTTCCCTGAATGCCCAGCCCCAGACAGGCAGGGGCCGCCTGGGGAAGGTGTCTGGTCAGGACATGCCCCAGAGGCCTCTGACCTGGGCCAGCGTCCCCCCCCTGTGGGGACTGTGTAGGCACCGTTAACCAGGATGGGGACAGCTTACTGCCTCCCAGGCTGGGCCAGCCCATCCCAGGCAGAGGCGATTATGCACTTAGTTCAGTTGGGGAAACTGAGGCACGGAGATGTCAGGGTCCTGCCAGCGTTGCATAGCTCATCGGGCCGAGCGGTCAGGAGGACCTGGCTTCCTGCCATCCAGTCCTGGGGCTCTGCCTCTGCTGGTACTTGCGGCTGCTGCCCGCTAGCCTTTCCTGCTCAAGCTCCCTGGGGATTCCACACCAGCGGCTCCAGGTCAGGTGTCTGGGTCCTGGGGAGAGAGCTTCGCCTCTGCCATTCAGCCCTCCATGCTCCTGCCACCACCGCAGCTCCCTGACCTCCCTGAGGCCCTGTCAGCCCCGGCCCCTCCAGTCAACCAGGCGTGGGCCCCTGCAGATCACCCAGCCTGTCCTCGAGATGGGCCCCTACCCTGTGTCTGGCCCATTGATCAGGAATGGCTGGGGGGCTCCTAGCAGCTCCTAGCTGGGGAAGGGAGGAAGCCAGGAGAGGGGACCGGGAGAGGGAGAGGAGAGTTTGCCACGTCAGAGCCTTCCCACCTGCCCTCCTCCCCCACGGCATCGCGCCTGGAGCTGCACCAGCCCAGCCGGGGGCCTTGCACAGTCCAGTGCGAGGGTGGCTTGGAGAAGGGGCTCTGCACACCCCAGAGCCAGGGTCCCGCCTACAGAGACCAGGTGCCCGGCTTGGGTGGAGAGCCAAGACCTGGGCGATCGAGGAGGGAAGGCCAGTCCTGCCAGGAGACTGGGGACTGAGTGAGGGCCCGAGAGCTGAGCTGTGCTGCCGAATGGACCAGGAGACCGGGAGGCACTGACCAGAGGCAGGACACGCAGGGACCCCAGCTGAGCCGCCCTTCTCCAGGAGCCGGAAGTCCGGGCTGTCCCCATGGCAGGTAAGGGGCAGGCGGCCAAGGGAGCCCCATGGGTGGGCTCAGGCTCCGGGGCGAGTGGGGTGGGGGGCAGGGACTGGGTGTGGGGACCAAGGAAACGCCACTGGACCCAGGGGCTGGGCAAGAGCATGGGGCAGGGGCACCCCAGAATTAGACCTCAGATCCCCCAGGGCAGGGTCGATGGGCTCACAGCCACCCAAGTGCAAATATAGGGGTGCTGACAGGCAGGGAGACACAGCCATTTCTGGGAGGTGAAAGCCTTATCAGACGTTGGTGAGCGTGGGCCTGGCTCTGCCCCTCTCTGGGCCTCACCCCTTGAGGATCAAGGTTCGGGGGGACTGGACAAGGAACCTCTAACTTCCCCTCCAAACCTGACTTCATGCCGGTGGGAAACTGTCAACTCCTGACCCCAAGAGGTGCTGGCTTTTAGAGGAGCTGGGCAGAGGACAGGGTCCTGCCCAGAGTTATTGAGGGTGCTCAGGGGTGGCACATTGACTGGGATGGGCAGGGTGTAGGCTTGTAGAAGACTTGGAAGCCAGTAACCAGGCTGTGAAGCTCCCAGGACCAGCAAAGCCATGAGCCTCCCCGACTTGGGACGCATCACCTCACCATGGACCCTGGGGGCTGGCATTGGTTACCGGGATGACGTACATGCTCCAGCAGGACGGCTGGGTGATGGGCAGTTGCCCATGTGATGGCCTGGTCTAGGTGGTGGGGGGCATTAGCCCATCCACCCTTCATGCCCCTCTCAGTGAGACCCACCCACCTCCAGACTACAGAACTCCCAGGGGCTTTAGTGAGGTGCCACTTCTCACACGTGGCCCTCGGGGCTGCTAAGGTTGGGGCCATGGGCCCGGAGCCCCACACTCTCACCAGGCACCTACTGTGCACTGACTCTGGCCAGCACATCACACGCTATACCATCCCAGGAACCTCCGTCTACCCATCTATCTATCCGTCTATGCATCCATCCATCCAACACCAAAATTCTACCTCTGCCCAGAGGATCTCATGGTTTTACCAGGTCCTCAGTCCCTTATGCGGCTGCTAGAAACTAACAGTTTGTTTTTCAGGATACTTTTCCTAGTTTTAAAATTGTAATTGTGTTAAAATATACAAAACATAAAGATCATCATTTTAACCATCTTTAAGTGTTCAGTGGCATTAAGTACATTCATACTGCGGTGCAACCATCACCACCATCCATCTCCAGAACTTTTTGCATCTTGCAACACTGAAACTCTGTCCCCAATAACATTAACTCCCCTTCCCCTCCCCCTGTCCCTAGCAACCACCTTCCTACTTTCTGTCTACGAATTTGACTCCTTCAGGCACCTCTCACGAGCGGAATCACACAGTATTTTTGTGACTGACTTGTTTCACTTAGCATAGCATCCTCAAGGCTCATCCCCGTTGTAGCCTGTGGCACGATTTCCTTCCTTTTAAAGGCTGAATAATATTCCATTGCCTGTATAGACACATTCTGCTTATCCACTCATCCATCGACGGACACCAGGGTTTCTTCCACCTTTTAGCTATTGCGAACGATGCTGCTATGACCACCGATGTACACACATCTGTTCGGGTCCCTGCTCTGGATTCTTTTGGGTTTATACCTAGGAGTGAAACTGCCGGATCATACGGTGATTCTACCTTTAATAATTTGAAGGACTGCCAGCAGTTTTCCACAGGGTTCACACCATTTGAGATTCCACCAGCAACGCACAAGAGTTCCAATTTCTCCACATCCCCGCCAACACGTGTAATGTTTCATTTCTTGTTTTTGTGATTGTTTTGGACTTTGGTAATAGCCATCCCTGTGGGTGTGAAGTCGTATCTCGTTGTATCGATAGTTAGGTGTTTTTTTTTTTTAATCAGAAGGGTGGAGCTGTGGCGAAGCCTTTGAGTTTTTGGCCAAGACTTGTCCCAGGGCTGCAGATCAAAAGGTGGGCTCCTTAGAAAAACGTGAGGAGGCCAGAGCAGAAAGATGCTAGAACCAGCTTCTGGAGGCAGGATTTGGGCCCGTTTGGGGGGTCAGAGATGGGTAAGAGTTGTTCGTGGTAATTCGGGGATCGCCTTCAGCTCAGTATTCCTTAAGCAGCACGAGGGAGCCAGGTCTCCCCAGAACTGAGAAAGACCCCCCACCCCCATGACCCCCCACGTCACGTCATCCATAACAGATGTCCTTTATGAAGGGCCTACTGTGTGCCAGGCTCGTGCGTGTCCTCACAAATCCTCACATCAGCCCTATAAGGCAGATATTAAGAACCGTTTGTGACAGATGTGGAAACTGAGGCTCCGGGAGGTGAAACAATTGGCTCAAGGCCACTCGGCCTCTTGATGGCTCAAAGATTCCCTGGGGAGCCTGACAGGTCCTGTCTCTGGTCTCCAGGAGCTTTAAGTGAGCATTTACCTCATGAAGTGATGCCGAGTTGGGGATCCTGTGGGAAAACAGGCCTGGCAGTCAGGGGGAGCTTCCTGGAAGAAGAGGCATCTAGGTGCAGCCTGAAAGATGAAGGCTGGCTGGGTGGAGTGGGGGTGGGTGAGGTGAACAGGGGCCCACACTCCATCCTCCCTCTCCAACCTTCCTCTCTGCCGGCCTCGGGGTATTTGCCCCCTCGGAGACCTACCCTTTGCCCATGACGAGCTCCAGCTGGGAGCCCCAGCTGGACTCCCTGTTACCATCAGGCCCTTCCACCAGCTCCACAGGGGCCCAAGCCATGGCTGAGTCCACAGAGCAGGGCCCCAAGAACCCACGTGTGTCTGGTGTGACGGTTCAGCTGGAGATGAAGGCTCCGTGGGAGGAATCTAACCAGCTGGGCACAGAGATGATTGTCACCAAGGCGGGCAGCTATGAGCAGTGGCGGGGGGGGGGGGGGCGGGCAGGGCGGTGGCGGGAGTGGGGGGCAGGCCGGAACCACAGTCGAGCTGCTGAGCACCCCCTCCTGCAGGAGGATGTTCCCCACCTTCCAGGTGAAGATCCTGGGCATGGACACGCTGGCTGACTACGCCCTGCTCATGGACTTCATGCCTTTGGATGACAAGAGATACAGGTCCGGGCCTGGCTGGGGGTCACAGCTCAGACCTCAGGCACTTGGTCGGGGAAGTAGACCCCCACCAGCACCCTGAGGGAGGCAGGGGCCAGTCGGAGCAGTGCTGGGGGTGGGGGGGCCCATCCTGGGCAGCAGTGGGCGCACCTGGGCAGGTAGGGTGGGCTAGCCCAGGGCAGACAGCACTCTGGAGCCTCCGGTTCTTCATGTGCCGACGGGGCCAGTGCATGGGCAGTAGCAGAGATGCCCTGTCAGTCTTGGCTCCGGGTGGGGGCAGCAGATGAGGTGCCGTGAGCTGCAGTCAGGGCGCCCTCGCCACCTCGCTCTGTCCCCAGGTATGCCTTCCATAGCTCGCCCTGGCTGGTGGCGGGCAAGGCGGACCCGACCACGCCTGGCCGCGTGCACTTCCACCCCGACTCGCCGGCCAAGGGCGCACAGTGCATGCGCCAGATTGTGTCCTTCGACAAGCTCATGCTGACCAACAACCTGCTGGGCGACAATGGCCACGTGAGGCCCAGGCCACAGCGGGGAGGGGTTGGGCCAGGGCAGGGGACGCTGGGGCCTGATTGTGATGAAGCCCGAGCCAGGGCTGGCTGGGCCTTTGGTGCCCCAGTTCACCTGGCCGGGGGTCGGACAGCAGAGACTGCCAGGCGGGTGGGCCAGGCCCACGTAGGTGCAGGAACCCGGCACCACTGACACTGTGTCAAACAGACAAAGATCCCTGCCCTCACGGGGGCTCACCTCCTGGGGTGCCAGGCAGATGGTAAGCAAAGAATCCAGACAGCAGAAGGGTGATAAATGCCGGGAGAGAAAGGAAACAGGGAGCGGGGCTGAGACGGAGGGGGCCGTTGAGTTCAGGGGGCTCAGGAAGCAGCTGAGGCGCTATTTGAAGAGGGGTCTGACGTAAGTGGAGGAGGGAGCCTGTGCGTACAGAAGGGGGAGCCGTTGCAGGCAGAGGGAACAGCAAGTGCAAAGGCCCTGAAGCTGGAGAATGCTGGGGAGTTGAGGAAGCTGTGAGGAGACTCCCGTTTGGCTGGGGTGGAGCTCAGAGGGGCAGTGGGAGGGGAAGGGATCCTAGGGGCATCCAGCACTGCTCTGCAGGGCCAGTTGGCTGTGGAGAGGATTCTGGTCTTTACTCTGTGTAGCTCACGAGGGCTCTGAGCTGACTCACTGGGGCTGCTGTGTGAAGGGAGTGCAGCCAGGAAGCAGCTGTGGAAATCCAGGAGAAAGATGACGGTGGCCCGGTGGGGTGGAGCCAGTGGGGTGGGAAAGGTGGTCAGATCCCGGATAGTTCCGAGACAGCTGGGGTGTGGGAGTGAGAGACACCAAGCAGCCTGGAACCTCCAACAAAGGAGCCTTTGATACAGAACTGCAGACTCTCAAGTTCAGACCCGGCACCGCCGCTATCAGATGGGGGCAGCGGGCCCTGGAAGATGGGCTTCGGCCCCAGAGAGGGTTTGCGGCTGCCCCACCCCTTCCGCACCCCCCCGCAGATCATTCTCAGCCCCGTGCACCGCTACCAGCCGCGCTTCCACGTGGTCTTCGTGGACCCACGCAAAGACAGTGAGCGCTACACGCAGGAGAACTTCAAGTCCTTCATCTTCACGGAGACCCAGTTCACGGCCGTGACGGCATATCAGAACCACCGGGTGGGTCAGGCCACAGCTCGTGAGGCAGCTGCCAGCCCACCTCACAGGGGGGAAACTGAGGCGCCAGGCTCTTAGGCCCCACAGGCACACAGACCCCTGCCCTTCTCTCCTTCCCGGACTCAGTGGGCATCTACCCACAGTCCTTCCCCTGCCTTCATGCCCACTGGCTCTGTGGCTCCCGGGCTGAGGGTCCCAGGTCCCAGGGCCTCCAGATTGGGGACGGGGTGGTCCAGGGAGGAGAGGGTGGCTGAGCCCAGGGCTGGCCCACCCTTTCTCCTCTCCTCTGCAGAGCACCCAGCTGAAACTCACCAGCAACCCTTTTGCCAAGGGCTTTAGGGAGAGTGACCCGGACTCCTGGTACCGTCTGGCCCCTGACAGCTCCACCCAGCTGCCCTAACCCACCCCCTCACCCCATCCCTATCCCCAGGCATCTCCTAAGGCCTCCGACCCTTCCTTCAGGGTCACGCCCACTGGCTTGTCCCGGGGTCCCACTGTCTGACTCTGACCATGACCCTTGGCCTGGGTTCTCCATCTTGACCCCCTGCCTCATTCCTGCTTGCCCCACCTTCAGGCCTATATCTCCACGGCCCCTGCTCAGCGTCCGGACCCGGAGTCGCAGCAGCCTCTGCCCCTGCCTGCCGAAGGGCTCCACAGAGCAGGAGAAAGGTCAGGCCCCAGGCCCACAGACACAGTGGGACCAGAGCCTGCGTAGTGGACGGGGCCACGGGGCCCCCAGGAAGGGGCTTCCGCATGCTCAGCAAGCTCCCTGGTCATCTGTGTGTACAGAGAGGGGGAGGCAGAGAGAACGGTGCCGGGACGAGGTGCTGAGAGCAGGGGCAGGGGCGTCGGGGGGACTTCCTGGAGGAGGTGGTTCCCGAGCTGGGCCTTGGAGGACTGGGAAGGGTTTGGACAGAAGGAGAAGGTGGGGGAGAAATTCCAGGCAGAGGGAAGAGCAAGCACAAAGGCTAAGTGGCGGGCAACTTGGGGTGGGAGGGGCAGGGAACGGGACGGGAAGGCTGAAGGTGTGAGGGGGTCTGGGGCCCACTCACACCATTTCCTCCCTCAGACCCCAACAAAGCTCCAGCCTTCACCTCCAGGACCTCTGCCAGGCTCCATCAGCTGCTGGCTCCCAAGGCTCTGCTGGCCTCAGCCACCTACCGGCCCCTCACCTACCAGGGCCTGTACCCTGGAGCCTCAAGCCCCCTCCGAATCCCAAGGGCCCGACCGACACCATACCCCCTGCCCAATATCCAGGCTGACAGGGATCGGGGGGCCTCCCCTTCCCAGCTGGACTGGGGCTCCTCTCCCGCACTGCAGTGCGCCTGGGGTCTGGCCAGGACCCACAGTGATGGTAGGGTCCTGTGGACAGAGTCCTCTTACCCTGGAGGCCCCCCTCTTCAGCCTCAACTCTGCAGAGACATCCTCCCCTCACAAGGAAAGCAGGGCAGGTGGAAGCCAGAGAGGAAAGCTACCTGCCCAGAGTTCCAGCAAAGCTGGGAATGGTGTCAGGCTTGGAACCAGAGCCCCTACCTCCCAACCTGCCCCCTTCTGCCTTGGAAGTGACTCCTCCAAACCCTGCTTTACCTCTCTCTTCCCTGCAACATTAAACTGTTTGGAATGGGTGGTCAGCTGCACTTCTGTCCTTGGAGGCCAAGGCGGAGGGCCTCAGGAATGCCCACACCCCAGAGTCTGGGCTGCAGACATCGCAAAGCTCTGCCCAGTGCTGCTGGCATCCCTGGGAGCACAGAATGATGGTAAAGGTGGCGACACATGCTGAGTGGCAGGGCTGTGAAGGAGGCTGCGTTCCTGCCCTCTGCCTCGTGTGCCCAGATGAGGACTGAAATTGCAACTCAGGGAAGCACCCGTTCAAAGTCGAAGCAAAACATGGGACACCTGCCATTCCACGTTTAGGTGCTAAGTGCGTGGCTGGGGTGTGTAGTCCTCGAGGGGCCAGAGGCTGGCCGAGGGATGCACAACACCACAGGCAATGACCACAGGGATCAAGGTGAGGGTGGCGGGAGGAGTTTGAGAATCCGATCAACACTCCAGGTAGGAGAGCTTCTAGAGAAAGTGACATTTAAACCAACACCTATAAGAGTAGAAATTGCGGAGGACGGGGGTTGGGAGGAGAGACGAGCTACCGGCGGCGGCGGGAAAAGCAGGGAGAAGGCCGGGGACTGGAGTGGGACCCTTGGAGCGAGAGGGCGCGGCGCGTGCCACCCAGTGGAACCAGGAGAGAGGGCCCGGAGGGTGGGGAGCGCCGGGCACTCCTCCCGCGGCCCCAGGCGTCTCTGCCCCGTAGACTCCCTAAACGTCAACCCCGAACATCCTGGAGCACTTCCTCTGAGGTCCCGGACCCCCGCGGGCGCGGAGAAACGCGGGTCCCGGCGGGGCCTTAACAGCCAGACACCCCGACTCGCGAACCCCGCGGTCAGCACGGCCGTGCCCGGTCGCCGGGCCAGGCGCGACGCCAGCTGCTCTAGGCGTTCGTAAGGGGACACTCTCCAGACCATCCACGCCAGCTCCGCCCCGCCCCAAGCCCGCCCCTCTACCGGAAGTCCAGGCTATCTGGTGACGCCCCTTGGCCACGCCCCACAATTCGCGGAGAGGCCCCTTCCCGGCCTGGGCCCGCCCCTTAATCGGGCCCCGCCCCGTGGGCAAGGCCGCTGCCGCTACGGAGCCCCACCCTGCGGGCAGACTCCTCCCACGGCCCGCCCCCCAGATTCCCGAGACACCCTGGAGTGTGCACTCTGCCCGGTGACCTCGGTTTCCCGGCCGCGCTGGGCCGGACATGCTGCCCGACTGCCTGTCGGCGGAGGGCGAGCGGCGCTGCCGGCGGTTGCTGGCGGGGGCCACGGCCCGGCTCCGCGCGCGACCTGCGGCGGCCGCGGTTCTCGTGCCGCTGTGCTCGTTGCGTGGGGTCCCGGCGCTGCTCTACACGCTGCGGTCCAGCCGCCTGCCCGGGAGGCACAAGGGTGACGTCAGGTACACCGGCCGGGAACTCCTCTCCCTTCTAGGAAGAGGCCGCTGAACCCGGAGACCACAGGGTCGTGGGCAAGGCACTTAGCCTTTCCGAGCCTCGGTTTCCGCCTCTGTAGAATGGGTCTGGGTCTGAGAGCCCGTCAGGCAGAGGGCTATGGCGGGAGTCAGCAACCCACGTCCCTCCGCCCCGAATCTGGCGCCGCAGGTGGTCCTGCCCGGGCGCCGCGCGGATCGCTCGACACCTCGTTCAGGTCTGTGTCCCCCTCCAGAAAGGCAGGACTCCGCCCCGTTCCAGCGACTACTGGGAGATTCGTGTCCCCGAGCCGAGGAAGCGCGCGGGGCGGGGTTACCTGGCTTCCCGCCCTGGCCCCGCCCCCGGCGGGAATTGGGGACACCCTAGAGTCAATGTCAGCGCCTCTGGGGCCACCATAAGCAGAGTTTGCCTGTCTGAGCCCCAGGGCCTCTCTCCCTTACTCCCGTTGTTCAGGGAAGTAAACTGGGCCTGGAGCGGTCGTGTGGCTTGCCTAGCCCTCTCTGCAAACTAGGGGCGGAGACGTTATTTAGGTGGGTCACTGCCACAGCCTCCACCCCCACCCCTCCACGGCCCCAGCAGCCCGAGAACCAGGCTCCCTGTGCCTGTTCAGTTTCCCAGGTGGCAAGTGTGACCCCGCTGACCGCGACGTGGTGCACACGGCCCTGAGGGAGACCCGCGAGGAGGTGGGCCTGGTTGTGCCTGAGGAGCACGTGTGGGGAGTCCTGAGGCCCGTGCACGACCAGGTAAGCCCGCCAGGCCCTGAAACCACCACCGGCCCTTGCCCCATTCAGCCCCTCTGCTTGCCCTGGGCTAGGAGCAGGGACCCCAGGGACAAGGAGGGTGGTCATGGACTGTGGCAGTCATGGAGTACGGTGGGGACACCTGCCTGGCAGTTGTGTTCCATCCTCACACAGCCCGTCAGGAAGGGGCCAGGGGTATTTTATCCCCTTTCACGAGGGATACTGAGGCTCAGGTCCTGGGGTGGAGGTGGCTCCGGGGTGAATCAGCTCTGCTCTGCTCCGTGGACAAAGGTTGGGGAGGGCTTTGCAGGGTAGGCAGGGACTGAATGACCACTGGGAGATTTTAGGGTAGTAAAAATAAGGAAAAGCGAAGGCCCAGAGGCCTGAATGGGTCCAGTGTGTTTGGGGGGCCTGAGTCAGTCAGCGTGGCTGGAGCGAGTCCAAGGCCAAGGGCTGGGTGGACCTGGCCTGCACTGCTAAAGGCCCCTGGAGTCTTTCTCTCAGGCTCCCTGCCCCAGCCCCAAAGCCCTGTCGAGGGCGTGCCTCCCCTGACTGCCTGCCCTCCTCCTGCCTCAGCAAAAGACCACTGTGGTGCCAGTGCTGGCTGGCGTGGGCCCACTGGATCCCCAGAGCCTCAGGCCCAACCCCGATGAGGTGAGTGGGGAGATGCTAGGGGTGGAGTCTGGGCCGTCCGGATGGGCGGAGGCTGCAGTGGCCAGTGCTCTGTCTACCCTCTCGCTGCCTCCTGCCCACAGGTGGATGAAGTGTTTGCACTGCCCCTGGCCCATCTGCTGCAGGAACAGAACCAGGGCTATACCCACTTCTGCCATGGTGGCCACTTCCGCTACACACTGCCTGTCTTCCTGCACGGGCCACACCGGATCTGGGGGCTCACGGCCGTCATCACTGAGTTCACCCTGCAGCTGCTGGCACCTGGCGTCTACCATCCCTGCCTGGCCAGCCCTGAGCTGCCCAGGGGCTGATGACCTGGCCCTGAGCAGCCCCTGCCTTTGCCCTGCCATGCCAGCTCCACTCCAGGACTGAATAAAGAGCCTTTGCCAATTCCGTGGCGACTGCACCTTCTGCACTGGAGCCCTGACCTTGGGCAGACCCCATGGGACAGCTGGCCTCCTGGCTAGGGTGCCTCTGGATAATCACACTGTTACTTGCTGTGCCCACTCACTGTGTGCCAGGTGCCTGGAGTCTTTTTTCTCATTTCACTCTCACCACAACCCTGTGAGATGGGGCCAACGCTCTCCCTGGCTGGTGAGACTGAGGCTCAGGGAGGGTAGACACCTTGCCCAAGGTCACCCCAGTTTGGGATTTGAACCAGGCCCTCTCTGACTCCAGAGACCAAACTCCTAGCCACTACCCTGTACGAGCTCCTGTTCCGTCTTCTGTGCCTGGCTGACCATGTGCTGGGCAGTAGGCATCCAGAAAGGAGCCCTGCCTGCTACTGCAAACCTCTACCATGCCAAGCTCCCACCATATGCCAGGTGCTATGCTGGGGTCCCATCTGTGCACCGGCCAGATGCTACTCTGCCCTCTGGGGGTGCTCAGTCTGTGGGAGATCTGAGACCAGGTCACACAGATAATCATGTGATTGTACATTAATTACTCACAGATATGTAATGGAATTATGTATCAATCATGTAAATCTCTGTGAGAGAGTTGAAGGGGTGGGCAGTCTAACCTTGACACGGTGGACTGGGCAGTATTAGGCAGGACAAGTGATAGAAAACCCCACCCACTAGCTGACTCTGCCAAAGGAAGAATGGTGATTACAAACTCCAGAGATAGACCAGCTTCAGGTATAGCTGGATCCAGGAGCTCAGGGACTCTTCTTTCCACTGTATTGGCCTCACTCTCAGGAGCATTCTCTACTCCACAGGGGTGAGAGGTGAGGAGAGGGCAACAGCTCTAGGATGGCACGGTACCAGCATCCCATCAACAGAAAACAGCTTCTCTTTCTGGGCCAGTCTATCCCAGAATTGTACTTTATTGGCCTGCTTCGGGTCACATGCCCTTCCCTGAACCTGTCACATGGCTGCTGGATTTGGAATTCATTGATTGGCAGGGTCTGGGGCACAGGCCTGGGGAGCAGGGTGAACCTCCTAGAGTGAGAGTAGCGAAGGTGTGGCCCCCAAAGGACCCCTGGGGAAAGACAGGGAAGGTTGAGCAGGTAAAGGCAGCCACGTTCTCCTGCAGAGAGTGACCTTGAGACCATAGGTAAGCGGGAGCAGGCCAGGTCAAAGGGCAAGGGAGGAAAGTCGGGGCACAAGGAGCAGCATGTGCACACAGCTTGGGGTGTTCTAGGAAACCAAGAGGGGCCGTGGGGACATGGGGGGAGGGGCCCAGCACTCGTGGCCCCAGTGAGCGGCCAAGGAGACCAGCCTCAGTGATGGGGTAGGATTTTATTCCAGGCTGGCAGAGGGGGAGGGAGGTGCCGAAGTGATCGGATTCAGGTG
>NW_020173674.1:5227144-5246726 GCF_003031525.2 Neophocaena asiaeorientalis asiaeorientalis
TCCCACATGCCTCCCCCCACCCCTCTGTCTCCCCTACCCCTTCCTCCCCACACTCCCCTCCCATTGCCCCTCATACCCCTTGTATCACCTCTGGCCCTCCAGCCTCACCTGGGAGCAGGGCCACGTGATGGCGATAAAAATAACTCTCCGGCTGTGTGTGAATTGGGGAGGGTTGGGGGAGAAGGAGAGAGGCTGGGCCCCAGCACTAGGGAAGGGGCCCTTGGGGTGGAGGGCAGGGAGCTGCTGGTCTCCTGGGCCCCAGAGAAGCGTTCTGAGTCCCACCCCTTCCCCCGTCCCCAGGGCCACACTCTGGCTCTCTGGGTCACCTCCGTCAGGCGCACACCCAGCACCGCAGCGACCCAAACCAGATGGAGGAGCTCTCAGAGCGGTAAGTAGCCCAGCCGGCCTACCTGCCAGCCCACGGGGTCCCCCTCCCGGCTGGAGGCCCCCACCCTGCCGACCTTGACCTTGCGCTCTGTCCTCAGGTCTCAGCTGCTGCCCAGGACCCCCCCGCCCCCCGCCAACACCCTCAGTGATGCCTCCTCGCCCTGTCTGGTTGGCCTGATGCGGTGCCCTCATCTCCGGTGCTCAGGGGCTCCTCTGAGTGCCGCCTCCATGTCCAGGCCCCCGTGGCAGGCACGGCGGGCTGGGGGCGGGTGAGCGTGCTGGAACACGTGGCTATTGACGTGAGCCTGGGCCCCATCCGGCCCATCCACCTCATTTCCGACTACTTCCCGCACTTCTACCCCTTTGCTGAGGCCACCCTGCACACCTGAGACCTACACCCTCCAGTGACCCCCACCATTCACTCTGCATCCCAGTCCCAGCCGGACCCAGAGCCAGAGGGAGACTCAGACAACAGCAGTGAGTGGGCGCAGGGGACAAGGGGGACCCTCTGGGCCCAGCCCAGCCAGGATGGGGTCTGGGGCATCCCCAGGCTTCCGACCTGGGGAGGGGCGGGGCAGGAGGCATGGCGCCGGGGCGGAGGTTGATGTAGAAGCTGACCTGCCAGCCACCTGCCCTTAGCCACCCTCGGCACCCTCGAGTTCACGCTTCTTTTTTTTTTTTTTTTTTTTTTTTGCAGTACGCAGGCCTCTCACTGCTGTGGCCTCTCCCGTTGCGGAGCACAGGCTCCGGACGCGCAGGCTCAGCGGCCACGGCTCACGGGCCCAGCCGCTCCGCAGCATGTGGGATCTTCCCGGACTGGGGCACGAACCCGTGTCCCCTGCATCGGCAGGTGGACTCTCAACCACTGCGCCACCAGGGAAGCCCCACGCTTCTTTTTGACACAGACAATAGCACAATGCACTGCACAGCTCACCGTGCCAAGGTGAGGATGGGGCGGCATCCCTGGGTCCCAGGTGTGGGCCCCGGGCCTGTCCCACATCCACTGTCTCTTCCCAGGGCCTCAAGCCACCGGCCTCGGGCTCCGTGGACACCTATGTCAAAGCCAACCTGCTGCCTGGGGCCAGCAAGGTGAGGGTGAGACACAGGCCCCTACTGCTGTCCCTTGGCCGCACAGCCAGCCTGGAGCACCCACCTGGCCTGCCATGCCCCTCTTCCCCAAGGCCTCGACCTCAGACAGGGAGCCCCCCGTTGCTGGGATGTGCAACTAGAGGCTATATGAGGGAGGGGGACCAGGCTGGGGCCCTGGGGCCCGACAAGGCTCTGACCCTCCCTGCTCAGCCCCCAGGCCAGCCAGCTGCAGACACGCATGGTTCGGGGCACAAGGGGGCCTGTCTGGGAGGAGGCACTCATGGCTTCACCCTCCAGGACACCCGGCGCAACACCCTGTGGTGAGGATAGGGCCTGGGCCACAAGGGGGCAGGGCCGAGGTGGGGGGTGAGGGCTTGCCTGGCCAGGTCTGACCTGCGTGGCCACCAGGCTGTGCGCCTGGGAGGACCCACAGCTGCAGCAACGGCGGCGGGCGCCTCGCTGCGGGAGCTGCGGGTGCCCCTGGGGAAGCTGGTGCCCAACCAAGGCAGGAGCTTCGATGTATGTCTGGAGAGGCGAAGGCTGGCGAGTGGGCTGGTGCACAGGGTGGGGCATGCAGGGAGGGAGACCTGGGCAGTGTGCAGCCAAGGGGACCGGGCTCTCTGCTCTTTCAGACCAAGAGGCCCAAGAGCCTGGACACAGCACGTGGCATGTCTCTGTATGAGGAGGTGGGTGGGACGGCAGATTCCAGCGAGGACTGGGGGGGCAGGTCTGGGCTGGCCCAGGCTGAAGTGTGTCAGGCAGGGATTGATGTGGGCTGGACAGGGGTCCAGGCCCAGGCAGGCTTGGAGAAACTGAGGCCATCTCGCTCACTGGCCCTGTGAGCGCTCATAGTCTCAGGGAACAGCCAGGCCCCAGGGGCTGGGCAGAGGGTGACTTCCGCTGCCAGGGCAGCCCAGGGGAGCTGTGGGGCACTGGCACAAGCCCTCAGGGGGCAGAGACACAGGCCAGCTTGAGGCAGAGGCTGAAGCCAGTGGGATTTGTCCCTGGCCTGAGCTGGGAGGGCAGGTCAAGGTCCGGGAGAGAATGGATATGGTGGGGCTGCATGGCTGCTAGGTCTGCCCGAGGCAGTGTGGGTACCACACTTCTGGGGCTGGTAGTCACAGACACAGGCCCTTGGCAGGAGGCAGTGATGGTGACCGCAGGGGATTTGCAATAGGAAACCAAAGACCTGGGCAGAACCCCTGCAGCCCAGCAGGCCCCCGGCACCCGCAAGGCTGAGGCAGGGCCCTCCGCAGCTCCTCCGGGCCAGAGGGCCAGGTGCTGCTGCCCCGCCCCGTGGTGGAGCCGGGTGTTGCTGCGACTGTCCATCAGTCAGGCGAAGCTGCGGAGCCCTACTGGGTGGGGCAGGGACCCGCCACAAGCACTTCCTGGCGCAGACCCCACACAGCAGCCCCTTGGCTCACGGAGCACTCCGTTACTGAGAGCTGAACGCCAGCAAGGTGGCTGGGCTTTCGGCAAATCAAATCCCTCGTTAAGTGTGGGAGAAGCACATTCTCTCCAAGGCATCCTCCCAAGTCCTTTGGAAGCACCAGGGGCCAAGCGTGGCAAAGGATGTTCAGAATCTGGCCGCTTGGGCTGCGGGGTGTGAGGAGGGGGGGCTTTGTAGCTGAACAGACCTGTATGTCCTTGGGTAGAGAACAGCCTCTTGGAGCTGCCTCTGTGGCACCAGGCTTACCCTGCGGGAGGGTGGTGATGGGTACCTAATGGCAGGCCACCCAGGAAGCTCCTAGCATGTTTGTGGCCCTTAGGGACATCAGTTGCCTTCCCCTCCATGACAAAGATGCCCCGAACTGGCCAGTCACGTGGCCTGGCGTCCCCTTCTCAGGCCCTGGAGGATAGAGCTGAGCTGGAAGTTTCCTTCCAGGGCACTAAGCCAGTGACTGTTTTTGTAAATTGAATCATGAAATCAAACCACTGGCCCCTGACTTCTCTGCAGCCAGTTTGCATTCTCACGTCCAGGCCAGCACTGGTGGGTGGTGGGCTACGGGCCACACGTGAGCTGACCCCAAGCCTACCCCCTGCCCGAGGAGGTGGAGGCTGAGGTAGCCGGGGAGGAGCGTGGGCGCCTCCTGCTGTCGCTGTGCTACAGCTCTCAGCGGGGCAGCCTGCTGGTGGGTGTGCTGCGCTGCGCCCACCTCGCCCCCATGGATGCCAACAGCTACTCGGACCCCTTCGTCCGCCTGTGAGTGTGAAAAGGGGTGGACAGGTGGACAGTGAGGGTTCCTCTGAGCCGCTCGGGGCTCAGGTCTCCAGGGCCACACCTAAGTTGACCCCGTTCTTCCCCATCAGTTACCTGCATCCGAATGGAGGGAAGAAATCGAAATATAAGACAGAATTTAGGCCAGGGCTGGGGGGAGGCAGTCCTGGCTGCTGGAGGTGGGAGGAGGGGGTCAACATCCTGCTTCCGAGAGCACAGGCCCCAGCTACCCTGAGCCATTCACCTGTCTGTTTCTGAGGCTGTGAAGGACCCAAGGCTGCCTCCCTCCTGCCTTTCTGCCCCCTTCCCTGCAGGAATTCTTCTGCACAGGCCCACGGGAGGAGCTGGCACAGAAGACACTGCTGGTGTCTGTGTGGGATTATGACCTGGGCACAGCTGACGACTTCACTGGTGAGTGGGAATGTCGGGGAGCTGGGGCGTGGGCCCAACGGACTCCCACACGGCTCCTGACCTGTCCCCCAACCCAGGCGGGGTGCAGCTGAGTAGCCAGGCCAGCGGGGAGCACCAGCAGCACTGGCGCAAATGGCTGGGCCGCACTGACCACCAGCTGGAGCCGTGGCACCCGCTGGACGGCACGCGCCTCCAGCTCAGCGAGTAGCAGGGGCACCCGGCCTGGCCCTGCTCACCGCCCGTCCCCGAGACTGACCCGCGGCCGCCTCCGTGGAGCTGCGAGGACCTGGGGCTGCCTCACCCACCATGTCCACCCCTAGTCAATTGCTTCCTTCCTTCCCCCCTTTCAAATTCACCCCACTGCCAAATTATGAAGAATAAACCTCTCCTCCAAACCAGACCGGACAGCTGGTTCTTTCCCTGCCCATCGCCTCACAGGGAAGACTGGGCCCTGTCCTCCTTGCTTCTATCCTCCAGAGGCCTTCACTGGGCCAGGCCCAGGTCTGCACCCCAGGCCACAGTTTCCCCCTCCCCACCTGCTTCTTGCACTGAGGGGTCAATGCTCAGGATGGTCTACGACAGACTGACGCACAGGAGGCCAAGTGTAAATTCACAAGACCTTGTGCTGACCTATCCCTCCCAAACCTCCACCTCCGTCTGGGAAATAAGCCTCCAGGAATAATGGGCCGCAGAGGCAGAGTGAAGAGCAAGGCCACAGAGAAGACGCACCGAGTGGACAGCACTTGCTTTATTGTCCAGCCGTCCAGGCAGATGGATGCTGGCCCAGCACGGCGGGCTCAGGAAGCGGCTTGCCTGGCCTGGTGCTGCTGGGCGAACCGCTGCATCCGCTCCTCGAGCTCCGGCCGGAAGTGTCGGATCAGGCCCTGGGGGTGAGGGTCAGGGTGCTGGGTGCAGCAGGGCCTGAAAATCCCCCAATGCCCGGGCTCTCAGTACCACCCCCAGCACCACGCAGCAGGGCAGCGAGTACCTGCACGGGCCAGGCAGCTCCGTCGCCCAGGGCACAAATGGTGTGGCCCTCTATCTGCTTGCTGATCTCCCACAGGGAGTCGATCTCAGCTGGCCGGGCGTCCCCCTTCACAAAGCGGGCCATCACCTTGTTCATCCAGTCCACACCTGGGCCGTGGCAGCAAGAGAGGGCCTGGTGATCTCCCTAAGCCGGGGTGCGGGCCACAGGGAGGGTGGGGCTCAGAGCAGCCACAGCAGGCTGGGAAGCAGCAGCTGTTTATTCAGGGTCCAGTGCCCGGCCCAGGCCTGGCGCGAGCCACAGAGAAAGCCCCAGCCTGCCCAGCACGCTTACCCTCGCGGCATGGGGTGCACTGGCCACAGCTCTCGTGCTTGTAGAACTCGGTGAGGCGGGCGATGGCTTTCACGATATCCGTCTGGGGAGACAAGGGACAGTGAGAAGGCACCCAAGGCCTGAGCCTCAGCGCCCCCCGGTGGCACACCCTCCTGATTCCAGCGGCACTCTGGCTGTCTCCTCCCCCTGCCGTGGGCATCCCGCCCTGCCCAGGCTCCACGGGCGTGTCCCCTAGAGAAGCCTTGCTCCCCACCTCTCCCACCTCACTGTATCTCAGGTGATACGAACCAGGACCCAAGAGCTGGCAGGAGTTCTCCGAGAGGCCCCGGAAGGGTTACTAACCAGGCTGGCATAAGGCAGGGACTGGGTGGGGTGCATGGGCCAACCCTTACCGAGCGGTCCATGACGATCACGGCAGCCGTGCCCAGGCCCGTCTGCGCCTGCACCAGCGCGTCGAAGTCCATCAGCACCGTCTCACACACGGACTTGGGGATCAGTGGGGTGGACGAGCCGCCAGGAATCACAGCAAGGAGGTTGTCCCAGCCACCCGTGACACCCCCTGGGGCCCCAGTCAGTCCCCAAAAGGATGGATGGTCAGGGCTGGGGCCGGCACACCTGCCTAGCCCTGAGCCCAGGACCTCTGCTAGCCCCAGCCTCAGCTCCTGAGGCTCTCCCACCCTGCTGGCTGGCCCCAGGCCTCACCGGCGTGCTTTTCAATCAGTTCCTTCAGCGGTATAGACATCTCCTCCTCCACGGTGCAAGGGTGGTTGACGTGGCCAGAGATGTTGAACAGCTTGGTGCCTGAGTTGCGTTCGCGGCCAAAGCTGGCAAACCACGCACCCCCTCGGCGGCAGATGGTAGGGGACACGGCCACTGTCTCCACGTTGGCCACGGTTGTAGGGCAGCCGAACACTCCTGTGGGGGAAATGGGATGAGAAATCGGTGGCTTCCAGTGGGTGGGGACAGGTTGCGGCGGGTTTCCTGGCAATGGGGTATGTCCAGGGTCCTGCTCCGGTGGCAGAGAGCCCTGCTTTCACCCCTTTGTTATTCTCGTCCCCCACCGGACCCCAGATTCCAGCAGGAGCTGCGCTGCCTTTTCACCATCCTGCCCCGAGTTCCCGGAAGGTTGGAGAGGACTTGGGTATCTGACATGGGAGCTGAGGCAGGATGAGGGACTGCAGGTGGCACTGGTGGAGCCTCTATGTTGTTCCCACCCTGCTCTCTGTGTCAGGCGCCCAGTGCAGAAGGGACTCAGAAATTCCCTAAGAATGACCAGTGGGGACCTGAAACCAGATCCCGGACTCCACAGGACACAGGACAAGGCCCAGGATCGGGCCAGGTGCCAGGTCTTACCCACGTCTGCAGGGAAGGGAGGCTTTAGGCGGGGCTTGCCCTGCTTGCCCTCGATGGACTCGATGAGCGCTGTCTCCTCCCCGCAAATGTAGGCCCCAGCCCCACGCACCACAAACACGTCGAAATCATAGCCGGAGCCGCAGGCATTCTTGCCAATCAGACCAGCCTCGTAGGCCTCTCGGATGGCTACCTGTGGGACAGGGGTGTGAGGACACGGTCCCCAAGGGCCCAGGAACACTGTGTGTGGGAGGGAGGGGCACTGGCCCAGTGAGCCCATCACCAAAGTCCAGAGCGAAAGCTCCCTTTGGACGCAAGCAGAGGACGCTCTGGGAGGGGTGGGGGTTTTACGATGCGTGTGCTACTTCTGTAATAACAGTTAACCAATTCTCCAACTATATGTATTTTTAAAGACTTTAAGACAATAATGAAAAATTCAGCAAGTAGTTTCTCCAGGTGGTGGATCTGTGGGAGAGTTTCCTTTTGTGTGTGTGTGGTTTCCTATCTTCATAATGAACGAGTACTGCTTCTGAGTAGAAGAAAAGACCCTGGAGGCTTATTTTTAAATATGTAATAATAATAACACTTACACATCATGCTACCATGTGCCAGGTTATTACTCCCACATCCTTCATCACTGTTGTGTAGCAGCCTAATAGAAAGGTGAGGCTTTGGCCCTGGACCAACTACTACAGGCATCACTGAGCTGAGAATTACTGAAATGACCCCTTGACCCTCCAGGAAAAATGCCCATATGGGAGTTCTCCAGCCTACCCCTGCCCCAGGAGTCATGGAGCCCTGGAAAGAGTCATGGAGCCCAAGCAGAAGCTCTGGAACATACAGAAAGAGACAGAGGCATTGGGGGCCACGTCCCATTCAGGACACAAGGCATGCAGGAGTGATCACCACTCTCCTAGTGCGACCCCAGACAGATCAGCAGCTAAAATCTAAGAACAACTCTGCCTAGGATTGGGGCATGTAAGTGCACACTGAGCACCTTCTCCTCTGTTGACGCCCCACCTCTGCCCACCTGTAGATTGGACGCCTCATTGTAGAATTCCCCGCGGATGTAGATGTAGGCAGCACGGGCACCCATGGCCCGGCCCCCCACTAGGCAGCCTTCCACCAGCTTGTGGGGATCATGGCGCATGATCTCCCGGTCCTTGCAGGTGCCCGGCTCCCCCTCGTCCGCGTTCACCACCAGATACTTGGGCCTGTGGGGGCCAGCAGGTCAGTTAGCCTACAGGGCCATCAGGGTTGGGCCTTCAACCACATGCCACCCCACTCCACCCAGGGAAGCCTCCTCTGACAGCCAATCCCTCTTTGTCCTCCTGACATGTTCCCAGGGGCTCTGCTTGCTCACCACCGATGACAGGGAGCTCACTGCCTATTCCGTATTTTGGTGGGTATGACCACAGGAAAAATCTTTGCTTTCCCAAGAGCCCCAATCTGCTTTTGGTCACAAAGGGCATTCCGTGAACCTCCACCGTATCTCTGGAGCCAAAAGGAGGCAAAATAGCTGACATTCAGCCTTTGCTTTCTAGGTGCCAACCACAGTGCAGGCCAAAAGCTGTACGAACATTCTCTTTCATCCCTGCACGATATAATATCCACTTACAGAACAGAAACCTGAGGTTCGGAAAGGCCAGAAGACTGCCCAAAGATATACGACTAAAAGGCAGAGCTAGGCATTGACCAGTTAAGTCTGACTGAGTCAAAGTTTTGTGTCGATTCTGCTTCCCCCCCAGTCTCCCCTGAGGAAGACCAGAGAGAACTGGATCCTACCTACCTGAGCTCTGGTTACGTTTTCCCATTTCATTCACTCTTAGTTTCCAAGGAAACAGCCCAAAGGCCCAGGTAAGCCACAGCCACCCCCAAGGTCTCTCCTGCAACCCCATTTCTGCCTGCCTACACACACCTGCCATCTGAGGGCTTATTCATGAAGCTCCATTTAAGGCCAGTTGGGAAGCCAGCACCTCCACGGCCCCGCAAGCCCGACGTCTTGACCTCACCCAGGATCCAGTCAGGCCCCTTCAGCAGAATCTCCTTTGTCTTGTACCAGTCACCTCGACTCTGGGCACCTTTCAGCCTGGACAGAGTGGGGAAGGCAGTAAGGCGGAGGCCCTGCCTCGGGAACCACCAGCCTAAGGGCACCATCTCACCTCCAGTCATGGCGGCCGTACAGGTTGGTGAAGATCCGGTCTTCATCCTTCAGCGAGCCAAATGAGGTTTTCTTGGGTGCTGTCTGGGGACACAGAGGGTCAGCAGGCCCAGCAGAGCTCTGAGGTCATGAGGGGCCAGGCCAGAAGGTACAGAGTTTTGAGTCCCCCGGATTAGAGAGAGCTGGGCTGGGAGGAGGGCAGGGGCCTAAGCCTCAGAACCCTTCATAGCATCATAGCTGCCATCACCACTTAGTAAGCACTTCCTGTTAGCAGGCACGAAACTAAGTTTTCTATATCCAAGACCCCATTTCATCCTCATAACCTTGAGACAGGAACGATTTCCTCCATTTTACAGAAGAGGAAACTGAGGCTCAGAGCAAACTGAGCTTATGAAAGGCACACAGCCCAAAGGAGCAGATGGAATCTAAGCTCAGGTGTGTCCGTGGCCAAAGCCCACACCTGAACTGTGCACAGCACATACTACCCCCCCGAGCCCAGTGTGATGCTATGTCCATTTACTTGTCTGGCTGTGCTGCTGGACCAAAACTTGGTTAGGCCAAAGCCTTGTGCTACTAAACTCTGCTGGCGACAAAATGCACTTTTAGAAGGAAAAGAAATGCCTCACTGCGGCTGGGACACAAGATGACGGAGGGAGACTCGCTCGGGATAAAACTGTTGAGGAGAGATGGGTCTGGAATTCCACGTGACCCAGTGAGGAGCACCCCAGCAGAGGGCTAAGGGGACCTGGCTTCCAGTCACCCAACCCCTTAAAAGCCAATATGGGGATCGGAGCGCTGAACGAAGAATGAGGAGGCGCACGGCGCTCTCCAAAGCTATTGTCTGCATCTGTAAAATGGGTCAGTGGCCCCTTCACGCCCTACAAAGCTGTGGCGGGAAAGGAATGAGATAAGGACGCTTTGCCACCTGCAAAATTTTCCGTTAAGTCGCGCGGCTGTTAAATAAGGGAAGCCAAGGGGCCGGAGGGCTGGGGGCGGGGTGAGTCAGCCTCCCGTTTGGACCCGTTCCCCTTCTACACCCAAGCCGGATCGGCAACCTTCCTGCCGGGCTAGGGAGATGAGAATGTTCTCCAGAAGGCACTACAGACCCAAGGGATGGAGCGCGCACAGGCGCGGCAGCGCGAGCCGGCCCGCGAGCACCCCTGGCCCGAGCCAGATCAGGCCTCACCGTATCGCCGCTGAATCGCACACACACCCGTGCGGGGAGCGACCCGCCGAGCAGCCGCCGTGCCGCCAGCATCGCGGGGGCCAAGCCGGTCAGCTCCAGCTGTCACCTTCACGGCTCCGAGGCTGAGGAACCTGCGCGACCTGGACGCTAGGCGGCGCACAGGAAGAACGTCACGCGCCCTGGCGCCGGCGGCGCGCCCAAACTTCCCTGCACCGCACCCGACCCGCCCTTGGCCCCGCCTCCTCGTAGGAGGGCGGAGAGGCCGGAAGTGCTCTGTCTGGCGCTGAGGCTGCTGGGAGATGCAGTCCCGCGGGCTTTCGGACCTCCGTTCTCCCTTCGCGGGATTGGTATTTACTCTCTTGCTCGCCCGCGCTGCTCCATCGCATTAGCCCGTGGACCCTCAGCCTTTCAATCCCCAAGTAAACAAACCTCGCATGTCACCTTCTGCTGGTTCTGGTGTTTTCTGCAAGTTCCGCATTTCGCGTGCTCTTGTTGTACGCACAAGCGTATAGGGGAAGGAGGAGAAATCAGATCGGTGACAGCTCGACCCTCATGACCGCCTTGTAATTATTCTGTCCCCGTCCAAGCCCTCCCAGACTATGATTTTCCCCTCACCCGCTACGGGCACCCCTGGGCTCAGAAAAGGATTGCTCATTAGCCGCAGGGAGCCGGGGCAGACTGGGGGTTGTTGGCGGAGGTCTCCCCAGAGGAGGTGTGTCTAGAGTCCTAGGTTGGGGTGAGGCCAAGAGGGTGGAGATAGCCAGTGGGTGGCACAGCCTCTTGCTGTAGTGCTGCTAAACTCTCCCAGCCATTCCTTCCTCAGCCCCTGTCAGGAGAGGTTGGCACTTGATGCTCCTGCACAAAATCCTGGAGCGGCTCCTACTGCCTCGGCAAGCTGGCATTTAAGGACTCGGCCACTATCGTGCAGGTCGTCAGGCCCAGGCCACATCATGCCCACTCTCCACAGGACCTCTTCCTCTTGGGGCTTTAGGGCATTTCTGCCCACTCCCTCCCCACCCCGCAATGCTCCCGTGACCTGAGGAGGGCCTCTGTTCTTTGCCTTCCCTTGAAGTCTTGGAAGCCTGATTAACTCTTGTTAATCAGTTTGTCAGTTCTCTGGAACCCTTTGGCTCTGAGTCCCATGATAAGCATGTCCGTTTTGGTCTGCCCTCCCCAGCTCCTCTATTCTCTTGTCCTGTAATCATCCTTCCCTATCTCTCGAGAGATGTGCCATTTACAAAGTAATATGCCCTTATTTTCTCATATAGTCCCCACAGTAGCCCTGGATAGCGTTAACTCCATTTTCTACATGAAAAAAATTGAGGCCCATGGAGGTTTCATCTCTTGTCCATGGGTATGAAGCTGCTGAGTGGTAGAGCTAGAATCAAACCCAGGCCTTTCTTCCTTCCCAAAGTGCCCCAGACACAGCACACATATGACAGTCATTGCAGGATGTCAGTGGTGTTTCCAAAAGAGGCGGCAAGAGCCTGGGCACCTTGTCTGAGGGCTCACAGATGGGTAGGGCAGTACCAGGTCCAGGGCCCAGCAGTCCTGACTCCCAGCCCCAGGCCCCCTCTCCTGGGCAGGGAAAGAGATTGCCCAGACAGAGCTGGGGATTACACAGCTAATCCGGAGCTCAGACCCGAGTCCATGGATCCCTCCCTTTGGGGTGGCAGAAGGGGGGCAAGATGGAGCCAGAGGGTGGATTCTCTCCTCATCCCTATCTAACGGGGTCAAAAGGGAACACAAGGCCATGGGGAGAAGGCAGCCGGGTGATGCTGTTTATGGGAGATGCTGGGCATGGGCCCGTGGGAAACTAAGAGTGAGGGGCAGGAGCTCCAGTTTGTCCAGCACCAGGCTCTGTGCCAAGCACTTGCCATGTGTTGTCTTCTTAATCCTCCCACAACCCAGGGCATGGGAATGATGAGCCCCCATTTTCAGAAGAGGACAGAGTATATTAGCCACGCTGAGTTGCCTGCCCAAGATGGCACAGCTGCCAGAACTCGGCCTGAGGTCTCCTGACCCTCAGTCCCCCACTCAGTCCCCACCCATCTAGAGCACCCACTTGCCAGGCTCCACTCAGTATCACCTCCTCCAGGAAGCCCTCTTCCAAGGCATCCCAGACCCTGGCTCTCCCCTGTCTCATCCTATGCCACTGTCCATGTCTGTCTCCCCTACCAGCCTCCAGGCCAGAAGCTGGGAGGCATCCAGGATGCCTCCCTGTCTCCCTATCCACTGCATCCTGCCAACTCTGCCTTCTGAGCACACCCTGTTCCTGTGCCTTTAGGCCCCACCCCATGGCAGTGACCCATCAGCTTTCACCTGGAATTTTGCAAAGCCTCCTTGAGGTCCCCCAGCCTCAAGTCTCGGCCCCCGCAATCACTTATTTGCACCATGGAATGAGCAGGATTGTTGTAAACTTTGGATCCATTTTGCCCCTCTCCTGCCTGAGACCCTTCGTGGTTCCCTCGTGTCCTCAGGACAAAGCCCAAGTCCCCGGGCCTGGCACTCAAGGCCTGTGCTGACTTCTCCAGCTCCAGCTCATATTTTCTCCAGGGGATCTCTTCCAGTTTTGTCAAAATGAGGTGTGCCCCTTCCCATCTTTTCCTATACATTGCAGGAGTTTTCTGAGGGTAAAAGTTATCATCTCCGGAAGTGTCACTAGAACTCACCGTAAGGCCGTCTGAAACTGGGGGCTCTGCTTAGGAGTGATCTGATCACCATCTCCATTTCTTTTAGGGCTATTTGTTTATTTCCGTGAGCCAATTTTGGACACCTATACTTTATTTTAGTTTATTAAATACTATTTATTTATTTGGCTGCGTCGGGTCTTAGTTGTGGCATGCGGGATCTTTGTTGTGGAATGCGGGATCTTTCGTTGCAGCACGTGGGCTTCTCTCTAGCTGTGGTGCGCGGGTTCAGTAGTTGCAGCGTGCGGGCTTAGTTGCCCCAAGGCATGTGGGATCTTAGTTCCCCAACCAGGGATTGAACCCACATCCCCTGCATTGGAAGACAGATTTTTAACCACTGGACCGCCAGGGAAGTCCCTGAACACCTATATTTTAAAGAATGTTTTCTTGATGGATTGTTCCTTTTTCTAATATAAAATATTTCTCTGCATCTCTTTTAACAATTTTGCCTTGAGGTCTATGATCTCTGATATTACTATTGCTACACCAGCTTTCTTTTTATTAGTATTTGGAGTTTTTTTTATTTTCAATCTTTCTCTTGTTTTAGGGATGGCTTTTAAAACAACATCTAATTAAATTTCATTTTGTTTTATTTTAACTCAATCAATCTCTGTCTTTTAAGAAGAGAATCTGGGGCTTCCCTGGTGGTGCAGTGGTTGAGAGTCCGCCTGCCAATACAGGGGACACGGGTTCGTGCCCCGGTCCGGGAGGATCCCACATGCCGCGCGGCGGCTGGGCCCGTAAGCCATGGCCACTGAGCCTGCACATCTGGAGCCTGTGCTCCGCAGCGGGAGAGGTCACAACAGTGAGAGGCCCGTGTAATGCAAAATAAATAAATAAAAAGAGAGTCTGTCCTGTTTACATTTATTGGTATTGCCATTGGAACATATATCTGCCATATTATATTGTGTTTTCTATTTAGCATTCTTTCTCTTTATTTCTTTTTCCTCTATTTTCTGGACTTCTACTGAATTAACTGAGTTTCATTTGTGCTATTCCCTTCTTCCCCAGTATTGGTTTGAAAGTTATACATTTTATTTCTATTTTTAGTGGTTTCCCTTACATTTTTTTCCTTCCTTTTTTTTAAAAAATTATTTATTTATTTATTTTTGGCTGCGTTGGGTCTTCCTTGCTGCGCACGGGCTTTCTCTAGTTGCGGCGAGCAGGGGCTACTCTTCATTGCGGTGCACGGGCTTCTCATTGCGGTGGCTTCTCTTGTTGTGGAGCACAGGCTCTGGGCGTGCGGGCTTCAGTAGTTGTGGTGTACAGGCTTAGTTGCTTCGCGGCATGTGAGATCTTCCCGGACCAGGGCTTGAACCTGTGTCTCCTGCAGTGGCAGGCGGATTCTTAACCACTGCGCCACCAGGGAAGTCCCCTCCCTTACATTTTTAACAGTCATGCCAAAATTTCTTTTTCCAGCAAAAGCTAGTTCATATGTCTATCCTCCTGCTGGATATGAAACAAAACCAAGTATACTGCTTCCCTCTGTACTTACTTCCATCCCCAATTCTGCACTTCTGATTTCTGGGTTGGTCCTGTTTGTGACCCGGCAGGGAGGGCATTTCTGGCCCCCTGCCTCACGCTCCTGGTGGAGACCTGGCCTCAGTCATGGAAGGCTCTCAGCCTTGCTCTCCAGCCCTGGTCCCAAGCCTGTGCATTTGGCTTGGCTGTGTTCCTGCTTCCTGGCTAAGTCACAAGGCTTCAGCTCCCGCCCGAGGCTGTGGGTTTCTTCCTATTTCTTTCCTTCAAAGAGAGCCTTATTTCAAGTCTACACAGAATTCCTTTTCATTTCTATGTGGTTGGAATGTCATTATTAACGCTTTTTATCCTTCTCTGATTTTGATGTGTTTGAGAAGGACAGGGTGCATTTCAGGTTCTACTCTAATATCTTGAACTGGAAATCTCTCTCTTTTTTTTTTTCCATTAATTTAAATTCGAGAAAGTAAAGTCGATCAGTCATCACACAGGACAATGTGACTGCCTTTGGATCAAGCAACACACTTAACGATGCATGTGACCCAGCCTCCTTCCCTGCTCTCCAGGGCAGGGTGCCCTCACATGCTCTGCAGACTCTCGTACTGGTGTGAGAACCACTCCCTGTCAGGCTGCCAGTGTCTCGGGGTCCTTCTGTGGCTCATACTGGTCCTGAAGCACTGGGCAGCATCTACAGTCTCCAACAGGGAGGACCTGTGAAGTCTCAGTTGGGCACAGGTCCCAAGGACCGGTGCAGTCCGCTCAGCCCACCCACCCTGGCACCTCCCTGGTAGCAGATCCACACTCAGACACCCAGTAGATAAGGTCTAGGTATATGGAGTGTCTCCATGTTGGTCCTCTGCCCATCCCCAAGTTGTCCCTTGGCGTTCTGCCTACACCCCCTTTGTCCCTTAACACAAAAGCTCTAGTCTCTTCTTTGCCCCGTGTAGCCCTTGACGGCTATTTGGGAGGACAGATACCAGGAAGAGCTTACACACCGCTTGACTAATCCCAAGCTGTTAGAAATGTGAGACTCAAGGTTCAGTTTTTAGAAACGTCAGGCCCTACCTTATAAATCAGCAAAAAGAAAAACCAGTTGAGTGTTTATTAGAGACAGGTTGAGCTATTCATCTTCTGGTACATGTTCTTCTTACCGTGACCACTTTGCACCATCCAAAGACAATTTCCTCCCAATACACGAAACTCAGAGCCACAAAGGACACATGGAGGGGCGCCGCTTCTGCAATGGGTCATGACGCCATAGCCAGTATTTACGGCTGCCTCCGTCCTTCCAGAATCCCACATTCCCTTTGCCTCTAGCCAGTACTGCAGCTGCTGAGGGGACTTTACCAGGTGGGTGACTTAATGCCATAAAGATGTCACACCTTTCCAAGTTAATTTACAAACTCCAATCCAAATCCCATCAAGGCCTTTCATGGAACTGGGAAAACTGATTCTAAAATGGATATAGAAGAACAAAGGGCCAAACCAATTTTGAAGACGAACGAGAGGCTTGGGGGGAATCTGCCCTGCCAGACAGCAAGATTAATTATAAAGCTAGAGTAATCGAGACAAGAGGACCAACACTTCCGATTTATGGTGCTTCTTTATCATAATTTGCTAGAAGTTCTGCAATTCTGGTTTTGATTTCTTTTTTGACATGCCATTTTTTTTTCTTTTTTTTTTTTTTGGCCTCACACACCGCGGCATGTGGGATCTTAATTCCCCAACCAGGGATCGAACCCATGTCCCCGGAAGTGGAAGCGTGGAGTCCTAACCATTGGACTGCCAGGGAAGTCCCATGCCATTTTAAGAGAGATGTATAAATACATTTATAAATATAAATATTATAACTGTAAACATTACAGTCTCTTTGTTCCTGGGTTTTGCTATTTTTCATTTTATTGCCTTATAATGAGAGACTGTTGTCTGTACTGTTCCTCTCTCTCCCTCTGGAATGTTCTAAAACTTTCTCTGCGCCATGACATATGGTTACTATAGTAAACGTCCCATGAGCAATTGAAAGGACAGTGCCTTCTCTGTTTTCTTATTTCAGAGTTGGACATTTGTTGTTTCCAGTTGCCTAAGTCCCTGTCTTCCCATCAGCTTTTGCTCTGTGAACGTCAGGGTATGTTATTTGGTGCATAGAAGCTCACAACTGTAAACACTCCAGATGTCTCCTACATACATGAGAGATGGAGTGTGTGTTTGGTTTTTTATGGTCTTTGTGGCTTTGTTTTTTTGTTTGGTTTTTTTGGCTGTGTTGGGTCTTCGTTGCTGCGCGGGCTTTCTCTAGTTGCGGCGAGTGGGGGCTACTCTATGTTGCAGTGAGCAAGCTTCTCATCGCGGTGGCTTCTCTCGTTGTGGAGCACGGGCTCTAGGTACGCAGGCTTTGGTAGTTGCTGCACGCAGGCTCAGTAGTTGAGGCGCACAGGCTTAGTTGCTCCGCGGCATGTGGGATGTTCCCGGACCAGGGATTGAACCCCTGTCCCCTGCACTGGCAGGCGGATTCTTAACCACTGTGCCACCAGGAAGGCCCCCTTTGGGGGGATTCTGAAAGATTAGTGGGAACACCATCTCCAACATTATAAACCACTGGTCCTCCCTCCCCCGTCAGATGTTGCAAATATATTTCCTTTGAGTTTATCATCTATCTGATAATCTGATAAATAGTAACCATCATTGTACAAGAGAAATCCTCAGTTTTGATGTAGTCAAGTTCATTCATTTGGGGGCCTTGTTTAAGGAATTCATCCCCAGTCCAAGGTCATAAAGAAATCTCTTACTTTTTTCCGGTTATTATTTTATTTTTCTCGTTCACATATAGGTGAGCCCTATGGCAGGGTTTCTAAATCTTGACACTACGGACATTTGGGCCTCTTCAGTTCTTTGCTGTGAGTGGCTGTCCTGTGCATTGTGAGATGCTTTGCCAGCAGCACCCCATAAATTGCGACGACAGAAATATCTCCAGATGTGGCCAAGCATAATCTGGGGGACAAAATCACCCCCAGCTGAGAACAACTGATCTATCTAGAGTTTATTGTTGTAAATGGCGTGAGATGAGAATCCAGTCATTTTTCTCAATACGGTGAATCAGTTTTACTAATACTAAATAACTCTTCAAACTTATTCAGTATTTGTGATGTCACTGCTATCACACATCAAGTTCCTGTATATGTATAGATCTGATGTTGTATGTGGTAGGGACTGACTAGATATGACAAACTTATTTCCTCCTCCTGGGCAGAGAGCCCCCTTGTATCTGGATGGGGCAGAAGTGAAGAGTGTCATTTCCAGGGCTGGGCAGCTGGGAGCAGGTGTGTCTTCATCACTGCTCCTTCCCTCCCTCCCTCCCTCCCTTTTTCTCCCCATCTCTGGTCTCTCCACATGGGCTCTCTCTGTGGCAGCCTCAGGGTGGCTGGACCTTTTGCACAATGACTGAAGCAAGTGTCACGAGAGAAACTGCAAAGCTGTGTGACCTTCTCAAACTTAGCCTGGGAAGCCCCATCGTGTGGCTTCCACTCTTTTCTCTTCACTGAGGCAGCAGCAAAGTCCTGCCCAGCTTCCACGGGAGGGCATAGAGATGCCGGAGCGTCAAAGTATTTGTGGACATGTTTCATCACCACCACAAGATATCTGACGCGATTTCAAATTCTTTATCCCTCGTGTATGGTGTTTTTCTCTCTCCGGAAGGTTGCAGGGTCTTCATTTCCCTTCTGGGGGCTCTGGAATTTCACGATCTGCTTTTGTATCAGTCTTTGGTCCTTCTTCATTCAATGTGCTGGGCACTCATTGTGCCTTTCAACGTGAAAGCTCATCTTCTTCAGTCCTGAGAAAATGTATTATTCATTTGATAATCTGCTCCCTACGATTTTTTTTTTTTGCGGTATGCGGGCCTCTCACCGCTGTGGCCTCTCCTGTTGCGGAGCACAGGCTCCGGATGCACGGGCTCAGCGGCCATGGCTCACGGGCCCAGCCGCTCCACGGCATGTGGGATTCTCCCGGACCGGGGCACGAACCATGTCCCCTGCATCGGCAGGCGGATTCTCAACCACTGCGCCACCAGGGAAGCCCTCCCTACGATTTTTTTTTTCCTACGATTTTTTTCTACCCTCTTCTCTCCCTCTCTCTAGACTTCCTTGAATAATACTCTGTTTTTCTCATCTTTCCATGCTTTTATCTTTTTGTTCTATTTTCATATGTATTTTTCAACTTCCCCTTCTGAGATTTTTCTTTTCTGATAAATTTATTTATTTTATTTCTTTATTTTTGGCTGCGTTGGGTCTTCGTTGCTGCGCACGGGCTTTCTCTAGTTGAGGCGAGCAGGGGCTACTCTTTGTTGCGGAGCCCGGGCTCTAGGTGGGCGGGCTTCAGTAGTGGTGGCTCGCGGGCTCTAGCGCGCAGGCTCAGTAGTTGTGGCACACGGGCTTAGTTGCTCGTCGGCAAGTGGGATCTTCCCGGACCAGGGCTCGAACCCGTGTCCTCTGCAATGGCAGGTGGATTCTTAACCACTGCACCACCAGGGAAGCCCCTGAGATTTTTCATTTCTGCTCTCATATTTTTAATTTCCGGGAAACGCTCTTTTTAATAGCCTCCTTTTATCCTCCAGATGTAATAACTTTTCTTATCTCCCTGAAGTCACTGATTAAAGTTTATTTGAAGTTTTCTCATGCACAGCCTGCACGGTGTCTATCTTCTCTGAGCTCCTTTGCCCCCTCCTGTTTATTATTGTTTCTCTCTTTTACGTTAGAGATTTCCCTCAAATATCTGGCAATCGTTTGTTGTCCGTTGATATTTGTCGTGTTAGGAGCGAGCAGGAAGTTTGACGGAAGTTCAGTGACTGAGGGGACTGTAAACTTCGTGGCAGGTTTGCTGGCTACAGACCCTGTCATTGGATCAGTTTCCACTGCTCGTGGAGGCCTCCGATGCTCTCCCAGCCGGGTACGGACCTCTCTGCGCATGCTCCGGAAGCTGGGCGGGAGGGCACGCTGCGAGCCCCGCCCACTGCAGGTGGCCAGGGGCGGGAGGCCAGGCCAGGCCTGTGCAGTCAGGCCTACCCCCGGCGGCCTGGATTCCTGATAGAGAGTGATGCCACCAGGTTTGTTCTGCAGCAATATGTGCCTGGAAACCCACGGAGTAGGCACAGGGTCGGCTGGGGTAGGAGGAAGCAGTGAGCCTTCTAGAGGTCAGCACCCCCGATTGTTTGGAGCCTTCCTTGTTCTGCAGCAGGGTCATCCCACTGGCCACCCTAAGGCCCTCCTTTAATCCTTTATGCCAACAACCTCAATGCCAGCTCCTA
>NW_020173674.1:5246987-5283894 GCF_003031525.2 Neophocaena asiaeorientalis asiaeorientalis
TTCCAAGTTCCTGAGCACCGGCCTCTGCCCAGGACTTTGGACGCTGACCTTGGCCTTCTCTCTTTCCTGGCAAAGTGGGCAGTGAGAGGTGCCACTCAAAGTTCTTCCCTGGGGAGAACTTCCTTCTCCAGGGCCTTTCAGGGCTGCCCACCTCGGCCGGAGGCAGTAGCCCTGCTGCACAGAGCCCTGGGGAAGCCCAGCTCCTGGTTAGCCCCCAGGGCCCTCCAGGTTAGCCCCCAGGGCCCTCCAGGCCAGGTGTGGCAGGTGCAGGCACATTGGCAACGTGAACCACGAACTCCTGCAGTTTCCCGAGTCCCTCACGTGTCCTGGAAGCAGTGCTGCTTGGCACACCATCTCTGACTCGCTGTTCTCATGGGCAACTCAGACAGATCCTCTGGTGCCCCCCGAGTGTTCAGTCTCCTCCAGGGCCCAGAAATGAGCCAGGGACCGTTCCTCAAAGGAGAATGTGTGGGCTCCTGCTTTCCCCCTACAGGATTTCTCCACTCAAGGTAAATGCCTGAGGAAAAGGCTTCCAGTTGCTGTAGCTGGGGTCGCCTCTCTGCAAGAGGAGACTGAACACATAACGGACAATGGCCAGACCGTGTATGGATAAAGATCTGACCCACGACCTGCAGCAACCTGCCTGGAAACCAATCTCTTACCTACAGTAACCGGACAGGAAGCCAGCCCATTATAGGTCAGACTTGTAGGAAGTCAGACTGCTATCTCTAGGAACAATCCAGGAAGCCAACGATAACCCTTGTAAATAATCACCCCAAATGTCCAGGACTTGATTAATAAGTGACAGCTTCCTTAATTTTTATCCCCTTTTCCAACTTAGGACCAACCAGAGGAAGCCAAATCTGCTCCCCTAAGCAGTGACACACGATGCCCCCACTTCCAGTCAGCCCGCCTACTGCCTCCATTCAGGGCACAGCTGAAGTCTCCCTTTTCCCCCATAAAGCTTCCTCACTCCTCTGCCTGCCTTTGAGCCAGCCTTTGGCAGTGGCCGATTCCCTTGCTGGAGCCAGCTCTGAGTATACAGCTTGCTGTCATTTGCTGGTCTTTATTTTCACAGAGGGCAGCTAGAACCAGCTAGGAGGGAAGTGGAGTTTCCAAAAGAGAGGTGAGGGCGGTGCTGAGGTCAGGAGATGGTGGAGCACAGAAGGTCTCCATCAGTCCGTGGGGGTGGGCCTTCGGGATGCAGTGGACTAGGTGTGCAAGTGGTGTGCTCCCAGACAGAAGGAGCAGGCCCGGCCCGGCTCTGAAACCATCCTTCGCTCTCCCCAGCGGCCAAGGTCACCTAGCCATCGTCTCCAGGTCCAGGCGCTGTCTCCAGGAGAATCTGTCCCACTTTGGCCCTGCAGCCAAATGTCCAGGCCAAGGAGGGGGCTGGGCCCTTTAGTCTCTCTCTGATCACTTCCCCCAGCTTGGGTGTCTTCCTCCACTCCCAGATGAAGACATTTTCTCAGTTCCCCATCAACTGACAGCTCTCAGGGGCTGGTCTGGGAGAGCCAGAGGGGCCTACTGTTGGCGTGGGGAGAATACCCCAGAGTCATAGCCCCCTCCCCTTGCCTGATCACCTTCAGAGGCAGGACAAAATTGGGAGGTGACTGGATTCCCTTAGCCCGAGCTGAGAATAAAGGATAGATCAGACAGGATGGGTCAGGTTTTGCTGCAATAACAAACCACCGTAAAATGCCGGCAGTGTAAAACCACAAGGCCACCGCTCAACCACACCACATGTCCCGCTCCATGTTGCCCTTGGAAGTGATTCACCCACTCTGCCCACAGTCCAGCACGACCAGAACATGTTATATGGCCCCTCCCAACTGCAGAGGGGTCAGGGAAGTGTCATTTTCCCAAATATCGTCAGTGAGCAATAGAAAAAAGTCTCTTGCAAAGGGGGCTGCACTCTGTTGGCTCAGCCCCGTGCTCCCAGAAGGCCGGATCCAGGCCTCCTTGCTCTTTTTCCCAGTGCAAAATCCATTGTGTGTGTGCACCTAGTGTACGGAGGCATCTCCTGTTGATGGACACCTGTTCTGTTCTCAACCTGCTGTGATCACAAGCAATAATATGATAACCTTGCTGGTGCCTCTATTCACTCTTTGGCAAACGTTCCGTGACTCAGTTACCTCATTCAGAAACAGGGATGAGAGTACCTACTCAAGGGTGGTGAGGACTAAGGAAGGTAATATACTAAAGCATTTAGTATAATGCCTGGCATCGAAGGCACTCCATTAGCTTTAGCAATTATTATCCTTATTTGCAAGGGGAGCTATAGATGGTTCAGGGATACATCCCTCTTAGTTTTGGGTTTTTGGGGTTTTTCTTGCGGTACGCGGGCCTCTCACTGTTGTGGCCTCTCCCGTTGCGGAGCACAGGCTCCGGACGCGCAGGCTCAGTGGCCGTGGCTCACGGGCCCAGCCGCTCCGCGGCATGTGGGATCTTCCCGGACCGGGGCATGAACCTGTTTCCCCTGCATCGGCAGGCGGACTCTCAACCACTGTGCCAACAGGGAAGCCCCGCCTCTTAGTTTTGATCCACACTTCCTGAAGCCAATGTCCCCCACGGGCAATGTCTGTTCCAGCCTCTAACCCATTTCCCCAGCCACCTGCCCAATGGCACTGCACTCAGCTGTTCTGTGCTCCTGGGGTGCTCCGAGGGTGTTCAGGCATGAACTGAATCATGGCTGCCCTGATGCTGGAGCCATGATTGCTCTGACACCATGAATGGCCCCTAAACTGGGGCTCTCTATGTGGGATGGGTGCAGGTACCCCTCTGCCAACCCACCAGGCCTGCAGCATGCAGGCAGGACACCTTAGTCACTGCAGAGCTGCTTCCCTCTGGGCCCTCAAATAACATTTCCTGGAAGTCTCACCTACTTTGTGAGTTCTCTCAGCAATGAGAGAGGTTGACTTACTGAGAGGTTCCCCGCTTTGGGCAGGAGGCTCTGATGCTGGGCAAGGCTCCCCAGAGAAGGGTCTGCTCCTCCAGGCTGCACCAAGGGGGCCTCCCACAGGCCCTCCCCTCCAGCCATCCGTGGGAGCCCCGAGAGCCACAACCTGTTTGCACCCCAATGCCTCCCCACTGTGGACACGCCACAGCCAGCTCACCTAGGCTGGGTCATTCTCTTCGCCCAGCTAACAAAGGTGGTGAGAGAAGGCAGGAGGCGAGCCGGATTGCCCGGTGTTGCTCCCGGGCCCACGACGCACAAGGAAGAAAGGAGAGCCCCATCTGAGCAGAAGTGACTGACCCTCCCACCGACCCAGCCGGGGCTGCTCTGAGCGGTTCAGCTCCTCCCCACGCCCCTCCTCGGCCAAGGGCCCCTCAGCTCCTGCAGTCCTGGATGGAGGCCCTCTGGCAGGTGGCCTGCTGAGAGCAGAAAGCATGTTTATTTAAGTGAGCCTGTTCTCTGTAGACTGTGGGGATCTCCAGAGCAGGGACCATGGTTGATTTCTCTTTGTTTCTTTTTTTTTTCTCTTTGTTTCTGGAGTTCAGTAGACACAGAGCTGGTTGAGGGCTCCAGGAAGACACTCTGTGTTTTAGGATTCAAGTATCCTGTCCAGCTGCCTGTCCCTCCCCCAAGCGTGAGAGGATCAGGGAGTCCCCTCCCCAGAAAACTCAATGCTCACAGCACTGCTTCTCTCTTGGAAACTTTATTGGTCCTAGGGAAAGGGAAGCAGGCAGCTCCCTGCCTCTTGTTGAGAGTGCCACAAGCCCTCACTGCTTCCTGTTGCCATTGATGGGGCGGTTCACGTGCTCCGGGGAGGCCAGGAAGGCCTGCAGCTTGGGCCGGGCGCTGAGGCGGGCCACGTAGGCCGAGAGCAGGGGGAAGGAGTCCAGGCAGCCGGGGGCCAGGACCTGGTGAATCCGAAGCAGGTCCAGCAGGTTGTAGTCGGCGAAGGAGATCTGCAGGGCAGAGCGGGGCAGGGGCTCGGTGGGTGTGGGAGGTGCGAGACAGGGAGCCCGAGCCGGTCCCCTGGTCTGCCCAGCTTTGCTGAACCAATGGCTCACGTGCTCGCTCTGCACCGGTTTGCCATCTGTAAGAAGAGGGTGGTGCGGAAGGGGCAGGACAGGGCCAGCTCACCTGGTTGCCCACGATGAAGGCCTGGCCGCCCTGGCTCTGGGACAGCAGGGTCTCAAAAGGCTTCAGGTGCTGGGGCAGTGCCTTCACATAGTCCTCCTTGCCCAACTCCTGCCAGAGAGGTGCCGCCGCACGTCATCCTCCTGACCCTCACACTGCTGCACGCCCTGCCTCTGCCCCTGCCCTGAGCCGTTGCCTACTGTCTGCCCCGTCTCAGCGAATCGCCACTCACCCGGCCCCCGCCCCTCCTCTCCTCACTCCCCACCCCAGGCTATTACCACATCCTGTCCATTTCAGCTGCTGATCCTTCGCTAGGCCACTCTTGCCACGATCGCTCTCCGGACTGTTGCAAAAGCCTTGTAGGATCTTTCCGGATCTCACAGACACCACCCTGCTTAGACTCCCCAAAGAGAGTATCCAAGCCAGCTGGTTCAAGGCCTCCAGGACCTGGGCCCGCTGCACCTCCAGCTCTGTCTCCTGCCGCTCTCCCTCCCTCCCTCCCTCCCTCTCACACACGTAGGCACACACACCTTGCCTCTGCTAAACTGGTTCCTAGTCCCTGAATGTGCTCCGTGCCTGATACCTCGTGCACCTGACAGCGCCAGCACCCCTTCTAGAAGCGGACTATAGACCCTTGTCCTCTGCACCTGGTTCCAGGAAGTGCTCCAGACCTCCCCCAGCTGCGGATCAGGGACCGCCTCTGGCTGGATGTCTCCTGTCCTCACGCTGTTCTGCCATTGCCTGCTACTTGACTGGGTCCCTTCCCCAGGCAAGGGGCTGTCTTGTGTCCAGCCCACAATGGCTCTTGACCCCACCCACCGCAGAGCCAGACGCAGCCCAAGGGAAGGGCCAGTCAGAGCTGCGTGAGGTGTGTCGTGCAGGGTGAGAAGGAAGCCAGCCCCTTTCTTTGTCTTCAGTGACCACCCCCGTGTCCCTGCTTACGTAGTTTGTGTAGATGAGGGTGCCGTATTTGCAGCGAAGGTCCTCCACGCCGTCATTCACCATGTCCACCAGGGCTGCCTCCCGCTGGTCCTTCCCATACAGGCCTGGGGTGGCGGGAGAGCAGACAGCATGACGGGGAGCCTGACTAGCCACTACAACCTGACCCACCAGACAGGCCACATGGCTGCCTGTGAGCCTTGGCCAGGGAGGAGGGAGGAGGATGTGGAAAAGGACCGTCTGAGTCCATGCTCAGAATTCAGTGGGAGGTGGCCTGCTACAGGTCAAGGATTGCTAGACAGACCCGGGCCTGACCTTAGGCAAGTTAGGTAACCTCCACTTGCCTCCACTCCACAGGGTTGCAGGACAATTTGATTTAAGTGGTAAAGGCTCAAGGGGCCAACACTGAGCAGATGCTCAGAAACGCTGACTGATGCCCGCACACCCCTGCCCTGGACTGGGCCACCCGCAGCCTCATGACTCACCGAGGGAGCGGCCCAGGTGACGCAAGATGGCATTGGACTGGTACAGGGTCAGGTCTCCATCCTGGAACTTGGGGAGCTGCCCGTACAGCTGGGGGAATGCACAGCTCTGTCAGAGGTGCTGAGCGTGGCTACCCCCCACCCTAGTTTTGCCCCCCAGTGCCCAGCCCCTGACCCGGGATACGACAGAAGTACTGACACAGGAGGCCTTGAGTGAAGGCCAGGTCTCCATGGTCACCACCTCCTCCTTCCAGCTCTGGTCCTGGTCGGCCAGCAACATGCGCATGGCCTCGCAGCGCCCTGGGGGAGGGGAGGACGGGGTGTGGGGATGGGCAGAGACCCCAGCCTCGCAGCGCCCTGGGCAAGAGCCAAGGAGGTGAGGACTCCTCCGATGGTCTCCCAGCACACTGCGGAGGGGCGGGCCGGGCCCGGGAAGTTGCGTACTCTAGCAACGGGCAGCTCCGGGGCACAGGGAAGGCGGAGCTAGTAGCCACGTGATGGAGGGAAAAGGGAGGCTGGGGACTCCCTCAGGTGGGTGAGGGGCGTGGGCTGCTGCAGCCCCCAACCTCTGCCTCCCCTCCCTCCCGGTCACAGGTCCCTACCTCGAACAGGGAAGTAGACGATGGTGTAGGGCGGCACTGCAGGATGCAGAGAGAAGTCTGTTAGCGTCTGGGAGAGGCGTATTACGGGGGAGAGGGCGCCCGCTCGCCCTCCCTGGGGTTGCATCCCCTGTTCTGGGCGCTGTAGGCCCCCCCGAGAGCCCCAACTGCTCCCCAAAACCCTGGGAGCCCCCTCGGAATCCCCCAGGGAGTCGCAGGCGGCGGGGACTCACTGATGGCAACGCGGACCTCTGCAGCGGCAGCGGCGACAGAACTCCGGCGCCCGCGGTGGCGGCCCCGAGCCTTATACGGGTGGGCGCGCCCCGCCCCGGCCCACCCCACCGTGCTGAGTCACCGCGCTGGCCGCGAGCCGCTCCTCCGCCCCCCGCCCCGCCCCTCAACCACGCTGCGCAGCCAGTCCCAGACGGTTGCATCCGATTGCCGAACGTCCAGCCTGGGCTGATGGGCTCACAGCTAGGGCTGGGTTCCAGAACCTTCCAGAGGCCTGAGAGGGAGCGCAGTCCAGCCCCTTCCCCTGCTGGGGTCACAGACCCCAGAGACATAAACCCTTGCATGTAGACACTTGTTCCCAGGTGCTGTACAAAGACGGACACACCCCCTGTGCACGTACGTGCAAACACTCAACTCACACCCCAAGTTGGGTTTTCAGACCCATCCGCCGTTTGGAGGCCACCTTCAGGTTCTTGTATGAGTCACGTACCCCGCTGCTCCCTTCTTACTTTTTTTCTCTAAATTACCTCATTTCTTCAACTCAGATACGCTTACCTTCACAGGTAAACCTGTTTCACTCCCCTACGTGGAAGCGGGCACCACTTGTGATAAGTAGGCATGGTAAAAATCACGACAGGAGAACGATATGGTTTTTGAAATCTATCTAGACAATGGGACGCTGGACCTTCCCTTTTCAAAAGTATCACTGGCAAGGTTACACATTTCTGGCACGATAACACTAAGTCGATCACTTGTCCTTCAGTTCCATCAGGATTGAGGGCAATTTTAAAGGATTCCAGGACGAGCACCAACGCTGTTGAACCCCATCTGTCCACCGGGCAGCCTCTTTCTGGGGGTTCAGGCCCTACTCTGGGTCCCCCCATGGCAGTGATGGAGAAAGCTTCAGTGAGGGTGTCCAGGCGGTATTTCATAAAGACCCCTCTCCCTCCCCCAATGCTGACTGAGCCGGCTGAGACTGCAGGGGAGCCAGGCCCCAGGTGGGGCCTGGGCTGGACCCTGGGCAAGTTCTCCAAATACATCCAGGTGGAAGCTTATGGACTTGGTGACTGTGTGGGGAAGGAAGCCTCCAGGGAGACCGAGATGGGGACCCGGCAGGAGAGGCAGTCACTGGGAGGACATCATATATCCCGTGTTGGACCTAGTGAGTCCAGGCGTCTGTGGGATTGGCAGGGAGGAGGGGGCATCCAGAGGCAGAAAGAAAACCCAGGCAGGAGTTCGGCGGAGTCAGGAGATCCACACTCCAGCTCAAGGACTAGTGCCCTTCTCCTTTCTTCACTTTTGACATCTCTTACACAGCCCAGCCCTTCCCACCCCAGCAGTGATTCTTCAGGGGCGATGCAAAGCTTGAAAAACACCGTCAATTGATAACTTTCTAAGTGGATAATGAAACGATCATTTCCTGACTGCGCCCTCTGGGACTGGTGCAGGCAAAGGCGGTACAGGCAAGGACAGGCACTGTTCTGAGGCCAACGGTTCTGGACGCAGGGAGGGCTGGGCCGAGCCGGCAGCAAGTGCCTGGGCCTTAGAACAGGCTCCAGGTTCCCGCCCAGGGGGCCAGGACTTAGGGTCTCTGCCCCTCCCCCATTCACAAACCTCTTCCCTCAGGTCCTGCCAACACCCCTTTTATCCCTTAACACACAAACCCCTTTTCCTCTTTTTCTTCCAGAAGAGCTTCCTTTGCTCCTTTGACCTGAGCTAAAAGCAACCTGAAGTTTGCCGTCCCCAGTTCTGAACGTCTGGTATTCAATGAGCTACATAGAGCCAAGAACAAAATAAAGCAAAGAAACTTGCAATTTTATATCAAAAATGGGCTTCCCTGGTGGCGCAGTGGTTGAGAGTCTGCCTGCCGATGCAGGGGACACAGGTTCGTGCCCCGGTCCGGGAAGATCCCACATGCCGCGGAGCGGCTGCGCCCGTGAGCCATGGCCGCTGAGCCTGCGCGTCCGGAGCCTGTGCTCGGCAACGGGAGAGGCCACAACAGTGAGAGGCCTGCGTACCGCAAAAAAAATAAAAAAATAAATAAATAAAAATAAAAAAAAATAAAAAAAAATAAAAGTCTTTTATTACTGGGGACTTCCCTGGTGGCTCAGTGGTTAAGAATCCACCTGCCAATGCAGGGGACACAGGTTCGAGCCCTGGTCTGAGAAGATCCCACATGCCGCAGAGCAACTAAACCCGTGCACCACAACTACTGAGCCTGAGCCCTAGAGCCCGCGAGCCACAACTACTGAGCCCACGTGCCACAGCTACTGAAGCCCACGCACCTAGAGCCCGTGCTCCACAAAAAGAGAAGCCACCGCAAAGAAAAGCCCACGCACCGCAACGAAGGGTAGTCCCCGCTCACCACAACTAGAGAAAAGCCTGTGCACAGCAATGAAGACCCAACGCAGCCAAAAATAAATTTTAAAAAAAGTCTTTTATTACTGCATGTTTTAATGATAGGAGAGAATATATGGAACATTTATACCTATGTAACTTATAAGAGGCAATATTTTCTAGTTAGGTAGCATAGCTTGGGGATTAATAATAAAAACAAAAAGTCTTTAATTACTGCCCTGAATCACAACAAATGGCTCCTATGTTGTCTTTTATTAACTTTTTCAAGTTACTTTCACATTCACACCATTAATCCATCTAGAGGCCACCTTGCACGTGCTGTCAGGTAGGAATCCACTTCCCCAACACCATCTACTGAACATTTTGACCTACATGTTAAGCTCCTGAAGGTATTGGGTCTGCCTGTCAGTTCTTTATTCTCTTCCATATCTGTCTGTTCCTGTGCCAGTACCATAATTGTTTTTTATTACTACAGTCTTATAAATGTGGTCGGGAAAAATCACACCCTCCTTCCTCCTCCCCCCTCCCCTCCCCCTTCCCCTCTCCCTCCTCCTCCTCCTCTTCCTCCTTCTTTGAAGTTTTTCTTAGCTGTTTATGGATCTTTATTCATCGCTAAAAATGCTACTGTGAATTTATCAAATTTCTCCAAAAACTCCAACTGGAATTTTGATTAGGACTGCATCACATTTAGAGATGAATTTGGAGAGAACTCACATCTTTATTACTTTGTCATCTTACCCTACATTATGATCTATTTGTCTACTTATTCAGATTCTCTTCTATATCCTTTATTAAAATTTTCTCCCAAGAGGTTTTACATATTCTTATATGTTACAGATACTTTGTATCTAGCAACGTATCTAAGATCCATTTTTTTTTTTTTTTTTTTTTTTGTGGTACGCGGGCCTCTCACTGTTGTGGCCTCTCACGTTGCAGAGCACAGGCTCCGGACGCGCAGGCTCAGCGGCCATGGCTCACAGGCCCAGCCGCTCCGCGGCATGTGGGATCTTCCTGGACTGGGGCACGAACCCGTGTCCCCCGCAATGGCAGGGGGACTCTCAACCACTGCGCCACCAGGGAAGCCCTCAATATGTTGCATTTTGATAAATACATGTACTCATGTAACCACCAGCCAATCAGGTTACAGAACATGCCCACCACCTTGGGAGTCCCCTGGGCCCCTTCCACTTCACCCTCACACTCTGTAGACAATGGTGCTTTGTTTTCTGTCACCATAGATTAGTTTTGGCTCTTCTTGAGCTTCACCTAAAGGCAGTCAATCAGTAAGTATCTAGTTTCTTTCATACAACATAACATTTATACTTTTTTTATATGAAGGGATGCTTTACACTTAGTTAAGTTTATCCTTTTGAGTACACAGTTTTATGAACTGGACAAAAGCCATCATTACAATGAAGATATAGAACATATTTATCCTCCAGAAAGTTCCCTTGTGTTCCTTTGTGGTCAGCCCCTCCCCCTACCTTTAGCCCCTGGCAACCCCTGATCTGCTTTCTTTCCCTATAGTTTTGTCCTTTTTCGGAGCGTCATAGAACTGGAATCATACAGTATATAGCATTTTGAGTCTGGCTTTTTTCACATGGCATTTGACACATTTGAGATTCATTCATGCTCTGCGTGTATCCGTGGTCCTCTTCTTTTAATTGCTGAAGAGTATTTCGTTGTACAGCTGTACCGTAGTTTATCCAGTCACCACTTAAAGGGCGTTGGGTTCTTGATGATTAACAATAAAGCTTTAAACACTTGCTTGCAGGTTGTTATATGAACATAAGTTTTCATTTGTCTTGGGTAAATATCTAGGAGAAGGATTGCTGAGTCATATGGTAAGTGTATGTTTAACCTTGTAACACATCGCCACAGCGTTTTCCAGCATGGCTGTGCCATTTACACTCCCACCAACAGAGCATGTAAGAAATTCGATTGCTCTCAGTCCTCACTAGCACTTAGCGTTGTCAGCTTTTCCCCTAGATGTTCTAATAGGTTTGTAATGTTAATTCATTGTGGTTTTTAATTTGCATTCTTCTAATGACTAACGATGTTGAACGTCTTTTCGTGTACTCTTTTGCCATCCATACATCTTTGTTGAAGTGTCTGTTCAAATCTTTTGCTCATTTTTACTTTGATTGTTTGTTTCCTTATTACTGAGTTTTGAGAATTCTCATATACTCTGGATATGAGTCCTTATCAGGTATAGGTTTGCAGATGTTTTCTCCCCATTTATAATTTGCCTTTTCATTTTCTTAACAGAGGCTTTTTTTAAATTTTGAAGTTTTTTATTTTGATGAAGTAAAATTTAGCAATTTTTTTCTTTTATGGATCATGTTTTTTGGTGTTGTAGCTTAGGAATCTTTGCCTAACACAGAAAGATTTATGTTACACTTTCTTCAAGAAATTTTATAGTTTGAGGTTTTATACTTACGTCTGTGATCCATTCTGAATTTTATAAATGATGTAAAGTATAGGTTGAAGTTCATTTTTTTGCATATGTACAATTGTTGATGTCCAGTTGTTCCAGCACCATTTGTTGAAAAGACTATCCTTTCTTCATTGACTTGCCTTTGTAACTTTACCAAAAATCACTTGACCATATATGTGTGGGTCCAGTTCTGGACCCTCTATTCTGTTCTGTTCATCTATATATCAATCCTTTCACCAATACCACACTATATTTATTTCTGTAGTTTTATAACTACTTGAAATCAGGAAATGTGAGTCCTCTAACTTTGCTCTTTTTCAAAATTGTTCAGGCTATTCTAGTTCCTTTGCTTTTCCATATAAATTTTAGAATCAGTTTGGGATTATTGTTGAGATTATGTTTAATCTCTAATTCAATTTAGGGAAAGCTGACATTTTAACAATATTGGTACATCACTTCATTTATTTAGGTCTTGTTTAATTTCTCTCAGCAATGTTTTGTAGTTTCATAGCACATGTCCTGCATAAAATTTGTTAAACTTATCTCTATTTAATGTTTTTGGATGCTACTGTGAATGATATATTTCAAAATTTTTTTTGCTAGTATATACAAACACAATAAATTTTTTATATTGACTTTGTATTATGTTACCTTGTAAAATTCACTTTTTAAATTAGTAGTTTCCTTTTAAAAAAATAAATTTATTTATTTTATTTATTTTTACTTTTGGCTGCGTTGGGTCTTTGTTGCTGTGTGCAGGCTTTCTCTAGTTGTGGCAAGTGGGGGCTACTCTTCACTGCGGTGTGCAGGTTTCTCATTGTTGTGGAGCACGGGCTCTAGGTGCGTGGGCTTCAGTAGTTGTAGCACACGGGCTCAGTAGTTGTGGCTCACCGGCTCTAGAGCACAGGCTCAGTAGTTGTGGCACATGGGCTTAGTTGCTCTGTGGCATGTGGGATCTTCCCGGACCAGGGCTCGAATCCATGTCCCCTGCATTGGCAGGTGGATTCTTAACCACTCCACCACCAGGAAAGCCCTAAAATTAGTAGCTTTCTTAAGCTTTTTTAAAATTTGGAATTTTTAAAATTTCCTTTTATAATCTTAGTTACTAGCATATAGACTTACAATTGTTTTTTGTATATAGACCCTATAATCTGTGATCTTGCTATACTCATTTATTAGTTCAGGTTGTTTTATAGATGCTGTAGGATTTTCCATATTGTGTCATCTGTGAATGAAGACAGCTTTACCTTTTATTTTAAATGTGTATAGAATAAACTACATATAGATACACCAATCTCCTTTCTTTTTCCTGGGTATTCTGAAAAACTACATTTCCCAGACTCCATTGCAGTTAGGTTGAGGCCATGTGACTGGGTTCTGGATAATAGAATGTGGGCAAAAGTGATGTATGCCATTTTAGGCATGGCTATAAATTGTCCCACACAATCATTCTTTTTTTTTTTTTCATTTTTTTCCCACACAATCATTCTTATTACTTGTCACTTTCTTTATTCTTTGGTTTGGTGATTGATAGGACCCAAAAAAAGCCCCCCCAAAACAGTAGAAACACAGATGGAAAAACTTGGATCCCTGAGTCACTGCCTGGAGTAGAATATCCCAGAATTGCAGCTCAATCTACATTAGACTGTGATGGGAGGGAGAAAGAAACGTTTATTTTGTTAAGCCAAAGAGATTTCAGTGTTTGTTTGTTACCATCGATTAGCTTACCTTGACAAATACTGAGAATATCTTTTTTTTTTTTTTACTGAGAATATCTTTAGACAACTATTATTAAATATTTAAAAGAAGATCTAACTTGATGTTATGTTTCAATTGGTGAATATAACCTATTTACATTTATTTTAATTCCTGTTGAGTTAGGATTTAGTTTTGCCATCTTATTTTCTTTTCCTTGATATTTTTAAACACATTTTCCTTTTGTTCTTATGATAGTTGCTCTTAACCTAAGAGACTTGGTAGGAGGAAGATATAAATATTGATAAGTTTAGAAAATCAATAAGGGTATATAAAAGTATCAACATCTATACCTTCCCTACACCAAGACTCTTAGTCCTCCTTTCCCCCATAATGTTGATATTATCTAGAACTTTAATTCTGGGTTATAATAGATATATGGCCTCTTTTTCTTTTCTTTGTCCCTAGCTTTTTAAAAAGATGACAAAAAAACTTTATAAAGTTATTCAGTCATCCTTGGTTCCACATGCCCTGCAACATCTCTTGTATGTTTCTTTTCTTACTTGAGCACTTCCTCCCAAAGCATTTTCACTATGAATCTTTATGTAGAAAACCCTCTGAGGCCTTGCATGCCTGAGCATGTTGCCATTACACCCTCATATTTACATACTAATTTGGCTGGATATAAAACTCCAAGTTCAATTTTTTTCCTTTAACATTTAAAAAATATTGTTATTTAGTCTACCTGCATCCATTGTTTCTACTGAGAAGTCTATGTCAGATGGAATCACGTTCTTCTGCAAATGATCTCCTTCTTCTCTCTGGAAGCTTTTATAATTTTCTTTTTTCACCTCAGATATCCTTTAATTTCACTCTAATTGTCTAGGTTTGGCGCTCTTGGTTTCCAAACTAGCTCTCTGGTTTGGCGTACTCAGCTCTTTTAGCTTGATGTTGATCAGCTTTCTTTTCTTTAATTCTGAGAAATGTATCTTCATTATTTCTTCCAAGATTTCCTCCTCTCCATCTGTTTGTTTTGTTTTTTTTTTTTTTTCTTGGCTGCACTATGTGGCATGAAGGATCTTAGTTCCCCAACCAGGGATCAAACCCTCAAACCCATGCCCCCTGCAATGGGAGTGTGAAGTCTTAACCACTGGACCACCAAGGAAGTCCCTCATCCTCATCATCTTTATTTTTCTCTCCTTCTGGGACTTGTACTTTCTGGATAATTGTCCTTCTATTCTATCATCTGTATTCCTTCACTGTCATTTATATTTTTTCCTTTTTAGCTTTTCAGAGAGAATGCTCTACCTGATCTCTCCCTCATCATTTCATCCTTCATCATATGATTCACCCCATCTTTTATGGTTTTTCTCAATGATTGTTTTTATATATAATAATATTTCTCTTTGTTTCTTTTTGCCATTTCCTCTTTCGTAATGCCAGTAACTTTTATTATATCCTTGTATATTTTTATTATGTGTATTCTCTGTCTGTGTGGTCCACTAATTCTGCTTCAGATGATCTATTTGTCTTCTGGGATGTCTCCTCCAGGGCTTGTGAGATCATGTCCCCTGGTGGAATTTGTCATTTTGTCTGGTAATATGCCAGCCTATGGTTTCAAGGAGAGCAAAGGAGATGAGCCCCAGGCACCACCAGACCACAGCCAACTTCCCTTCCTTTGCTATCATCTGAGGTCAGAGCTTCCCTTCAGATCCTTGGGGAAGCACATTGATAGGGGTGGCTTCCAGGTTCTAATGAGCCCCCACCGGGGGCTTGTGGGGAAGCATGGAAGGGAAAAAGCCCAAGGCCAGAAGGGTCCACTCTTCTCCCCAAAGCCTCACCCAGCAAGAGTTTTGCAGCCCTGATATAACCCTGGTGAAGCCTGCACTAAAGTTGGGGTAGAGCACTGACAACCCTGGTAACTCCAGGAGTGGTGAGAACCAAGTGCACACTGCTCCCCTTGGATATCTTTTTTTTTTTTTCGGTACGCGGGCCTCTCACTGTTGTGGCCTCTCCCGTTGTGGAGCACAGGCTCCGGACACGCAGGCTCAGCGGCCATGGCTCACAGGCCCAGCCGCTCCGCGGCATGTGGGATCTTCCCGGACCCGTGTCCCCTGCATCGGCAGGCGGACTCTCAACCACTGCGCCACCAAGGAAGCCCTGGATATCTTTTTATTGCCCTTCCAGCCACACTTAGCCCCTGCCCCCACCCTACACATGCACACACACTTACACACATGCATACACATGAATACACACCCACACACATGCATCTATATGAATACACACACCTGCACACACGCACAGGCACACACATACCCTGTACACAGACACACAAAAGTTCAAAACAGCTATCATTCTCCTGAAGGGGGTACGGCTCACTTGTTTTGTTTAATTTTGTTTTTTCCTGAAATTCTCACTCCTCTTTGAAGTTTCTTCAGGATTCATATCAGAGAGGGAGCACACAGCATGTGCTCCTTCACCATCTAAACCAAAGTTTGGCCCACTATGGACCTCAGGTCATCACCTGCTTTTATGAATCCATGTTTTATTGGAAGCCAGTCACTCATTCATTTATATAGCATCTACGTCTGCTTTTGTGCTACAAGGACAGAAACAATAATTGCAGCAGAGACTATGTGGTCCTCAAAGCTTAAGATACTTGCGATTTGCCCTTTGCAGAAAAGTCTTGCCAACCCCTGACGTAGACCAAGGTCCTAAGCCCCAGCTTCCTGGAGAAGCTAGACTTCCAGTGTCATCAATTTTACCTTCACCAAGAGAGTTGCCATGGAGTCCACCATAGCAATGCTTATCATCCCCTTTCAACGCCCAGCACCTCCCTGCCATCCAGGCACTATCGGTGATTCCAGTCTCGGGTGGGAGCCACTGAGAGCTCCTGGAACATCTCCCAAGGCTGAGCTGGGCACCCCTCGCAGTTCTCTCACCACCTCAGAGCATATGCCCGGTTTCTGAGCTAGCTGCACACCTCTGGGTGCCAGCAGACAGAGCTTTCTTTCTTCCCACCCTTACTGAACGCGTTCCATTGAAGGAGTCCTTCTCTCTCCCTGGAAGAAATTAAGGGCACATCCATAGCTTAACTCTGAAGTCATAAAAGCTCTTCCAGGCACCTTGGGGTCATTGAATGGTCTGGTCCAGTGTCATCTTCAAAGTCCTGAACTCATCCAACTTGGAGCTTCACTGAATCCCAGCTTGGGTCAGACCCTGGCTTGGAAGCTGGAGGTGAGAAGGAGTAGCCTCCTCTACCATATTCTAGCTTCTCTTCGCTCACCACCTCCAAGAGTAAGGTTTAGGGGCCAGGGATATACTCCAAAGAATTTCTCACTCTCTGTCTCTTTCCCCTCAACAATTTTATGGGCTTGAGATGAGTGGTGAGCTAACGGTGGCCAAATAGGTTAGTTGGTCTCTTAGCATGTCCTGTGTGGGTGGTCCAGCACGTCACGCATATGTGGGGATACTTGGCAAGCATCATATCATTCCCAACATTTGGACCAGCCACAGCTGAGACAAGAAACTGGTTTTACTGTCTTGTAATTCAGAGCTCCAAGAACAGCCAGGGCTCCTCCTAAAAACCAAGGATTCCTTGCCATGTTCCAAATGCCTGGGTGGGTCCCGCTGAAGGTTCCACTCAGGAGCTGGGGGTCGGGTCTGCCCTTCTTCAGTGAATCTGGGTCTGAAAACTGGTTCGGGTCTGCAAACTGGACAAGGGGTGTGACCTTTTTGGGGCCAACCGTCCACAGCCCCCATCACCTACTCTTGATTTCTTCGGGTGGTCCAGACTGGGCAATAATCATATTGGGTGACCATTTGTTTTGCCCCAGAAGCACTGAGTCCTAATAACCATCAAAATATTTCTCTATATAGAAAACAAACTTATGGTTACCAAAGGAGAGGGCGGGTAGGAGGGATACTGAAAAATAATCTGGAAAAGGACATATATTTTGGGTTGGCCAAAAAGTTCGTTCAGTTTCAAGTAAAAATAAAAGACACATTTCTCATTTTCACCAAGAACTTTATTTTATTTTTATTTTGGCTGCTTTGGGTCTTCGTTGCTGCGTGTGGGTTTTCTCTAGTGGTGGTGAGCAGAGGCTACTCTTCGTTGCGGTGCGCGGGCTTCTCATTGCCAGTGGCTTCTTTTGTTGCGGAGTACGAGCTCTAGACGTGGCTCGCAGGCTCTAGAGTGCAGGTTCAGTAGTTGTGGCGCACAGCCTTAACTGCTCCGTGGCACGTGTGATCTTCCAGGACCAGGGATCGAACCCGTGTCCCCTGCATTGGCAGGCGAATTCTTAACCGCTGCACCACCAGGGAAGTCCCTTACCAAGAACTTTATTGAATGATGTATTTACTAACTGAACGAACTTTTTGGCCAACCCTATATATATATATATAATCTTTGCTGTACGCCTGAAGCTAACACAATATTGTAAATCTACTATAGTTCAATTTTAAAAAAAAGAAATAATAAGAGTTCAGATGTTACCAAAAAATAAAATAAAATCAGACCACTTTGGTTTTTGTTTCTTGGTCATTTTTTTCTTCCACAGAAAGTCATGAGATTTAACATTTCCATGGAAGGAAATTAGTGATCATGTTGGTAGATTCCTGGATTCCTGTAAGAACTATGTGTTTCCTGCAGTTTAGATCCAATAGTTTGATTGTAAGATTTGTTCGGAGCATAACCTATTGTGTACGTGAGGCAGGGAGGGAAAATCCCACTTCCTTCCAGACTTTTGAGACCCTGGGCCTTAGATGCATCGTATGTAAAATGAGAGAGTTGGTCTAAAATGGAGCTCCTCAAATGTGACTATGGACATTGTGGACTGGATAATCCTTTGTTGTGAAGGACTGCCCTGTATATTGCAGTTTGCTTATCAGCATCCCTGTCTTCTACCCATGACGAGCCAGTAGCCTCCCTGGGATAATCTAGCGAGTCTCCAGACAGCGCCGAATGTCCCCTGGGGTCGCACAATCTCCAACAGTTGAAAACCACAGGTCCAGAAGGACTTTTTCATTCTCTCCTTGCACTTAAATTTGAAATGCGTCAGAAGCTCCAGCAGTCGTCAGAGCCACAGTTGCATTTTGATATTTTATGTTTATTTAGGGAGACATTGTCTACTGAGAAATGCTAAGATATTTTCTATCTTCTCCCTCTTTATCACCATGACACCAAATTACTGCTCTGAAGTGAAAAAACAAACAAACAAACATATCTCTCTATGGTTAGGACGTGCGCTGCCATCTGATTCTGCTCTTTTTCACAATAATTGCTCCCACTTCCTTCTGGTGCGTAAGCGCCCACCTGGCTACATTGTTTCATCCCCATTGCCACAGGGAGTCCACTTCTGTACAGCTTCTCCTACCGTCAGCCCTGGCCTGCAGAGAGGCGTTGCCACTGAGCTTCTCAGGGATGGTGAGGCCCTCTTGACAGCACACGCCTTACAGCTTTGGTAAATTTGGGGTTTCCAGCCTTACATAGAATATCCAGGCTTGCGTGCCTACTTCTTTTTTTTTTTTTCTTTTGGCCGCACCATGCGGCATGAGGGATCTTAGTTCCCCCCAACCAGGGATGGAACCCACACCCCTTGCAGTGGAAGCGGGGAGTCTTAACCGCTGGACTACCAGGGAAATCCTGCGTACCTACTTCTTTGAGCCTTATACCTGTACCTCCCACCGTCTACCATGGCAATCCTGGCATTTCTACCTCACTTCCTGTGGACATTGCTACTAAGAGCCACACTAACAGCTTAATTGCCCCATTTCACGGTGTCCTTGCTAGAAATCAAGTCCTATAACCCTGGGAACTGTTCAATAAACTCTCCTTGGTCCAACGGTGTGTTCTGCCTTCCTTTGATCAACGTCCCTGGCACGTTCTCCCGGTACACGCTGGCTGGGTTCCCAGATCCTTTCAGTGTGGTCTCTTTCCTCCCTTCTCAGCCCAGCCTGTCCCCACAAGGTCGTATGGTGACTTAGCCTAGTTATTTGCACAGTGGTCAGGAGAGGCTGGGGGGCTGCACGTTGTCTTGTTTGCATCTTCTTCAAGCAAGTGGGGTAGGCGTGGGGGTGAGCATTAGCCCTTAACAGGGAGGGATGGGCCACTTCTGGCTTGAGGGTTCAGGGGAAGCTGGGGATTCAAAAGTCTGCGGGGCAGGGGGTGTCAGCCCAGATGTTGCCATGCCGTATGGCAGAGTCTCCTGACCTGGGCACGGCAGATCTACCTCATTGGAAACTGTACCCTCTTTAGAGCTGAGCTGCTCTCAGGATTAAGTCCCAGGCCTGGCACCCTGCCCTCCAGCTCTGCAGGGAGGTGGAAGCCTAGCTATCTTCCTTCACACCCCTTAGCTTCTCATGCCGATTCATCATTCTCAGCCTTTCACTGTCTTTCTCTCAAAGCTTCCATCAAGCTTAGCAATGGACACCTAATTCCGCCATCCTTGTAGGTACAATTGCCTTCCTATTTCTCACATGCCTGATCTACCTCACCAGCCTGTGCATTCCTTTCCTTTCCACTGCTTCCCTCTTCCCCCAGTTAAAGTACAGCAGTCATTCTGCTACCTGGGCCAGGCTCTCTCTGCCACCAGTGTGATGCATCTTCATTGCCAGTTGGGTGGTGGGTGACCCTGCTCCAAACTCCCCTGAGTGTCTCTTTCTCGGGCCACTTTTGCTACCAGCCGTTATAGGTTTGGATTCCCAGGAAGCAGAGCTTGGCATGGGGGAGATTTATTAGGGAGAGTTCTTGGGGTCAACACCCACGGGAGAGAGAGGAAGGAAACAGGATTGGGTGGAGGGATAAATCGGGCAGCAGTGGGGTTATCAGTGAAGGTCTGAGCCAATCCCATGGGAAGCATGGAAGCTGGGTGGTTCTGGAAGATTGTCCTGAGTTGGGACAAAGATTGGGTGTTTATCCTTGTTTGTCAACCAGTCACTGGATGTGGGCAGGGAAGGAGGTGTGAACTCAGGCCGGGGAATGTGTTCCTAAGCAATTCCAAAGAGGGCTGACGCCCAGGGCTATTCGCCCCCACCCTGCACAGAGCTGGGGAGTAAGTCCTTCGGTTCAGAAGGGAACACTTCTCGGCAGGGCAGCACGGCATCTCCCCAGAGAGGAAAACTGAAAACCAGAGCTAGAAAGAATTCTTGGAAGTTCAAAATGATTGCCAAAACCAAAGTCTAACTGAAGGGTTGCAATATAAAGAGACATTTTATGACATTTTAAAAAGAGGTAAAAGTAAGAAAAAGATGAGACCTGGAAAACGAAACCAAGCGTTTAGACATCCAACCAACAGAGAGAACAGAGAAAATGACATGATCGCACAAGCGAGATGAGAGAATTTTGTGAGCTAATGGACATGCCTCTCTAGATTGAAAGACCTCAAGGATCCAGGAAAATGAAGAGAAAAAAGACCCACGCCTGCAGCCATGGCTGAGGAGTTTTACAACACCCAGAGTGAAAAGAAGATCTAAAAGCTTCCCTGGAGACAAAAATAAAAAACAGGCTGCCCACAAAGGAGTGAAATCAGACTGGCCTTGGGCTTCCCCCGCCCCATGAGGGTGGAGGTGAGAAGACCACACAGCCGTGGCCTCCCAGGTTGGGGTGGGGAAGACTCCCAGCTGTGAATGTACGCTTGGCCAACCACCAGTGACGGGTTAAGAGGGAAGGTAGACTTTTTAGACGGGAAGGTCTCAGAAAAGCTACCTTCCACACCTTTCTTAGGATTCCATGTGAAGTTTCGCTCCAGCCAAACCAGGGAATAAAGCAAGAAAGTCGAAGGTCTGGGACCCAGGAGCACCTCTCTGCTCCCACAACCCTGACAGCACCTAGCAACCTGGGCTGACACCTCCGTGGGCCAGGCCCCAGGAGGAAGCTCGGGATGGGAGTGGCAGCCCCAGATGGCCCTGGACCCCTCGCTCGGTGGGTTCAGCCGCCCCCGCATGGGGAAAGGAGCCCAGTGGCCTGGCTGAGCACTGGCCTGTCACTGTGACTGCCCAGCATCTGGTGGGCCTCGGGTGTGAGCTTCGCTGAAAGTGGCCAACAAGGCCCGTTTCAGGGCTGGGAGCTCCACTTCGCGTGGGGGTGCTGGGGCCCAGGAGCAGGCCGATGCTGGGGAAAGCCCTTGGCCTCCTTCCCCTTCTTGGGCTGATCCAGTGCCACTCTGTGCCTACCAACTGCTGTGTGAGGCATGACCAAGGGCTCAGGCCAGCAAAGACCAAGCCAGGGACTTGACCCCCCACTCACCAGGGCATGAAGGGAAGGTGGCTCTACCCCAGTGCTCCGCAGAGGGTTGAGAGGGGCTGGGACTGGATTCCTGGTGCTCCGGGCCCTGCTCACATCATTTGTAGCGTCCCAGCACAACCTGAAAACATGGGTGAGCTCCTTTAGCGGTTTCGCGTTCAGAATGTTCCCCTCCAGAAGCAGCTGGAAACCCCAGAAGGGCTTTCATCTCTAGCCTTGCGGGAGCAGGGCCAGTTGGTGGCAGCGAGGCTCTTCCAGGGTCTGTGTCCCCTCAGCGCCAAGATGCTGGCATCCACCGTGCTCCGGGGCAGGTGCGGGCCGAAGGCACATTGCTTTAGAAAGCAGCAAAAAAATAGCCCTCGGACTTGCCTGGTGGTCCAGTGGTTAGGACTATGCACTTCCACTGCAGGGGGCATGGGTTTGATCCCTGGTCGGGGAACTAAGATCCCACATGCTGAGTGGCATGGCCAAAAAATAAATAAGTATTAAAAAATAATAATAGCCCTGGGGCTTCCCTGGTGGCACAGTGGTTAAGAATCTGCCTGCCATTAATAATAATAGCCCTGCCACCAGATAGACACGCCCCTCCACCCCAGGCAGAGCCGCAGCCTCTTCTCCCCGCATCTGACCAGCTTAGCAGAGGAAAGGTGGTCAGAGCCCACTAGGCCAGCTCAGGATCCAGACCTCTGTCCCTCCCCCCTATCCTGGGATATTCCCAGATGGCTTTTCTGCTCCCAGGATCTCTGTTCCCTGAGGCTGACTCCAGGGAGTGCACACCACCCAGGAGCCATCCCTATGCCTGCCAGGGACCGATGAGCTCCATCCCAGTGTGGGAGAAGCTGGGGTCAGGACTCAGGCCCAGGCAAGGTTTTTCCCTGCCCCTTCCTGACACACACCCTCAGACCCCCAGCCAGGGACCATCAGGTTCGGGTCCTGGGCAGTGGGGAGCACCTTTCTTCTCTAGACGCCAAGGTTCTGGCACCCTCCTGAGGCAAAACCAGGGAGTGCAGTGGCCTGGAGGAAGGCTCGCCCCAGGAAGAAACTTAGCTCAGAGAGACAGGACCAGAGGACGCCGCCAAGAGCCACAGGACCGCCCTCCCCCCACTCCTTCAATAGCTACTTCTTGAGCATCTACTAAGTGCCAGGCACTGTTCAAGGCACTGGGAACTCAGCAGGGGATGAGACAGAGTCCCTAAGCCCATGGAACCTGCCTTATATCTTCCTCCCCGTGCATTGAAAGATTGTGTCAATAAATGTCCACAGAAGTTACCCCCAACTTTGGAAAAACTCACAAAAACTATTACTATAACTAGCCCTTGCTGTCTTAGGCTGGGTCTCCCCAGAAGGCAGAGCCCGAGACCAGGACATGTATGTGGCCGCTGATTTGGGGGAGTGGTCCAGGGAGCAGGTGTGGGGAGCCAGGGAGAGTGGGACAGATCAGGAGATGAGCCAGCATGCCTAAAGTCAGAAGCATCCATCACCTCCCAGCGGGCGAGTCAAGACATTCGCTTTTGTTTGAGTGGGGGTTCTGTGGCTTGCAGTCAAAATCGTCCTAACAGAAATGGGAGGAGACGGTATTAGTATTAGGAGTGAGCCCTCCACCCTCGTGGTGGGTGGCACATTTGCGGGCTTCACGAGATGCTTGGTAGAATGTAAGAGAAACTCTGCTGTCAAACCAGGGACTTGTCACCACAGTCAGAGCAGGGCTTAGGCGGAGGCCACCAGGAGTTTCCCCGGAGGCCATTATATAAAACAGAACTGGAATAAACCAGTCATAGAGCAGCCAGTATACTCCCCACCTTGATTCCTTAAATAACTGGTTAAGTATGAATTGGCCCACCCCCTGAAGCGCTGAAAAAGGAGAAAAAAAGAACTTCTTGATAACGTTGCCTGTCTTTGCTGAGTATTTTTGCAAGGCATTTTCACTAGAACTCATTGTCAGTTGAAAGTCAGAAATTCCAAACCAAAACTGCGTGGGGTTGTGCTCGGTGTTGGCCGCAAGTAACTTATTTTATCATCTACATTGTAAACCCTAGAATGTGCCTCCCCAGTAGGTGTGGTTCAGAGAACTCCCTTCCCCTGGCTGGAACTCAGAGGAGACAGGACAGCAGCCTTAGCGTGACAGAGTCAGCTGGAAGGAGCCTGGGTCCCCAACACCGTGGACAGCGGATACTAGGCCCGTCCAGAAGACTCTGGACTTCTAGTTGAGTGAGAAAAAACTTCTAGCCTGTTTCAGCCGCTGTTTTTGAAGGCTTTGTAATTTCAGTTGAACTTATATCCAATTAGTACACAACCTGAAGCAAGAATGAGAACTACAGAGAAGTAGGAAATGGTTACGAGCGTTTTTTTTCAGCCCCTGAAAGTGAATCTGTTTCTATAAACAATGTTTTTTGGTTTTTTTTTTTAAAGCAGCTTCTATATGGCCCAGCTAAATACATGATGACTAAATATTTAAAGACTGGTTTGAAGGGGGAGCAAATTACTAGCCACCTGTGTCCATATTTCACAGTCCAACCCTCAAAGTTAAAAAAAAAAAGTTTTTGCTGTATATATAGGATGGATAAACAACAAGGTCCTACTGTGTAACACAGGGAACTATAATCAATATCCTGTGATAAACCATAAGGAAAAAAAATATATGTATGTATAACTGAATCACTTTGCTGTACAGAAGAAATTAACACAACATTGTAAATCAACTATTCTTCAATAAAATTAAGGAAAAGAAGTGTTTGCTGTCTTGAGATACACCATGTGGTAATATTACACAACCCTCAAGCATAAGAAAACATGTGTGACATCATTAGTCATCAGGGAAATGAAAACTAAAACCACAATATCTCTTGTTTTTCGTTTTCTTAAAAAAAATTTTTATTTATTTTTGGCTGCGTTGGGTCTTCGTTGCTGCCCCTGGGCTTTCTCTAGCTAGAGCACGGGCTCTAGGCGCGCGGGCTTCAGTAGTTGTGGCTTGCGGGCTCTAGGGCACAGGCTCAGTAGTTGTGGCGCATGGGCTTAGTTGCTCTGTGGCATGTGGGATCTTCCTGGACCAGGGTTCGAACCTGCATCCCCTGCATTGGCAGGAAGATTCTTAACCCCTGTTCCTCCAGGGAAGTCCCCACAATACCTTTAGATTACCACTACACACTCATTAGAAAAATCTGAAGCACTGACAAGTCCAAGTGTTAGCAAGGATACAGAGCAACTGGAATTTTCATCCTTTCCTGGTGGGAGTGTTAAAATGACTCAACCACTCTGAAACTTTGTTTGTGTTAACTACTAAAGCTCCACTCCTAGGTATATATTTGTGATGGCTAATTTTATGTGTCAACTTGAGTAAGCCACAGTACCCAGATATTTGGTCAAATATTATTCTAGAGGTTTCTCTGAAGGTATTTTTTTTAGATGAGATTAACATTTAAATCAGTAGATGAGGGACTTCCCTGGTGGCACAGTGGTTAAGAATCCGCCTGCCAATGCAGGGGATGCAGGTTCGAACGCTGGTCCAGGAAGATCCCACATGCCACAGAGCAACTAAGCCCGTATGCCACAACTACTGAACCTGTGCTCTAGAGCCCGAGTGCTGCAACTACTGAGCCAGCGTGCTGCAGCTATTGAAGCCCGCACGCCTAGAGCCCTTGCTCCACAACAAGAGAAGCCACTGCTCGCTGCAAGTAGAGAAAGCCCACGCACAGCAGCGAGGACCCAAAGCAGCCAAAAATAACTTAATTAATTAATTAATTAATTAAAAAAAAACAAATAAATAAATAAATCAGTAGACGATGAATAAATCAGATTACTCTCAGCTTCCGAAATAGTCCCATAACAACAAAGATCCTACTTCTCCTTTTGGAATTGTTTTTTAGCTCATTTGCATTGTACACAGGCAATGGACTCTACAATTTCAATACATTGAAATATGTTGACGTTTCTATACAATTGATTTTGTATATGTTGCATGTGTGCTTGAAAAGAAAGTGTATTCTGTGGTTGTTTGGATTTTCCATATCATTCTGCTTGTTTTCTCTGCCTGGTCTATCAATTACTAAGAGAAGTGTGTTAAAATATCTTACTACAGGGGCTTCCCTGGTGGCACAGTGGTTGAGAGGCCGCCTGCTGATGCAGGGGACACGGGTTCGTGCCCCGGTCCGGGTGGATCCCACGTGCCGCGGAGCGGCTGGGCCCGTGAGCCGTGGCGGCTGGGCTTGCACGTCCCGAGCCTGTGCTCCACGTGGGGAAAGGCCGCGGCGGTGAGAGGCCCGCATACCGCAAAAAAAAAAATTCCTACTATAGACTGGGAGAAAATATAAATGAAACAAGATTGGCAAACACACACACTCATGCGCGCACACACACACACACACACACACACACACACATAATGATTGCAGTTTTGTCTATTTCTCATTATAATTCCATCATGTTTTGCTTTATATAGTTTGAGGCCATGATACTAGACGCATATACAAATTTAGAATTTTTATAACTTCCAGATAAATATTGAGCCTTTTCATATTAACAAAATTCCCTTTATTTTTTTTTAAGTTTTACTTTATTTTACTTTTGGCTTTAAAGTGCTTCTGGCCTGATGGTAATGTAGCTGCACTAACTTTCTTTTAGTTAGTGCCTGCACAGCATGTCTTTTCCATCCTTTTACTTTCAACCTCTCTATATCCTTATGCATGAAGTGTGTTTCTTATAAATAGAATATAATTTAATGTTCTTTCTTTTGACATCCTGTGTCTTAAACAGAGCCTTTTTTTTTTTTTTTTTTTTTGCGGTACGCGGGCCTCTCACTGCTGTGGCCTCTCCCGTTGCAGAGCACAGGCTCCAGACGCACAGGCTCAGCGGCCATGGCTCACGGGCCCAGCCGCTCCGCGGCATGTGGGATCTTCCCGGACCGGGGCACGAACCCGTGTCCCCTGCATCGGCAGGCGGACTCTCAACCACTGCGCCAACAGAGAAGCCCTATCCTTATGCATGAAGTCTGTTTCTTATAAATAGAATATAATTTAATGTTCTTTCATTTGTCGTTTTGACATCCTGTGTCTTTTAAATAGAGCCTTTAAGCCTATTTACTTTTTTTGACCTAAACTTTTCCTTTGGAGATAACATCTTGCAAACCTGTAGTGTGACATCACACCCAGGATATTAACAATGATACAATCTACCCATCTTGTTCAGATTGCCCTGGTTTTAGTTCGACTCATGTGTGAGTGTGTGTGTGTGTGTGTGTGTGTGTCTAATTCTATGCAGTTTTATCACCTGTGTAGGTTCACGTAGCCACGACCACAGTCAGGACCCTGAACAGTTCCTCACCACTTGCTCTGTTACCTCATCTTTTATGACCACACCACTCCCCTTCCCCACCCCCCTCTCCTGTCCTTAATCTCTGGCAACCACAATCTGTCCTCCATTTCTTTTTCTCTTTTTTTAATAAATTTATTTATTTATTTATATTTTTGGCTGCGCTGGGTCTTCATTGCTGTGCATGGGCTTTCTCTAGTTGCAGCGAGCAGGGGCTACTCTCCGTTGCGGTGCGCGGACTTCTCATTGTGGTGGCTTCTCTTGTTGCGGAGCACGGGGTCTAGGGCTCTAGGGCTCTAGGCACCCGGGCTTCAGTAGCTGCAGGACGTGGGCTCAGTAGTTGCAGTTCACAGGCTCTAGAGCACAGGCTCAGTAGTTGTGGCGCACGGGCTTAGTTGCTCCGCGGCATGTGGGATCTTCCCGGACCAGGGCTTGAACCTGTGTCCCCCGCATTGGCAGGCAGATTCTTAACCACTGCGCCACCAGAGAAGTCCTGTCCTCCATTTCTATAATTTGGTCACGACAAGAATGTTATATAAATGGAATCAAATAGTATGCAAGCTTTTGGGATTAGCTTTTTTCTTTCATTCAGCACAATTCTCTAGATTCCAGTTGTCCTGTGTATCAGTGGTTCATTCCTTTTTATTGCTGAGTTGTATTCCTTGGTATGTTTAACCACTCACCCACTGAAGGATATCTGGGTTAGTTCCACTTTGGGGCTCTTATCAATAAGGCTGCTATAAACATTCATATGCAGGTGTTTCGTGTGCGACAGCAAATTTCCATTTCTTTGGGATAAATGCCCCAAAGCGCAATGGCTAGGCTGTACCATAATTTGCATGTTTAGATTTACGTGAACCTGCCAAACTGTTTCCAGTTTGTAAATGCACCAATTTACATTCCCACCAGCAATATGTGAGCAATCCAGCTTCATCAATTCCTTGCCAGGATTTAGTGTTGTCACTATTTTTTTAGCCATTCTGATAAATGTGTAGTGATATCTTTTCTTTTTTTTTTGATATTTATTTATTTATTGGCTGCATCGGGTCTTAGTTGCAGCATGCACAGACACAGGCTCTATGCTCATTGCGGTGCTCAGGCTTCTTTCTAGTCGTGGCGCTGGGGCTTAGTTGCCCCGCGGCATGTGGGATCTTAGTTCCCCAACCAGAGATGGAACTGGCATCCCCTGCATTGCAAGATGGATTCTTAACCACTGGACCACCAGGGAAGTGTGTGTAGTGATATCTCATTGTGGCTTTAATTTGCATTTGCTTAGTGGCTGATGAAGTTAAGTACATTTTCATGTGCTTATCTTCCACCTGTATCATCCTCAGTGAACTGTCTCTTCATGTCTTTTACCCATTTTCAAGTAGAATTGCGGGGGGGGGGGGGGTTTACCTGTTGAGTTTTAAGAGTTTTTTTACATATTCTAGATACTAGTTTTTAGTTGCATATATGGTTTGCAAATATTCTCTCCCACTTATAATTAGTCTTTTCATCCTCTTAATAGGGCATTGTGCAGAGCAAACTTTTTCATTTTTATGAGGTCCCATTTATCGATTTTTCCTTTTGTGGGTCACGTTTTTAGTGTCAAGTCTAAGAACTCTTTGCCTGGCCCTAGATCCTGAACATTTTGTCCCATTTTGGGGCCTATGGCAGTCTAATTGCTCCAGCACCACTGGTTGAAAAGGCTACCTTTCCTCCGTTGAATTGTTTTTGCCTCTTTGTAAAGAATCAATTGGGCATATTTGTGTGGGCAGTCTATTTACATTCAGTTTAATTGCTAATATATATCCGTGTTTCAACCTTTCTTATTTTGTGCTATTTGCCCTGCCTGTTCTGTTCTCTTTCATTTCTTTCTTGCCTTCTTTTGGATTGGTTGAGTATTTTTTTCCATGTTTCTTTACTCTTAGTTTATGTGACATACGCTTTGTTTCTAGTCGTTTACGGTTACCCTGAAAATGACTCACATGGTCACCTCTTGGCTCGCTTGCTTTCTTGTACCTCTGTTCTTCTTGTGATCATTCACCTTCTGCCTGAAAGCATTGGTGGCTGATGGCAAACTGACCCCAAGTTCTTCCCATTGTCCTGCACAAGCCCCCCTGCAAGGTGAATCTGCCCCTTGTCCCATCAAGAGCTAAAGAATGTCTCTACCTCCTGTGATCTGAGCTTGGCAGTGTGGTTTACTGTGGTCAATGGAATATTAACAAAAGTGACACCAGCAGGGGTCTGAGAAGCACTTCCGCATTGAGGCTTGCTCTCTCTTACTGCTGGAAAACTTCCACATTATCCAGTTCCGGGCAGGCCTCTGAGAGAATAAGGGGTCATGTGGATGGAGGTCCCAGGCATCTCACTGAGGCCGAGGTGGTGACAATGAGGGCAACCTGGACCATCCAGCCCCAGGTGACTTGGCCCAGACCAGAAGAGATATCTGACCAAGCCACAGAACTGGCAGGAGTAAGACATGAGAGTTGTTTCAAACCACTACATGTTGGGGTGGTTTGTTAGGTAGCAAACAACGAATATGGTTACATCCATTACTCTATATAAAATAGATAAACAACAGGACCTACTGTAGAGCACAGGGAACTATATTCAGTATCTTGTAATAACCTAAATGGAAAAGAATCTGAAAAAGAATACATATGTACGTATAACTGAATCCCTTTGCTGTACACCTGAAATTAACACATTGTAAAGCACCTGCCTTGCTTTGTGAAGCTTAAAATCTGCTCCACGTTCATTCCACGCTGGGGCTGGATGGTGCTGGCCTGGTACCAACTCTGTATTAGTTATCTATTGCTGCCTAACAAATGACCTCAAGATTTAGCTACTTAAAACAGTAAGCACTTATTATCTCCATTTCTGAGTCCGAAATTTGGGAGTGGTTTGGCCGGGCAGCTGCTGCCCAGGGTCTCTGTTTTAAATCTAGGTTTTATTATTATTTAGGTGTGGCGAGGCCAACAGATCAAGAGGCAACTACCATCGAAATGAGAGTTTGTTTCTCACAGACCCCAGGAGAACGAGGCATGCCACGCTGGGGTGGGGGGTTGGCGGCCTGAAGACGCACCAGGGTCGATCAAGAGGCAGAGAAAGATGGGGAACTGTGGGCAGAAGTCTCTATTGTGGTTCCCATGGAAAGAAACGGGCGAGGCAGGGTAAGGAGTCCCTTCTAGACAGTTTGCTCACATGGATGGTGATTCAGCGCTGGCTTTGGCACGAAGCCTCGGTTCCTTATCACCAGGGCTGCTTGAGTGTGTTCATGATGGGCGTCTGGTGACCCAAGAGCGGGAGTCAGGAGCAAGCCACAGAACCTTCCACGACCTCGTCCTGCACATCCCACAACCATCTCTTCCACACCTGTGATTAGAAACAAGTCACTAAGTCCAGTCACACTCAAGGGGTAGGAGATTGGTTCCGAATTCTGAGGGGAAAATCGTCAAAGGGTTTGTGTACATATTTGGAAACTATCACCGTCTCTTTCAGCTGAAGTCACAGAAACTCACCTCAACTTATGTCTGGGGCCCCATAAACAAACCAGGGGAAGGAGAGAGTGGATCTGGCCTCTCGGGGACTGGAATTGTGGCCTAAAAAAACTCATTCTCTCTCTCTCTCTCTCTCTCTCTCTCACACACACACACACACACACACACACACACACACACACGCTCCACTCTCTCAGCTGTAACCAACCCCACAGTCTGCTCCAAAGTCACATCGTCACAGACTCTTGTACAGAAAAGCAAGCTCTGGTCGCAGAGGGAGCTCCTGGCGCCTGGCCAGCGCTGTCCAGGCTGGGCCAGGGAGGGACTCTGATGGGCCCAGCTCCCTGCGAGGGCTCACACCTCGGACCACGCACTGTGCCTGGGGCTGGGGCTTAGTGACTAGCTGGGCTTGGGTCACATGTGTCTGGAGGACAGGGCCTGGTATCGGCAGGGGATGATGGGGGCTGGCAGGGTTGGAGGAGGAGATGCACACAGACATTGCCAGGTCAGAGCTGAGCGGCCATCCCAGTTGTGTGTCTAACTCTGCCTTGGCCAAATTGATGAGCCAAAGTCCCAGTTGCCCTATTTTTGGAATAACAGGAAAAAGCCACTGCTTCAAACCCTCAAAATGGTAACTTTCCATAGGTGTGGCCTAATCCGTAGGTCTATCTGAAGACTTAAACGTACTGAGCCTGAATCTTTGAGAAGCTACCACTTTCTCATTGTTGACACCCTTTTGAGCCAGAACCCAGTCATGGATGCAGCCAATGGGTGAGCCAAAAGCCTTCGTTTTATTTTCTCCCCTGGGTGCTTCTCTTAAGAACATGGCTCATGCAAATAGGTTGAAGGGACGGCGAGCAAAGCTCGCGGGATCCTGGGCTACCTTCCTGACCTTGCGGAAAATCCCATCTGCAGATGCAAAGGCACCCCCGGTCCAAACAAAGTCTTCCAATGGGAAGATGTGGAGTTCAAGTTTTGTTGCCGAAAGCACTTCTGGGACAAACCCTCAGCAGTTCTTGGGGGTAAACGTCTCCATAGGGTCGGTGAGTGGAGCCTCCCAGTTGTTCGTGCTCTCCCTGGTTTCATCTCCGCATGTTTGCAGAGCTGGTTTCCAGCCTCTCAGCCATGAAAGCAAACAGCAAAGCAGGCCAGTGGCTGGACGTGACCTGTACTCTTGCTTCTAAAATTCCCGTGGCTTTGACTTGATCGCAATCAGGATAGTTAACATTGTGCTGACATTAACTTTTTTTTAAATTTATTTTTGGGCCGCACTGCATGGCATGTGGGACTTTAGTTCCCTGACCAAAGAGTGAACCCACGCCCCCTGCAGTGGAAGCACGGAATCCTAACCACTGGACCACCAAGGAGGCCCCAGGAAGTTTTCAAAAGAGTAACTTTCCTCCCACTGTCCCAAGACCTGCAGGACGCCCGCGTGTCCCCCAAGCCTGCTCTGTGGACTCGCTTGGCCACTGTCCCCTCTACCTGTGCCGTGAACCCCCGTGGCCCAATCTCTGCCTCCAGGGCAATGGGGGCTCAGGTTCTATGTTGTCCTCTCCGAGACCAGTGGGCCTTCCTGGGGGTTTCCCACCCAAAGAAACCAAAACTGCCCACCAGCCCCCAAAATCTAATGCACAAAAGACCCTCTTCCCCAGGCTTCTGCTGGAGTCTCTCAGGCAGAGGCTCCTTTAAGGGGCAGCCAGGCACCCAGGCCAGGAGCATCAGGCCCAGGACATCCCCACGGCCCACCCACTCACTTGACCACGAACCTGGGAAGTCATTCCGCTCTCCAGGCCTCTGTTTCCCTGTCTGTAAGGTGAGTGTGTAGACTTAGGTGATGCCTGAGGCTCCCTGAGCACTTATAGGCTCAGATTTCTAAGAGTCCTTTCTGCTCAAAAGCCTGCGGTGACCCCTGTGCCCCGGGGTCAACTCCAAGTCCTTGACCTGGCAGGCAAGGCCTCCACAGTGGCCACCAGTGCCCCTGCCCACCTGCCGGAGCCTCTGACACCTGCCTGGGCCTAAGTCACTCCTGCTCCTGAAACTGGCCTCCTGCCCACTCCTTTGGCCCCAGCCCCCTCCCTTCTTCCCTTTCCGAGGACCGCCTAGGAGTTCCTCAGCCCTGGGTTTGAATTCCAGCTCTCCCGTTGATAAGCTGTGTGGCCTTGGACAAGCTGCCTTCCCTCTCTGAGTCTGGGTTTCCTCCCTTGAGGGGGTTAAGTGCGAGAAGTCCCCAGTATGGGGCCAGAATGGAGCGGGGCCACCAGGTCTGTGAACTGGGACAGGCCTGTGATAGGAGACCCTTATGAAACAGGCTCAGTTGATGGGGGTGAGAGGGGCACTACTGAGGCCCTGCGGCCTCCCCCATGGAGGTAGAGTCCCAGACACAAAGAGGCAGTTCTTGCTGGTGCTTGCACACCCATTTCCTGACGGTAAAGGTGAGTCAGCACCTCACCTGGGGGCGGGGGAGACAGAAATTAACCCGATCGGCTCTCTGACCTCAAAGGAGGAGGGTTGGAGCGGAGACCACTGGGGCAGGCCAGACCCCACAGAGCAGAGCTACAGGAGAGGGGGAAGTGCCCAGGGCACCTGGCCACAGCGGAGGGGCAGCAGGCTGAGGGCTGAAGGGGTGTGGCCAGGGGGGTGGTGGGAGAGAAGGGGGCCGGAGGAGACCACAGGGACAAAGGCTGGGAGGGGTGGGAGGGCTGGGCTGTCCGGAGAGCTGAGAGCAGCTCTAAGGGTGAACCGGGCAGGGGGGTGGGGAATGTTCTGGAGACCAAAGAGTTCATTTCTAGGAGGGCCTGGCAGGCTCCTCAGGCTGCGGACTTTGCAGCAAGAAGCCATGAGAGCTCTGCACTGGGAGTGCCAGGCATTCTGGAATTATCTGACTCCACGTTGTCCAAAGAGCCAGCGGGAGGGGCCGGACAGGCTGAGGGTGCCACAGGAGGCAGGAGGCAGTCACGGTCTTTCGGGAGGGGAGAGATGGGCTGGGATCGGGCAGGTGGCAGGGTGCTCCCGCCAAGGGCTGACAGAGGCTCCAGGAGCTGGAGGAGACCCTTGACCGCGCCCCCCACCCCCCACTCCCAGCTTCCCAAGCAGCATGGTGCGTCCAGAGCTCCCAGGTCTGCCTTCGGCTGTGCACCTGGGCCCTGCCCGCAGGTGACTGTGGGGGACACAGAGAATGGACAACGTCAACACTCACTCAGGTGAAACAGCCGAGCGTGCGTGTCACTCCCAAGCGGCATGTGCGCACAGCACCTGAGTGCGCAGAGACCAAGCGCCCTGCCTGTGCCGGACGACAGAACTCATCACACAGCTGTCAGGGACCGTCTGTTCCCTACACGGCGGCCCTTCTCCCAGATGGAGATGGTTCCCAGGTTGCCATAACCATGAGTACCCCTGGGGGGGGGGGGTCAACCCCCTCCTGCAGGAAGTTGTCCAGGGTAGATCTTTGAGGTTTGGGATCTCATCTTCCTCTCTGGACTTGGAACTCCTCTTTGTCTCCCGGCAGCTCTGGGGACCTGCGGCTTTTCCAGGGCCCAGCCCAGCCCTCACCTTCCGAGACGCAGCCTGGGAAGGGGCAGAGGGCCCCCTGTGGCCAGCCGGTCCCTCAGTGAGCACAGCACAGCTTTCCTCTCACCGTGTTTATTGGTCCCAAGGGCAGCCCGTCTGCCAGGGGAGGCCAAGCGGGTTCATATCTTGCGGCTTCCAAAGATGGGGCGGTTCACGTGCTCCGGGGAGGCCAGGAAGGCCTGCAGCTTGGGCCGGGCGCTGAGGCGGGCCACGTAGGCCGAGAGCAGGGGGAAGGAGTCCAGGCAGCCGGGGACCAGGACCTGGTGGCTCAGCAGCAGGTCCAGCAGGTTGTAGTCTGCGAAGGAGATCTGCAGGGCAGGGGGCGGGAGGGGGTTTGAATGGGGTCAAGAGAGAGGGGGGCTACTGGGGCTCAGAACTCTGACTACTCCAGTGAACCAGTCATGGCCCTGCTCTGGTCTCGGTTTGCCCTTCTGAGAAATGGACCTACAACGGGCTGGACCCAGCACTCACCTGGTCACCCACGATGAAGGCCTGGCCCCCTCGGTTCTGGGACAGCAGGCTCTCAAAAGGCTTCAGGTGCCCCGGCAGCTCCAGAACATACTGGGCCTTGTCCTCCTCCTGTGAAAGGGAGTGATGCCCATGACGGCCCGGGCGGCCCCCCAGCACCGGCCCTGAGTGCAAGCCCGGCCTGCTCACATGGCCGTGATGGATGATGTGGCTGCAGTGCCTGCGGAGGTCCTCCACACCGTCGTTCACCATGTCCACCAGCGCCGCCTCTCGCTGGTCTTTGCCGTAGAGCCCTGGGTCAGCGGCCAGGCAGAGGGTCAGGTTCTGTCCAGGCTGGGGCCCCGCTGCTCCCCTCTCCCCCGGAAGCCCGCAGGTCTCAGGGCTGGGAAACCAGGTCCCCTGCGTTGGAGGGTCGTCTTTGCCCGACTCTGCTGCTCCCATCTCCACGAGCCCAAGGAACACAGCCAGCAGAAGCCCACGCTTGTCTTTGAGACCACACCCTGGGTCCCTGGGAGTCAGAAGCTCCCTGCCCACATCGCCCCAAGCCCTTCCTCCAGGTTGTCCCCCTGCAAGTGTGGGCCAAGCCTCTGATCATGCTTCCCTAGGCCAGAGGAGTGGCCGCTTGCGGGGCCTGGACAGCACTTGGCTCTGCAGACTGGTGTGTCCCTCGGAGTGCAGGAGAGCGTGGGGCGAGAGACGGGGAAGCAGGCCGCGGCTGGAGGCCTCTGTCCTCTCACCCTGGGGCTGCAGAAGTTAGGGTGGGCCTGGACCTGGCTCATCCCACCGCTCTTCCGTCCTCCTGGGACACCCCCCTCCCCACCAAGATAGCCAATGAAGAGGCAGCCACCTCCCTAAGCCACATTCCCGCCACCCTTGAAACAGGCCACAGGCCTGCTCACTGTGTGCGTGGGTTTTCCCGATTCAGGTGAGGCCAGAGCAGGAAGAAACGGGCAGGAGGTCTACTCTGAAGCTCCTGGGCACACCCACAGTGGCTCTAGCCTAGAGCAGCACACACGGGGCGGCTGGTGGCTGCCTCTGAGCTGTCACCCAGGAAACAGGCACAGTGAACCCATGTGGTGCTGACTGGCTGGAGGGTAGCCAGACCTGTATGGCCTCTGCCCGGGGGGACCGGCAGCCCCAGCCCTATAACCCAGAACCCTCCTAACCCAGGCCCTGCCCCTTCCGCTAGGGCCACGTGGCCTGCCCTCCAGCCACAGGACCGGTGGCAGCAACTCAGGCCCCAGGACATCTTGGCGGGACCCTTCAGGTGCTTTTCTGGACTGGGCTGCCTTCGACCTCAGGACTCACCAAAGGAGCGGCCCAGGTGTCGCAGGATGGCATTGGACTGGTACAGAATGAGGTCTCCATCCTGGAACTTGGGGAGCTGCCCGTACAGCTGGGAGGGGGGAGGGCTGGTGAGGGACGCTGAGCTCAGCTGCCCCGCACCCTCGTGCTGCCCCGTAAAGGCCCAACTGCTGCCTCGGCGCCGTCACTCACACAGGAGGCCTTGAGTGGGCCCTGCAACCAGGACTCCTTGGTCACCACCTCCTCCTTCCAGCTCTGGCCCTGGTCGGCCAGCAGCATGCGCAGGGCCTCGCAGCGCCCTGGGGGAGGGGAGGACGGGGTGTGGGGATGGGCAGAGGCCCCAGCCTCGCAGCGCCCTGGGCAAGTCAGGAGTACGGGAACTGGACTCGGGCACAGGACAAACTCTAGCCCCCGAGCCTGCTGCGGAGCAGATGGACCGTGGAGAAAGGGTGGAGCCCCCGGCGTGTCTTGCGGGGGGCGGGAGGGAGGACAGGGAGGCAGACCCAGCCCACAGCGCCCCAGGAAGGGACCAGAGACGATGGCTAGAGCTCCCCGCCCTTGGCCCCAGAGAAGATGAGGCCCGGCCCGAGATCCCGGCCCCGCCCCCCGGGGGGTCCCGCCTCCGCCTCCGCCGCGGGCTGTCCAGACTGGAGGTCCTGCTGGGGCCCCTGTCTGTGCCCTTCGCCCTCCTAAAGGAGCAGCGGCCGCACCTCGGGTCGGGAAGTAGACGATGGTGTAGGGCGGCACTAGGAGAGACAGACAGACAGGACGATGAAGGAGGACCCCCGCAGGCAGGCAGTCTGGGGGTCGGACTGCTAGGAGAGGGGGTGTCTCAGCCGGCCCCTCCCCCCACCCGGTCCAGACCGTACTCACTGACGGCGGCGGAGTGCAAGTGCGGCAGGAAGTGGGGAGGACCCGCAGGCCTCATATTTAAGGTCCTGCTCCACCCTGCGCCCCACCCCAGGAATCCGCCAAGGCACCACCGAGCGGATCTTGATCTTGGTCGGGGCGAGGTGTGGGTGTGGTGAAGCAGGGCTGGAGGGGCGCACCAGCCCTCTGCAGGGGTGCACCCTGCCTGATGCACAGTGGCTTTACAAGAGGCACCCACACTTAGCAGCACACAGTCGCTACACCTGCTCACCGCCCCCGAACACACAACATCCTCAGGGCCCCCAGAGGGCCAGGACTGAGCACCCCAGCACCAGCACACAGTAGGTGCTCCATAAATGCTTTTTGCTTGAATGGATGCTATTTCAATAAACACCCATTTCCGCATCCTCTCTCCTTGATAATAATAGCAAACCCTTAGGGACTGAGGGCTGCCTTGAGAACTTTACACATATTCCAACCTTAAGACTTGGTCCTGTTCAGATCCCATTTTACAGAGGAGGGAACTGAAGCACAGATCGACTTTCCCAAGGTCACACAGCTAGTAAACACGTTTGGTTGGCTTCAGGGGCCTCACTTTTAACCCTCATTCTTTCTTCTGCAAGGCCTTGTAGTCTCCAAACCGTTTTTTGACTGAGTCGAAGTGCTCTGTACTCTTCAAATACAGACTGAGCCTGGGGATATGGCAGATGGAAAGAGGCAGACGAATGAGCAGGACCTCCTGGACCTGGGACGGCTGCGTCCTTCCAGGCAGAGCCCGTTCCTGTCTCCCTGAGGGCCCCTCTGCACCCACAGTCCTGTTCTTTCTGCCCCTTCC
>NW_020173674.1:5284008-5299518 GCF_003031525.2 Neophocaena asiaeorientalis asiaeorientalis
ACCAGGACCTAACTGAGCCTGGCCCATCTCAGCCTGGTTTTCCTGTCAGAGCCACGAGGAAAGAGGAAGGTGTCCAGGTGTAGACGTATCCACCGCAATCATGGGAAAACACCAAATGCAGTTTATCAGGAACACTTCTTAGCCTCATTGGAGCCCACAGCTGCCTGGGGCTGGGAGCGGATGGGGGAGGTGGCCCAGGAGCCGGGATCTATCCCTGACTCACAGCTGGAGTAACATCTGCCCAGCACTTAGCAGCTTACAAAGAGCTTTTGTATAAATGGTTTCATGTCATCTCCATCACACCCTGGGAGGGAGGGAGGGAGGGAGGGATTCCTGTTCCCATTATGCAGAAGAGGACACCAAGGTTCAGCAAGTTTCCGCCACCTGCTCTGGCCTGGAGCACGCTCCTTTTGTGCACCATCGTCCCAGACCTGGGAGCGTGGGAGACACCCTGCCATCCAGCGGGCCGGCCTCCTGCCAGCTCACACACCCTCCAGCTATCATACTCCTCAGGTCCCCTGGAGAAGCTGTCCGCCAGGCTGGCTTGACACTCCGCTGTGGTGTTTCAGTGGCTGCTTTTACCCACAGCCCTCTGGCTCCACCGGCCCAGCCTGTGGTCTAGCTCTGTGGCCACCCTATGGCCTCCTCCTCTGGGGCCCAGAAGCACAGCTTGCGAAGCCAAATGGGGCAGGCACCTCGCTGGGTCCATCCCCCACCTCCAGTCCACGTATATATCAGCACCTGTCTTTGGTGGGTTTTAAAACATCTATAAGTGCTTTATTGCTACATAAAATTCACCCTTATAAAGGGTACATTCTGTGGGTTTTAGTATATTCAGTGCTGTGCAATCATCACCACTAATTTCAGAACGTTTTCATCACCCCGAAAAGAAACCCGGTACCCATTAGCCATCACTCCTCAACCCCACTCCCCCATCCCTTGACAACCACTAACGTATTTTGTCCCTATGGATTTGCCCCTTCTGGATTTTTCACGTAAATGGAATCATATACTATGTGGCCTTTCGCGTCTGGCTGCTTTCACTCAGTAGAGTGTCTGCAAGCTGCATCTGTGTTGTAGCACGCGTCAGTACATCATTCGTTTTTATGGCCGAATAATATTCCATTGGTTGGATATACACATTTTTCTTACCCATTTATACACTGATGAACATTTGGATTGTTTCAATTTTTGACTATGAGTAACACTGCTATATATATTTGCGTACAGATTTTTGTGTGAACTGACGTTTTCAATTCCCTTGGGTATGTACCGAGGACTGAAGCTGCTGAGTCATACGGTAACTCATTTTGGGGAACTGCCAGACTCTTTTCCAAAGTGGCGGCACCATTTTATAAACCCAACAGCAGCATGTGAAGGTTCCAGCTTCGCCACATCCTCACCTATTGTTATTGTCTGTCTTTCTTCACTTTAGCTATCCTGGCGAGTATGAAGTGGTGTCTCAATATGGATCTGTGTATGGTGCTTACCAGGTGCCAAGCCTGGGTTTGGCTTGTAGGGAACGGAGTAGAGAAGGAGACGTCGTTTGCCATCAGAGGAATCACAGCTCAGCTCAGAGTAGGAGGAGATAAATAGACACATCTTTTTTTTTTTTAGAAATTCTTATTGGGTTTTGTTTTTATTTTTATTTATTAATTTTTTTGGCTGTGCTGTGCAGTGTGTGGGATCTTAGTTTCCCGACCAGGGATCGAACTCGAGCCCCCTGCATTGGAAGCGCAGAGTCTTAACCACTGGACCGCCAGGGAAGTCCCCACTTCCTGGGTGGATAGGTGAATAAAGAAAAAGTCTTTATTCACACATTAATTAGTGTGTCTCAGCACTGAGTGGGCTGGACATCATGGGAGACCCTGAAATAGATAAGATATGGTCTCCAGCCTAATGGACTCTTTGAATGAAGACTGTAAAGACCTACACCAGCAGTCCATCCACCCAGCCATCTACCCACCTCCACCTATCTATCTGTCCATCCATACACCCACCTACCCGATTATTCAGCCATCCAACAACCAAACATTAGACCAGCAGTCCATCAAAACATCTACCTCTCGGGACTTCCCTGGTGGCTCAATGGTTAAGAATCCGCCTGCCAGTGCAGGGGACACAAGTTTGAGCCCTGGTCCGGGAAGATCCCACATGCCGCAGAGCAACTAAGCCCGTGCGCCACAACTACTGAGCCTGCGCTCTAGAGCCTGCGAGCCACAACTATTGAAGCCTGCGTGCCACAACTACTGAAGCCCACGTGCCTAGAGCCCATGCTCTGCAGCAAGAGAAACCACCGCAAGGAGAAGAGAAGCCCGTGCACTGCAACGAAGACTAGCCCCTGCTCACCGCAACCAGAGAAAGCCCGTGCGCAGCAATGAAGACCCAACGCAGCCATAAATAAATAAAAATTTAAAAAAAAAACGAACAAAAGACATCCACCTCTCCATTTACTCACCTACTACTCATTTACCTACCCAATCATCCTCGACTTGTCTATCCATCCATCTTTTCATTCACCCACCCAGCCAGCCAGCCAACTGTCCATCTGTCTATGCAACCATTTAACCACTAGCCCGTCACATCACCTACCTATCCTTCCATCCAGTCAGCAACCCACCTGTCCATCCATTCATCCATCCAGCCATCCATCTGTCTGTCCATCTATCCAGCCAGCTACTCAATCGTCCATCCTTCCAAGCACCAACCATTCAAACACCAATCCATCAAGTCAGCCTCCCACCCAACCAACCACCCACCTATCCACCCAACCATCCATCCATTCATTTGTCCACCACTGATCCACCTGGCCATCCTGGACACTGGAGCTGGACACGAAGGCTTTGCTCCTTCATTGAAAATACTTCTACCCACTATTCCCTGACCAGTTATAGTTCCCACTCCTTTGGCTTATACTTTGGGACACACATTTCTCAACACTTCCCACCTTCTTAGATGGTTATTTAGACGTGGAATCTTTCATCACATGTGACATCCACCATTTTTTGAATGCTTCTTATGCGCTGGGAACCTGCTAGGCCTTTTATCATTTAATTTTCACAAAGGCACCATGAGACAGATACTAGGTCCACCTCCACTTTCCAGATTAGGTAACTAAGGCTCAGAGAGGCGAAATATCTTGCCTAGGGTCACACAGCAAATGCATGGGGGAAGCCAGGACTGCAGGCCCTTTCTATGACCTTGCAGAAAACAGGAGCATCCCTGTCTCTGAGGGATGTTTGCTGTGCTTCCGGGGAGGCAGTGCACTCCTGGCCTCCGGGAGGAGATGTGACCCGGGGTGCAGAGGGGCTGAAGGATGCTGAAGCTGAGCCCTCAAATGATCAATGTGAATGGTCACAATGAGCCCTTCCCACCCTAGACCACCGGCCGGCGTCCACTCGCCTCTCAACCCTGGCCTTTCCTTAGACCCTCAGACCTGCCCAGGGCTTTGTGGAAGATGTCCCCTCTGCCTGCATGGCCACCCGTCTTCATGCGGTCACTCCCTTCATCCCTCTGACCTTGGCTCACAGGTCACTGCCTCAGCCCCCGTCACCGCAGGGTCCCCCTGACTGCCTGTCAGGCCCTCCCCTGCCCTTGCTCCTCCACAGCCGGCCTGAGGCAGGGACTGGTTCCTAGCACCCGGGAAGGCACACAGCGGGGGCTTCACCAACATTTGCTGAAGACTCAGTCTCTGAAGTTTCCTCCAGCCTCTGGCCACCATCACCCTTTCCAGGGACTTCCACCCCTGCCTCCCTCCTGAGGGCCTCCACCCACAGACCCTGCTGGATGCCGGTGCCCGTTCACAGCTGATCCCTGCCGGGGATGCTGGCACTTGCCCAGGGCCAAGCTAAACATTGGTGGGCAAAGCCTAGAATGCCGCCCCATCCCCCCTTCTCCCCCATGAAGCCTTCCTGATGCCTGAGTCTGTGCCCCCAAGCACTTGGAGGCTGTCTCTCGGCCCTTTTCTGAATTAGATGTGCCTGAGAGCAGGGCCTTCAGGGCAGACGGGGTCTGTCATGTGGCCCCAGCAGCCGGCCCGGGGCTGCATCCCGGCAGACCTCGTATGTTTGCAAAAGGAATACGTGAATGGATGGCCGTGAGTGGCCGAAAGAGGCCAGAGCCACCAGCTCAGATGGCAGGTGCCTGGTGGGATCTGGTTCCCTTGGACAAAGGTTGATGCGGAGGGCAGGTGAATAAATCATGAGGGCCCTGGAGCAGGGCCGGGGCAGGACGACTGACCTCATTCGGAGAGGTGAGGGGCAGGCAGCTGCGCGGTAAGTGGGCCGGGGCATAACAAGGGGGCACAAGAGGCCACGGCCGGCTGCTGGCCTACGAGGTTGGCAGAAGCTAAGTGGGAGGTGCAGAGGTACCCCGGGGCTCTGGGTGGGGAGAAGGGGGGAGGTCTGGGGCAGGATTTGGGGGGGATGGTCTTTCCAGAATCCAGGAGCCATCCTGGGCAGGGGGGATGGTGGGGAGAATAGGAAGGGCAAGGATGGACAGACAGAAAGACAGACCAATGTGAGAAATAGTCTCAAGGTACCCCGGGGCTCTGGGTGGGGAGAAGCAGGGAGGTCTGGGGCAGGATTTGGGGGGGATGGTCTTTCCAGAATCCAGGAGCCATCCTGGGCAGGGGGGATGGTGGGGAGAATAGGAAGGGCAAGGATGGACAGACAGAAAGACAGACCAATGTGAGAAATAGTCTCACGCAGCAGAGGGAGGGAAGTGACAAAGAAATGGGGCATGAGTGGACAGAGAGACCCACAGAGACACAGCTGGACAGATTGTCAACAGAGGGCAGGGGGTGGAGAGGGGAGGGCAGGTGAGACTGACAAAGAGAGACACCCATGGAGCAGAGGGGACAGAGGGGGGCAGAGAACAACACAGAATCAGAGGTGGAAGAGGATGTGGGGAGACGCAGAGCCCAGGAACCAGAGAGGCTGGTGTGATGCCGAGGGGCCCCGGGGCGCAGCCTGTGGCCAGCATGAGGGCGGCAGCTCAGGGGAAGGCTAGGATTTCAGGTAGGGGCTGTGTGAGGGGCTTGGGGAGCTAGGAAAGACAGGAACCTTGGAGGACCTGGGGGCCATCAGCCCGCGGAGCGAGGAGCAGGGAGAAGAGTAGCAGGGACCCTGTGGGGACCACATCCACAGCTGCCCACTAAGCTGTCCTTCCGCAGGACCCTGGACAGCGGAGTGGGGCAGTGCCCCGCAGCCAGCGGGAGGTGCCAAGCCCTTGTCTCCATGGCCCTTCCCCAGGGCCCGGCAGATGGCAGCCTCCCCACGGGGGACCCCAGCCCCTCCGAGGGCACTCCAGGGCCTAGCCAGGCCCCTGCCAACCCAGCAGCCACCAGACGGCGGGCGCTCCTCCAGGAGCTGGAGACCCAGGTGCAGGCCGCCTACGGGCAGGTAAAGGGGGCCGGGGTATGGAGCCATCCTCAACTGGGGGACCGTGAGAGAACAGTGGGGATGCCACACCCCAACCGGGGCCCGCTGGACCAACCCAGGGCTGAGCCCAGGGAGGGGACCTTGGACGTGCACAGTGACAGAGGGGTCAGCAGTCACTCAGCTGTCCAGGAGGGAGGCTGGCATCCCTCCCCACCTCTGCCCTCACTGAGGCCTGCTTCCAGCCCACAGAGCCCAAAGTCAGCTGCCCTCGGCTCCTTGCCCAAGTACAAGGGGCAGGGGGCAGGTCCAGGCAGGTGTGCCGAGCAGGCTGGCTGGGTGGATGCTCTGGGGTGAGAGCAAGGGTCCGACAGGGAGGGCCAGGGGCTTCCTGGGTCTGCTGTTCTGGGGAGAGGTGACCCAGCCTGCTCTAGCACAGAAGTCTCCTGGTTTCCTCCTCCCAGTTCCGGGCCCTGCTTCTGAAGACATTAAATCTCTCCTGATTAGAAGAGATTAGGGGTAGTGGTGGGGGGAGAGGGTCCTGGAGACGGGGTGTCTGGAAGACCCTCAGGAGTGAGCATGGGGAGGTTATGCCTTCCAGGGGGGCCTTATGCCCCGAGTGGCCCCCCTCACCAGCAGAGATGCTCAGAGATAATCCCAGATTAGGACCCAAGCCCCTGTGCCCAAGGCTCCCCGCCTGCCCACCCACGCCCGATCTCCCCCACAAAACCCTAGGAAAATCCCCTGCAGTGCTCCCAGACTCTCACTGGGAGTGGCTGGGGGCTGGTGGGAGCCCACAGCATCCGCTGAGGCCCAGCCCTGGGCTACCCCCAGGACTCCAGGCCTGGCATGGTTCAAGGGCCCATGGGAAACTCTGCCAAGCGGCCCCAACACCAGGGGCCTAAGGTAGGAGTGTCAAGGGGGAAAGCCAAGGCCAGGAGGCTGGCTGGACCCTGAAAGGTTCTGGTGGGGGGTGGTGCAGAGCCCTGTGAGAGGCTGAGCTGGGGTTACAGCGCAGCTGGGGGATGGAGGGGTGGGTTCCCACCACCCTAGACCGAGATTTTCCCTGGCAGCCCCCAGACTCTGGCCCATCCTGGTCTTGGCTCCTGTAGGCCACTGGGCTTCCCCTGCCAAAGCTCGTCAGGGCCCCCAGCTGCCCACTCAACTGCCCCATCCCTGCTGCTACCCTTGCCCTCTGCTAGTCAGTCCTGGCCTGGGAGACTCAGCACATGAGCTCAGGGTCTCACTCTGCAATTGGCTTTCTGAGTGACCGTGGCCAAGTCTCTTGCCTTTTCCAGGCCTCGGTTTGCCCAACTGAACAGTGAGGGGGTGGACCCTTCCAGCATAGAGTGTTGCTGATGGTGAGGGTCCACTGTTCTGTGCTGGGTTCTAACGACGGGAGAAGCTGGTGAGGGAGGGGGGAGAGGGGTCACTGTCCCAGCTCATGGCCGGCTCTGCTGCAGGACTGCTGGCAGTGGCCTGGCTCCCCGCCAAGGGGGTCCCGCCATGGCCTGGGCCCCAGCCCCAAGGAGCAGAGGAGCCCTGGGCCGGGTGTTCAGGGCTGCTACTCTGTACTCAGTAGCCTGGTGGGGCCTGCCTGCATCTTCCTGCGGCCCAGCATCGCCGCCACCCAGCTCATATGTACGGTCACCACCTGCCTGCTGCCCGTGCCCACCTTCTCCTTGAGTGGAAGGAGAGGATTGAGTGGGGATCTCAGAGCAAAGCACACAGACCCAGGGGTGTAAGGGGCAGAGAGGAGTGGAGAAACAGACATGGGATCAAACACGGGGGAGACCCAGGGAAACATGCCAGGAAAGAAAGAAGAGGGGGCCGAGAGCAATCCAGAGAAATGGCAGAGACAGCCACCAAGAGGATGGTCAGGGAGGGGACAGGGCTCCCAGGAGAGGGACAGAGAGAACAAGAGGGACATATGCTGACACTGAGGCCCCCATGGCCAAGCCCAAGGTTCTGCCCAACCCCAGATCCATCTCCGGCTAATGGAGCTCCGGCCCTAGAGGAGGGTGGGCACGGGGAACAGGGAAGAGGGGCCAGGTGCCCAGGTCCATCAACAGGAATGGTGGGAGGAATGGGTCGGAGCAGTGTCACTGCTGGCCCTGTGCCTGCATGTTGTAGGGGGCCCCAAAGGACAAGAAGGAAGGGATGCAGGTGCCTGGGGGGGTCCAGGGAATTCTTAACCTCTCTGTGTCCCCTCAGGACCGGGAGCTGCGGCCAGAGGAGATTGAAGGTAAAGGGTTGGGGAAAGAACTAGAATTTCCGGAGTGCGGGGCAGTGGGTGGGGGCCTGAGCACGCTCCAGGAGGAGCAGGAAGGCCGCAGGGCATCCGTGCGAGAATATGGGGACAAGACTGAGCAGGGCGGGGTTGAGAGAACCCCCAGCTGTCAGTTCCCTGGTCCCACTTGCCAGGTGGGTCACGGTCCCCTTTTTTTATTTGTTCATTCAGCGAACACTTCCTGGGTGCCCACTGTGTGCCTGGCCCAGTGCTGAGCACTGGGAAACGTGACAAACTGGACAGATATGGCCTGTGTCCTCTGGAGTCAGACGTCAATAAGTCAACTACAAGTACAAATGGTGCTAAGTGCTCTCAAGGAAGTGAACAAATGGGCCAGAGGGGACTGAACTGAGAGGGAAGACCTCCTTGATTAGGTGACTTAAGGACCAAAGAGGAGGGGAGAGTGTCCAGAATGTGAGCTCCATGAAGTCAAGGATTTGTTTCTCCCTCTCCCTTCCTTCCTTCCTCTTTCCTTCCTTCCTTCCTTCCTCTCTTTTTCGTTCATTCTTTTCTTTCTTTCTTTCTTCCTTCTTCCTTCCTTCCTTCCTTTCTTTCTTTTTCTTTCTTTTTCTTCCCCTTCCTTCCTTCCTTCCTTCCTTCCTTCCTTCCTTCCTTCCTTTCTTCCTTTCTTTCTTTCTTTCTTTCTTTCTTTCTTTCTTTTCTTTTCTTTTCTTTCTTTTTCTTTCTTCATTGCCATATTCCCAGTACCTAGAGCAGAGCTTGGCACATAGCAGATGTTCCTTAAATATTTGCAGAATGAATTAAAGGAATAGCATGTACAAAGGCCCTGAGGCAGCAAAGAGAAATGGGTGTTTAGAAAGAGGAAATGATTGGACCAAGGGGAGAAGGTCCAATCCAGGATGGGGTCCAGGGTGACGTGGGGGAAGGACTGACTCTGCCCTGCCTGGCAGAGCTGCAGGCCGCCTTCCAGGAGTTTGACCGAGACCGGGACGGCTATATCGGCTGCGGGGAGCTGGGAGCCTGCATGCGGACACTGGGCTACATGCCCACGGAGATGGAGCTTATCGAGATTTCACAGCAAATCAGTATGTGCCTGAGACCTGCCCCACCCCCAGTTCTCCAGAGGCCATGCCCATGGCCAGGGCAGCTGGGCAGCCCAGGGAACAGAGGTGTCTACACAGGTTGGCCCCCAGAGCTCGGGACCTTGGTCATTCTCAAGGCAAGCTCTCTGCCTCCAGAGAATCTCACCATCCCCTAGGATGTGGGTGAGTCAAGGACCATCGTGCCCACTTTTTAGATGAGGGCAGAACTCTTATTATCCCCATAAGGAGAAGAAAGTCAGTTTTTAGGGAAGCGTGGGTGCTTAGCAAAGGAAGTGGTTGGAGCCAAGATCTGAATGCGGGCAGCCTACCCAGAACCCAGCTCTTTCTCTATGCTTCATTCCCAACAGAGGGAAAACAGGATTAAATAAGAATAGGAAGCCAAGGAAAATCAGTGTGTAGAAATTCTCCACACTGAGTCTCTGAAAGGTTAAGTGACTTGCTTAAGGTCACAAAGTCAGATCATTGGAGCCAAGACTTGAACCCAACTGAACTCTTCAGAAAAATTAAGAAAAGCCCTCAGGAGACACAGATGACCCAGCCTGTGAGACCAAGAGGGAGGGAAAGGCCCATTTAGTGGGGCAGGGGAGAGGGACACAGACCAGAAGGGAAGGACAAAAGGCAGAGGGCGCCAGGGCTGGGCAGGGGTCTCTGATGGTCCCAGGTCTCTGATGGGCGTGGCCCCCAGGTGGCGGGAAGGTGGACTTTGACGACTTTCTGGAGCTGATGGGCCCCAAGCTGCTGGCGGAGACTGCGGACATGATTGGCGTCAGGGAGCTGCGGGACGCCTTCCGGGAGGTGGGGTCACCGGGGCTGGAGGGGGCGGGGCTGCTTGTCTGCTGTGAGTGAGGGGCTGCACGAATGAACGGTTCGGTCTGTGACCTGATGCCGCAACCAACGCCGCCACAGTTCGACACCAACAGGGACGGCTGCATCAGCTTGGGTGAACTCCGGGCGGCTCTGAAGGCCCTGCTGGGAGAGCGGCTCAGCCAGCGGGAGGTGGACGAGATCTTCCGTGACATTGACCTCAACGGGGACGGCCTGGTCGACTTTGAAGGTACCGTCCCCCGCTCACCAAGCTCAGGACCGCTCGCCCTGGGAGGGTTTTAACGGAGGAAGAGCCTTAATCCGTGTGTGCCAGGCGCTGTGCTAAGCACGCCTGTGTCCTTTCCTAGGTAATCATCACGAAAACCCAGGAGGAAAGAACTCTTATCCCCATAAGCAGGAGAAGAAAGTCGGTTCTTAGGGAAGCGTGAGTGCTTAGCAAAAGTGGATGGAGTCAAGATCTGAATGCGGGCAGCCTACCCAGAACCCAGCTGTTTCTCTATGCTTCATTCCCAAAAGAGGGAAAAAAGGATTAAATAAGAATAGGAAGCCAAGGAAAATCAGTGTGTAGAAATTCTCCAAGGTAGGCCCCAGAGTGTTCCTGGCTTCCTAGCAGCCAAAGCAAAGAGGAAAATAGGTTCAGTTACAAGATTTGGGTTTTTTTCCCTGTAAGATGAAGCCCCTCTTCCTGGCCTATTCCCTACCAGATTCAGGGGACTCCCCTGCATGCCCTGTCTTGACCACACTCCCTCCCACCTCAAGGCCAGTATATTAGCCTCACTCCTGGGGAGTCCAGAGAGCAGACCAGAAAACGTTGGCTTTGTCCTGGCAGAGTTTGTGCGAATGATGTCTCGCTGAGCCTGTACAGAAGCTGGAGGCAGCAGACAGGACTTGGCACCAGAGCCACTGCCTGCCAGTGTGTTCCCGGAGCCCCTCGCCTCCAGCTGGGACCCTCATCCTCTCCTCCCTGCCCCGGCCTGTGTGCAGTACCCTTGCCTGCCCTCACCTCCACCCCCACTCGTCCACCAAGCCTCCTTGCCCGTCTCTATTTCTCTGACAATAAAGCATCTTTGAGCAGCTTTCACCACTCACTTGTTCACCCTGCAGGTATTTGGCCCCCAAAAGTGAAGTCCCCTCGACTGTGAACTTTGGGTGGGTAGGGGCCCTCCCTGGATCCTGCACCCAGCCCAGAGCAAGTGTTGGGAAACGTCCCCGGATGAGTAAACCCAACCTGCTTCTCCCAGAGCTGGGTGCGCGGTGGCCCCTCATCCTGTGAAGGGCTCCTACCGGACCCAGGATGACATGAGAGGAGCAGGTGCCTGAGGGCTTTCCCCAAGCTCCATCCCATTTCCTCTTAGAAGGGTGCTGCGCGGTGCTCCCTCCAAAAAGGAACTTGCTGGTCGGCTGGGAGCAGTGAGTGAGCTGACAGGCCTCTTCAGGACATACCTCAGCTTTGGGGCTGATACCTCACTCTTCCCGGGAGCCCCCAGCCACTGACCGAGCACATAGGTGGTCTCCACTCCGAGCTTCCCTCCAGGTTAGCCGAGGTGTGGTCAGGTCAGCCTCGAATCGGAAGCTGTCTGCCCAATCCTGCTTCACCGTGCGTCCTCGTTTTTTGCATCCCTAACTTCAGCTTGGTGTCTGCCTCCCGGGGAGACCAAATGACACATCTCCTCACTCCAACCCTGCCACGGTCTTTGTAACCCCATGTGCCATATTGAGGAACCCCAGAGGCCGGGTGTCAGTGACTTGCTAGAGGTCACGCAGCTCCACTGCCATCTCTCCCCTCCAGGCCATGCAGCGCGTGCTGCCAGATTTTTCTTCCTGAAATGCCATTTGCGTGTTGTCACACTCTAGAAACTGGCCATGATCCCTCATTGCCCCCAGGCTGATCTGGCCCCTTTGCCTGGCACCAGAAGGCTCCGGGGAGGAACTGGCATACAGTCACACAGGTTAGGATGAAGCGGAGGTGGGACTTCACCCAGGCCTGGGGACTCTGAAATCACAGTGCCAACAAGAAAGGGCGCCTCCAGGTCAGAGCAGACCCAGGACAGGCCTCAGCCTCCTCAAGCACTGCCTGACCAGACGCCGTTCCTACCTGCCGGGAGGCATGATGGGCTTGATGTCCAGGTCAGGAAGGGGGAGGAGCTTTCAGTGCCCGTGGCTGGTCCTCAGCATTGCTACTGCCAACAAGATGGTCTTAAGACAGAGCAGGCGGGCAGCCACCGGCACTCTGCTCAGCCTGGAGCTTGGACCCCGAGGTGCTAGGGCTGGCTGCCGCAACCTCAGCACCACTTGACTGGCAGATCACAATTAATGCTTAATCCTCAATCGGGTGATCTCTCCTGCCAGTCTGGCAGGCTTGGGGCTGAGGAGGAGTTGCCCCAGCCCTGCAGCTTGTCTGGGAGCCATGGCCCACACTCCCTCCCACCACCCTCCACTGGCCGGCACAGATGGCATTGCTGCCTGAGAGGTCTGTCCCCTCTGCAGGGGCTGGGAAGAGTGATGGACAGGTGCCAGGGGAAGACCAGAGCAGGCTCAAGGTCACCTTCCCACGGGCCCCAGCTTGTCAGGCCCTGTGCCTGGAGCAAGGGAGAGGGGATGGTTGGGGGGATGACCTTAATTGGCTGCCGTGTGTCTGCTGGCATCAGAAGTGCCCACAGTTCCCCCAAATCTCACACGTGCCCTCCCACCCCAGAAAGGCTGTTAGCTCAGAAGTTCCAAACAGACACAGCTGGAGCAGGCAGCAGGCCTGGGAGGAACAGGAAGCAGGCAGCGACTGTGCAAGCCAAGAGCCCCTTCCCCGCCTAAAGGGGGCACCTGCCACCCAACTCCACTGACTGTTGTCAGCTGGAGCAGGCTAGAGCTACGGCATCTTCTGGTTTTCCAAGACAAGCTGTCAGTTGAGATTTTTACCTTAAGTCCACTTTAAATAGTTGGAGTATAATATACATTCAGTAACGTATACGAATGTAAAGCTCAGTGGATTTTTACGTGTGTATGCACCGGGTAACCATCACCCAGATAAAGATATTACATCCACTTATTGTATTTTAGAGTAGTTCTAGGTTTACAGAATTATTTTGAATATTGGACAGGGAGCTCCTAAATACCCCACACCGAGCTTCTCCTATGTGTTAGTCAAGGTTCTCCAGAGAAACAGAACCAATAGGAGGGGTGTGTGTGCGTGCATGCGTGCGTGCGTGCGTGCGTGTGTGAAGATATTTATTGTAAGGAATTGGCTTGGGTAATTATGGGCACAGAGCAGTCCCCAGATCTTCATTCAGAAAGCTGGTGACACAGGAGACCTAGTGATACAGTTCCAGCCCAAGCCCGAAGGCCCAAGAACCAGAAAAGTCAATGTTGTAAGTTCCAGTCTGAGAGCAGAAGACTGATGACCCTGCTCAAAGGTCAGGCAGGCAAAATTCCCTCTCGCTCAGCCTTTTTTTTTTCCCTTCAGATCTTCAACCCACATTGGGAAGAGCCATCTGCTTTACTTAGTCCACAGATTCAATGGATGTTAATCTCATCCAGATACACCCTCACAGACACACCCAGAATCATGTTTGACCGAAGGTCTGGGCACCCCATGACTCAGTCAGGTTAACACACAAAATCAACCACGACACTCTATTAACATCTTACGTCAGGATGGTACCTTTGTCACTGCTGATGAACTAATACTGGCACATTAACTAAAGTCCACGTTTTATGCAGATTTTATCACTTTTTCCCTTGCTCTGTTCCAGAGTGCCATCCAGGACACCATGTTACATTAGGCATCACGTCTCCTTAGGCTTCTCTTGGTCATGATGGTTTTACAGAATTTCCTTGTTTTTTTAAATTATCTTGACAGTTTTTTAAAAATTTTTATTTGTTTGTTTATTTATTTATGGCTGCGTTAGGTCTTTGTTACTGCACACGGGCTTTTTCTAGTTGCAGCGAGCGGGGGCTACTCTTCGATGCAGTGCGCGGGCTTCTCATTGCCGTGGCTTCTCTTGTTGCAGAGCATGGGCTCTAGGTGCGCGGGCTTCAGTAGTTGTGGCACGCGGGCTCGGTAGTTGTGGCTCGCAGGCTCTAGAGAGTAGGCTCAGTAGTTGTGGCGCACGGGCTTAGTTGCTCCGAGGCATGTGGGATCTTCCCAGACCAGGGCTCAAACTTGTGTCCCCTGCACTGGCAGGCGGATTCTTAACCACTGCGCCACCGGGGATGTCCCTCTTGACAGTTTTGAGGAGGACCAGTCAGGTATTTTATAGAATGTCCCTAAATTGGGATTTTTCTGATGTTTCTCTCACGATTAGAATGGGGTTCTCATCCCCACATATGAAGGGTACATACTATCAACATGATGTCACTGATGCTGTTGACCTTGATCACCTGGCTTAAGGTAGTGTTTGTCAGGTTTCTGTACTGTAAAATTACTCTTTTTCTTTCTCCTGTTACATACTATACTCTGGAAGGAAGTCACTATACACAGCCCTCGCTTAAGGGGGGCTGGAGCATTATAATTCACCTCATTAAGGGCTGAGTTTCTACATAAATTACTTGAAATTCTTCTGTCCGGGAAGTGTGTCTCTTCTCCATTTATTTATTTGTGCAATCATTTTTACATCAATATGGACTCATAGATATTTATTTTATACAAGTTATAATCTAGTACTATTATTTTATTTTCTTGCTCAAATTGCTCTACCTTTGGCCATTGGGAGCTCTTTCAGTTGGCTCCTGTGTCCCTCTGACATACCGCCATTATTGTGGGTGTTTGGGTTTGGGGGGTTTTTATTTCATTTTAGCATTTTCTTACTTTCTGGCACAACTAGATGCTTCAGAATCATCTTGTATATTCCTGCCCCAGTCCTAGAATCTGCCATTTCTCCAAGGAACCCTGCTTCATTTTATTGGAGAATGGTATTCGAAACCAAGATCTGGGTGCAAGCATGCTTCTAGGCCCTCTCAGCCGATAGAGTGATGAGATATATATGTATACTAACCTGTGAACATAGAAATTTTAAAATATTTCTGTATGTAACCAACTGTATTTATATCAAGCTAAACATGAGTTCCTATTGATACCTCCAACTCTACTCCATTACCACATGGATCATTCTGGCCTCCTCCTCCTCGCTTACCTGTAACTTCTCATTCCAACATTGTACATGTGTAGTGGTTTCCGAATTGTTAACCCGTACCGCCATGGGAAACCACGTCATCAACTAGGGTCCAGTGCTTATGTGCAGTGCTTTTAGTCTTTTTCTTACAGACACCACTCATTTTCAGACTAGCACCTTATTCCCCCACTCCCTTCACTGAAGCTGTTTCATACATTTGTGATACAGTTTGATTCTTTTGTCATATTCTGCATTCCATCCTGGGATCCCCTGACCTCCTAAATGATTTTTTTAATCATTAAAAAATATTCGTGATTGAAGCTCACTCTTTGACAAATGCTTAAGAGGAGAATGAAACAGTAAGCACTTTATGAATATTCACTTAATCCACACAACAACCTTAAGAGATAGTTATTATTAGCGTCCCCATTTTACAGACGGGGAAGCTGAGGCCTACTGAGGTAACTTGCCCAAGGGCAAATCAGTCAGTCTGACTCCAGATGGTGCTGTAGTCCATGATCCAGGACGGCGCATGGTACAGGGCCCGGTATGCAGTTTAGTATTCAAGGTTAGCTGTTCCTGCTATTGTCATTATGAGGCACCGGCGTGGGGCCTTAGGGGTGTGGGGGGTGGGGTGCAGGTTGAGGAGCCTTTGAGGTCGCCCTTGGACCTTACACCAGCCTAGACCCGAGGTCCAGGCAATTGGGAGGAAGAAGCGCATCAACAGCGTTGGTGACGGACCCGTTGCCATGGGAACAGACGGAGGCCTCAGGAGGGCGCATGCGCCGATCGAGGACAGGTTGCTGAACCGGTGAAAGGTGACGTAAAAGCGCACGGGGTGGGGCGCA
>NW_020173674.1:5299764-5303671 GCF_003031525.2 Neophocaena asiaeorientalis asiaeorientalis
TGAGGCGCGAGGGTGGCACCCGAGCCCGGGAAGCCCGGCTCGGCGCGAACCGCGGCGGACCAGACCCAGGTCCAGGCTTCCGAGGCCCCGCCTCTCGGGTTTTGGGACTAATCGGATTGAGAGCGCGCCGGCCCGGGCCGCGAACTCGCCAATTGCGGAGGGCGTCGGCCACCGCCCAATCCGAAGCAGACAGGTGCGAGGTCCGGAAGGCGGAGACCAATCAGCAGCGGTTGCGGCCTGTTGGGGCCGGTCTCGGCCAATGAGAAGGCCCGAGTGACATCTTCGCGCGCCAATCGGGAGTGAAGGAGCGTTCGTACCCGCCCGCCCTTCCGGCCTGAGCTCTATTTACCAGGGGCGTGCTGCCGGCTTGCCAATCAGAGCGCGGCTGAGCGGCCAGGCAGCCAACCCGGGAGGAGCGGCCGGCCGGCGTCTGCCGCACCCAGGAGTTGGGGATGTCCTACAAACCCATCGCCCCCGCCCCCAGCAGCACCCCCGGCTCCAGCACCCCTGGGCCCGGCACCCCGGTCCCTACAGGTGAGGATCCAGCTCCACCCCTGCTTGCCTGCCCGGGCGGTCGAGGTCTCGAAGAGAAGACGGCTTGAGTTCTGCAATACTGGGCCTGCCGCCTACCCTCGCTGAGCCTCAGTTCGCTGGCCTGTGAAGTGGGCGTGGTCACGTAAGGGCTTGTTGGTGAAGCGCAGGGGGAGGGGTTTATCCTGAAGTTTAGCAGCCTGGAATGAAGCCCTTTGGAGGGAATCGGGCGAATCTGGTCCGGGGCTTGGAACGTCGGGGCGAGGCGTCCCTGCCCCACGCTGACCTCTTACTGGCGCATGTTGCAGCCGGAAGTGTCCCATCGCCGTCGGGCTCGGTGCCTGGAGCCGCTGCCCCTTTCAGACCACTGTTTAACGACTTTGGACCGCCCTCCATGGGCTATGTGCAGGTGAGTGGAGCCGAGGGATTGCCTATGGATGGGGACTGGGGGCTCCTTCTTGGCCTGAGCTCACTGCCCTGTTCTCTTTTGACATAGGCAATGAAACCACCTGGTGCCCAGGGCTCCCAGAGCACTTACACCGACCTGCTGTCGGTCATAGAGGAGATGGGCAAAGAGATCCGGCCCACCTATGCTGGCAGCAAGAGCGCCATGGAGCGCCTGAAGAGAGGTAAGTGAGGCCAGGCCCACCGCCCCTGCCCGGGAGACAAACACTGGACTTCCACTAGTGCTTCACTAGGTAGGGAAGGAAAGACATCTGGAGGCCACCTGAGCCAAGCCTGGACTAGGGCCAGGATCACTATCCAGAGAGGCGGGGTTTTTTGGTTTGTTTTTTGTGTTTTTTTGGCCACGCCATGCAGCATGCGGGATCTTAGTTCACCGACCAGAGATCGAACCCATGCCCCCTGCATTGGGAGCGTGGAGTCTTAACCACAGGACCACCAGGGAAGTCCCCCAGAGAGGCGTTTTAAATTGAATTGACATTGAGTTAATTTCCAGGGAAGGACCTGGGAGTTTGTATTTCAACAGGACAAATTTGAGGATTAACCTCTAAACCTCTAACCTCATCCAGCCCCTCATTAGATTATAGTCCCTTTTACTGAAAGGGAAGGGGATGGAGAGGGAGGGTGTTTTTCACTGGCGGGTGAACTTGGGACTGTGGAGGGTCGCTGAGATCCTGTATGTTACTTCCGCATCCACACCCCAGGCATCATCCATGCCCGGGCGCTAGTCAGAGAGTGCCTGGCAGAGACAGAGCGGAACGCCCGCACGTAACAGGACTCGACTCCGCCTCAGCATCTGGACCTTTCCGGGCCACTGCAGAGCACCTGCTTCTCCCTGGCCTTCACCCCGAGTTGCACTTCCCATCCTGGGCTTCCTGTTCTGTGTCCTTTGGTGGGTGCCCTCCAGGAACCAGTGGGCGGCTCTCGCTCCAGTCGGCAGCACTAACTGGAAACCCCCAAAAGAGTTAGCAGCGAGGTCACTGTGAATCCCACCCATGACCTGCCAACAGTGTTGATCCAACTGGAGCTTTCTCCTTTCAGTGGCCCCCACCACTCAGCACTTACCCAGGACTTCTCACCACTTTTCCCAGACCCCTTCTCCCCAGCAGGGCCTCAGAAGGCCTGTCGCCTCCCTGCCCTGTCTCCTGGGCCGTGGCGACTCTTTTCTCAGTGTCTTTTGCTAAATATGCCCTTTTTGTATAAATACAAGATAATTTGGAGTGTTCTCTCAGCTCGTAGTTTCTGAGTCTGGTGCTTTTGCTAAGCCTGGATGGGCGGAAGGTGGGGTGCAGTGGGTGGGAGAGAGGCCCACGGAGCCTGGCTTTGCCTTGCCTCCACTATCCATTGACCTTGAGTGGAACCCTGCCCTTCTCTGGCCCTCAGCCTTCCAGCTGTAAGTAGTGGAAAGGGTGAGCTCCAGTAGCCGAGTGCCCTGCCCTCCTTCACGTGATGCCACCAGGGGGCAGCGCAGGGCCTTGGCTGCCTCCACGGCTGGAGGGCACTGTCTCCAGCCTGAGCCTAGAGGGTTCTTGCCCTGGACTAGCAGTGCCTAGCTGGTGGAAATGCCAGTTCACTTAAGCCACACCCTCACGTGCCTTAATGCCCTAACATCCTAAGCTCAGAATCAGCCCTGGAGGCTCTGAATACACCCCATCTCTGAGTCCTCAGAGAGGAAAGAAAGGGAGCATTGCTGCTTCCCTCCCCACAGGACCTGAGAAACAGTCAAGGAGAGAGAACTGGTTTCCAACATGGGTGAGACCCAGCTCGGTGCTGCCATACACTGTCCCAGTGCCTTGTAGCTGACTGGGTGTGGTCCCACGAGCCCAACCCTAGGCTGTCTCAGCCTTTGCGCAGGATCTGGTGGCCATTGACCGGACTGTGGACCCAGAAGATATAGGGGGGGGAAAGCCATGGGTCCCCATTCATGGACTAGCGCAAAGATTTGGAGTGACTGCAGGCCTCTGCCTGTGTGTGTGGCAGAATGACCCTAGAGGTCTGGGGCACTGGAACCCCACCAGCTAGGTAGAGGCAAGTCAGAGACCAGCTTCTGGCTGCACTTTGGACGGGGAGGCATTTCCCCCGCCCTGGGCCTCAGGATCCAAGGGCCTGGGAAGTTGGGAATGGGACTCTGTCATATTTCCATAGCACACAGGAGGGCTGGGCCAGGGTGGAGGTGGGAACCCAGAGTGCTTTGGGGATCCCAAAGAATACAGCGGGACTGAGAAGCGCCAGCCTTTGGAGAAGGGCCTCTTCTTCCCCCGCCGCCTAGGGGAAGGAAGAATGGGGCCGCCCTCCTCCGCCGCGGGCGGGGCTGCCCGGACCCGGCCCGGGTTGGGGGGAGGGCCGCCGGGCCCAGGAAGGAGGCGGGGCGGCCGCAGTGACGCGGCGGGCGACGGGAAGGACAGCAGGGGCACCGGCGGGCAGACCTGGAGGAAGGTCGGGGCCATGGGCCCGCGCTTCGCTTCCGGGGGTCCGGCCACCGCTGGAATCCGAAGCCGGGGCTCGGGGCGCTGGGGGCTCTGACCCGCCGCCCGTCCGCCCCCGCCCGTACCGGGTGAGGGGCGCCCGCCCTAAACTAGAGGTGAGCCGGGACGTTGGCGGGCGGGCCAAGAGCACGGCGGGGGACGGGGACGCCGGGGAGTGGAAGGAAGTGGAGACAACGGGGGCCTCTCGCCTGCTCAGTGGGTGAGAGGTGTAGGTAGGGGCTGCAGCGAAACCGGGGCGCCGGTGGACGGAGGGGGTCTCTCAGGGCGGGGGCCCGTGGGATACTTCTGCCTCAGCCCGAAGAGGGGTCAGCCCTCGGGAAGGATGATGGGGCGGCTGCGTAGACAAGTGCCGGGAGTCCAGAAAGGATGCTGGGAAGGGGAGAGTTGGGGACTGGGCTGCTGGCCAGGGTGGGGAAGGCAGGTCTAGC
>NW_020173674.1:5303697-5330034 GCF_003031525.2 Neophocaena asiaeorientalis asiaeorientalis
GCGGGAGCGGAGGCCGCGCAGCGCCGGCCGAGCGCCTTCAGGATGCTCATCAAGGAGTACCACATTGTGCTGCCCATGAGCCTGGACGAGTACCAGGTGGCCCAGCTCTACATGATCCAGGTGAGGGCGGTGGGAAGTAGGCGACCAAGGCGCGGGGTGGGAGGAGGTATGCTTCATGTTTGGTGTCCGCAGGAGCGCGTAGGCCGCACCTGGGACCAGGGGCCGGGCCCAGCTCAATCCCCCTGCAGTCCCGCTCTGGGGCTTGGAAGGGCTCAGGCCAGAGGAGGAGAGAGAGCTTCCCCGGTCGGATGTGGGGGAGGGGTGGTGGTGGTTAAAGTCTGTGGGAAGAGCGGCGGAAGGGCCTAGTGGTGCCTCCCCACCCCAAGTGCCCAGCCCCTCCTGTGCGCTCAGCCCCCATCTGACCTCCTTTAATCCTCCTTAGAATGGGTAATCCTTTGGGGGTAAGCAAAGGAGCGCATGAGGATGCAAAAGAGCGGGAGGCAGAAAGTGAGGAGCAGGTCTCAGGTGGTACGGAAAGACTGGGAGGGGTTCCCAGAGGGCCTTGGCAGGACCTCGGCAGCCCCAGGTGGTCAGGGAGTTGGGCTGAGGATCAGGCCCCAAATCTGTCATAGAGAGGAGCAGGCAGGGACCCCACATGCTGAGGTCTGGGCTAAGAGGAAGGGGGTAGAGGTCTGGCCCTGGACGTCAGGAAGAATGAGCCAGAGCAGGCTCTCAGGGAGGGGAGAGGGTTGGTGCCCGTTCCAGACGTGCTCCCCAGAAATGTGGGACCAGAGTCTGAGCAGGCAAGGGGGCCGGCATCTGGCCTCAGAGAGTTAAGTGGGCCAGGTTCAAACTCCAGAGCTATGTAAGGACGGGATCTGAGTGCTCTCCAACTATGAGGGGTGTGGCAGGAGCTGGTGTTGGGGTCCTAGAAAGGTGGGGACCCCTTTTACTCTCCTGGATTCCTCCAGCCCACGCACCCTGGCCCCTTGCCAGCAGCACACGCCCACCTCAGGAGCTTACACTGGCTTCCCCTCTGCCGCGAATAGTGCCCCCACCTCACACCTGCTCAGCACCCTCCCTTCCCCCAGCTCATCTTCAGATCAAGGTCATGTTATCTTCTCAATGAGGCCTTCCCTGACCATCCCATCAAAATTGCAACCCCCAGCCCTATCCCCCTTACCCGATTCTGTGCTTTCTTTTTACCACAGCACTTAGCACCTTCTAATTTGCTTTTTTTTGTTTTCTGTCTGTTACCTATCTCCCTCCACTGGAACATGAGTTGCACAGGGGCAGGCAGGGGTCTGTGTTCTGTACATCAACAGACCCCAATTAACATAATCCCAAACAATGTCTGGAATAGAGCAGACAACAAATACTTGAATGACTGAGTGAGTCCTGGCTTGCAGAACCCCATAGGGGACTGGACAGTGGCTGTAATCCTGACCCCAGGAGCTACAGGGGACCAGGGTCGGGTTTCAGAGAGTTAGAACGGCTGGAACTAGGGCCTCAGAGCTGCACAGGGGACCAGGCCTAGCTTGGGATCCCATCCCAGGAGCTGATCTGGGGCTGAGCTGCCCGTTCTACTCTTGCCCTGGGCTGCAGAAAAAGAGCCGCGAAGAGTCAAGTGGTGAGGGCAGTGGCGTGGAGATCCTGGCCAACCGGCCCTACACGGATGGGCCCGGTGGCAGTGGGCAGTACACACACAAGGTGTACCACGTGGGCTCCCACATCCCAGGCTGGTTCCGGGCACTGCTGCCCAAGGCCGCCCTCCAGGTGGAGGAGGAATCCTGGAATGCCTATCCCTACACCCGCACCCGGTGAGTGGGTGGGGCAGGTCTGGGGCCAGGAGGGGAACAGCCCTGGTGGGCACAGCCGTGACCCTCACCCCACCCTCTGCCCAGGTACACCTGCCCCTTTGTGGAGAAATTCTCCATTGAAATAGAGACCTATTACCTGCCTGATGGGGGGCAGCAGCCGAATGTCTTCAACCTGAGTGGGGCTGAGCGGAGACAGCGCATCCTGGGTGAGGCCTGGAGCCAGCGGGGGGACCGTGGAGCCCCTCTCAGGACACCTGCCACCTCAACAGGCGGCCTCTGACAAGTCCCAGGCTCTCTCCCGGTCTAGGCTTCCTGTGCATGGAAAGTTGCCCCCCCAATCCCGAGGTGGGGGAGGAGTGGCAGGGGCCAGAGGGGGCTGCTGTTGCTCAGCGCTGCCGGAACCCCCCCAGATACCATCGACATCGTGCGGGATGCAGTGGCCCCAGGCGAGTACAAAGCGGAAGAAGACCCCCGGCTGTACCGCTCGGCCAAAACAGGCCGAGGACCGCTGGCTGATGACTGGGCACGCACAGCAGCCCAGACGGGGCCCCTCATGTGCGCCTATAAGCTGTGCAAGGTTGAGTTCCGCTACTGGGGCATGCAGGCCAAGATCGAGCAGTTCATCCACGATGTCGGTGAGCGCCCAGCCTCGCGAGGTTCTATTTACTCGGCATGCACCAGGCCGCGCGTTTGAGCCAGGGATGCTCCCAGTCTACTGGGGACACAGAAACATAAAGCTGTCATTTCCGTTTGATGTGGTGGGCACTGAGGCAGAGGGGAGCCGCACAGCCTAGCTAGGGGTTGGGGGAGCCTAGCCTTGAGGTACAGGTGAGAGTCGGGCGGGCAAGAAGCTGACAACGTGATCTCTGAGGTCCATGCCGGTTCTGACATTCAGAGATGCTGCTTCTCATCCATTAAAATTCTAAGACTCTCCAGTGTTCTGTGGGTCAAGCGAGACTTAGAGGCTCTCAAGAGGGTCCCCAGCTCTAACCTGCAACACGCTAAGGAGTGCAGGCCACAGCTGTGACTCTGTCGCTCTCTCCGAGTCCCATCCTTTGGCCCTGTTATCCAGGAGGCCCTGTTTCATGCCCCCCCTAAAACTAACCCCACAGTTCCTGTGGCTCAGCCCTGCCCCACCTCCCAGGTCTGAGGGTAGACTACCTGCAGGTAGAAGGATGGGGGTGTCCAGGGACCTGGGTTCCATTCCACCACGGACCCTCATGGAAACACTCCTCCAGGGAGGTACTTCCCATCTCTGCGCCTTAATTTTCCCTTCTGTCAATGAGGAAGAGGTTGGGCCAGATAGTAAAAAGCTAATATTGATCACCACGTGCCTAATTCTTTGCTAATCACTTCCCATGCAAGATCTCCTTTAACACCCCCAACACCCCTCAAGGTAAGGACAATTATCATTCCCATTTTACAGATGAGGAAATTTAACTCAGAGAGTAATACAGGCACCGTAGCTTAAATTTGGAAAAATGCCAAAAAGCACAAATTAAAAAAAATGAAACTCACCCACATATAACCACTATTAAGATTCTGGTGTATTTCCTTCCAGAAGTTTATCACAATAATTCGGTCATTATGACGTTATTTCCTAGATATTGAAGTCTCTAACTTTAGTCCTCTGCTTAGGATGAAACTATCCCAGAACAGGTACCATGTTTTGCTTCATTAAGTGCCAACACTTCCATGAACTCTTAACACCTTCATTAACCATCAACAATTTCATTAACTATCAACGCCTTAATTGTTAACTCTTGTGAAGAAATCAGCAGGAGGCCAGCTGAAAGAAGCAAGAACAAACATTGCTCCCAGCTTCGCAGGGTGTCGGGGTGGGCTCAGCGCTCAGAGTTGGGGTGTCCAGAGGGATAAAAGAGGCAGTGGGCAGGGAGGGAGGTGGGGCAGGAAGACAAATGCCCCAGTTTCCACTCCCGTCTCCCGGACAGTGCCCACCCTGCCCTACTCTGTGGCCCTGGGTGGGTGGTGAGCCCAGGGGAGCCATTACCTGAACTCATGGGCTGGGCATGTGGCTGCAGTGGCAGGGAAACTCGGGGCTGGGGCGTGCGGGTGGGGAGGGCATGGCTTTGATGCCTGGGCGCCTGCAGGTCTGCGTCGGGTGATGCTGCGGGCCCACCGCCAGGCCTGGTGCTGGCAGGACGAGTGGACAGAGCTGAGCATGGCTGACATCCGGGCACTGGAGGAAGAGACCGCCCGCATGCTGGCACAGCGCATGGCCAAGTGCAACACAGGCAGTGAGGGGCCCGAGGCCCAGCCCCCCGGGAAGCCAAGCGCTGAGGCCCGGGCTGGGGCCAGCCGTGCTGGCACCCCCGATGGGCCCGAGGTGCCCCCAGGCCCCGATGCCTCGCCTGATGCCAGCTTCAGCAAGCAGTGGTCCTCGTCCTCCCGTTCCTCCTACTCGTCCCAGCATGGAGGTGAGGCTGAGGCACAGGGGCAGGAGGGAGCGGCCCTCAGGCTGGACTCCCAGGCTGAGGCCAGTGTGGCCCTGCAGGGGGCGTGTCTCCCCAGACTCTGTCCGAGTGGCGCATGCAGAACATCGCCCGAGACTCTGAGAACAGCTCTGAGGAGGAGTTCTTTGATGCCTACGGTCAGCACCCGAGACCTGTTAGGGGAGGGGAGGTGGTCCCTGAGCAGCTCCCGCCAGCCCATGACGCAGCCCCTCGTCCCTTCAGAAGGTTTCTCGGACAGTGACGAGGTTTTCCCCAAGGAGATGACCAAGTGGAACTCCAATGACTTCATCGACGCCTTTGCCTGCCCCATGGAGGCAGAAGGGGCGCCAGGTAAAGATCGCGCATCCAGTTGCCAGCCACCAGCACTCCGTATGCGGTGGGGACTTGGAGAACAACTCATTCCTAAGTGTAATGGGGTCCTGAGATGAATGTCAGTCCAGAAAGGGTGCTCATTAAATACACAGACGAATAATGAGCAGATAATGGGTGGATGGATGGATGTGGGGCGTGTATTCAGGGTTCGGACACAGCACAGAGAATGGAGGAATTCATTTGGAGTCCAGGAAGGCTTTACGTGGGAGGTGATGTCTAAGCTGGAGTTTGAAGGATTGGATGAGCTCTGTCCAAAAGAACTTTCTGAGATGATGGAGATGCTCTAGCCACTAGCCACATGTGGCTAGCAAGTACTTGAAATGTGGCGAGTGGGACTGAGGAACTGAAATTGGTATTGCTATTTTAATTCATTTCAGTTTAAGTAGGCACATGTGACTAGTGGCTACCATATTGGACAGGGCAGGATTAGAAGGAATTTTCCAGGCAAACAGGGCTTGTACGGAGAAGCATGCCTGTCAGCAGCAGGACTGGCCATGTGCAAAGACGCAGAAACGTGAAATGACCTGGGAGAGTCGGGTGAGAGGAGAAGGTCAGAGGAAGATGGGGGGCGAGGGCGGGTGCCCAGGCAGACAGCAGAGCAGGGGTGCCTGAAGTACCAGATGAGGGGATCCCCACAGACCCCTCAGTCCCCTTCACTGGCTTTCCCTATCCTGCAGACCCTGGAACCGAGTCCACCAAAGATATCGGGGATGGGGCCCGAGCACCCAGGGACCCAGAAGTGAGTATGGTCGGCCACCCCACGTCTCATTCTGCCCACCCACCGGCCAGGCCACTGCTCTGACATCCCCGGCACCCCCCCTGTGCCCCGCAGGGCCCGGATGGAGCGGGGGACCTGGGGGCGGAGACATGCGCAGTCCACGCCCTCTTCCTCATCCTGCACAGCGGCAACATCCTAGACTCGGGCCCTGGAGACACCAGCTCCAAGCAGGCGGACGTGCAGACGCTAAGCCTGGCCTTCGAGGCCGTCACCCGCGTCCACTTCCCCGAGGCCCTGGGCCACGTGGCGCTGCGCCTGGTGCCCTGCCCACCCATCTGCACCGCTGCCTATGCCCTTGTCTCCAAGTACTGGTCAGGGATGGGAGGGTGGGGGACACACGGGGTCCCCAAGGTGTGGACAGCCACTTGGAGGCTCCTGAGACCAGAGAGGCCCCATGGGGGGAGGGGGAGGAGGCCAGGAAGCCAAACACCTGGGCTGGTCACCTACCCAGCTGGATTTCAGTTTCTAGTCAATGGCTCCATCACAAAGGCCTCTGGGATACTGATGGGCCCCACAAAGGCCCTCCAGTGCTAGGACTTGCCAACAGGTCAAGGGGACTTAGAGGGGGCAGTGGAGGGCCTGGAGGCCCCCCACCCATCCATTATACCCCCTCCTCCTACAGCCTGAGCCCCTACAGCCATGACGGTGACAGCCTGTCCCGCTCCCAGGACCACATTCCACTGGCTGCCCTGCCGTTGCTGGCCACCTCATCCTCCCGATACCAGGGCGCTGTGGCCACGGTCATTGCCCGCACTAACCAGGCCTACGCCGCCTTCCTGCGCTCGTCTGAGGGTGTCGGCTTCTGCGGGCAGGTCAGGAGTTAGGGATGTTCCCGGGGAACTGGCCGCGGGAGCCCCCCATCCTCCTGCCTCTGCCGCAGCCCCTCCTGATGGCGCTGCCCTTCCACCCAGGTGGTGCTGATTGGGGATGGCGTCGGTGGAATCCTGGGCTTTGACGCACTCTGCCACAGTGCCAGCGCGGGCACTGGGAGCCGCAGCAGCAGCCGCCGAGGAAGCACGGTCAGTGTGACGGGACCCGCCTCCCCAGGAGGCTCTAGTTCTCTGCCCCTGGAATATGCCCTCTCTCCGGCCTGTCCCCTGCTGCCTCCTTCCACCTCCTCTGGGGCTCTACTCTTTGTTTAAGTCCCTGCCCAACCCCCAAGCCTCTTTCCTCACTTCCAAATAAGTAGAAATCGACTGTCTCCAGTCCTAAGGCTGTTTCTGTCCCCTATTCCGTCTAGAACAATGAGCTGCTCTCCCCGGAGGTTGGCCCAGTGCGGGATCCCCTGGCAGATGGGGTGGAGGGACTGGGCCGGGCCAGCCCAGAGCCCTCAGTGCTGCCTGCCCAGCACACCCACAGCGACATGGCCAGTCTTGAGCCCGAGGGCTCTCAAAACAGGTGACATTCCTGCCCCATCAACCCCAAACTGGGCTTGTGCTGGGCTGCGGAAGCAGCAGCACTGAGCACCCTCCCCCCCCTCCCCCAGCCTGCAGACGGCCCCCTCAGCCACCTCCTCTGGGGAGCCCAGACGGGCAAGCACAGCCTCCTGTCCACCCGCTGCCGCCTCTGAGGTTCCTGATGGTCTCACCAGTGCCACCCGCCTTGACTTCAAGGTCTCCGGCTTCTTCCTCTTTGGCTCCCCTCTGGGCCTGGTGCTGGCTCTGCGGAAAACCGTGATGCCCACGTTGGAGGGTGAGCCCTCAGGGTGGGGGTGGGCTTCACCTGCCCCTCCCCCGTCTCCTCTTTGTTTCATCTGAAATGGGGGTGTTTATACCATTCCCCACCGTACAAATAAATGGCTTGGCTAGAGAGGGAAAACCTGAGGCCCAGAAAGAAGGGACTTGCCAAGGCCAAGTGTCCCGAAGTGCACCAGGAGGAACGCATACCCACAGATGCTTTCATGAGAGGGGGTCCAACAGGCATGGGGAACGCTTCCTCTTGAACATCAGCAAATCGAAGGCTCTGATCTCTTTTTAGCCGAGAGACCTGTCTCACTTTTAAGCACTCCCAGGGACCTCCCAGGGAGTAGAGTCTGGGAAGTGCTGGTTCAGGGTCACATAGCATGTCAGGGTGCCGCTTCCCACAACCCCTGCCTCCCAGTATGCCCAGATGAATCCCCTCCCCCCTTTATCTTCTGGGTACCAGTGGCCCAGATGCGGCCAGCCTGTGAGCAGATCTACAACCTTTTCCATGCGGCCGACCCCTGCGCCTCCCGCCTTGAGCCCCTGCTGGCCCCCAAGTTCCAGGCCATCGCCCCACTGGCTGTGCCGCGCTACCAGAAGTTCCCCCTGGGAGACGGCTCATCCCTGCTGCTGGGTATGCCGCCAACCAAGATAAAGGGGAGAAAGAGGACGCCACCAACAGTGAGGGATGGGTGTGGGCCCCCCTCTCCCAAGAAGACATGAGGTAGTTCCCACATCATTGGTACTCTCTCATGTCACCACTCCAGGACCAGGGAGCCCTCCCCTGGCCCCTTGGGCAGTCTGGATCCCCAAGACCCTCTAACATTCTCTGCCCAGAAGTTGGGGGCAGTGGTGACAACTGGGCTGAAGGGAGGAGGTGGTGACACCGAGAGCAGCCGCCCACCACCGGCGGGGAGAGGGGCCGCTGTGTCTGTGTGTAGGGATGCATTGTGTCTCCGCATGCACTTGTGTTCGTGTATTGGTTTGGGGTGTGTACTTGTGTGCATGCAAGTGAGTAGCCATTTGGCCCCATGAGACAAGTGGGCCTGGGTCCAGGTGGCGGCGGCAGTCATGCCGGCAGGAATGCAGCTGGCTGTTGGGGTGAGCTAACAGGAGAGGACATCCACCCTTCACCTCCACCCAGATGTGGGGCACTTCAGCCTCAGCCAAGACCCAACCAGGGAGGGCTGGCAAGGGGGATGGTAGAGGGATGGGGGCCAGGCTGTCCTGGAACCTTGGGTGGGAAGACGGGAGGGTGGCCTGGCCCAGCCCGCCACTGAGGTCGCCCGTCCGCCCACAGCTGACACTCTGCAGACCCACTCAGGCCTCTTTCTGGAGGAGCTGGAGATGTTGGTGCCCTCAACACCCACCTCTACCAGCGGAGCCTTCTGGAAGGGCAGTGAGCTAGGCAGTGATCTGCCAGCCCAGCCAGCTGCCCCCAGCACCACCAGTGAGGTGGTTAAGAGTAAGTCAGCCAGCCACCCAGCCTGGGGAGGGAATACTTATTCCACCTTCAAAGCCCAGCTGAAACATCCTTGCCCCAAGCATTTGCTCTGGAATGAGTGTGCCCTAGCACCCAACTCCAGACTCAGCAGGGTTGGCAGAAAAGAGGGAGGGAAGAGCATTAGGGGCCAGACGGGTGGGCATGGGGTGGGAGGCCACCCCTGACTCACTGCCCACCGTGGCCGTACAGTCCTGGAGCGCTGGTGGGGGACCAAGCGAATTGACTACTCGCTGTACTGCCCTGAGGCACTCACCGCCTTCCCCACCGTCTCGCTGCCCCACCTCTTCCACGCCAGCTACTGGGAGTCGGCGGATGTGGTGGCCTTCATCCTGCGCCAGGTGGGCCCAGGGATGCGGGGTGGGAGAGGGAACCGGACAATGATAGGGAGCCGTGGGCTGGGGGAGGGGCAGCCCCAGGCACCCTTCCCCGCTTCACGTGGCCTTGCTGGTCCGATTCTCCGCAGGTGATGGAGAAGGAGCAGCCAGAGCTGGCCGAGTGCGAGGAGCCGTCCGTCTACAGCCCGGCCTTCCCCAGGGAGAAGTGGCAGCGCAAACGCACCCAAGTCAAGATTCGGGTACATGCCCTGCCCCGCGAGCCCTCAAGAGCGAGGCCCTGCCTACTCTCCCCAGAATCCCCGCCCCTCAAGACCTTCCGGGGTCCAATCCCGCCCGCTGGTCCTGTGTCCTGGTCCCCCCTCCTCATGCCTCGGCCCCGCCCCTGGGTACCAACTGGTCTCCTCCCTTAACCATCCCGCCACCACCTCATCCTCTGCACCCCAACCTGTCATGCCTCCCCGCCCTCGGAACTGCCCTCCACACGGAGGCCCTCATGACCTCAGATCGGGGTCAGCAAAAGCGCCCACCCCTCGGGCCTCGCCCCTCTCTCGCAGCGACCCCGCCTCCTCCAGGCCGAGCGCCCCAGTCTGAGCGCGGGTCCCCCTCACCAGCACCTCCCGCATCCCTGTCACCTCTTTGCTGCGGGCTCACGCCGTCTCCTTCCACCAGAACGTCACTTCCAACCACCGGGCGAGCGACACGGTGGTGTGCGAGGGCCGCCCCCAGGTGCTGAACGGGCGCTTCATGTACGGGCCCTTGGACGTGGTCACGCTCACCGGAGAGAAGGTCAGGACACAGAGGCCTCAGTCCCGGGTAGACCGGCCGCCCTCGGGCAAACTCGCCCCAAGCGGGAGGTCCGGGTGCTGCCTCCTGTCCCACGGATAGCTCCCAGTCACACTAGGTTGAGCCCCCAACCCCGTCCTCCCCCAACAACAGGCGCGCCTCGGCCCTCCTCCGCTCAGCGTCAGGGGGACCCTCTCGCCCCCTCTGCCCGCTAGGTGGACATCTACATCATGACGCAGCCGCTGTCAGGCAAGTGGATCCACTTTGGCACCGAGGTCACCAACAGCTCGGGCCGCCTCACCTTCCCGGTGCCCGTGGAGCGTGCGCTGGGTATCGGCGTTTACCCGGTGCGCATGGTGGTCAGGTGAGCGCGGGGTGGGCCGGGCCTCTGCGGGGTGGGCTCCTCTGGACCCCGCCCCTATGTCGCTCAAGCAGTCCTTGGGCCGTAGGGGCGACCACACGTACGCTGAGTGCTGCCTGACGGTCGTGGCCCGCAGCACGGAGGCCGTGGTGTTCAGCATCGACGGCTCCTTCACCGCCAGCGTCTCCATCATGGGCAGCGACCCCAAGGTGCGCGCCGGCGCCGTGGACGTGGTCAGGTAGGAGCGGCCGCCCGGCTCGCCGTGGTGACTGGTCTCCAACCCTGGCGCGTGGAGCTGACCGCCGCCCCACCCTGCAGGCACTGGCAGGACGCGGGCTACCTGATCGTGTACGTAACGGGCCGGCCCGACATGCAGAAGCACCGCGTGGTGGCCTGGCTGTCACAGCACAACTTCCCCCACGGCGTAGTCTCCTTCTGCGATGGCCTCACCCACGACCCGCTGCGCCAGAAGGCGGTGTTTCTGCAGAGCCTGGTGCAGGAGGTGCAGCAACTGGGGAGGGTCCCGTCCCCGCCGTTGCCCCGGGAGGAGGCCCATCTGGTCTCACCCCCATCGGCCCCCGAACCTAACAGACCGCCAAGGCCCTCGTGGTCCCAGGGGCCCCTTGTCCTTGGGGCCAACTAGAGAGATACGGCTGGTCCCGACCCCACCCGGACCTGGTGAGGTAGACCATAGGGCCTCGACCCGAAACATTCTGAACCGGATGCCCGCCAGACCCCACCCCCTGCCTCACGACTCCGCCCCCCGGGGCTGCTGATTGGCCTCTCTGGCCACAGGTGGAACTGAACATCGTGGCCGGCTATGGGTCCCCCAAAGACGTGGCCGTCTATGCGGCGCTGGGCCTACCCCCGGGCCAGACCTACATCGTGGGCCGCGCCGTGCGGAAGCTCCAGGCACAGTGCCAGGTAAGGACCAAGTGAAGGTGGGGACTGCGAGCCAGCTGGGGAGTGGGAGCCTGGGTCTGGGCCGGAAGGACCACCCATGTGTTAAGAAGCACCTAAGGCAGGTAGCTGTGAGAAGGATGGCTGGCATCAGGGAACCTGGGCTCCTCCTAGGATGGGGGTCACAAGCAGCTTGGAGGTGCTGGGCAGGCCAGGATTGATAATATGCTCAAGACCTTGAGTACTGGTTCCACTTTGGCACGGTCCTGGGCATAGGCCTTGACCTTTCTGAGCCTCAATTTCTCGTCTGCAAAATGGAAATGATAAGATGGACCAGACCTCAACAGCTATCACGAAGAGCACGTGATTTAGTTCGTATCAGCCTGCACGGGGCTGGGCGCAAAGCAAGTGCTTGCTAGACGTTAGTTGCTGTTGTTTCCCTCCAAAATCCCATTCTGCAGACGAGGAAACTCAAGATGAGACCCAGAGAGAGGCAGAGCCAGGAATAAAGGTGCCCTGGCTCAGCCTGGGGTTGGTCAGGCTGTGCCAGGCCTATAATGCAGCCAGCACTGCCCAGGACCCTGGGGAGGACAGTTGAGGGCAGCGTGTGGGCCTGAGACCAGCCATCCCCTCATCCCTGCCCACCTCTGCCCGCAGTTCCTGTCAGATGGCTATGTGGCCCACTTGGGCCAACTGGAGGCCAGCTCCCACCCTCATGCCCCCGTGGGACCCTCGAGGGCCGCCCTGGCCAAGAGCAGCTATGGCGGGGCTGCCCCTGTGGACTTCCTCCGAAAACAGAGCCAGCTGCTTCGCTCGAGGGGCCCCAGCCAGGCAGAGCGGGAGGGCCCAGGGACGCCGCCCACCACCCTGGCACGAGGCAAGGCCCGAAGCATCAGCCTCAAGCTGGACGGCGAAGAGTGAGGCCCAAACTGTGGCTGGACTTGGGTCATTTGCTCACACACTTGAGAGGCCCACGTGGCCGCATGTGGAAGGCTGGGCCCCCGGCCCCACATCCTGCATCTCTGTTTGCCCCTCGGTGTTAGTCCCCTTTCCTGTGGGGGGACCCAGCCCTGGGGGTGGGAGGAGGGAGCAGCAAGGGCCCAGAGGCTTTTCCAGTGTGTGTAAATCCATGAAAATAAACACCACCTGCGTCCCACCTGACTGCCCACCTGCTTGGCATCACAGGGCGGCCCAGCCCCCAGTTTCCAGTTCAAGAGAGATGCTGAAGGGCAAAGAGGAGTCAGGATGTGCCCAGGGTCACGCAGCAGGTCAGAGGACAGGGTCACGATTGCGGCCTGGAGAGCCAGCCTACCCCCGCCCTCCGCTCACCACCCAGGCTGGCCTTTCAGTTCCCAGGGGCCGCACTTGGCTCCTCATTGGAACCTCTGCCTGCATTAGCTGAGGCCATGGGATCGGAGGGGAGCCCGCCTCACCGGACACTAGGCCCCCCGGCTTGCACTTGCTTCGTCTCCCGCTTAAGACTGAAAGCTCCCAGGCAGCTTAGCCCTGGCCAGCAAGAAACACTTCCTTTGTGACAGAGACCACCCTCACTTCTCTGTCAGGGACACTGAGGCCCAAAAAGATCTGAGTTGGTGAATGGGGAGCTGGGATTAGAACCCCAATACTTTGCCTCCCCAAATCACCCAAGGACCAGGAGATGAGGGGTGATGACCCAGCTCTACCAATGGATCAGCTCAGCAGGCCCAGAGAGAGAGAGAGAGAGAGAGAGAGATAAATAAGGCTTTTATATACAGAGAAGCATGATACGGCGGGGGCGGGGGTGCCGCTAGCAGCAGCAGTGAGCTGGGCAGGGTGGCTGGGCCAGCAGGGCCCTGTCAGTGGGAAAAGATGCCCCGGAAGCGGGCCCTGTCTTCCTCATCCTTCTGCCGGATTCTTGCCTCGAGGGCCCGCAGCTCACGGCTCACGATGGGCGCCAGGGCGGGGTCCAGCTCCAGCACCTTGGCAAAGTCAGCCTGGGCCTCCTGGGCATTCCACACTGCCGCGTGCGCCTTGCCCCGCTTGAAGTAGGCCTTGACGTTGTCTGCAGGGGGTGCCAGTGGGCAGCAGGCACACAAGGGCACGAAAGGGGGACCAGCCAGCTACTTAGCTTGACTTCTGGCACCAGGGGCCCATCATGGGACGGAGCCCATGCGGAGGCCAACCCCACCCCGAACCCCCTTTCATATCTCACTGGCGCAACAGGGCCCATGGTCCTGCCTGGGTGGGCGATATTTGGTCGGATTCCCACGGGACTTCAGAATGGGGGTGATATTAAAGGCTCAGTTTTGTGCCCCGGTGCCCAGGGGTTACGGAGGAGGCTGCTCTACTGACCACCCGCTGGCCCACCCTGGCGGCCCAGCGCGCGGTGCTCACCATCATACTTGTTGAGGATGGAGGAGCAGTGGTCCAGCACCTCGTAATACTCCTGGGCCGCCAGCTTGCACTGACAGTAGTTGAGCAGCAGTGGTGTGATCTGCAGATCCAGCTGGATCCAGTCAGGGGACCCAGGCTGTTCCTGGGGGCGTTGGGGGAGGGAGAGGGCAAAAGGTGCTGAAACCTGGGCCCCCGGCCCCACCTCAGCCCCTCCACTCACCCACTGCAGCCTCCAGGCGGCACCTTCATCTGAAGGTTCTTGAGGCAGGCGATGGCGTCGTAGTACTTGGCGGCAGCCTCCTTCACACGGCCCTCGCGGTACAACCGGTTGCCCTCCTGGTGTATGACCGGCACTGCCTTTGCCTTCTCCTCATCCGTCATCGCCCATGGGTCCTGCTGGTACGTGCCAGGGTTCTCCACCTGCCGGGGTGTAGGCCAAGTCAGGGCCGAGGGCCAGCCTCTGGGCTGGCCGGGCCTGGGACATTGGACACCGGAAACAGAATCACTTGTTCATTCTCTGACCATTCAACAAACTTCATGTAGCATCTCCTACATGCCCAGCACCGTGCCGGGTTCTAGAAATAGAGCAGTGAATAAGATGGTGAAAATCCCTGCCCTTGCAGTGACCTGAAGGAGGGGGAGGACACTGCCAGGGGGTCCACAAAAGTGTCCTTGTACCTGCCCCACCCCAAGCCCAACCAACAGTCAGTGGGCCCACCAACTCTGGGCAGGCAGGTGGGACCAGCACCCGCTCTGAAGCTGGGCAGCGGGAGTTTGGCGAGGTGCCTGGGGCTTGGTGGCCCCTCACCTTAAGCATCTCGATGTCGAAGATGAGAGGCTGGGGGTTCTGCTGCAGGGCGTCCAGATCGGCGTGGCCCAGGGAATTGTGCTCGTGCATCTGGGCGATGCCGCAGCAGTGCCGCTGGCCCTCCAGGGGGTCTTTGCCAGCTGCAATGTTGCGTAGACTCTTGGCCACCAGCGGATACAGGACCACATGCTGCCAGAGGGTGAGTGGGCACCAATGGGCTGGCTGGGCACCGGCCCAAGAGGCCCAGCCCCCTGCCCCATCACCATCTGAGAAAGGACACTAAGGCCCAGAGAGGGGCAGGAAGTGGTTCAGCAGAAACACAGGAGGGCGTTTCCCTCGGGTCTCCTCCAGCCTCCCAGCCCTCCAGCCCGGTGCGGGCCTCAGCTCCTGCCACACTCTCTGGCCACCAAACCAAGCCAAGCGCCTACCCCACCAACCTCCACACAAAAACACACTCCCGCTGTCAACCGGTCTCCCCTGCCCTTACGAGCCCAGTGGAATTCTTACCTCTGCCCCTCCTCCTTCTCCCAGGCTTGCAGCCCACAAGCTGGGCTCCCCCCCATCACTGGGGTCCCTCCACATTCTGTTCCCAGCGTCTCTTCTGTGCTCCCCATCCCCACCCCTTTCAGGGCCTATCTCCGAGGTGGGTTTAGGGCAGCAACCTCAAAACCCTCAGGGGAGACCCTCAGGCACAGGGGACCTAGCTTTTTTTGTTTTTTTTTTTTTGGCCACAAGGCTTGTGGGATTTTAGTTCCCTGACCAGGGATTGAACCCGGGGCCACAGCAGTGAAAGCGCTGAGTCCTAACCTCTGGAGCTCCAGGGAACTCCTGGGGACCTAGCTTTTGACCTTTCACTAGGAACATCTGCTGGGATGGTGGGAGCCAGACCACCCTCACCCCAGTCTAACCAGCTCCTCTCACTGACCCTGCACAGGGCAGACTGCTCGGCTAACATTCATCCAGCCAGCAGATGTGTTCTGAGTCTTGGCTCTGGGCTGGCCCACACTGCGCATTTTGAAGGTAAACAGGCCCAATCCCTGCCCTGAAGTAGCTTAGATGCAGACAGAGGACCAGATCCTGGCCATGCAGAGCATGAGGGGCTGGAGAACCCAGAGATGGGGTTCAAGTCAACCACCAGTAGTCAGGGAAGGCTTCCTGGGGGTGGTGACCCAGGAATTCAGTTTGAAGTGGGAGGGAGGATCTTGGCCAAGAAAGGGATGGAAACACAGGGAGGTGAGTGGGAGGGAGACCCTGCAGGGCCATGTGAGCATCTATGGCTTACACTTTAGCTCGACAGTGACCAGGAGCCAGAGGGGTTTGAAGTAAGGAGTTGTGTGGGTCATTGCATTTGAGAGCCAGTCCCTGGCTGCAGTCCGGCTAAGGGAGAGGAAAAGGTGGAATAGGGGCCAGGACGCCAGTGTCCTGGTGGTGTGGTGCCCTGGAGGGAGTCGGTGGTGGTCTAGCCATTGGGTGCAGGCAGACAGATGCAGGCAGGCACAGGGCATCGAGTACCTTGACGTCGCAGCAGAACTGAGAGATCTCGCCCTCCCGCATGGTGCGCACAATGGTCTCCCACACGGGCAGCTTGAACTTCTTGCCGATGATGAGCTCCATGGGCTTGCCGCACACCCGGCTGTCGTCCAGCACGGTGCCCTCCTCGTCACTGCGCAGAGTCCGGTAGTGGAACGTGGCCTGCGGGCCGCAAATGGGATCAGACAAGGGCACAGCCTTCCCCCATCCCCCAAGGACAAGCCCAGCTCGCAGCCTGCAGATGGCACAAGGGACAGGGCTCTCCCAGGGGTCACCGCCCAACCTTACACCTGGCTTTACCGCACCACCCAGGTGAGGATACTGTCACCGAGAGGGAAGGGGTCCAAATCACATGGCTAGTGGGTGGACGGGCTGGGACAGGAGCCCAAGCAGTCTGGCACTAATCATTCTTTCAATAAATATTTACTGAGCACCTACTACATGCCTGAGCTCTGTGCTAGGCCCAGCAGTGAACAAAACAGACAAAAGTCCCTGCCCCTGTGGAGCTCACATGGAACTTCTAGAGGAAAGAGATGGGCCTCAAAATGTGCTGTGTGAGGTTGAGCTAAGTGCTATGGGTCAGAAAACAAAATGCAGCAGGGTATGGCAGGGTGAGTTTAGCGGGCAGGAGTCTCTGCGAGGACAACATTTAAGCAGAGATCTGAGGATCCGAGGGACTTCCCTGGTGGTCCAGTAGTTAGGCCTCAAGTGCTTTCACTGTCGGGACCTGGGTTCGATCCCTGGTCGGGAAACTAAGATCCCACAAGCTGTGCTGTGTGGTGAAAAAAAACCCCAGAGATCTGAAGGGAGAAGCAAGCCAGGCAGATGCTGGGGTAGGAAGGGGTGGGAACTTTCTAGGTCAAGAGAATAGCAGGTGCAAAAGCCTTGCAGAGGGACAGTGTGCGGGGTGCTCACAAAACGGGAAGCCAGTGTAGCAGAAGCAGAGTGAACAAGGGTGAGGAGTTGTGCGTCACGGGGTCACTAGGTCAGCAAGGATGGACCCCACAGAGCCTGCAGGCAGTGGTGAGGAGTTTGTTTTTTCACTCTGAGTTGAGAGCCAGCGGGTGGCTCCAAGCAGAGGAGGGACATGATCTGACGTGGGTTCTGCTGCTGCTGGGATGAGAACAGGCTGGAGCGGAGGGAGGACAGAAGCAGGAAGGTGGTTACTGCAATAACCCAGGAGAGAGATGATGGCGGCCTGGACCAGGGTGGTAGTGGCAGAAGTGGTGAGAAGTGGTCAGATCACCGGTGTATTCTGAGGATCTTCTGTGGGAAGTGAGAGAACAGGAGGAGCCATGGAGACTGGGAGGTTTTGGGCCTGAACAACCAAGAGGCTGGAGGTGCCCTTAACTTAGATGGGAAGGCTTGGGGGGAGCAGGTGAAGTTTGAGGTGCCAACCAGACATCCAGGTGGAGATGGTGAGTAGGGAGCCGGATATCAACTTTAAAGGAGAGGGAAGGCTAGAGATAGACATCTGGGAGTGGCCCAGGCATGGAGAGTTTTTTAAAAGAGATGAGCCTGGATGAGATCATCTCAGGGAGAGTGAAGAGAGAAGAGGTCTAAACACTGAACCCTCCACAGGATATGGTTAGAGGAACCCACACTCTTTGCCACCACCCCTAGCCACTCCTCTGAGCTCTGTTTCCACATCAGTAAAATGGGGTCAACAATAGTACCTATTCCGCTTGTGAGAAGGAAAGAAAATAAACTTGTGAAGCATTTAGCACGGTGCTCATCTGAGCCCTCAATCAATGCTGGTGATTGGTTTTTTAATTTACCTGTATCTGTTCCTTCAGGGTCATTGTTCACAGATCTTCACTATTTCTACAGTGTTCTCTCCAGCTGGTGTCTGTTCCATCCAGGATCTCCCTTGCCAGGACCTTCTTCAAGGCCACCAACTCCCCAGCCCAATGGGGGAATCCACCCACATCCACCTCCCTTCTCGCATCTGGGAAAGGATCCCTCTTGGTATCACTGATCACTAGGGCTGTGCAGCTCTGCCTCAAATCACTCACACTGAGAGAGGCTAGGATCTTTACCTGCTGGATCTTGGCACAGTAGCTCCTACTTTTGGTGGCCCCAGTATGTTTTGTTTTGTTTTGTTTTTGCGGTATGTGGGCCTCTCACTGTTGTGGCCTCTCCCGTTGCGGAGCACAGGCTGCGGACGCGCGGGCTCAACGGCCATGGCTCACGGGCCCAGCCGCTCCGCGGCATGTGGGATCTTCCCGGACCGGGGCACGAACCCGCGTCCCCTGCTTCGGCAGGTGGACTCTCAACCACTGCGCCACCAGGAAAGCCCGGCCCCAGTATGTTTTAAATGTTAAACTGTTGTAGTCATCAACAAGGTATGTCACTTCAGCTATTTTGGGGGCCAGGATCTTTACTCATTCGCTCAAATGCGTGTCCTATGTGACTGCTCTGCTGGGCACAGGGGCTGCCCCCAGGAAGCTCCTTACTCTACAGCAAGTGGCAACAGGGAAAGGCCCTCCAGAAGGAGGGAACTGCATAAGCAGAAGCAGGTAAGCCTGGAGATGTACATTGTTTGGGGGAAGGGGCCGGAGAGGCTGGAGGTGGGGGCCTGGATGTGCAAAGGAGGAAGATGGGAGGCTCTTTATTTCCCAGCCCTTATCTGTCCCGAGCAATGCCACGAAGAGCACTCGGAAGGCTGCCAAAAGGATTCTGGTCTGGCAGACCCAACCTCTGGGCCTGTTTGTTCTCTCGGTTGGTGCGTCGTCCCAGGGCCTCGATTTTCCCATCTAAGAAATGGAGCTGGTCTGTGTTTTCAGAAGACCCTTCCGTCTATAGATTTTGAGCCTTGCAAACCAGGGGCCCCTCCCAGAGCCCAGGTATCCGGTTTAGGGTCTTCTCCAGCGCTGGGTCTGTGCAAGCAATAGGGTCAACCCCCCCACCTCCCGCAACCTGTTTATAATGACTGACGGCCTCCCCAACCAATGTGGCCACAAGGCCAAGCCAGGGGGCGGGGGCAGACGCATCCGAATTCACCCTCTACTTAAATCCAGACCAATCAGCGTCGAGCTCGGCATGTGAGAGGTAGGGTCACCGACCACTGCTATCTGGGCATGCGCAATCTCTCGCCTACAGCCTCCTCCCGCCTCGCATGCGCACCGCGCCACGGACGGTTAAGGGAAGGGGATAAACACGAACCTTAGTTCCATCCTGAAAGTCAGGGAGCTCTCCTCGGCCCTCCTCTATCACACGCTTTTGGATCCCGTCCTCCCGGAGTCTTGCGATGATATCCGCCATCCTCCTTCCCCGCTGCTCTCTTTCGGCAACTTCCGGACTCGCTCGGCAGCTTCCGGACCTGCTTCGTCAACTTCGGCAACTTCCGAGCTGGCGCCATTTTGGCTAAGGGCAGACGCCATAAAGGGCCTGAACGTGGAAACGGACAGTGATTGGTTCTCTGCGCTGCGGCTGAGCGCGCGGGTCTGACCAGGGGCGGGGCCTGAGACTGTCTAGGGGAGGTGAGAGAGGCGGGGCCAGAGTCGGCCGGGCGGGGCGCGGGCGTCCCTAGCAATTGTGTCATTGAACTGATATAGACTGGGCCCTCCCAAGTGGCCGCGTGCCACTCTATTTTAAGTTGTAGGAACAGTATAACAAAGTTACAGAACTAGGATGGAGCGGGGGCTGGGGGCCTGTCGGTAACGCCACCCCCTAAAACTACTATTTTTGTGTATTCCTTTCTGGGTTTTTTCTTTTAGCATACCTAGCACAATAGTCGTGACTTTTGCATCCTGGATTTTTCTGTTTAAATATAAATAAATAAATAAGTAAAACTAGGAGTAAGAAAGAGAGGAAGGAGGGTTTCTCTGTGTTCCTGTGGGAACCGTAAACTCCCCAAGAGACTGACAGTCCCTTGTGGGGTCCTGGCTGGATGTGTCGTCACCATGGAATCCTCCGCGGTGTCTGGCACATAGTAGTTGCCCAGTGAGTATTAGGAAATATAGGAATGATAGAAGTGACGCACTTCGGAGGTAGTACAACATTTCTCTCCGCCTCTGGAAACTAGCTGTGAAGAACAGCTGTAAGAGTTTTCTGCTCCCACTTTCGAGGTTTAGGTAACCGAATAAAGGGAATGTCTTGGAACCTGTGCAGTCTTCATTCCATCCTCATAACTGCGAAGAATTATTGTCCGTCCCCTTTGCCCCACGTGCTAAGGGCTTCAGGTATTTATGCTGGTTCATTTTCCCCCCCCCCAAAAGTCCCCTGAGAGAGGTGGAACCTCTGGGGTGAAAGGGAAACATGCTTTGTTTGTTTTTAGCTTTTTTTTTTTTTTACCCACACAGGAAGTTTTTCAGGCGACTTCTGCCAAATTCTGAAGCAACAAGTAGTCTGTATCCTATACAGATTGCTCCAGAAAATGGAAAAAGAGGGAAAGCCAACCAACATATTTTATGAGGCTATTTTAATCTTGATTCTGAACCAGATAACTATACCATAAGGCAAGAAAAATATACACCCATTTTACTAATAAATATAAATATGAAAAATCCTAAATGAATGTTCAGCTAATTAAATCCACTAGTATATATAAAAATACCTCAGGGCTTCCCTGGTGGCGCACTGGTTGAGAGTCCGCCTGCCGATGCAGGGGACACGGGTTCGTGCCCCAGTCCAGGAAGATCCCACATGCCGCGGAGCGGCTGGGCCTGTGAGCCATGGCCGCTGAGCCTGCGCGTCCGGAGCCTGTGCTCCGCAACGGGAGAGGCCACAACAGTGAGAGGCCCGCGTACAGCAAAAAAAAAAAAAAAAAATTAAATAGAATGAGTTTTATACATGATTCCATGTTTTTAAATTGCAAACACATCCACATACAAGCCAATGCCACGTGGAGTAGGGGGCCAGACAGAATTCAAGGCAGCCGACTGAGCACACTGATGTGGGATCTGATGAAAGGGAGGAGGAAAATGGTGGAGAGGAGGGAAAATAAATTAACATAACTCAAGAGGGGCCTTGCTCATAGTGATGATGTGTCATAAACTGAGAAGCAGGATTGACTCAGCTCTGTACACGAGGTCATAAAATGAAGTGGGTCGGGTGAGTGCAGGAGGATGAGCACCCTTAGAGCTAGGTGGACCTGAGTTCGAATCCCAGTTCACACTTGAAAGCATTTGGGATTTGGGCGAAGCGCTCATTCATGTGGTCCACAAATATTTACTGAGGATCTACTTAGTGCCAAACACTGTTCTGGGCACAGTGGACACAGTGGTGAATAAGACAGTGTAAAATAAGGTAATTTCGGGTAAGCACTGTGTGATGTGAAACTGACTTTAGATTTCATAGTCAGGGACGGCTTCTCTGAGAGGTGACACTGGAGCAGGGACACCGATGATGAAAAGATCCCCCTGTGAAAGAGCAAGGTTAAGTGCTTTCCAGGCATAGAAAAAAGCACGCACGTGCAAAGACCCTGAGATGGGAACGAGCTTGGCCTGTGTGGCTGGGTGAGATGAAAGAGGGGCAGAGAAGGACTTGATGCGATTGGGAGAGGTAGGCAGGGACCAGAGCTTTGTGGGCCTTAGTCAAGAGTTCACATATTATTCTAACCACAGTGGAAAACCAAGGGATGGTTTTATGCAGAGGAGTGACTTCGCAGCATACTTTAATTAAAAAAAAAAAAGTTTTATTTAAGACTAACACACAGAAGAAAAGGATCAGATGTTTTAAAAGACCACTTTGCCGTCTGCGTGGAGACAGAATTGGAGGAGAATGCAAGCCACATAAGCTCTCTGAGCCTTTTTCCACATTTGCACGGTGGCGACAATCCCCCTCCCGTGCAGGGCTGTGGTGAGTAACGGTGGGGAAACGGTCCCCAGGAGTCTCCTCAGCACTCGAGGAGCGGGCTGGGATGCAGACGGCTCCAACTCAGGCCTGAAAGGTTGGCGAGTGGCAGCCCCTTCAAGGCCCTTGTACAGACCCAGGGATTGCTTCCGAGAGAGGCACCCGCTGTCGCTCGCCGAGGCGGCCGCTGGGCGGCGCGGCGAGCCCAGCTCGGTCTGGACGAGAGAAGGCGCGGTCACTAGTCTGCTCGGCGCTCGGCAGCTCTGGCCTGCTGAAGGCGGGCGGGGGCGGGGCCGTTATGTAAGGGCGGGGCCTCGACCAGGGCGCCGGACTGTCGAGCAACCTAGACGACGGCACGGGGCGGGGTCTGCGCGCGGGGGTGGGGCCGGCGGGAGCGGATGGCGAAGGTGGTGGGCGTCTGAGCGGGCCGGGGCCATGAGTGCCGCCCGGCCCCAGTTCAGCATCGATGACGCCTTCGAGCTGTCCCTGGAGGACGCGGGCCCTGGGCCTGAGTCCAGCGGGGTCGCCCGCTTCGGGCCGCTGCACTTCGAGCGCCGGGCCCGGTTCGAGGTGGCCGACGAGGACAAGCAGTCCCGGCTGCGCTACCAGGTGAACCGCCCGGCCCACCTCACCCCCAGCCTGGGTCTGGGCAGACCCCAGGCCGGACCCTGGAGAACCCCAACTCGGGAGAATCTGACTAGAGGCCTCAGCCGGAGCGGGAGACTGCCCCCCGGAGGTGGCCACTGAGCCAAATCACTGCCCAGACCCTCTCAGCTCTGATTTCGGTCCCCAGCCACTACTGGAGAGCCTAGAGCCCAGACCTAGCAGCTCGTCCCTCACCCCCAGCTGGAGATCCCAACCTGGAGTTCCCACCGATCCTGGGTACTGACCCTCCCTCCCCTTAGCACGCAGGGATGGGGAACTCTTCTGTACCTGAACCAGACTTCGTCCATATTCAGAAGGACTCCCCTGAGCCCCAGGCCAGATAATCCAACGGGAACCAGCACCCCCTCTTCTGTTCTAAGTCCCCACCCCATCCTTCCCTCCAGAGCTGGAGGTCCCCACTCACATGATGAGTCCTTGCCCATGCCTTGGCTCCCACTAAACTGGAAATCCCCCTTTCCCAGAAGACCTCCACCAACTCTAGAATCCTTTTCTTGGCAACCTGAACTAGACTCTTATGCCCCAAACCTGGAAACCATTCGCCTGCCCTTCCCTGGCACCGCAAATCCAAGGCCTCCACACTGGGCCCCTGAAATACCATCCTGACAACTCCACCCTGATTCCCAAGCTTGGGAGATCTCCTGGCCCTGGGAACCCTCAACCAGCCCCTGATGGCTCCTCCCTGCCAAAGCCCCCAGCACCCACCTCCTACCTGGGTTTCAGTTTCTGTGAATCATCAAACCCGTTCTGCGGGGAAGGCAGAGGGAGCAGCTGTCAAGCGGCCAAACAGCTGTGTGTCCAGGCAAACAGCTGTGTGCGCTCGCTTTCTTCCTCTCCACCAGAGGGGAGGGAGGAAGGGCCTGAGCCCAGTAACCCTTCTGAGCCCTGTGTTCTGGAATAGAACCTGGAGAACGATGAGGATGGAACCCAGACCTCTCCGGAGCCGGATGGGGGAGCCGGCACCAGGTCAGGGCCAGGTGGGGACCCACCCCATACTCTTAGCCCCATGCTTCTGTCTCCTGTCCCCAGGCCCCTGCTCAGTCCTCCAGCTCACCTCACTCAGCCCTCTCACATCCTGTCCTACGAGAGACTCGTACACGGGGTCCCCTGTCCTGCACCCTACCCTAGTGCCAGCCTCACCCATCCACCCCACCAGGCTCTTTATCTTGCAGAAACCCCCAGCCTGGTCTGGCCCCTGTCTTGTCACAGGTCACTTGTCCTACAGGAATCCCCAGCTTTCCTCAACCCCCAGTCCTGCAGAAACCCCCAGCCCTTGAATTCCTCTTCACCCCGTCCCTTCTCAGTGCCCCCTATTCTGCAGGAACACCTAGTTCCAGTCTCTGCACCATCCCCCAGGACGCCATCACGACTCCTATCCCAAAGGGTCCCCTTGCTCACCTCCCCTTGTCCCCTCGCCGGGCCCATTCGTCCTGCAGGGATTCTGGCCGAACATCTGTCCGCAGCTCCCAGTGGTCCTTTAGCACCATCAGCAGTAGCACTCAGCGCTCCTACAATGCCTGCTGCAGGTGAGACCCTGCCCTGCTCCTGCCACCTGGGGCCCCTGCCCCAGTACAGGCAGCCCTGACTACTTCCCCTTGGCTCTCTGGGTGGGGGATGGTGATGGGAGGGGGTGGGCCTCCTGTCGCCTCTTTCACACCCCTCCTGCTCTGCTGCCATCCAGCTGGACTCAACACCCTTTGATCCAGAAGAACCACAGGGTAGTGCTGGCCTCCTTCCTGCTCCTCCTGCTGGGGCTGGGTGAGTGCCCCTGAGGGCCCCCTGCATACCCTACCTCCCCCTTGGTAGGGTCCACCCTCCTGTCATTCGGGCTCTGCATCGCATCCCCCTTGGCACACTGAGCCTCCCAGCATCCTGAGGAGGCGGCTGGCTGCCGTGACCCCACCCCCATTTTACAGGTTAGGAAGCTGAGGCCTTGGGAGGGGCAGGTCCAGCCTCCTGGTCACATAGCCAAGAAACCACACATAGTTGAAAATGGAACCTGGTTCCATGCTCCAAACTTTTCCTTTTTTTTTTTTTTTTTTAGCCTGTTTAATCCATCAGGGAACAGAGAGTAACAGCTACTATTTATTCTCTGTCTACTTTGAGCCAGGTGCAGGGCAGGCTTATTTTCCTTCCGTACAGAGGTCACACAGCAAGCGAGAGGTAGGGCCACAACCCAGAACCTATATGTAGGAGCAGTGCCCAGTAGCCAGAACTGCAGAGTGCCCTGCCAGCCCAATCCACAGGACACCTGTCACTTCCCCTCCTCTGGAGTCTGAGAGCTGATAAGGACCTCTCTCCCACCCCCAAGATACTCAAGATAGGGAAACTGAGGCCCAGAGCAGGCAGAAACCACAGCCAGCTGTTTTCTAACTCCCACGCTCCTCATTCTGTGGGGCTGAGGAGTCAGAGTCCCCAAAAGGGATCTAGGGTTGGGATCAAGGGGAGCCCTTAGGGAGGGCCCAACTGTGGCACCTGCTCTCCCTCCTCCAGGAAGGTCAGAGTTCCCTAGCTGGAAAGCTGAGCAGCATCCTTGCCTCAGCTCTGGGTGTCTGTATGCAGGGGAGGGAGCTGCGGCTTCCCCAACACCTGCGAGTTGCACTGGCCACCTGCCTTATCTCATTTCATCCTCAACACCTGACAGGGCAAGCATTATTACTATCCCAGTTCAAAAGTAAGGACACAGGCTCTGCAGAAGAGCCACAGCTGGGAAGTAGATGAGCTGGGATTTAAACCCACATCAGTGATGTTGCCAGGCTGTGGGCCACCATAGCCCATAAAGGCCTTTTGCAGGAATTAGAAAAAGATGCCTCCTCTGAGTGGGCAGAGCCCACAGCCCTACGCCAGGGTACAGGGAGTGAGTTTCAGCCCCCGTTGTACCCTTTTTGAGGTGCTCTGTGCAGGGCACAAACCACACAACAGTCCATGGTGGCCCTTCAAGCCTCTGTGCTGTACGGTCCCCCATCTCCCCCACCCCCCGCCATCCCATCCTCTAACTGGGGACCCAGGACTCTCTCTGCGTCTGAAAAAGTGATCCAGCTATGACTTCCCCAGTGCCCACTGTCCTTAGCCAAAGTCCACATCCCTCCCCAAGGCCTACAGATCCTGCCAAACTCCTCAAGCCTGGACTCTTGCCTCTCCTGTCTCGCCAAAAACTGGAAGTTCCTAGAAAGCCCTGAGTTCCCTCCAGTCTCTGGGCCTTTGCCAGGCTGTTCCCTCCATCTGGAATACTCCTCTCCCTTTCTGCCTGTGCCATGCCCATAGCAAAGCCTCTGGAGTCAGATCACCTCCACCTTCTAAATGCAGCCCCGGGCAAGTTACTTCCCCTCTCTGTGTCTCAGTCTCCTCTGCTGTGAAATGGGGACGGTAATACCTGTCTCAGTCAAGGTGGCAATTAAATAAGGCCCTGCATGTAACACACTTAGCCCAGTGCCTGGCCGCAGCTGGTAGGCGGTCACTAAAAGGTAACTGCGACTGCTGCTGCTGTCCCTGCTCAGCTTAGATGCCACCGCCTCCAAGAAGCCCTTCCTGATACCCCAGGCTCCCGAGCTGTCTCATCACCAGGGTTGTAGCTTGGAGATTCTTGTTGCTTGCTCCACTAGGGAAGGGCCGTGGGGGCAGGGACAGACATTTCCCAGGGCCTGCCAGGTGCCCTGCTCTGAAAACACAGAGCTTGGTGAACTTCCCCTGGCGGTTCTCTGCCCAGGGGACCTTCAGCTTAGGTGGGGGACACCATTCCTCAGGCCTAAGCCATGTTGGGGGTTGCGGGTGGAGGTCCCCACCCTGCCACCAGCTGCTGCCCCCTGCTCCTGCCCTCACCCTCGTGTTTCCATCTGTGTGCAGTGTTGATCCTGACCGGCGTGGGACTGGAGGTGGCCCCCTCGCCAGGTGAGCGCCCCCCTCCTACCTCCGCGGGCAGCGGTCACGCCCCTCGTGTGCCCAGAGGCCCTCGGCAAGCCCTTCCACCTCCCGCAGCGCTCAGCGCCCTCCCGGCAGGAAACGGCCCCTTTTACCTCGGAGAGTGAGACTTGCCCAGGCAGTGACCCCGCCTGGAAGCCTCCCTGCCCTGACCCAGCCCCTCCTTCCCTCTCGTAGGTGTCTCCAGCGCCATCTTTTTCGTGCCCGGCTTCCTGTTGCTGGTCCCGGGAGGTGCGAGGG
>NW_020173674.1:5330135-5348213 GCF_003031525.2 Neophocaena asiaeorientalis asiaeorientalis
GCCAGACCCCGCCCTGCAGTCTACCACGTGACCTTCATCTACTGCGCGGTCAAGGGACACCGGGGCTTCCAGTTCTTCTACCTGCCCTACTTCGAGAAGTGAGCAGGCGGCGGCGGACGGCGGGATCCATCGTCGGCGCCGAGAGGCCCCGCGCGGCCTCCTCGCGTCCCTAGGGGGCGCCCTTGGGGCTCGCGCCCTCTTCGGTACCCTCATCTCAAGGGAAAAGACCCTGCGGGACCCTCAAGGCTCCAGTCCCCTCAGGAGTTTGCTCCGGAAGTTTGGGGCAGTGGGCCTCAGGCCACGACCTGGGCCTGGGAAAGTCGCCCCTTCCGTGCTCCGCGCCTTAACTTATTCTTGGGGGGCTGCTGGGTTGGTGGTGTTTTGTGCTAATAAAAGGGTAATGCTTAATTGCAGCCCACAATTGCTTTTTACTTCCCACTTGCCCTGACCAGCCCATCAGCCTGGCCACAGCCCCCTTTCGGAAAGGCTGAGAAAAGGACTGACCCTGGGGCTGAAGGGCTCTAGGACTGTCCATCTCCCCATGGTACACATGACAGTCCCGATGCTCCATGACTTGCCCAAGGTCACACAGCATGTCAGGGGCAGAGCTGGGCCTGGGGCTCTTCTACCCTGCAAGCCTGGAGAAGACGCTCCCTCCCAGTCCTTAGCAGAGTCAGTCCTGCCCCTGTCTCCACTCAGAGAGGCAGCATTGGTGCCTCCCCTGGCGGCCCTGGCCAAGGGCACTCAGATGACACAGGCCTGGGGCCTGGAGGCTGGTATCCTGGTTCCAGCCTGGCTCTGGGGCCCTGCGCTGCCACAGCCGGCTCTGAATGTGGGCCACCAGGATGCAGCAGCCCAGCCTCCTCCACCCACTGCCCTACTTCCCAGGCCCAGAGGTTGGGAGAAGTAGGGATCAAAGGACATAGGAAGCAGGCCTGTATAACAGAAAACCTCAGTGATCAAAGACTCTTAGAACCACAGAACATTGGAAACAGACCACTGCAGAATTTTGGAAGGTCCAAGCATCTCAGGATGTCAACAACCAGGAAACAGAATCTTTGAGAACCCTGAAATCTGAGGTCATAATAGCTACCATTTATCAGATTCTTAGAAGGCGCCAGGCACTTGACACAGGTTCTTTCTGGTCACCCTCCATAGAAACTGAGGCCCAGAGAGACTGGCTTGGCCAAGGGCAGAGTGAGGAACACAACCCAGGGCTTCTGTGACTCAGAGGGCGGTGGGGGTCAGCAAGCTGGTCTGGTCCCCAGCTGACCAACTGAGGGCCTGGCCGAATGAGTGTGGGCCTTGGAGACCCTGTTCATATACTTCATGTTTACAGTCTGCCGCCCCCAGTGAAAGTGCCATTAAGGTGTTCGGCCTCCACTGTATCTGCAGCGGCCAGGACAGTGCCTTTAGATTTCTGTGACTTTGTTGAAAGAATGAGCACCCAGACCCCCACTCTCGCTCCCGATCTCCTGGCCCAGCCAGACTTCCCACCCTCAGCCACCAATCAAGGCACTTTTGGGGGGTACCAGTTAGATGCAGGAACTCCTAAATAAGTGATTCTCAAATTAGCTGGGGACCGGTTTTCATTTCTAATGCAACATGGACCAATAATTTTGTAAGGTAAAATGAAAACTAAAAAAGTGAAATAAAAAAACAAAGATACAGAATATAAGCCCACAGTTTGTATTATCAGATTAATCAGACATAAAATTACATTTCAATAGATAAAATCAGAACAAACATGGAAAGAAGAAAAATTATGAACACCATTCATTGAAAGTGGGCAAATTAGCAATCAACATAGAGTTGCTACTACGCTCGTAACTTTCTGTCACTTCACAATCTTAGCTAAACAGCAAGTGATCCCAAAAGTGGTGATTCTCCATATTATAAGACTATCTCAGGGGTCAGCAAGCTGTACCCCACAGGCACAATATAGCCACCAAACCAAGAATGGTTTTCACATTTTAGTAATGGTTGGGATAAAAGTCAAAGGATAATAAGCTTTTGTGACACAAAAAAGTTTATAAAATTCCAATTTTGATGTCAATAAGTCAAGTTTAATTAAATTATTATTTATCGAATTTCCAACACAGCCACACTCTGTATTGACTTTGGCTGCTCAGCCATACAAACTACTACAGCAGAGCAACAGAAACCATATGGTCCCCAAAGCCTAAAATCTTTACTGTCTGGCCCTTCACAGAAAAAGTTTGCCAACCCTTGGTCCATATGAACATGTTGACAGAACACTGAATCGCAACGTTTAAAGTTTTAATGTGACCAATGTGCTTGATTTTTGCTGGTTAATTTATGTAATCCAAGTTGGATTGACAGCAACACCATCCTCAGGAAATGATGAATACCCAAATTCTAAATATGATTTATTTTTAGTTGGAAAAGGCATTAATAGTTGCACACAGATTAAGAACATTAGATTTCCTTAGTGAATTGTGACTCAATTTATCCCTGATGCTCTTTGCCCCATAGCCCATTTTGTCTGATATGTCTGTAGTTATACTAGCTTTCTTTTGGTTAATTCTCTCCTAGTAAGTCTTTTTCCAAGCCATCACTTTCAGTCCTTCAGCTGTCATTATGCTTTGAATGTGTCCTTTTTTCCCTTTTTAATTTATATTTTATTTGTAGCTGCGTTTTGTTGCACTCCAGCTTTCTCTAGTTGCGGTGAGCGGTGGCTACTCTTTGTTGCGGTGTGCGGGCTTCTCACTGCGGTGGCTTCTCTTGTTGCGGAGCACGGGCTCTAGGCGCACAGGCTCAGTAGTTGTGGCACACAGGCTTAGCTGCTCCGTGCCATGTGGGATCTTCCCGGACCAGGGCTCGAACCCGTGTCCCCTGCATTGGCAGGCGGATTCTTAACCACTGCGCCACCAGGGAAATCCTGACTGTGTCTCTTATATGTGCACTTAGCTGTGAGAAGAGCCTGGTATCTGCCTTTTTATATATAGATAGATTTTGTGTGTGTGTGGTACACGGGCCTCTCACTGTTGTGGCCTCTCCCGCTGCGGAGCACAGGCTCTACACGCGCAGGCTTCAGTAGTTGTGGCGCACGGGCTTAGTTGCTTCGCGGCATGTGGGATCCTCCCGGACCGGGGCACGAACCCGTGTCCCCCGCATCGGCATGTGGACTCTCAACCACTGCGCCATCAGGGAAGCCCCTATTTATTTATTTGTTTGTTTGTTTGTTTATTTATTGGCTACGTTGAGTCTTCGTTGTTGTGCGCGGGCTCTTCTCAAGTTGCGGCAAGCGGGGGCTACTCTTCATTGCAGTGCGCAGGCTTCTCACTGCAGTGGCTTCCCTTGTTGCGGAGCACAGGCTCTACACGCGCAGGCTTCAGTAGTTGTGGCACGTGGGCTCAGTAGTTGTGGCTCACGGGCTCTAGAGTGCAGGCTCAGTAGTTGTGGCGCACGGGCTTAGTTGCTTCGCGGCATGTGGGATCTTCCCGGACCAGGGCTCAAACCCGTGTCCCCTGCGTTGGCAGGCGGATTCTTAACCACTGCACCACCAGGGAAGTGCTGATATCTGCCTTTTGAAATCTGCTCTCTGCCCTTGTAATAAAAGAACCTCTGGTTTCTAGCTGGGCACAAGGTCACCCAAAATAAAGACTGCATTTCCCAGCATCCTTTGCAACTAGGCGTACCAGGTGGGGAGCCCTGCCTAATGGGGTATAAGTGGTTCATGCTCTTTGCCCCCTTTCTTCTTTGTTCCTGCCTCCAGCCTGCCAGCTGGGAAACAAACAAACATGGCTACACCCTCAGAATGGCAGAGCAGCCAGCAGAAGGAGCCTGAGTCCCTGAACACCATACACCTGGATTTCACCTAAGACTCTTCCTGTGGGGCAAATAAACTTCCATCCAGTTTAAAGCATTGTTATTTGGGGTCTCCATCACTTATAGGGAGCCCAATCTAATACTGATATTTTCTTCTGGGACTGAAACTCTGACTTTTAACCAAAAATACTTAATCTGCCTACATTTATTGTAATTTTTAAAATCAACATTTATTTTTGGCTGCGTTGGGTCTTCGTTGCTGCACTCGGGCTTTCTCTAGTTGCGGCGAGCGGGGGCTGCTCTTTGTTGTGGTGTGCAGGCTTCTCATTGCGGTGGCTTCTCTTGTTGCAAAGCATGCGGGCTTCAGTGGTTGCAGCACACAGGCTCAGTAGTTGAGACTCATGGGCTCTAGAGCACAGGCTCAGTAGTTGTAGCTCATGGGCTTAGTTGCTCCGTGGTATGTGGGAGCTTCCCAGACCAGGCCTCAAACCTGTGTCCCCTGCATTGGCAGGCGGATTCTTAACCACTGAGCCACCAGGGAAGCCCTGTTTTGTTTTGTTTTAAGGTTTATTTCTACCTTGTGTTTTAATGTTTTCTGTAGACTTTGTTTTTCCTTGCTTTTTTCCTCTTTCCCAGCCTTCTGCTAGCTTAATGAGGAATTCTTCACTTTCTCCCTTTTCCTCCTCTGTTGATTTGACTATCGAGAATGGAACATTCTATCTCGATTTCTGTTATATTAATGGTTACCCTTACATGATTAACAAAATCTAAAGTTAATCAATGAATCTGTCCTCCTCTAGGGAAAACAAGCATGTCTAGAATTTCCCTTCCCATCTTCCATTTTATTTTTGTCTATTTTTTTTTTAGTCCCTCCTGGTTTTTAAAGTCCCCCAAATTATTTTTTATAGTTAATGCTTCTTTAGATCTACCAATATGTTTACTGATTTCTCTCCTATTATTTAGTACATACTCTGCTTTCAATTTCCTTCCCACTGAAGCCATCCCTTCAACAAGAGTTTGTGGGTGGGAAACCTTTCAGCCTTTGTTTGCTGAAAAAAGCTTATATTTCATCTTCATTCTTGAGTAAGATGAGCTAAGTACAGGCTTCTCAGTTGGCATTTTTTTCCCCTCTGCACGTTGAACAATTTATTCCATTTTCCTCTTGCATGTGTTTTTTGTCAATGAAAAAAGTCTTTGGAGAGTCTAATTGCTAATCCTTGGTAAGTAATCTGACTTCTCTCTCGAGCTGTTTACAAGATTTTCCTTTTGTATTCTGCAGTTTCACTGGCATGCATCTAGATATACATTTACTTTTTTAAAAAACTTATTTATTTATTTTTGGCTGCGTTGGTCTTTGTTGCTGCGCGTGGCTTTCTCTAGCTGCGGTGAGCGGGGTCTACTCTGCTTCGTTGCGGTGTGCGGGCTTCTCACTGCAGTGACTTTTCTTGTTGCGAAGCACGGGCTCTAGGCACGCAGGCTTCAGTAGTTGTGGCGCACGGGCTTAGTTGCTCCGTGGCATGTGGGATCTTCCCGGATCAGGGATCGAGCCCATGTCTCCTGCATTGGCAAGCGGATTCTTAACCACTGCGCCACCAGGGAAGTCCCTATACATTTACTTTTATATATCCTTCTCTGGCTCCAACGTGCTCCTTCAATCTGGACTCTTGCCTTTGTGGAATTCTTTTTTTAAATTTATTTATTTAGGGCTGTGTTGGGTCTTTGTTGCTGCACGCGGGCTTTCTCTAATTGCAGAGAGCAGGGGCTACTCTTTGCTGTGGTTCGCGGGCTTCTCATCGTGGTGGCTTCTCTTGTTGCGGGCACGGGCTCTAGGCGCGGGGGCTTCAGTAGTTGCGGCACGCAGGCTCAGTAGTTGCGGCATGCACGCTCTAGAGCACAGGCTCAGTAGTTGTGGCGCATGTGCTTGGTTGCTCCACAGCATGTGAGATCTTCCTGGACCAGGGATCGAACCCGTGTCCCCTGCATTGGCAGGCAGATTCTTAACCACTGTGCCACCAGGGAAGTCCCTCTTTGTGGAAGTCTTTATGGAAGTTTTTCAATCATCATCTCTTTAAATATTGCCTCCTGCCTGTTCTCTACATTTTCTTCTTCTGAGATTCCTAATGACTTTTAACTACTCTTTAATATTTTCTGTCTTTCATTCCTCAATGCTACATTATGGGTGATTTCTCATATATAGCTTCCAGTTCATTAATCTTTTCTTAAATTGTGTCCAATATGCTGTTTACTTTACCCCTTGATTTTTTTTCATTCCAATGGCTATATCCTCTATTTTTAGAAGTTCCTTTGGGTTATTTTTTTAAATCTTTCTGTTCTGTTTTCGTACCATCCTGGTCTAACGGTCTCCTTTCTTTTACCTCAGTTTTTTCTGTTTGTTTTTGCGTTTCCTTAATGGCCTCTTTTACATTGTTTTATGATTTACACTTTGGGTGCTGACTCTTCTGTTTACCGCATCTGCCTAGTCTCCCTCATGGTGATTTGTTTCCTTATGTGATTTGTAACTTTTTGTTATGAGTTCATCTTCAGAAGTGACAGGGTTGTTTGGGTTTATTTTAAGTCCTATGTGCCCTGGGTTGAAAGAGTGCCTTTCTCAGCAGTTTTTTCCTATTTCTTCTGCTTTGCACACCACAGAGCTAGACCGCACTCCTGCTTGACATGCAGACCTGAGTTGCAGGTTCACTGGGGTAACTTTTTCCACTCAAGGTCCTGAACATCTGTACCTCGTCACTTTCTCAGGCTGGTGGGTGGAGGTATATTTGGGTCGCCTTTTCAAGAACAGGGTAGCCCGCTGAGACACTGGAGTGTACTGACGTCATGCCCTGCTCCCCAGCCTCTTACAGGTCTTTTGTCCCGCCTGGGTGTCAGAGCCCAGGCTCCCAAACCTCTCCACCTCTGAAGCCCCCATGGCATCTGCTCCTTCCCACCACCCAGCTTTGGGTTCTCTCTTTGTCTTTGGTACCTGGGGTCATCCCTCTCTTTCACGTTCAGCTTTAAATAAAAACAAAACCCAAAACATTTCCACATATAAAGAGTGGGAGGTGTCCAGCCACCTTCTCAATTCACCATGTTACCAGAAACAAGCCCTACACTGCCCCGTCTTTGAATGCTGCCAGTGCCAGGGAGCTCCCTACCTCCCAAGTGTCTGGAGAGATTCAAACCTTGCTCACACCAGGGAATGATGGGTGGTTGAGGGCACGTTTCCTCCAGGCAGCTCGGGTGGAAGGGAGGTGAGGATGAGGGTGGGCAGGTGACATCACAAGCCAGCTCTCCAGCCAGAGGGTATCAGGAGCAAAAGAAGCCTGGGGCTGCTGGGTTTCTTTCATCCTGGGGCCTTGTAGGGAGGGTGTGCAGCATGAACCCTGCTGGCATCTGAGGCCAGAGGGGCAACAGTCTCCCTCCTGGAGCCTCAGTGGGTAGAAAGCATCATCACAAACTCTGCGGGGGAGAAGGGGCAGGGCTTGGGCCAGTCCAGGTCAGCCATGCCAGGAGACACTGAGCTCAGCCTGGGAGCCGGAGGGATGGGCGTTTGTCTAGGTAGGAGACTCACCATCAAAGTCTACGGTGCCGTCCCCATTGAGGTCCACTTCTTGAAGCATCTCGTCCAGCTCAGGACCCACCAGCGGCTCCCCAAGCAGAGCCGGTGCTGCCTGTCGCAGCTCTGCCACCGTGATTCGCCCATCCCTGTCCCTGTCAAACTGGGATTCCAGCAGGGCTCAGCCCTTCCTACCCAAAGCTGCCTCTGCCTGCACCCGCCTCCACCTTGCCACATCCTGTGCCTGGACGCCCACACCTTCGTCCGTCCACACACTCCTTCTTTTACCAGGCTGAGGCCGTGAGCTCCCTGCCCCAGGAGGGCTCCCTGGGTGGACCCCCAGCTGGGAGTGAGCCAAACCCTCTCCGACCCCTCCCCAGCCCTAGTCCCACCAGCTGCAGGGCCCGGGGCCTCCAGAGGCTGAGGCTCCCAGTCTCCCCTGGCCTCCTGCGGGGGAAGCCAGTAAGGATGCTACCCAGCCACCCACCCACCGCCCATCTGGACGCTCCACACCTCGCGGAAGGCGATGCGCAGCTCCCGCACCCCCAGCATGTGCGCCGTCTCCTCCCTCAGCTTCGGGCCCATCATCTCCACAAACTCCTCGAAGTCCACGCGGCCACCCACTGCGAACCCAGGCAGAGGGTCACAGTGGTGAGGGCTGGGGCCCGAGGAGGGGCGTCGCAAGGGCCAGCCCCTCCCCGGCTCTGCATCCAGGAAGAACACCGGTGTCCACGTCCCTGGGCAGGGGCGGGGCGGGGGGGTAGGAGGCTACAGCCCGGGGCTCCGATGAGGGCAAAGTGCTCAGGTGTTCTCAGTGAAGCCCCGGGTGTGGGGGAAAGAGACCAGGCTGTGGAACCAGACAGGCCCCAGGTTCAAAGCCCCCTGGCTCTGCCACTGATGGTGTGGCCTTGGGTGACTTACTGAGCCTCCCTCCTCATCCGGGGACAGGGTGCTGAGGGGGCTGGGGTTCATGGCTGTAAAGCGCCGGAGCCCCACAGGCGGCAGCAAAGACCCCTAAGAAGCATCCCCAGGTTGTCCCTGGATTCTAAGGTGCCGTCAATCATAAAAAGCACCAACGGTCAACTAACAGCTTTGGGGAGAAGAAGGAAGCATGACACAAAAATATTCACGTCAATTGTACATCACATCCCATTTTGGAAACTGTAAAGAAAAAGCAAATGCAGGAGTCCTGGGATGAAAGGAATCTGATATTTGACAAATTGGCTAATGATAATCACACAAGGGCAGCCCATCAGACATTTAATCGCAAGGCATGGCCAGGGTTCTGTCACGCTCGGCCTCACAGAACCTCAGGAGGCGCTCTTCAGGAGCCTCGGGAGGGTCAGAGAGAGAGAGACAGAGACAGCCCTGGGGGCTGGTACCAGTACGGACCACTTTACCTCAGTCAGAGACGGGGGTCCTCGACCTGAGCCTCAAGGGGCTCTCTTGGGTCACCCGGTGCCTTCCTTGTCACCCTCGACCCCGGTGCCCCCGGGCGCCAATGTCAAACTGTCCTAGAAACTGTCACCCCCTCACGCCACCGTCACCAGGGCCTCACCCCACAGCCGCCTCCCACCACCTCTCGTTCCCCTGAACCACGAGGCCGGGAGAGGACCTGGGCTGCAAAGCCAGGTGGCTCGCCGCCCTGCCCCGCCCCACCCCCAGGCAGGTGTAGTCAAGCACTGACTTCGCATCTTGACATGCTGGGAGACCTCGATGAGCTCCATCTCCGTGGGCATGTAGCCCAGTGTCCGCATGCACTCGCCCAGGTCCCGGTAGCCGATGTAACCATCGCGGTCCGTGTCAAACTCCTCGAAGGCAGCCTGAAGCTCTGCAGGGGAGGGAGGTCAGGCGCAGGCAGCCAGGCTCTGGGGCGCCTCCCACCCACCTTCGCCAGCATGGGCCACTCACCATCCAGCTCCTCGGGGCCCAGCTCGCGGTCCTGCAGGGGCACAGTCCAGCATGTCCCTGGGGACGGCCAGGGCTCTGACCGCCCTTCCTCCTCCAGCCCAAGCCCACGCTGGCCTGGCAGGGCCCATCCCACAAGGGCAGGAGAAGGCAGCTGAAGTCCCACGGGCCCCAGGAGAAGAGATGACCCCCTTCCTGCTCCTGGGGCCCCACGCTGCCTCAGATCCCTGGGTTTGGGGTCTAGCTCCGCCCACTGCCCAGGCCACCCCCAAACTGCAGAAACTCTACCCCCTCAGCCCAGGCTCCCGAGTCTGGAGCAGAAACTGGAGGAGGCCTGAGTATAAGGGGCAGGGTGGGCTGAGCCTGAGCCCATGAGTCCCCAACCTCACCCCCAGTCCCCCCAGCCCTGCCCCAGCCCCACCTGACCTTCCCAAAGATGCGGTTGAGCAGGGGCCCGTATGTCCTCTGAGCAGGATCGTGCCGGGGGGCAAGACGATGCCGGTGGGACTGGCGACGAGAGGCTGGCCCCTCCTGCTTGTCTCCAGTCCTAGAGGGGTCCTTGCTGCCCCCCAGGGCCTTGGGGCCCTGCGTGAGGGTCTGCTCCCCAGAGCTGCCAGTGCCCTTCCGGGACCCTCGGAGCCCCTTCATCCTCTTGCTGCTTTTCCTCCTGGTCAAGGGGAGCCCCTCAGCACCACTACTGAAAGCCATGACCCCCACAGGGGGCTTCTGGGGTCCGGGGGGTGGGTCTGGGCCATGCTGCCCCCTCACCTGCTCTGTGGCCATGCGGAGCACCCCTGCCTCTCCGGACCCATAAAGCTGCTTATGCACCCCCAGCCTGAGAGCTGATGGCCAGGGATCGGGCCCTGAGGGGGATTAGGGTAAGTGAGGCAGGCAGCCCAGGCGCTAATCCCAGCCCTCTGCCTGGGGGTGGCCAAGGCAGAGCCAGCTGGGCCAGGGGGACCGTCCTCAGCAGCACAGCGTGCCAGGACATGTTGGCTGCAGTGAGCTTTGGACGCCAGCTCTGCGGCTTATGAGCTGGGAGACCCAGCAAACTCACTTCTCTAAGCCTCAGTTGCCTCATCTATAAAACGGAGGCAATATCGCTGAAGCGTCAAAGACGGCCCAGTTGTATGAGACAGGCAGGATTTAGCTAAGAGGACACGGAGAGGCATCTCAAGCAGGAGGAAGAGTGTGGGCAAAGGCTGGGAGGTGGGAAAGGAGAGGATGAGTTGCCCACCGCGGCCCCCACGTGGGCGACATCCTGGCCGGAGCAGAGGATATGTGAAATTCAGGAAGAGAGGCCAGACCAGAGAGGCCTTGAATCACAGATGATTGAGGGTGACCTCGGAGGAGGTGGACCCTGTGGGAACCCAGAGCCTGCCCTGAGCTGGAGGGGCCCAGGGCGAGGGGTTTCAGCCATCTGGCCCTGTCAGGAATAGGGGGGCCTGGCTGGTCACTTGGCCTTACTGGGCCGGGGTTAGGGTTTCCCGGCGAGCAGCCCCATGAATGATTGATGTCCTCCCAGCTTGGGTTTCACACCGGCCGCCTTAGTGCCGCCGGGAGCCATGCATCAGGCCCCGGTGTGGGGCCGTGCGGACGGCCGGACCTCTGGGCAGGCAGGCACGCCCTGCTCCTTCCAGCCAGCAGCCTGCACCTTACAGGTAAGCCAGGCCTCACCACCCGGGCCCAAGGGGAGCCCAGGGCTCTGATCCAGTAGGGGCTGGAGCTTGCAGAGTGGGGTCTGCCTGAGTAAGGGCCCTGGAGGTGGGGAGACAAGCAGGCTAAAAGGTCAAGTGGCTGGAGCCATGGGCCACGTGGCAGGATCCAGTCTTTCCTGGACATCTAGTTTCTCCACCCTCAGAGGGAACCACCCTCCCCCACCTAGGGAAGGTGGGGTGAGGGCGACGAGCCTCTTGGGACCCAGCCACCCTCATCCTCATCACACGGCTGAGTCCCCTGCCCCCTTTTCTATTTAGTCACCCCAGGGGACAAATGGGGGCCACTCTCTGCCCCAGACTCCCTGTCCACCCTTGGATTCCTATGGGCCCAGGGGACCTGAGCCCTTCCTTCTTGGAATCTTTTTTCTTTTTTCTGGCCACACCACAAGGCATGCGGGATCTTAGTTCCCTGACCAGGGATGGAACCCATGCCCCCTGCAGTGGATTCTTAACCCCTGGACCGCCAGGGAAGTCCGAATCTTTGAATCCAGGACACCGACTAAAAGGAGCCTGTGATGCTCTGACCAAGTGGGTTTTTATGTTTTGGTTTGGTTTGTTTTTTGGGCCATGCCACGTGGCTGGAGGGATCTTAATTCCCCAACCAGGGATGAAAACGGGGCCCATGGCAGTGAAAGTGCGGAGTCCTAACCACTGGACTGCCAGAGAATTCCCAAGTCGTTTTTAGACTGTGTTCCCTGGAGCCCTAAGAGTGCTCTCCCTCCGTTATCCTGAGCACACAGTTTTAGTTCACATAGGAGTTCTGCTCTAATATTTTAATTGAAATATATTTGAAAGCCTCTGGTTTGGTCCGCTTGGACGCAGTGAGAATTCCGTGTAGCAGAATGGTTAGAGTCCTGGTGCCCACATTCCTACCTCTGCCCTTGGGCAAGCCACTGATCCTCTGAACCTTCCTCTCCTTACATGTAGAATGGATTGTATGAGGACTAGGTGAGGTCATCTGTTTAAAGTCCCTGGCAAAGGTCAACTACCCCAAAGGTGATGATGATGGCCCAGAGAGGGACAGCGACTTGCAGGGAGATGCACAGCATCCTCTCTCTTCTTTTCAGTCATTCGTGCCTTCATTGATTCACCAGGCACCCACTCCACGTCTAGTGGGACACTGGGAACCTCAGATGGACACTGCTATGGAAGTCAACCTGGGTGCTGCTGGCCACGGGCCCCGCACAGAGCTCGACGATGAGGACTACCCCCAGGGCGGCTGGGACACGGTCTTCCTGGTGGCCCTGCTGCTCCTGGGGCTGCCAGCCAATGGGCTCATGGCATGGCTGGCTGGCTCGCAGGCCCGGCAGGGAGCGGGCACGCGGCTCGCCCTGCTTCTGCTCAGCCTGGCCCTCTCTGACTTTTTGTTCCTGGCGGCAGCAGCCTTCCAGATCCTGGAGATCCAGCATGGAGGGCACTGGCCACTGGGGACGGCCGCCTGCCGCTTCTACTACTTCCTGTGGGGTGTGTCCTACTCCTCCGGCCTCTTCCTGCTGACAGCCCTCAGCCTGGACCGCTGCCTGCTTGCGCTGTGCCCTCGCTGGTACCCTGGGCACCGCCCAGCCCGCCTGCCCCTCTGGGTCTGTGCCGGGGTCTGGGTGCTGGCCACCCTCTTCAGCGTGCCCTGGCTGGTCTTCCCCGAGGCCGCCGTCTGGTGGTACGACCTGGTCATCTGCCTGGATTTCTGGGACAGCGAGGAGCTGCCACTGCGGATGCTCGAGATCCTGGGGGGCTTCCTGCCTTTCCTCCTGCTGCTTGTCTGCCATGTGCTCACCCAGGCTGCCGCCTGCAGAACCTGCCGCCGCCAGCCCGGCTCCACGGCCTGCCGAGGCTTTGCCCGCGTGGCCAAGACCGTTTTGTCAGCCTATGTGGTCCTGAGGCTGCCCTACCAGCTGGCGCAGCTGCTGTACCTGGCCTTCCTGTGGGACCTCTACCCCGGCTACCTGCTCTGGGAGGCCCTGGTCTACTCTGACTACCTGATCCTGCTCGACAGCTGCCTCAGTCCCTTCCTCTGCCTCCTGGCCAGTGCCGACCTCCGGACCCTGCTGCACACCGTGCTCTCCTCCTTTGCCGCAGCTCTCTGTGAGGAGCGGCCAGGCAGCTTCACTCCGGCTGAGCCACAGACCCAAGCGGCCTCTGGGGATCAGACTGTACCAGGGCCAGTGGCTGAGGCCCAGCCACAGGTGAACCCCACAGCCCAGCCACTGTTGGAGTCCGCGGCCCAGCCACAGTCAGACTCTCTGGTCCAGCCTCAGCTGAACCCCAGGGCCCAGCCCCAGGAGAACCACGAGGCCCAGCCCCAGCTGGATGCTGGGGCCCAGCCACAGGCAAGCCCTGAGGCCCAGCCCCCTGGAGCCCCGGCCAGCTCAGCCCCCAGCCCCTGTGACGAAGCCTCCTCTGCCCCCTCCACGGATTCCACCCCAGAGGCCCCTGTGAACCCAGCCGAACCTGCTGCCTCTGAGGGAGAAAGCCCCAGCAGCGCCCCCCAGGAGGAGGCCCCGGGTGCAGGCCCCACGTGAGAGTCTGGGAAAGCCAGGGCCGCCAGGGCAGCAGAAGAGCTGGGGAGACAGAGGAACCAGCCGGTCAGAGGACGACGGCTGCCGTGGAGGAAGTCCTCATGGAAAACCCCAGTGAGCCCCTTGGCCTGGCAGACGGACTTGGGCGACGTGGACACGAAGCAGCCGAAAGTCCCGGACAGTCTGTTGTGAGCGTCATGTCCCTGCCGGATCCCAGCAAGCTCCTCCGTGCTTGGCCCACACACGGTGGTCCAACGGTCCCCTGAGCTACCACAGCTGATGGTGCCCTGCCGGGCTCTGCCCTCCGATGCCCCCCAGACCCCACGGACAGTCTCCCCTTAGCCTCGGCCCTGCAGGAGAAAGACTGGCAGGGTGACTTCTCCGGGCTTGATCTGACCTCCCCTGATCCTTCCCTCCCTGCCCCCCTTCCTGTCCCAACCTCTAACCTGGATACGAGGAGCCGAAGAGGAAGTCCTTGCAGAGGAGGGAGCCATTCATCAGGAGCCCAGGGTCTTAGGAGCCCACAAGCTGGCCTGGCATGGCCAAGCCCTCTCTGCCAGCCCCCTGCACCCAACGGGCAGTGGGGCTGGGGCAGGACTTCCCTCAGCAAGGTGGTGGGCGCAGAGGCGAGAGCTAGCAAGCCTGGATTCAAATCCGGCGCTGGATGACTCTGGACAAGCTGATTCACCCTCTGAGCTCCTGTTTCATCTGGCATTGTGAGGATTAAATGAGAAAGTGTGTGAGGTGCCTGGCAGGAACTGGCACACAGTAGGGGCTCAGTGAACAGGGGCTCTTCCTTCACGGACATCCAGGGATGTCCCTGCAGGGGCTGGGGATGGATTGGAGGAGGTGCCACCTGGCCTGAGCATCTGGAATCCTGTGAGCTTCGGGGCAGACCATGGTGCCCATGACCAGCTCTGGGCTGCAGACACCCAGGTGGCCTGAGAGAGCATGTGCCCGCCTCCGTGCCTCGGGCAGCTCCAGGGGACTTCAAGGTCTGCTACGTTTAAGGGTTCGAGTGCTCACCTGCCCATCCCCCACCATGGAGGAGGTACAGAGTGCCCTTGCCCTGCCTCAGCCTGAGCCCCTTCTATACACTCAGCCCAGATGCAGAGATGGGAAGATGTCCAAGCAGAGAACTCTGGGGACCAGTGGCTCCAGAGATAGCACAGGCTCCTTGGAGGTCACACGGTGTCTCTAGGGCAGAGCCAACCTCCTCCCTCTTAAGCTGCTAGAAAAACTAGGAAGTGCTGAAGGTCTATTTTCAGACCCCCCACGCCACTTCCTTTTCACACACATCACTCTCTACTGGCACTCACCCTACCCAATCCCCAGGGTTCCAAAATCATGAACCCTTTCCCCTTTCACCCCCTGCCCCCCCTCACCCTTTCCCATTAGCTCAGCGTTGTGACCTTTAGAAGCTGAGAGATGTCCTTACCAGTAGGCGTAAATGACAATGACATTTTACGTGCTACCCTTCCCAGGGGTGCTTGCTGTATAGGCAGACTGAAGTGGTGCAGTCAGATTTGGATGCTGGTTCCCAGGCTGCTCTTTGCCTCAGTCTTCTCCTCTGTAAAATGGGGTGATAACATTCCCTTTGCAAGTGTGGCTGTTGTGATCATTAACCAAACCCGGGGATGGAAGCATGCTGGGTGGTGGTGTTGCTGATACCAGCAGCATAATCATAGTATTTCCTGCAATTGTGGGCACCGAGGCTGGTGGGAGAGATTTCTGGACAGGCACAAATTCGTTGAATTCATTCATCCAGCAAATATTTATTGAGCACTTGTTAGGTGCTTTTTCAGCCAGCCTTCCATTTTGGGTGGGGTTAGCACATGGCCTCTAGTGCCCCTCAGAGGTTGTTTGAATCCTGGTTCTCCACAGCTCACCAGCTGTGTGATCTTCAGCAAGGCTCTTGGCCTCTTTGAGACTCAGTTTCCTCATCTGTAAAATGGGGATCATAATCATGGTTCCATTTTCTAAGAGTGTTAATCCCTGTGAAGTGCTCAGATCCTTGCCTGGCACACAGTGCTTAATAATTGTTAGCCACTCATTCAATTATGCCAGTGGACACCCCCAGGTCTCACTCAGGCCTGGGACAGCACTGACCCCCCAGAGCCCACGTGGCAGCATCCTGCCCACCAGGCATTGCCCCCCCACCCCGCCCCACCACACAGCCTCCTCCTCCACTTTCCAAATGCTTTCACACTCCCCACCCCATTGGACTGCACACTTCCTTAGGGCAGGGTCTGGACTGATGTCCCCCTTGCAGAGTGCCCCTCTTCCTTCTCCCAGGTAGGGATCCCGAAGCTTTTTCACATGGCAGGCAGATCAGGGACTAAATCCTCAGTGCCAGCCACCTGCCTTCAACTCTGGTCCATACTCCTAACCCCACCTCTTGGGGGACCTCCCTGGCCGTCCAGTGGCTAAGACTCTGTGCTTCCACTGCAGGGGGTGTGGGTTCCATCCCCGGTTGGGGGACTAAGATCCCACATGCCACGCAGTGTGCGGCCAAAAAAAAAAAAAAGATGCTACTAACCCTACCTCTTGGAGAGTGGGCTAGCCCCACCTCCAAGGTCCCAGAAGGGAACCCCACTCATAATGGGTACTTGCCATCCAGGAGAAAGAGCAGTGCCATGAAGGGTTTTGTGAGATAAAGAGGAGTTCTCCTCCCGGCCAACAGAGGAGGGTTTTGTATCGGAGGAAACATGCACACCCAAGGCCAGAGAGGATGAAGGGAGGGCTTACCCCCAACATTCCACAGCCCCTCCCCTCACCCCTAACACACTCCATGGGGCTGGGTTCCTGTTACCCTCTGGAAGATTCATCCCTTCCACAGGTGAGAGACACACTTCCCTCTCCTTCATAGGCACCAGACATTGAGAGCTGTGAATATGAACATTTTTCAATTCCACATTCAGGGCTGCTGTTCATTTATTCATTCGGTATGCATTAATTGAACACATACTGTATGCTAGGTCTTGTTCTAGGAACTGGGGATACAGTGGGAAACAAGGCAAAGTGCAATCCTCAATTTGCGGACATCCTAGCGGGACAAGGCAGACAAAAAGCAAATACACAAATAATTAGGGAATTCCCTGGTGGTCCAGTGGTTAGGACTCTGAGCTGTCACTCCTGAGGGCACAGGTTCGATCCCTGGTTGGGGAACTAAGATCCCACAAGCTGTGCAGTGCGGCCAAAAATAAAAAATAAAGCAAATACACAAAATAATTATACAATATAACATAAGGTAGTGATTAAGAACGTACAGGGGGAACAAGTACAGGCCACAGCGTGATGGGTAAGGGGGATGGTCAGGGAGGGCCCCCAGAGGAGGTGACATTTGAGCAGAGACCTGGAGGAAGTGAGGGATGGAGCCTTTTCAAGATCTGGGGGAAGCGCTTCCAGATGGAGGGAACAGGATGTGCCAAAGCCCTGGGGTGGGAAGGGAGGTGGTGTATTTCAGGGATAAGGAGGGTCAGTGTCACTGGGCCACATGCAGAGAGGAGGATGGAGGAAGGTAACAGGTGGGGGAGGGGGCAATGACAGTGGGTCATTGATGTGATGAAGGGCAAAGGGAGAGGGTTCAGGGTAGGGGATCTGGTGTGGGCTTTAGACAGACCCCTGGCTGTTGCCTGGGGGACACAACAGAGAGGGAAGCTTTGTGGCTGCATTTCCTTTTCCAAACCACCCACATTCTGGTCCTGGGCTGGAAGGATTGGCCTGTCCTAGGGGTTATGGAGCAGTGGGAAAAGCAAGGACTTTGGAGTCAAACAGAATGCCAGATTGGAGGGGGCAGATTCTGCCTGTGGGACCTACAGGGACACCTAAGCCTGCCAGGGTGGGATGGGGATGGGGTAGATCCAGTAGGCCAGCCTGTCTCAGGAGCTGGCCAGGAGGACGGAGACATCTGTGGACAGACCTCCAGGCCTCGGTGGGAGATGGTTGAGGAAAGCAAGGAAGGTTTGAGGGGTCTGGAGGTCATGGCCCTATTTCTCTTTTTAATAAGGAGGCCAGGCAGGACCCAAAGGTGTCCACCGGGGAGAATGAGAGGGCTGGGCCTTCCACTCGCCCCCTAAAACACCACTGTTTTATTTACATTGTACCAAGAGTACGTACCTTTGTAACTTGAGGCACGTGAATATATTGCCTGTCCGACTAGATACTATATTTCGAGTTGAGGTGGACTCGACCGGGAAGTACGCATTGAGGTGGGGGATTGGGAGGGCGGGCTCCACCCAATCCTGGCGACTCCTGAGGACGCGGACAGGGGGAGCAAGATGGGGAAGGGGTCCGGGTCTGCCGCCAGGCTGCCGCACTACGGCCCCATTCCCATCCCGGCCCCTGCCGCTGCCCCTGACCCTTTGCCCCAGAGGGACCTGGAGGGCAGCGGGGCGGAGCTCTCTCAGGCCCCGCCCAGGTCCCGCCCCTGAGCCCCGTGGGGCTCCGGCCCCGCACACCCCCGTCCCCATCCCGGCCCCTGCCGCTGCCCCTGACCCTTTGCCCCAGAGGGACCTGGAGGGCAGCGGGGCGGAGCTCTCTCAGGCCCCGCCCAGGTCCCGCCCCTGAGCCCCGTGGGGCTCCGGCCCCGCAC
>NW_020173674.1:5350077-5368945 GCF_003031525.2 Neophocaena asiaeorientalis asiaeorientalis
CGCGAGTCCGAAGAGCCCTTCCCCTGCCCGGCGCCCCACCCTCAGTCCCAACTCCCCCTGGCCGCTCAGCGTCTCCCCTGCCAGACCGGGATCCTTGAAGTTGGGCTCCTGCTTCACCTTGGACCCCCGCTCTGAGGGCTCTCTGGGATGCTCTGTGGCTGGGAGCGGCGTCCCGACCCCCGCCCAGTCCTGCCCGGCCCCCTGGACCGGCTTGGGGCTCCCTGCACATTCCTGCAGGCACTGCACATTCCGTGGGACCCAGAACTGTGGCCTAGCGCGGACCCACAACGGAGATCATTCTGGCCTCCTCTGTCTGTCCTCCCCATCACCCTGCTTCCAAATCCTGGGCAGGAAGGAGCCTGCTGGGAACTGACTAGGACCCACCAAGGAGCTAAGCTTGCACTGGCTCGGGCACCTTCCCCCTCCTCCACACGCATACCAGAGGCCGGGGAGACGCCCTGGGTAGCGTCCAGCAGAGCCCCTCAGGACTCAGCAGTGGTTCTGCAGGAGGTCAATGCATTTCTGCCTTCAGATCCTCCCTTGGGGAGAGGCGGCCAGGTCAGCCCTGTGACCCTGTCCTGGAACTTGGGAAACCGGGAGCCAGGCAGGTTATCAGGCACAGGCGCCCTGTCGCATCCTCCCCACTCCCTTCGTGCAGCGCTGGGAGGCTTGGGGGTTGTTGGGATGGACAGAGGCTGACCTCCGCTTCCCCACCCTGCAGTCATGTTCCGCAAAGTGGTTCGGCAGAGCAAATTCCGACACGTGTTCGGGCAGCCTGTCAAGAATGACCAGTGCTATGAGGACATTCGAGTGTCCCGTGTCACCTGGGACAGCACCTTCTGTGCCGTCAACCCCAAGTTCCTGGCAGTGATTGTGGAGGCCAGCGGTGGAGGCGCCTTCCTGGTGCTCCCCCTAAGCAAGGTGGGCCCCATTGGGGCTGGGAGGAGACTGGAGCCAGCTTGGTCGCATCTGCCAGGTCTCTCTGCTCCCTTCACAACCCATAATTTGCCCATCCCCACGCTGCCCGGCAGGTGTCGTAATCCACATTTACCGTCTGGGAGGTGTTAGCACCGATAGGGAAAGCCTGTTTTTTATTGCCACAGAGTCAGGGTCAGAGGCAACAAACATATCCTGCTCACCTGGTGACACCTGTGAGGAAGAGGTGGGTCAGGAGGAGGCAGGGTGAGAGTCACATCTGGGCCACCTGTGGGCCAGGCCAACCACATCATTCCCTGTCCACAGAGGGGAGGGCTGAAGTTCTGGGAGGGATGGAGCCTGGGCATCTTGGGTCCCCCTTGACTGCCCCCCTCATGCCTGCAGACCGGCCGCATTGACAAGGCCTACCCAACAGTGTGCGGACACACAGGACCTGTCCTGGACATCGACTGGTGTCCCCACAATGACGAAGTCATCGCCAGCGGCTCGGAGGACTGCACGGTCATGGTGAGGCATGGGGCTGTGATGGGGCGGGGGTCGCAGATGTGGCTCAAGGCTCCTGGCAGCGGGGCCAAGCAGGGGCCTCATCTGCCCTCCCCACCCCTCCCCAGGTGTGGCAGATCCCGGAGAACGGGCTGGTCTCCCCTCTGACAGAGCCGGTGGTGGTGCTAGAGGGGCACACCAAGCGAGTGGGCATCGTCACCTGGCACCCGACGGCCCGCAACGTGCTGCTTAGCGCAGGTCTGCACCGCTGCCCCTGCCCTGCCCCTCGATGCGCACAGCTCCGCAGCATCCCACACCCTCTCCCAGGCCCGTCTGACACCCAGGAAGGTTGAGGCCCACAGAGGTCAAGTGCCGGGTCGGGTCCCAGGAGGGTGGTCAGAGCTGATGGCCCCCCGCTCGGCAGGCTGCGACAACGTGGTGCTCATCTGGAACGTGGGCACGGCGGAGGAGCTGTACCGCCTGGACAGCCTGCACCCCGACCTCATCTACAACGTCAGCTGGAACCGCAACGGCAGTCTCTTCTGCACCGCGTGCAAGGACAAGAGCGTGCGCATCATTGACCCCCGCCGGGGGACTCTGGTGACGGTACGTGGCCCTGGAGGGTGAGGATGGCCGCAGACTGGCCGAGGGGCTCTCTTGGGGCTCCACACTGACCCCTCCATCTCCCCAGCAGGAGCGGGAGAAGGCTCACGAGGGGGCCCGGCCCATGCGGGCCATCTTCCTGGCAGACGGCAAGGTGTTCACCACGGGCTTCAGCCGCATGAGCGAGCGGCAGCTGGCTCTCTGGGACCCAGTGAGTGGCCCGGCCGGCCCAAGCGGGTAGCCTCAAGACGGGCTCCACCCTGGGCGAGGAGGGCGGGGTCACCTGGAGAGGCCTGTCGTTCCCAGGTTCTCAGCCTGGCACCTGAGGCACCCAGGACCTGGAGCCCTGCCAGCCTCTCCTCTCCCTGCCCACTGCTCTCTGGCTTCCCCCACCGCCTCCATCTGCCTCCGTGTCTGCCCACAGTGTTCTTGCCCCTGAAAGGCCCTTCCCTCCTTTGCTTGTCTGTTAACACTCGGCTGTCCTTCGAGGCCCAGTGCAGAGGTCCCCTTCTCCAGGAAGGCTTCCAGCCTTTCCTGTGACGTGCTCTGTCCCACAGGCTTAACCTTCTGTCTGGCGACCTCCGGGGGCCCCTCTGAGACAGCAGCTAGCGCTGCCCGGCACCCCTGGCTCCCACGTGGTGGGGGCTTTCTCAGTACTTGCTTGGTGGCCTGGCCGTAGTCTGAAGGCCTGGAGTAGGCGGGGAAAATGGGACCGTGGGAGTGGAGGGAGGGGAGCCAGGAAGGCCTGGCAGGGCTACACCGTGTGGGCAAAGGGTGGCAGTGGTAGGGGCAGTGCCAGCCAGCTTGTGAGGCTAGCTGGGGCCAGTCCCAGTGAGGGGTTAGGACAGTGAGGGGAGAGGGCAGGTTCTGGCCTGGCCTGACTGCCCCTCAACCCATGTGCCAGGAGAACTTCGGGGAGCCCATGGCCCTGCAGGAGTTGGACTCTAGCAACGGGGCTCTGTTGCCCTTCTACGACCCTGACACCAACGTGGTCTACGTCTGCGGCAAGGTAGAGCTGGGCAGGGCTGCTGGGGACAGGGAAGAGATAGGCAGGCCCAGGTGCTGACCCCTGGCCCCTCCCACCCTGCAGGGTGACTCCAGCATCCGGTACTTTGAGATCACAGACGAGCCCCCCTACATCCACTTCCTGAACACGTTCACCAGCAAAGAGCCCCAGAGGGGCATGGGCAGCATGCCCAAGAGGGGCTTGGAGGTCAGCAAGTGCGAGATTGCCCGGTAAGAAGGTGGATGTAGGGGGCTCCTCGGGAGCAGGAACTGGCCCAGGGGGGCCCCGGGGTCAGGGGTCAGCCTGTGGGAGGGGCCCGGGTAAGGACTGGAAGGGGAGGGCAGAGGGAGCTGGGAGAGCTGGTAGGGGGCAGGTTCCACCCATGGGTCCTCCCTCCCCGCCCTTTCCCAGGTTCTACAAACTGCATGAGCGCAAGTGTGAGCCCATTGTCATGACTGTGCCACGAAAGGTGAGGCCACCTGGTTCCCTGCCCACCCACTCCCTTTCTAGCAGACAGACCACACAGGGGTGACCAAGGTGAGGCTTGTGAATGGGACATGGCCGAGTGTGGGTGTAGTCAGCGGGCTGGATAGATGCCAGCGTGCCCAGCGAGGGCCAGGCAGGGATGAGACACAGGGTGAACTGAGGTCTCACTCTGCATGAGCCACAGGAGACAGATACCGGGCAGCCTTGGAGGTCTCCCTGTAGGAGGCAAGGCAGGACCAACAGCATGGCTGGGGCAGGGCCTCCAAATGAGGGGTGTGTAGTAAGCCAGGCGAAAGCACAGAGGTGGGAATGGAAAGGAGCGGGGAGTCTGGCTGCAGCGGAGGCTCCTGTGAGGTGGGGATTCGGCCACATGTGGCTCGGCCTCAGAGCCCCAGCTGAGAGCCTTGAACGTGCTTCATTTCTCTCCAGCCAGCGTTTACTGAGGGCACAGGGTAGCATGCCAGGCACGTCCAGGGAGCAGAGCTGAGGGCGAGTTCAACGGGGCCAGCCCCAGGAACTCACTGTCCACAGGGCACAGACGTGGCTCCCAGAGTCCCACAGAGCCACGTAGGTAGCCCCTGCTTGGGAAGGTGGGGGGAATCTTCAGAGGAAGCTGTCGGTGGTGTCCAGAGGGAAGTGAAAGAACAGATTTGAGCTTTAGAAATGTCACTAGGGGTCAGGCCATGGGAAGATGGGTTGACAGGGTGCAAGCCTGAAGGCCAGGAGAGTGTTGAGGAGGTGGCCACTCAGGGTCCAGACGAGAGGACCCTGCAGGTGGGCCCCAGCTGACCCAGACCTCCCCCCGGCCCAGTCGGACCTCTTCCAGGATGATCTGTACCCCGACACAGCTGGGCCTGAGGCGGCCCTGGAGGCAGAGGAGTGGGTGAGCGGGCGGGATGCCAACCCCATCCTCATCTCCCTGCGGGAAGCCTACGTGCCCAGCAAACAGCGGGACCTGAAGGTCAACCGGCGCAACGTGTTATCAGACAGCCGGCCCGCCGCGGCCCCTGGCTCCCCCCGCCCGGGGGCCTCCACGCCTGCTGCCTTCACCAGTATTGCCGCCCCTGGCGGCAGCCTGGCCGGAGCCGGGGTAGGTGCCCCTCAGCTCAGGGTGGTGTTGGGAAGCTCGGGTGTTGCCCAGGTCTGCTGTGCCTGCCTGAACCACTCACTGCCCCTCTCTGGGCCTCAGGTCCCCTCTGCCTGATAGTAGATTTGGGGAGGGCTGCAGCTCCGAAACCCCTGCCCCCGCTCATGTCCCTGCAGGAGGCTGGGAAGCTGGAGGAGGTGATGCAGGAGCTGCGAGCACTGAGAGCGCTGGTCAAGGAGCAGGGGGATCGCATCTGCCGCCTGGAGGAGCAGCTCGGCCGCGTGGAAAATGGAGATGCCTAGAACTGGGCCCAGTGGATGACACTCCCCATTCACCTTCTCCGCCCACCCCTTTCTCACTCAGCCTCTGCTGGCGGGTCACACTGACTCTGGCTGGCTGCCCCTGCCCCCGCTGAGGGTTTCTGGGGCAGGTTCAGGGACCAGTCCACACCCTGAGCCATCCTGTGGGCCTAGGCTGGAGCCACCGCCTGGCTTTGGGCATTGTTACTGGGGAGGGTTTTTGTACCCAGGAGAGCTTCTACTCTGAGGCACCATCTCCCCCACCCCCACCCAGCCCCCCTGCTCCCTCCCCTGAGGAAGCAGGAGGGATGGGCTCTATATTTTCATTCCAAATAAAATTCTCTTTCTAAAAGCCAGGTTTGCCCTTCTGCTGCAAGGGTGGGACTGGGAAAGGAAGTCTGGACCCCTCGGGGGGGGGGACATAGGGCACCCCCATGGATCATAAATGTGAGAAAGGTCTGGGGGACCGTGAACATCCCCTGCACTGCCCCCCATAGTCCCAGCCTGGCCCAGGGAGAGGCTGGTGAGGATCTGGTGTGGATCAGGGTGGTTCTGAGAGGCCCCGGGGTCGGGGGTGGGGTGGGGTGGGGGAGCGACGAGGGTCCTGTTGCAGGGAGGGCTGAGCGGGATGTTGTGGGCAGGAAGCGGAAGCGCCGAGTTAACCCCAGGTGCGTCGAGAGCGCAAGCTCATTTCTCGCTCCACACGGCCAGGGCTGGAGGTGGGCGCCCGGCGCTGAGAGGCCAGCAGACCGATGGTGAGCCTGGAGCCTGCTGGGTCCTTGGGGTGGGGGCCACAGGAGGTCAGGGCTGGAATGTCTAGGCCCCAGGAGCTAAGGAAGGACCCCCCGCGGGCCCAGGGGCAGGAGCAGCCAGGCAGAGGACAGAGGCGAGACACCCGGGATGAGCCCAGGGCAGAAGCTGGGCCTTCCTCTCACCTCACATCAGACCTGGGCCTCCCTCAGATTCAGGGGGTGGCCCCCCAGTGCCCCACTCCATGCCCGACCCCCCTTCAAGACCCCCAGGTGGACTCTCACCTGCTCTGCTCGGGAGCTGGGGCTCGGCACGGCCTCTACTCGCATCCCTGGAGCCTGGGCAGACAGTGTGGGGTGGGAGATGGCTTGCTCGCATCTCGGCACCCCTCCCCCCACGCACCCCCCCGACCTGCCTTGTTCCGACCGCAGGCTTCCTCTGGCAGCTGCACCCGCCTGCCCCAGCCCCTGGCCCTGCGAGGCCCGAGGCCCCAGGGACGGAGAGTTGAACGGAAATGCTGCAGCTAGGGCAGTCCCCATGGGGCAGTCCCTGTGGCTGGGAGGGAGGAAGAGGGGTCTCAGTGACCCCCATCCTGGGACCTGGCCAAATGGAGGCTACACAGTTGCCTCGGGCTCGGTCCCCCCATCCTGGGCCTCAGGAAGAGCCAGCTCCAACACCAGCCTTGCAGGTGCCTTCCTTCCCTTCCGTCCCCTCCTCCTGGGGGCAGAGTCTTTACAGATATTTCTTTTTTTTTTTTTTTTTTTAATTTACTTATTTCTGGCTGCTACTCTTCGTTGCGGTGCACGGGCTTCTCATTGCGGTGGCTTCTGTTGTTGCGGAGCACGGTTTCTAGGCGTGTAGTTGTGGCACGCAGGCTCAGTAGTCGTGGCGCACAGGCTTAGTTGCTCCGCGGCATGTGGGATCTTCCCGGACCAGGGCTCGAACCCGTGTCCCCTGCATTGGCAGGCGGATTCTTAACCACTGCGCCACCAGGGAAGTCCCTACAGATATTTCTTGAGTGCCTACTCAGCGCTAGGAATTGTTTAGGTGCTTAAGCCAAAAAGAACCCCATCTTCCTGGGGGGAAGAGAAAAGAATAAGCATACTAAACGGGCAGTTATCTCCTGTGTCCGGGAGGGGGTAGGAGGGTAAAGCAGGGCTGGGCTGTGGGGATGAATGTCAGGGTACTAATCCAGGCCAGCTTAGGCTGCACTGAGGTGCCTTGAGCCAGGGTGAGCAGGGAGCCATGTGGCTCTCGGGGGGGATGGAGCATTCCAGACAGAGGGGACAGCCGGTGCACAGGCCCCAGGCAGGAGCTGGCTTACGTGGTGCAGTGGGAGAGAGGGAGGCCAGAGGCAGGAGGACGCATCACTGGCGGACATCACAGAGCCAGGAGAGGCCTTACTGACAAGGGCTTTTCTGCTTGACTGTCCCCATCTTACCCAAGAGGCCACCAACCGCAGGCAATGAGCGCCTTCCTGTCTCCCCCCCAGGACCTGTGCTGCGTCCTAGGGCTCTGGACGCTGCTGTCCCTGCCAGGGGCCCTGGGCTCAGGCCGCGGCGCTGAGGACAGCCCGGGCTCCAGCTCCTCGGTCACCGTGGTCCTGCTGCTGCTGCTGCTTCTGCTGCTGGCCACTGGCCTGGCGCTGGCCTGGTGCCGCCTGAGCCGGGACTCGGGGGGCTACTACCACCCGGCCCGCCTGGGCGCCGCGCTGTGGGGCCACACTCGCCGCCTGCTCTGGGCCAGCCCGCCAGGCCGCTGGCTCCGGGCTGAGCTGGGGTCGCCAGAAGAGGACCCGGAGCGGCAGGAGGATGAGCGGGACGTGGAAGATGACTGCGACCTGGGTGGTGGCCAAGAGGAGCGTGAATCCCAGGAAGAGGGGCAGCGTGGAGAGGGGCCCAGCCCACAGCAGGCCCCGGAGCCGGCAGAGGAAGCCTATGACGATGACACCGAAGGGGGCCTGGGCCTCGGCTCCCAGGGGCCGGTGGGCTCCGGGGGCAGCGCCGAGGCCCTGCTGAGTGAGCTGCACGCCTTTGCTGGCAGCGCGGCCTGGGACGACAGCACTAGGGCGGCTGGGAGCCGGGGCCTCCATGTCACCGCACTGTAGGAGCCAGCCCTGGCGCCACATCCTGGCCACTGTGCCTCTGCTTCCTGAGCTGCCATGGCTGGACACAGCCTGCCCTGGGCGCATGTGACCCACACCCCCGCCTGGAGAGCCTCAGACAGTCACTCCCCGCCACAAGTTCTAGTCCCCAAGTCTGTGTATCCCTGGCCCCTCCAGGAAGGCCATCCGTCCCCAGGGGGCACTGGGCAGCCATCTGAAATAAAACCCCTCCGGCCCTCCGCTGTTCTGTGGTCCTGTCACGGCCCCTCCCATCCCTTAGCAGGGACTCCTCCCGGCACGACCCCACCCGCCCCTGCCCCAGAAGTCCAAAGGAGAAACCAGGTCAGTGCCATGATTGAACACTTTAATAATCCAAGGGCACAGCTCAACTGCGGGAGGCCAGGGGGGCAGCCCCCCTCGACCGGCAGCCGTAGTCTGCAGTCCTTCGTGTTCATGATTCAGGGGCACGGCCACCCCCAGCAGAGACACGCTCACGCACACTCGCTCCTGTACCCCTTGGCACAGCCCCAGGTCTCTGGAACTGGCCCGGGGTCCCACTGCCCTCATCTCTACCCACCCTCTTAGCGCCCGGGGCGCCCACGGCCTTTCTTGGACTTCTTGGTCCCTGAAGGGGGTCGGATGGGGAGGGGGGCAGTGCTCGAGGGCGGCGGTAGTGGCGGCGGCGGCAGCAAGAGAGGGGGTAGAGGGGGCTCCAGGGGCTCCGGTGGGCCGGGGCTGGGCCGGAATCCCTCAAAGGGCGAGAACTTCAGGGGGCTGCAGGGGAGGCAGAGTCAGCATTTACTGGCACGGGCCCAGGATGCAGTCAAGTGCCCACCCAGGCGGCCCCTGCCATAGAAGTCCCCATGGTAGACGGAGAAACAGAGGCTGAGGCTGGTTCAGAGACGGCCAAGGCAGCCCTGGGGTTGACGGCAGAGCCAAAGCTAGAACGACCCCCGCCCCGCGGTACCTGATGGGGGTCCAGGGGCTGCCGTTGAGGCGCCTGGGGGAGCGCAGCTTGGGCTGGAGGGAGAAGCCCTCCTTGATGCTGTCCAGGACGGAGGGCGCCACGTACGTGAAGCCCTAGGGGGCAGAGGCGGGGCCAGGCAAAGCTCAGGGTCCACCGCTCCTTGGCCACACCCCTGCCCGAGTCCCTGTAACCCTCAGGCCCCCAGACCTCACCAGGAAGGCCTGGTTGGCGCTCTCACTGAGGGCCGTGTCGTCTGGACTGTCCACCGGCGTCTGCCTCGTGAAGTGGGAGTCAAACTGGCTCACATCCTCCTCCGACTGCTGTGGGCACCCCGGGGGGAGAGTCAGGGGTGTCCAGGACAGGAGCCTCCACCCGCCCCCAGGCCAGTGGGACCTCCACTCACCAGGGACGGCCGGAAAGGGGGGTCCACTCGGCGGGCCAGGAGGTCATCCCAGTTAACGTGCCGGAAGAAGGGGTGCCTCTGTGGGCAGAGTGCCCCCAAACGTGCCAACATTTCACGCTCCGTGGCTCCCTCAGAAACCCCCTCTGCTCTAGGGCCCTGCCCCCTGCACCCAGACACCCCTGGGGGCTCAGCCCTGTCCCCTCTTAATGGTCCCAGACCCACCTGCACATCAGCGGCGTCCCCGGGGCCACCCCCGATACGTTGGCTGGGATTCCGCTTCAGAAACTGCAGGACAAGGGCAGGGGGTGAGGGTCTCGGGCGGAGGTACCGATTGCTTCCAAGTGGCCCCAGGGGGTGGGGAAAGGTGAGAAAGGGGTCGTGGCTTGTGCTGGGGGCCCTGGAGTGTGGTCTCCACCTACTGACACCCTCAGGATTTCCAAGGTTTGGTCCCATGGCCCCTTCTCCACAAAGCCTTTGCTGGCACCACCCCAGGGCACATTCGTGGGGATCCAACTCACAATCTGGATGGGGTGCCTAGCCTCCCACTTTGATCCCCAGTGACCGACTTTTTGAGGAGAGCGGCTAGTGCGTGGTGCAGGCCTCGCTGAGTAGGACTCAGACTAGGGACCTGGCCAAGGTCGGCAGCTGGTCCGCGCCAGAGCTGACGTCTCACACCTCACAGCCAATGCTCCTCGTCCCAAAGGGACATCGTACAGGTGGGGGAAGGGGAGTGGGGAGCTCCAGCAACCCTGGCCCAGGGAGACTCAGGAGCCTATGCAGGGCCTGGGAGAAGAGACGGGGGCCGGACCAAGGGCAGGAGGGAGCCCACCTTTTTGACGAGGTCCCGGGCATCTGGGGTGAGGTAGGCGGGCAGCTCCAGCTTCCCTCTGATGATCTTATCCATGGTTTTCTTCCGGTTCTCTGCAGTGAAGGGTGGCTGGAGAAGGCAGAGGGTGAGAGGAGCCTTGCGGGCCTCCCACCGGGCCCGCCCCTGCCCCGGGAGGGGGCCCTCCTCCCGCCCCCATGCCCACCCTCCAGGCCCCCAAGCTCCACCAGTCCACCGCCCGGTTGTGGCCACTGCGCACCAGAACCTCAGGGGCCCTGGGGGCCGGGTGGAACCGTCAGTCAGGCCGAGCCCTGCCCGGTTGTCCTCCCGACCCCTGGGCCCAGCCGGCTGCCGCTTACATGTACTCGATGGTGCCGCAGAAGGTGTGGGTGACGGCACCCTCGTGAATCGACTCCTTGCAGAGGCCGAAGTCCGTCAGTTTGATGTGGCCTGGGGAAGAATGTTAGGGCGGGTCGGTCAGGACCCCGGGCCACCCCGCGGGGCTCAGCCCTCCCCACACATGCGCACCCTGGCTGTTGAGCATGATGTTCTCAGGTTTGAGATCCCGGTAGATGATGCCTTGGGAGTGGAGATGGCCCAGGGCCAGTGTGATCTCTGACAGGTAGAAACTGCAGAGACAGGACAGGGTGAAGGCAACGGGGGGGGTGGGGGGGGTGGAGCCAGGCCCTGGTGGGGAGGGGTCCCTGGACCCCCTCAGGAGAGAGGCTGGAGGTAACACCCACCAGGCCGTGTCTTCCAGGAAGATGCCCTCTCGCTCCAGATGTGTGAAGAGCTCGCCGCCTGTGACACAAACATGTCAGCAGCTGTGTGCTGGGACCAAGCTCCTCTGCTCGCCGAGCCTTGGTTTCTTCTCGGGGAGAGTGGGGCTTGTAATTCCCGCCCTACCTGCCTCCCAGAGCTGCCGTGGGGACTCAATTCAATTCAGCAAACGTCTACCGACGCCTACTCGGTGCCTGGCCCTGTGCTGGGTGAAGCTGGGGACAGAGGTGAGGAGCCCCAGCCACTGCCTGCAGGACGCTCAGTCTACTGGGGAGACAGACACGCACACAGCTGCTCCAATGTGCCAGACTGAGGCAACGGCCCTGAGAGCCTACCAAAACCTTCACAGAGGAGACAGGAGGACACAGTTAACCCCAGCGTGAGGGGACAGAGAAAGTCCCTGGCAGCGGTGAGACTTAAAGGGGATGCAGAGATGGAGCACAGGAAATGAAGCTCCCAGGGCTCATCGGGACAGATGGGGTCAGTAGGAAAAGCAGGCCCGGATCGCTTCATGGCGAGCAGGGGACACCAGGCCAAGGAGGCCAGGCTTGATCCGGGCAGTTGCAGGGAGCCATGGAATTCTGAGTAGGAGTGTTGGGGGCAATCCCGTGCTCTGAGACGATGACCCTGGAAGTTGGTGGAGGAGACACTAGGAAGAGGGTGAGCTGGAGGCTTTGAGGCCAGTTAAGAAACAACTGTGACGCCTCCCCTCCGCCCAAGAGAGCAGAGAGGATAGAGGACACTGCAGAGAATGAACCATCTGGATTGGGATCTGACTGGATGCAGGGCACACAGAAGGGGGGACCAGCACATGAAGGGCTACTGGAAATGGACAAAACAACCCTCTGGACATCTATACAAACTCCCACCATTCCCATCCACCCCCAACACCGGTGAGGGATACAAGAGGCACTGGACAGACGTTTGCTGAATGAATGAATGAATGAATGAATGAATGAATGAACGAACGGACAGAGGGATGGATGAGGTGGGGCCCCCCTGGCCATTCTACATACCACGTCTCTCCCAGCTCCCCCCAGAGCTCCCTGTGCTGGTTCCCTGGCCTTGCCCACACCCCAGATGGGCCCGCACTCATACCACTGAGGCACTCCAGGATGAGGTAGAGTTTGCCACCAGTCTGGAAGGCATAGGCCAGTTCCACAATGAAGGGGTGCTTCACTGACTCTAGAATGTTCCGCTCAGCCCGCGTGTGTGCCGTGTCCTTGGCGTTGCGCACAATTTTGGCCTGCAGAGGCAGGGATCAGTTAGAAGGTGGGCCCCCAGGACTCCCTCAGTCCCTCCAGCCATTACCCTTCAGCCATTCTCTATCACCCCATTGTATTTCTCCATAATTCTGCAGCTATCAGCAACCATCCTTTCCAGGGACTGGTTTATTCTAGTAGCACCGTGTTTCTCAACTTCTGCATTCATGACATTTGGGGCAGATAATTCTTTGCCGTGGGGGGCTGTCTTTTGCATTGTAAGACCTTTAGCAGAATCCCTGGGCTCAACCCACTGGATGCCTGTGGCAGCCCCTCTCTAGTCGTGACTCAGAAATGTACATCGACACTGCCAACATTGCCAGACGTTGCCTGGGAGGCAATACTGCCCATGGTTGAGAATATACTGCGGAACAATGTAATTGCTACTGACAATAAACAAGCAAGTGCTCAAGATAGTGGCCATCTCCTCCACTACGTTCACTGCTGTCTCCCAAAGGCCACTGTAGTACATTGGGAATGGCAGCCACTGGGTGAGGATCTGTCGGCTGAACGAATGACTCACCTTCCTCAGGACTTTCATGGCATATATTCTGCCCACATTGGTGCCCTGCACCTTTCGCACCTGGAACACCTGCAGGGCAGGGGAGACAGATCAACCTCCCTCTCCATATTCTATCTTCAAAAAGCCCTACCCTGAAGCTCTGGTACTGGGACCGAGAGGCCCACCCAGGAGTGGGGCGGTAAAGATTTCAAGTCCGATTCTAAGAGGATGTACAAGTCAAACTTTTTTTTCTTTTAACTTTTTGGCTGCGGGGCATGTGCGATCTTAGTTCCCCGACCAAGGATCGAATCCCTGCCCCCTGCATTGGAAGCACTGGACCGCCACAGAAGTCTCTATAAGTCTAATTTGTTTTGAGACCCTTTGGTGCAGCAAGACTAAGGCTGTGAGGCCAGTGAGGAAGGAGGAGGGCCGGTACCTTGCCATAGTTCCCCTTGCCCAGCACGCGCAGCAGCTCGAAGCAGTGGGGCCCGATGCGCTCAGGGCCCGGGTTCACACTGCTCTCAGTCAGCTCCACCTCTTCATAGTGTCCCACAGGCCTGTGGACACAAGAAGTTAACGGGCGCAAGCTCCAATGCTCCTCAGGTCCCCTTCCCCAGCCCATTCCCTCCTCCCCCAACACAACCCTCACTCACTCCAGGCCAGCCGCCCTCAACTCGGCAAGGGGACACACGTCCTGTGAGAAACCGAGGGGTAAGAGCCAAGGGAGGTGCCAGGCTCCCTCCCCCCAAGCTGGACTGCTTGGCCCAGGCGTGGAAAGGGTGACGAATGGGAGCTGGCAGGCGATGGGCCAGGACTGCGGAGGAGAGGCGAGGGCAGGAAAGGGAGACGCAGGGGAAGGGCTGGGGGCCTGCAAGACAGGTGGGGGTGAAGGTAGGGTCAGAACCTAATAGTGGCCGGGATCTTAGACAGACCGGGGTCTGCAGGAGAGGAGCCCACTCTGGGGGCGGGTGGCGGGGCGGGGGTCGCACGATTGATCCCACCGCCTGGATGATGGGATCGAGCCGGGATCGAGCTGCGCCCGGGCGGACCACTCACCGCGGGGCTGAACTCTGGCTCGCCCTCGCCCTCGCTGCCTTCCTCCGTCTCCAGGTCCAGGTCAAACACCGCCGCCATGCCTGCGCCGGCCCCGCGGACTCCCAGGCGCTTACCTAGCAGCGCTATGACTGACAGACCGGCCCGGGTCTTACGTCATCACTCCGCGACTGCGGTCTCGCGCGCCGATGACGCAAGAGACTGCCCCTCCCGCGAGCTGGCGGCGAGAAAAGTTGGCGTCCGTCACAAGGCATCTCGGGAATGGTAGTTCCTGAGTGCCGGGGTGCTAAAGCCCCACGAACCTTCTTCCGCGGGCCCCTCAGTCTTCCCAGCACAGCTTCCTCCGGGGTGGCACAGGACAAGGGCCTCCTGGAAGCCGATCATTTTGGTTCTGGGGCGACTTTGACTTTGGACGGGGCAGAGTCGAAGTGCATGCAGGTGTGAGTGTAAATGCAATTCCCAGCCCTGTTGGAGCCCTACGCTGCCAGGTTGTCTGGGTGGTAGAGAGAGGCGGGTCGAGTATATCTCTCTGTTCGCCTCTGTAAGGGAGCCGGCTGCTGCATCACGGTCTCTAACGTGCCTCCCGCTCGAGGACCCTCAAGTCAGCGTCTACTGCTCCGTGCTCAGCTCACTGCTGGGCTTTGTTGCCAGATTCCTGCCGGAAAGGGTTTGGGTCTCACTGATCCACCCGTAATTATGGGCTTGTGCTGTGCGTCAGACACACGAACTTGTGTTTGGTGACACTACAATAATGAAAACACCAAACCTAGTCCGTGAGTTTAGATTTGGGGATGGATTCTTGTTGGATGGGACTCTGGGAGTGTGAACTGGGCCAGACCAGGCCTTGGATGAGTTCTGATTTTTGGAAGCTGTCTGGGTGTGCATTCCAGTTGGACAGGGGAGGCTAGATATGAGCTCAAATGGACAGAATTCAGGGTCTCCAGGCTGGAGGAGGGTTATCTGGTTGGGTGTGGCCCTCGTTGTAATTCCTCCCTCGGGTTTGGGTCCTGGTGTAGGTGCCCCTGGCAGGCCCCTCGCCAAAGGTCAACCCAGAGGCCTGGTCAATGTGGCAGTTTATCCTTAGCTCTAGACGCTACAGGTATCCCGTAACTACCTCTCCCTCCCCCTTCCCCATCCCCTGTCTACCTGAGCTTGAGAAGTGTTGGCCAAGTCGCAAGAACCTATCCCAGACTCTGGACGTTTCACTAGTCCATAAGCCTTTATTTGGAGAGGGACGCTTATGGAGCTGTCCACAGCCCCTGTGCAGCACAGAGGCAGAGTTCTTAAAGCAGCCTCCCCTGAATGAGGAAGGGAGTGTAGAGTCTCCTCTGCCAATGCTGGTTAGGTGTGCCTGAGGCCAAAGCACCAAAGCTTGGTGGATAAGGTGCATAGTGCACGGGAGGGGTGTTCACATGTCTCAGGGCCACATATAGGAGGTGAGTGGGGCCTGGAAGCTGAGTGGGCAGGTACAACTTAGTAAAAGCAGAAACCTGGACCTTGCATCTTGTCCCTCGACTCTTCATCCACTGTGGTATGACATCGAGGCAGTGGCTTTTCCTCTCTGAGCCTGTTTCCTTTTCTGTAGAATGGGGCAATAGTGTCTGCCTGGAGGGGAGATGGTTATTACTGACCCCAAGTCACCTGCTTCTACTGCTCAGGCCAAATGAGGCAGGTGGGGCACTGCCAAACATTGTCAGCAGGCTCCAGAACTATCTAGAATTTGTTAAATGAGGGGGTGAGAGTAGGAGGACGAGGGGTTTAGTCTCAGATTTTCTTGGGATTTGTCCAAAGCCAGAGGCCAGGTTCTCTCCTGTAGGCAGCAGGAAGAGACAGACCTGGAGGGGTGGGAAGGATGCGCTGGGTTTGGGCCCACTCGAACTAACCTGGGGGCAGGGTGTGTGTGTGTGTCTGTGTGTGTGTGCAGCTGTTGTTGCTTCTCCATGACTAGAGTCCTGGGAAGCTATGGGCTGGACTGGGGCCTTCGGGAGGACAAGCAGCCCACCAGCTACTTCTTTTGTGGCCCCTCAAGTCCAGGAGGCTGTGGTGTCAAAATAGCCCTGCCGCTCTGGAACAGACCTGGGGCCTTGGAGGGGACCAGACCTCTCCAACGGTTGGGGCAGGGCCATGGGAAGAGAAGCAGGGAGAGCACCAGGGAGCAGAGGGCACCACCGCATCCCCTCCAGCACTTGGCCCCGCCCTCTGGCCCCAGCACTATTTGAAGTGGGACAAGAAGTAGGCAACGGGATAGTGGGGCCCGTCGATGCCCAGGCCCTGGCAGAGGCCCAACAGGCGGAGACGGGCCTCGGCCGGGCTGGGCCCAGCACAGGCCACACTGCAGTAGGGCTCCTCGTATTCTCCAGGCACAAGGGTCTCCTCCAGCAGATTGAGACGCAGCAGGCCCTGGTCGTGAAGAGCCTGCAGGGTCTCGCGGCTGGCGGTGGAACGCAGCACCTGCAAGTGCTGGGACACCAGGCACATGACACCCACCAGGTGGCCACGGGCGCGTGGGTGGGCAGGCAAGGCAGGCCGCAGGCCGCAGGCCACCATAGCAGCAGCAAGCAGCAGGTCCACACCATAAAGCTCCAGGATCCAGTCTCGCAGGTAGAAGCCACCCATGCGGGGGTTGATCTCGATGAGCCGCGGCCCAGCCCTAGTCAGCTTGAGCTCCACGTTGAAGACCCCATCCAGCAGCCCGCAGCCCAGGCAACAGCGGAAGGCTGCCTGCACCAGCTGCGCCTCCTGCTCCGGTGCCAGCCCAGTGGGCATGCAAGCCGCTGTCTCAGTGAAGCCAGGCAGCCGTGTGGGGCCATTGTCGGAGACGAAGGCAGCCAGCAGTCTCCCTCCAAACAACACCAGATCCACATCGTGCTCGGTGCCCTCGATGAACTCCATCAGCAGCATGGCATTGCCCCAGCCTAGACCGATGCCGGGGTGGTCGGCCTCGCCCTGCAGGTCTCGGGTGATCCGGGAAAAGTGCTCATGGCACTGCGACGCGTCTTCCACCAGCCGTACACCCACTGCACCCGCCCCAAACTCCAGCTTCATGACACCTGGCAGGGGCACCTGGCGGACAGCCCTGTCCACGTCGGCCTCGCTCTCCAGTGGGCAGCAGGGCACAGCATAGAGGGAGGGTGCGGGCCAGGGTGGGCCATGGTGGCACAACAAGTGCAGCTGGGTGCGGCTCTTCTGCTTAGCCAGGTGCATGGCGGCTGGCGGGTTGCAGGGCAGACCCAGCTCCTGGCAGAGCAAGGCCGTGAGCACCAGGCAGTCATCCCAGTAGGAAAAGCAGCCGTCTAGCTGCAGACCGCGTGCCCGCACCAGCTCCGCCAGCACCCGTGCGTTCTCCTCATCCCTCTGGTGCTCTGTTATATCGAAGTGGATGAAGGTCTGCACCAGCTGGGACGCAAAGTGGTTGGGGTCTGAGTCCACCAGGTGCAGCTGCAGAAACCACAGGGCGGCAACACACCGAGATCAGCTTGTGCTGGGCGCTGGGCAATAGGATGGGGCCTAGAACATGGTCCTGGCCCTCAGGGGAGACAGCTTCACCAGTGCTACGCGCTCAAAACATATTTGTTGATGATTGAGTAGAAGGTACAGAGGTGGGACACCTAATCCAGCCAAGAGGGTAGGGAAGGCAACCTAGAGGAGGCAGTGCTTAACCTGGGAGCTCACTAAGGTTTAGCCAGAGGAAAGATGGCTGCAGGAGGAGGGGAGGGTGTCATCTAGATGGGAGGGGTGGCAGAGAGGGCTGGCGGAATCTTTCCCACTGGCAGGCTCAGTCTGGCCAGGGTTCGTAGGGAACCACCAGGGTTCGTAGGGAAACCACCAGGGTTAGGGCTTGGGACTGCTGGTCTGGTGTCCCGAGTGGCCTTTTACTCCTAGCAAGGACAAAGTTCACCTAGGGGCGGGAAAAAGTTGAGACTCCTAACCTGGACGGGGCGACAGGCCCCGCCCCTACGCTTGGGCTCCAGGCCCCCGGCTAGATCGCCCCGCGCAGGCCCCGCCCCAAGGCCAACACCGCCCCTGGCCCCGCCCCGGACCCTGCCTCCACCACTCAGACCAGAACTTTGAGCCCCGCCCCGCCCCGCCCACCTTGAGCCCGTAGTCGAGCGCCGCCTCCCACACGAACTTCTTGCTGAAACCGCCCGCGCCGAGCAGCAGTAGCTGTTTTCCCTCCATGAGGCAGCGCGCCGAGCGCCGCAGCATCGTCTCCACCAGCGGCGCGGCCGCCGCCTCCTCGGCCGCCAGCCCCGGGCGCGGCGCGGCCCACAGCCCTTCGAGAGCGCCGCACGCCTCCAGACACAGGCCTCCGTTCAGCTCCAGGGCCACGGGGGTCAGCGCGCGGCCGGCCACCGTCAGGGCGAAGTCCACCCCTGGGCCGGGCAGGGGGCGCGGGCTCAGTGCGGGCCGCCTTCGGGCCTCGGGCCCCTCTCCTCCCGTCCCCGTCCCGGGCGGCCTGCACTCACCAAGGAAGTCAGTGCGGACCTGGCGCCCGCCGCGCTGCTCAGCGCTCAGGCCGGCCTCCAGGGTCAGCACGGCGGCTAGCGCGGCCTCGGCCGCCGCCTTGACGCGCTGCCGCACGACTGCCACCTGCGAAGCCTCACCCAGGCCGCACTGGGCCAGCGCCGCCTCCAGCGTCCGTGGCAAGGAGCTCTGGTGCCGCAGAGGCCGGTCCCCACGGCCCACGCTGCACACCACCTGGGCAAGGTGCGGCTCAGGGGGCTGGTCCAGGAGGAGTCCGCCCGGGACTGTCCCCGGCCCCAGCACACCTTCCCCTATGCCACGATCCAGGCCACAGCCCTCACTGGACATTCAAGTCCTGTCCTCCAATGTGACTTACATTGCCCGTCTGGTCCCCCTGGGGGGACTCTACCCAGGCTTCCAGGCCCAGCTGGGGCCTCTGCTCCCTAAGGGCTCTAAGCATGCTTGTTCCTAGTGCCTACAGCCCTGGGGGCCTGTCCCACCCTGGTGGGCTTAGCCCTAGAGCTCCCTGAGGGCAAGGTTGAGTCTCTCCCTCTCAGCTTGGCCCAGAGCTGTGTACCTAGGAGGGTCCCTAAGCCTCTCTCCTAAAGGGCTCCAGGCCCTGGAGGTTTGTCAGGGACCCTGGGTCAGCCTCTTCTGTGGGGAAGAGCTCTCTGGGAAGAGGTTTCAGCCCTGGGCCCTGGTACCCAGCATGGGATACCAAGTAGGGCTCCGGATGTGGGAGGAGCACAGGAAGGGTTGGAGAGGAGGGAAAGTGTCAGACGAAGTCCTCCCAGAGGCAACCAAAATCCTCCACCGCCCCCCCCCCCCCCCCAAATTTTTTTCCTCTCTCCCCCCAA
>NW_020173674.1:5369025-5373549 GCF_003031525.2 Neophocaena asiaeorientalis asiaeorientalis
TCCTCTCTCTGCCCAGAAGCCGTCATCAGCTCAGTGGAACTGGGCTGGGGTGTGGCAGCAGGGGCATGACCTGGACCTGAGCCATGCTCACCTTGCTCAGCAGGGGCTTGTCACCCTGTGTCCGACAGACCACAGCACAGATACGCAGAGCCAGCTCAGGGCCAGGCAGGGGGCTGCCTGGGGGAAGACGGTGAGGCCTGAGCACAGAGCAGCCAGGAGGCCGAGCCATGCTCTCCCTCTGGCTGGCACAGGTGGCTCTCACCTGGGAAGGGCAGCTGGGCAGGTGGGCATACAGCCTCCACCAGGACACTCTCCTCCTCCTCTAGTTTCTCCAGCAATGCCAGCACTGTGTCCACCACTGGGCCCAGCTCAGCTCGGGGATACAGACGCATTGCCTGCCGCCCCCTCCAGCGCCAGCCACTGGGCTTCATGGCTACCTGCAACAGGCAGGGGAAGGGGGCCTCCTCAACCACCCCACGTACATGCAGGGTGGGACGCTCATACCACAGGAGCTAATGAGTAAACTGAGGTAAGAAGGCAGGGGATTACCACAGAGATGGGGCAGTGGTAGGGCTCAAAGTTGGGGACCGCTTCCCAGCAGGACCCAGTAACCCTCCACGGGTCCCCTCCTGCTGGCCTCTGCACAATCTCGGGGACAGAGCCTGTTACCTGCAGGGCATCACCCAGGGCCTCAGAGTGCAGAAAAGCCCCTACTTCCTCCTTCACCAGTGTCTCTTGGCCCTCTTTGCCATTCAGCTCCACCAGCCGTAGTCCCGGGCTGGCATCCCCTCCCCTCAGCAGTGCCGGCGGCTTGTAGGTGAAAGCCAGGGTAGCTGGTACAGCCACGTCACCCTGCCGAGCTAGCAATCGCCTCGTCAGCAGCCGGTCCTCCAGCAGCCGGGCCAACTCGGCTGAGGCTCCTGTGGGGCAGGTCAGGTCGCGAGCGAGCTCAGCTGCCTCTCGACCCCAGCCAGGCCCCAGCCCCAGGCCCGCCAGGAAGTAGGTGGCACGGCGAGGGGGGACAAAATCATCCAGGAATGTCAGGCCCCCCGGGTGGAAGCTCACGGCCTTGGAGACCAGCAGGGCTGCCTCGCCCGGCTGCCCTGGTGCTGGCACCTTTGTCAGCCAAGCAGGGGTCAGGCAAAGGAGCATGTTTCCTGTGGGCAGAGGGAGGAGGGTTGCTGACCAGGGAAGGCTTAATGCCCCCATGCCCTCCACCTCCAGCCTGGGCCCCTGGGTAGTCGGGGGCAGCTGCTCCCAGAACCCACCCCCACTCGGAGTAGGGCAGCTGGGCCGGTGGAATGCAGGCAGTTGCCAGGGTTGGCGGGTATTTTGGGATGTGGCCGGGCCAGGGCAGGGCTGCCCTTTCTGCAGGAGGGGGTGGGGGAACTTGGGCACACACTCACCCGGGCTCTGGACCCCACCCTCCAGCAGCAGAGACAGAAAGGTGCTGGGGGATCCCAGAATGCACAAGGTCACCTCCGCCCCAGGACAGCCTTGAGGAAGAGAACGTTGCCAAGCTCACCAGGGGCTCCCCTTGCTCTCTTTCCGCCCACCTTTCCCCACCCCCATAGCCCTGCCCTCACCCTTGGACCCCCAGGTCCTCCCGGGGTATCGGACGAGAAAAGTAAAGGGGACAGAGGAAGCTGGAGAGCTAAGGGGAAGCTGCCTGCCCGCCTAGCCCTCTGAGACTAGCTCCCTCCCTCTGCAGCTGGCCCAGAAGGCACTGGAGGCTGGGTGACTGGAGACGTGGGTTCTAGCCTGAGCTCTGCCACTGACTTTCTGTGTGACCCTTGGTCCCTGTGCGGTGGGGGGAGGAGTCTCTGCACCTCAGTTTCCCAGTCTGTACAATGGGGCCCAGTCTGTGATGTTCACGCACTCTAGCTGTAAGCCCTCTGTCCACACAAAATCTTTTGTGGCTGCCTGATACATAAAACAGATAAAGCAGAGGAGGAGTCCTGGGTCCCAGCTGCTAGCTGCCTCCACAGCAGCTGCCAAGACACTTCTGTAGAAGCTCTGGCTCCACAGAACATGGATTGCAAATCCCAGGGCTGGATTTTCTGGGGGTGGGAGGGAAGCCGTGGTCTCTGACTTTACTGGTGCTAGATGCCCTTTGTTTTGTTTTGTTTTTGCGGTACGCGGGCCTCTTACTGTTGTGGCCTCTCCCGTCGCGGAGCACAGGCTCCGGACGCGCAGGCTCAGCGGCCATGGCTCACGGGCCCAGCCGCTCCGTGGCATGTGGGATCCTCCCGGACCGGGGCACGAACCCATGTCCCCTGCATCGGCAGGCGGACTCTCAACCACTGCGCCACCAGGGAAGCCCTAGATGCCCTTTGAAATGCCTGCCTTCCAGAGGTTGACTGGCCTTGTCTCCCTGGCTTCAGACCAAGCCAGAGCCTAGGGGAAGGGGCCGACCTTGACAGGGATGGGAAGCAGGCTGGGCTGAGGGTGCCTCCCTCCTCCTAGGGGTGCCCCCTCCCCCCCAGGGGTGCCCCCCTCCATGGAGCCCTCAGGCACCTGTGCGGGGCACCTGGCTGCGGTCTTGGGTCTCCGGAAGGCCAGCTTGCTGCAGACAGCTCTGCAGGAGACTGTAGTAGTAGACAGTCCAGGCCCGGGCCTCCGCCCCCTCGGGGGAGCCCTTGCAGTCCAGGGCCACGTCATGGCGCCAGGAACCATGGAAGCAGCCTGGGGGTGGCAGGCCAGAGCCCCCACCCCATGGGCCCTCCTCTTCTTCCAGGTCCTTGGAGCCCAGGGGGGAGTCACACTCGGGACCCAGCGGATCCAGGGACAGCTGAGGGAGGCAGAAGTGGTGGGTCTTGGGCAAGGTGGGCAAGGGGCATATTAAGTCACCCAAGGGTATAAGTCCCCCACTCTCCTAACCTTGGGCAGACACTGTCCTAGGAACAAAAGAGGTTGGGTTGGGTTGGGGGATGAAGGCCTGTCACCAGGAACATGTAAGTGGGAGTGCTTTGTAAACTGTATGTGCAGTGCCCCAGCGGGTGGGAGCAGAAAGCAATGCACTGCTGGCTGGATCACTGCCCCCTCATCCCACGCCCAGGTCTGCCCCAGCTTGGTTCAGAGGGGCAGAGGTTTTTTGCCGGTTTTGTTTATCGAGGCAGCCCTGGGACCTAAAATAGCCCTGGCACGCTGTAGCTGCTCAATGTTTGATGACTGAAGAATAAGTGAACGAATGAACCAAGCAATCTCTCTTGGGCTGCTCTCTTTTCTCTGGCCTCAGTGACCCAGGTACCACCGTGGAGTTCTGCTGAGACCTAAATATGTGGGTGAAGCTGGTCCACGGTCATCTCCAAGTAGCTGGAGAATCTACCATACGCCCAGTCCTGGGCCAGGCAACAGTAAGGAAGAAGCTGGTGCCCTTCTTTTCAGATGTTCTGAGTCATGGAAATGCTCACTTTAGATGAAATCTTACACCCTGCCCCTCTCTGAGGCTGGCTGACTCCCAAATGAGGCTGCTCAGAAGCTCACTGTGAATACACGTGCAGACACAGGTAGGCCTGTCCTCCGGGGGACAGGCTAGGCCTCCTTGGACAAGTTGTGAGGTTTCTTTGGGACTTGTGGGTGCCTGGTGCCTGCCCTGTCCCCCCCGGGGTACTGATGAGGCTCGGACCTAGAGAATCACCATGGTCATTGCGAGACAGCATACTGCAGGCAGCCGGGAGGGCAGAGGTCTGGGCCTCAGACCTGGCCTGGAATCTCGGTTCGCCGGTGCCAAATTCTGAGGCTTGGTGCCCTTTCTTAGGAGCTGAGTCCCCTAAGAGCCCAGAATGGGTTCACTGCTATGTTCCCAAACTTAGAATGGGGCAGGGCGCATGGTAATAATAAGTTGCAGGTTGAATGAATGCCAAAGGGGACCAAGAGTGCCCGCCTCCCAGAGCTGATGGGGGAGAGAGGCAGTGCCTGGCACACAGCAGCTGCTTGTCCCATGGCACACAGAGTGGGCGGTCAAGGGGTGTGTGCGCAGCTGGTCACGGGTCTGTCCGCACAGGCAGCCCCAGGGCTAGGCTTCTTCGCGCCGATGCCGCCCTCCAGGCCCTCCCTCTGATTAGGGTCTTGGGCTTTGGTGGGGAGGGACCAGAGGAGACTCACCATCTCAGAGGTGGAGAGGCTGAGAGACTGATGGAAGAGACTGACAGAGAGAGACAGAGGAGGGAGTCAGGGCGGTCGGATCTCTACTGCAGAGCACAGCCCCTAAGACTCTGGGTCAGAGAGGTGGCCGCGACCGCGCGCGGCTCTCCTGTCCCAGCCAGGAGGTGTCCAAGGCTGCCCCACCCCCACCCCAAGGAAGCAGAGGGATTGCTGACGCCCGGACCCCATAGGGCCGGCACCCCAAGCTCACACATCCCAAGCTGCGCGGGGCAGGGCCGGGGGTCCTGGCGCTCAGCCCTTCCAGCGGGGGGCGCGCCGGGTCCCCGCGCGTGTGTGCGCACGTCTGGGAGGGGTGTGCAGGCGGTGTCGCGGGTCCCGCTGGGGGGCGCGGGCGCTCAAGGTCCCGTCCCCGCGGCC
>NW_020173674.1:5373806-5407596 GCF_003031525.2 Neophocaena asiaeorientalis asiaeorientalis
CCCAACCCTGCCAGAGGCAAGGCGCCGGGGGGGGGCCAGGGAGAGACAAACAGAGACAAGCAGAGGGACAGACAGGAGACCTTCGGAGACAGTAAGTCGAACAGTGGGCCAGGTTCTAACGGATAGCGATCGTCAGAAAGGGTCACAGACTAAGGGGCCGCGGTAAAGAAAAGACAGAGGACAGAGGGGGATAAATAGAGAGAGACCCATAATGGAAGAGAGATGGAAAGAGAATAGAGGGGGAGGGGAAAGCTGGAGCCGGCAGAGACTGGTACCAGGGCTTGCCCTCAGGGCTGGGGTGGCCGGGAGAGCGGCTGGAGCACACAGTCCGGAGCCCTAACCTTGGATGGAGTCCTGAGCTCCCCAGCACCCGGGGCCGCAGCTGTCTGCCAAGGAGCACTGTGCCGTACGGCAGCAAGCACTCCCAGAAAGACCTTCTTGAACAGGGGTCCCTGTACATCTGCGGGGTCCCCTCCTCATCTCTCCCAGCCCCTCCAGAGTAGTGGCCACTAGGTAAGACGCCCCCCACAAGGGCAGTCCCAGTTCCCTGGGATACCCTCTGCCCTGCTGGGGGCCAAGAGGGAAGAGGGTGGCCAGGCTGGGAGTTCCAGTGGGTCTGAGCACAGCAAAGGAAGGGGCTTGTCTACACGATCTGCCCTGCCCATCAACACCCAGGTCAGCTGGACATCCACAGTTATACCCACAATCTCCCCAAAACGCACATCCTTACCCCCAGGTGCACCCATCCAAACACCCACAAAAGCACACCTCAAGAGACCTGGATCACAGCCACATATTCACCCCAAGAAACACACCCAGAGATTCATACCCTCGCAAGTGTTGTCCCACTAGGTGGATTCCGATCCTAGATCCAGCTGTCGGGCCTGGGCACCGCCCCTTCCTGCCTGACTGAACCTCCCTCTCCTCCTAACTTAAATGGGTCTAGTTACCATCTCATAGGACTGCGATGAAGATTATCACAGCAGCCTGAGACCAGCACACGTAGGCTGTTGTTGCAATTCTCCCACCTCACCCCCGCAAACTCAGACCCTCTCTCCAGGGACACCCCCCGACTGTTCCCTAGAGCCTCCTGGGCTGGGGGAGTGTACTGACGGCCCCGCAGCACTTGTGGAGGCAAAGGTGGCTGCTTTGGCCCCTTTCTACAACCGTACACAGAGCAGCCTGTGAGGAACCACCCTGTCTACCAGTGGAGGGACTCAGAGAGGAGAAGTGACTTACCTGGGGCCCCCCAGCCCAGCCCACATTCCCCACACAGCTTTCCAGGGCTGCTCTGGGCTCCCCAGCACCAGATCCACACTCCACTCCTCCCTGTGGCCAGCCCAGCCTCCTGGAATGAGGTGCGGCCACCCAAGAAGATCCATCCTCTTGCTGAGGGGGTAACCTGAGCTCCACGGAGATCCACGGGAGGGAGCAGGGTTGGGGCATGGATGTCACCAAAGAGCATGAGATCTGATACTTAACAAATATTAAAAACCAAAATCCAACAGAGTAAATTTTAAAGATCTTATTGGCTTTATCCAGCGGTTCATGAATCGGGCAGCATCCCGTCTAGCAGACAGAAAGGAGCTAAAAGAAGTTGTGTAAAATGCAAGACTTTTATAGGCAGAAGGGAGCAGACACAAAGAAGTTACACTTAGGCAAAAAAGTGGGTTGGTTCTTGCAAGATCACTTTCTTTTAGGCAATAGCAGGGGTCTATCAGGCAGATGAACCTGCTAGTGCTGGTCAGGCAATTCCTGATTGACTGGTTTAAGATACAATTTCCAGGAGAGCCGAAACTGTAATCAAGTTATCTCGGTTTGGTGACAAAATGACTCCACCTTGGGCCTGCTGTCTTGTTTTTTGCTTTTTTTTTTTTTTAACTCTTTTAAAAATTATTTATTTATTTATTCATGTTGGCTGCACTGCCTTAGTTGTGGCATGCGGGATGTTCAGTTGCGGCATGTGGGATCTTTAGTTGCGGCATGTGGACTCTTAGTTGTGGCATGCATTCGGAATCTATTTCCCGAACCAGGGATTGAACCTGGGTCCCTGCATTGGGAGCACAGAGTCTTACCCACTGGACCTCCAGGGAAGTCCCTGCTGTCTTGTTTTTAACCCAAGCAGTGTAGCATCTGTGGACTCAGTTTTCTCATCCTCAAATGGGGATTATAGTGCATACTTTAGCCCAGGCTTGGCTGGACAGGGGGCACCTGGCAGAAGGTAGCAGTGCCAGCAAACGGTTTTGTTTTTCTGGGTTTTTTTGTTTTGTTTTGTTTTGTTTGCGGTACGCGGGCCTCTCACTGCTGTGGCCTCTCCCGTTGAGGAGCACAGGCTCCGGATGCGCAGGCTCAGCGGCCATGGCTCACGGGCCCAGCCGCTCCGCGGCACGGGGGATCCACGCGGACCGGGGCATGAACCCGTGTCCCTTGCGTCGGCAGGCGGACTCTCAACCGCTGCGCCACCAGGGAAGCCCCAGCAAACGTTTTTTGACTTGTCCCAGGCACTGTACAGAGGACTTTATGTGCCATATCTCACTTAACCCTGTTGGGTAGCAGTTATGAGTCTCTGCCTTTTGCAGATGAGGCAGTGGAGGCTCAGAGAGGTGATGTGATTTGCCCAAGGTCACACGGCTGGTGAGAGGCAGGGCTGGGGTCTTCCCTCTGCCAGAGTGTGTGTATACATGCACACAGAGCAGTGTGGTTCTGTGCCCGCTCCCAGACTGCCCTGGCTGGGCACCGGCCGTGATGGCGTTTGCCTTGTGGACGCAGGGAGGAAAATCAGGGTTGGGCAACTGCAGCTCAGCACAGGGCCCTGGGAGTTGGGGCAAGCAGGCTGGCAGGGCAGTCTTGCTCTGTTTGTACCAGGAGAGCCTGGAGGTCACCTGAGGCTGAGCTGGGCCAGGTAGGCGTGGGGTGACGAGAGGCAATCCCTGGGTGACTACCCAGCTTGACTAAACAATAACCATCATAGAAATGAGACAGGTAAGAGTGCTCTTGGGACTAGGGTGGGAGCTGTTATTATCCTATTATCTGTAGGAGGAGACTGAGGTTCAGAGAGAGTGAGAAGGCCATTCCCATGCAGGGACTTTGCAGGGAGTCCAAGCCTGGCCTCCGGACAGTGTGGGATGGGGGGACTTATGGGGTGGGTGGCAGTCGAGGTGGAGACCACGGCCCCCCACACGGGGGTCCATTTGCCCTTCCACTTCTTTGCTTGACCCCCACTCCTGTCCCCTGGGCTGACCCCAGCCGATGGACATCGCTGGGTGCCATCCCAGCTTTGGTCCCCACAGGCTGAGTACTCTCAGATGCGTGCCTCGCCTTCTCTGAGCCCCTTTCCAGGCAGGTCTGTGGGGAGCTGGGGCTGCTAGGTTCACTGAGTGTGGTTGTGCAGGTTGCTCACTGCACAAAGGTACCCTGCTGAGTGGTCACTTCCCTTCTGTCCTGCAAGGGATGCATGTACCTGGGGGAGGGGCATCTTCTCCCAAGGAGTGCACAGGAGCCATAGGGGGCTAGCGCAGCCCTGTGGGAACAGCGTGTGTAAAAAAGCGTTCCGACAAGGAGGGAGCTGGTCCTCTTTTGGTCTGACCCCTTGGCTCAGGCCTCCCAGATGGATGGCTGATAACGGGACCTGCAGAAGGACTGCCCAGAAAATGCTTCCCTCAGTAGACAAGGCAGTGACTCAGCCCCAGCTCGAGAGGCCCCTGCTGGAGACCACCTGCCCCAGGGTCTATATCCAGGGGGAACGACTACCACGTGGCCTCTCCTTCAGACTCAGCAGCCCTGGTGCCAAGGCTGCTGCTTTCCTGCTCCTCTACCTTCGCAGCAGAAGAGCTGAGCGCACGGAGGGCAGGGAGTGCAGGGCAAATCCCATAGACTTCCTGCAGGTTCCCCCACCTACCTGCTCCCAGCAGAGAGTCCATGAGACACCCGCCCTAAGTCTAAGGCGTGGTCTAGCTGGCTCTGCCCCTCACTGTGATCCTGGGCTGGGCGCTCAACCTGGCCATCTCCCCCTTCTCTAAAGAGGCTCTCAGTGCCACCTGCAGAGAGAGGGTGTGGGGGTCCGAGAAAGGGTCCGTGAACTGCAGGGGACTGTGCTATTATTAAGCTCCAAGTACGCTAGTGGGGTGGGGAGTGGGGAGGGAGGGCTCAGGAAGCTCTCTTTAATTCACAGGAGCCCAGCCCCTGGCCCACACTCAGAACCCAGGCTGGGGCGAGACTGGGGCAGTGGGAGAGAGAGTAGCCCCAGGATGGCAGAGGGAGGTGGGTGTCAGGTTCGTGGCTGTTGATGCGGGGGTAGCGGTGAACCTTGGGTCTGCCCTGGGCAGCAAAGCTTTGGCCCAGTTGCCTCCCCTCCTGAGCCTTAGTTTCCCCCCAGGTAAACTTCAGCTCTGGGTCTGGACCTCCGTGAGTCCCTCCTTCAGGGAGTGGGATGGTCTGCCCAGGACCCAGGGCCTGGCCAGTCACACAGTCAGCGCCACAAGAGTATACGTGGAGGGAGCGTGTTCCTGCAGCCGTGGCCCTGTCACTAGATCTGAGGGTGCCAACACTCCAGCTCAGCCACTGAGAAGGATGGATCAAACACTCCACCATTGCGACTTCCCTGGCGGTCCAGTGGTTAAGACTCCGCGCCTCCACTGCAGGAGGCTCGGGTTGGATCCCTGGTCAGGGAACTAAGAACCCACTCCACCATTTAAGTGGGACTGCAGACACTTTCTCCGGGTACTCCCCCTCCTCCTCCCCCCTTCAGGGGAGGGCACCCAAGGAAGCAGGGAGGCAGGGCACTGGGAATGGGCCCTGCAGGAACATAAGCCTACGTCAGAACCAGCCCCGTTGTCCTGGCGATGGCTCCTGTCCCAGGCACCTCAGGCACCCACAGGGGCAATTAGCGAGTGTGGGAGGGGTTTCCACAGTGGCAGTCCCCAGGGGGTGCGGCTGGGGCTTAGGCAGGGGGCAAGGGCTGGCGGGCCCTTCCTCCTTTGTCCGGGCACACTAGGCCTTTGTTCTCAGCTGGCTCTCTCTGAGGACAGGACCAGGACCATGGGTGGGGGGCGAACTTGCCTTAGAGTGTCCACAGCCCTGGGGGGAATCCTGAACCAGCAGGGAGAGGGAGCAGAAGAGGGGACAGAGTCCCACTTCTGGGCCCAGCACCCACTTGGGGAGCCCTCCTCCCCCAGGTGCAGAAGCCTTCCCTGACCCCAAGAGGCTGGGCACTGCAGCTTACCATTGGCTCCTGGTGCTGGTGAAGACCTTCCAGCAGCCAATGGGCAGCCTCAGTGAGCCCTGAGGAGCCAGGGCTGGGTTCGGAGGGGTGGGGCTGTGAGGGGAGTGAGGGCCGGAGGGGAAGGAGCTGCTGGTCCGCGGTTGAGGCTGGAAGGCGTTCCATCTGACTGCATACGGGCTTCTGCTCAGACTTTATTCCAGGCCTCCTCAGGAGCCTTGGGGTCCCCTAAGCCCACCCTGTGCCCCTAACCTCACCCTCCTTCAGCGCCAGCTTGATGCTTGCAAGGGCCCAGGCAGCAGGACAGCTCCGTGGGCGGATGACGGGCCTGGGTCCTCAAAACCTCACTCTCTCACCTTCCTTCCTCCTCGAGCCTGACAAGTCCATGGGAGAGAAGCTGAGGCATCCATCCCGGCTGTAAAGTGCAGTGCCTACTTGGAGGCTGGCATCCACCGTTCAGGCAACTGGGGTTGGGGGACCCTGAGTCTCTGGTACCCTCAGAAGTGGGACCTTCAGAATCGGGTGTCCAGGGAGGAGGTGGAGCCTCGATGGGACCTGGTGGGGCTCTCGATACGGGGGGCCCTGGACCGAGTCAGCAGCCCATGGAAAGTCTTGCCTCGGGTCTGGGGCTTGCGCCGCGGCGGCCTGGGCTCCTCCGGGGGCTGAACCACGATGCGGGGTACCTCGGGCCTGGTGGCTCCCCAGGTTCCTGCCAGCTGCTGGGCCTCAAAGATGGCTTGGGCCCCAGGCAGGCGGGCCTGCGGCCTCGGGGGTGGCCCAGATGCCGACGCGGGCAGCTGGACCAGCTGGGCCTTGATCTCCCGCTGCAAGTCCTGTTCGGACAGGGCCACGCTGTGCACCTGTGGGGAGCAGTTGATACTGAATCTGCCTGGCCTGGGGGAGGGCAGGAAGCGATGAGAGCCCTGTGGGGCGGGCAGGACATAGCCGCAGGAAGTGGCTGAGGGCTGAGGGACTGACAGACAAAGAGACTAAAGGAGCCACCGAAAGCCACTTGAGGCCTGGGGTTTCCACATTCTCTGCTGCTGAGAGGACAAGAACTGAGCCCCGGTTCTTACTCTGACTTCCCCCTCTGGGACTCAGTTTCCGCAACTGTGCAGGGGGGCTGGGCCATTGCAGAGGGCGGGCAAGGGGCACCCACCTGGGACATGAAGACCTCCTCCTGCAGCTGGGTGGGCGGGATGGCTCGAAGGGCGCCGAGCGTCTCCAGGAGCCCCGGGCAGGCCAGGCGCTGTTCAGTGGTGCCCAGTGCCAGGCGTACCAGTGTCAGCCCCACGCGGAACAGCACCTTCACACCTGCAGGCCGGGGGCTCACTCAGTTGGGGGGCCAGCCCTGGGCTTCCTCAGTCTGCACCTGAACCTGCCCTCAGCCAGACTCCTTCCACCCTCCTGCAGCTCTGCTGCCGTGACTCAATGACTGAGAGTACGGTGGCAATCTGAGAGCTCTGGCCAGCATGTCTCAGCAGCCACAGACACTTCTGGGCAGAGCAGCCTGCCAGGAGCCAGGGGCTACTGAACGCCTCACGCCAAGCCTTCTCATTCTGGGCCTCAGCTCCTCGTCCCTCCAAGGAGGGGCTGGGTGGTGACGTGAAGGCCTTTCCAGCTCAGACCTGTGACCTTCTGATTCTAGAAAGATTCTAGCCAGAACTCCTCACCTCTAAGCCAAGAGCATAGGACACACATGCACACAAACACGCACACACGCACACACACACATGGCTGTGACCTTGGGCCTGTTCTTGGGGCCTCAGAATTCCTTCCTGGTAGCCTCGGGTCTGCTGAGAACAGCAGTCAGGGGACCAGCGAGGTCTGGTGACAACTGTGACTTGTAAAGGGACAGCAGCGACTACTAACGGTGTCACCGTTATGAAAGGGAGCCTGAGGCAGAGGGCAAGGGTAGCTCAGCCACCCTGACGGGGGGCCCTGCCCTGCCCCGCCCTCAAGGTCTGAGTCTGCAGGGGAGGCCATGTAGATGGCAACTTGGACACCCGTGGCCAGAGCTCTAAGCCAGCCTGAAGCCAACTGGGCATACAGCAGGTGCTCAATAGATGTACTGATTGATTTCTACCATTTTTTGGTCCAACCACCCTGCTCTTGGCCTGGCACCTCTCCCATGTCCGCACCCCCACGTCAGTCGTCTGCAGCCTGGCCTCTCCGCCTCCACACTGGCCCTGCAAGTTTGCCTCTTCCATAGAGCAGCCACGAGCACCTTTAAACAGCACTCTCCTCCTCCCGCCCCCCTACACTCTGGCACATCCTTTGTTTTATTTTCTTCACAGAACTTCTGACAATCTATAAATATCTTGTTAATTTAGTACCGTCGCCTCCCATCCCCACTTCCACCAGAATGTAGGTCTCACTCACTCAAGTGGCCCTGGCTTCCAGAGCAGCGCTGGCCTCCGAGAGCGCTCACCAAGGGCCCATGGGGCTCCATCGGCCATGCCCCCACTGTGCCCAGTCCCTGAGCTGTCTCACTGCTGTGATCTCTGCAGCGCCCCCCGACTCCAGCCCTCCCCCAAGCAGATGGTGCCCTCCCTGTGGTGGTCTCACTGCTGGGGGTGGGGGCTATCATTCATTACACTGGTGATCCGTGGCCAAGGGCTGGGCTGTTTCCCCAGAGCCACAGGGCGCTGTCACCCTCGGCACACCCCAGCACCCAGACCCCAGGCCAGGACTGGCAGTGGCGGTGGGGCAGAGCAGAGCTGGCGCCCGAGGCTCCCGGCCCCAGTTCCCACGCCTGGCCAGCCACACACTCACCCTCGCTAAGGAAAGCGTCCCAGACACGCAGCACCGTGGGGAAGGGCAAGGAGCGGGCGAAGAGGCACAGGAACCACTCGGGCAGGTAGAGCAGGGGCCCGACGCCCGCCTGTCGCAGGTGTTTGTGCACGCGCGGGAGCAGCCGCCGCAGCAGGGCCGTGAACACCTCGGCGTCCAACTGTACACCCTCCTGTGGCCACGCCCGTCAGCATCTCCACTCCCGGTCCCCAGGCCCCTCCCCACCCCCCACCCAGCCCCTCCCCCTGTGCCCCCTGGCCCCATTCCAGCCTCTCACCATATGGGGCCCGTAGTAGCCAGGGAGGTAAACCTCGCAGATCTGTACCAGGCACCAGAAGGCCTCCTGGGGGCGGGCACAGGCCTTGAGTGCCGACCGCAGAGGGGACCACGGAGGGGACCGCAGGGCGGGGGAAAGGGGTGCAGGGGAGGGAGGGTCTGGACACCATCTGGGGTGACTCTGGAGCCAGGAGCCTGGACTCAGTGCTGGGGCTGGTAAGGAGGGGCAGGTCTTACCAAAAAGCTTCCCGTTGCCCAGATAGAGGCCTACCAAGGGGCGTAGGGAGTTGGAAGTCACAGGGCTCAGGGGGTTGAACTTGAGGGTCACAGGGTAGGGGCTCACTGGTCAAGGCTAGGGAGGGTCCCAAAGTTCAAGTCTTGGGTTCTTGGGGTCACTGGGGTCAGGGATCATGGTCACAGGGTTCAGAATCAGAAGTCATGAGGTCAAGGTAATAACAACCAGACTCCTAGATCATTGGGGCAAATGTCAGGGCTCAGGGTTCCATGTTCCTGCAGTCAAGGTCGTTGGGTTTGAAGGTCGCTGAGGTTGGTGGTCATGAGGCCCTGGGTCACTCACTAGGACAGGTTTGGGTAGGAGTCAAGGATCCCAGGTCCCTGAGGCCAGGGTTCCTGGGGATAGAGGGGTCATGGGTCCAGAGCACAGGGTTATTAGGTCCCTAGGTCACCAGCGTTGGGGGTCATGGATCACTGGGGTTAGGGGGTCAGGGTCTTGGGTCTCCGTAGCAGGGTTGAGGGTACTCACCTCTGGGGGCAGATACATGAGCAGCACGGCAGCCACAGGGCCCTGGGCCTGGCAGTAGCCCTGTTCCGGCCGATACAGGGTGTAGGCCTTGAGTACCTGGAGGAGCCCCTGCTGCCTGTGCCAGAAGACCCCGTTAGGGGCCAGTCCTCTGGGCATCCCTTCCCCACCCTCTGGTGGCCCTTGCCCAGGCCTCAGCCCCCTGAGGGCCTTGCTGGGTCCTTTGAGATGCAAAGATATAAAGCTGGGGCAGGGGGGTGGGTACTAGGCCAAAGCACCTGGGGGTTGTGGGGCTGGGGGTCCCTGGGCATCACTGGCCTCATACCCGTGACCCTGGGGTGACACAAACATCTCATGAAGAGGGAACTGGCGGTGCAGGTCCCTGCCGATGGTCTCCATCCACTGTGGGTCCCCAGGGGCCTCAGCCAGTTCCTGTGGGTGGACAAAAAGGTAAATGTGAAGGCCCAGAGTGGTGAAGGGCCAGGGAAGGGAGGTGGGACCCCTGCCAGTTCCCTCACCTGATAAGTGTCACGGCTGTTCTGCTGACACACATGGGCCCCGCACAACAGGGGCCAGCACCGGGCCCGCAGGGCCGAGGGGATGCCTTTCCGGCACTGCATCTTTACCTGTGGGTGAGGCCAAGGGACCCCGTTAGGCCAGCCACACCAGCTTCCCCTGCTCCTGTCGGCAGGCCCCAAGCACAACCTGTCATCAGGCAAGAGCCACTTTGGGTAGCAGGGAGAAAAGGCAGGAGGTACTGGGACACGGGAGGGGTGAATTTTGCCTGGGCATGGGCCGAGGCAAAGGGAGCTGAGCCACGGAGGCCTGGGTGGGACCACTCTCCCCCTCACCTTCTTGTACCGCCGAGACATGGTTTTCTCCCAGTGTGAGGTCATCTCTACCCACTTCATCTCCCGCTGGCGGATAAGGTCTGCAGGAGGGTGACCTGGCCTGGGGACACATGGCACAGGTGTCCAGGCGCTGGGCAGCTGTTACCCAGAGCCCACATTTGCCACCCTTCATGCTACTTGGGTGAGCCTAACTCCTGGCCCTGGAGATCTCTGGGAATCTCTGGGGCGGGGTGGGGACCTGTCACCCAGGAGTTGCCAGTGGTTGTCATGGGGACAGGAAAGGATGTGGCTCCGATGTGGGTGGAAGCAGGAGAGACTGAAGGGGGTGTGTAGGTGTGTGTTGAGGGAGGGGCTTGTTGATTGTCCCCCAGGATAGGGACACAGACAAGTCATCAGGGAAGTTGGGTAGACAGAGTCCTAGACTAGAAGCCAGGAGTTGTGAGTTTGGGTCTGATTCTGTCTCTGATCTGCTGTGTGACCTTCCTATCTGTTTCTGGACTTGTCTTCCTGTCTGTACATGAGGAATGCAGAGGATTGGTGGGAGAAGAAGTGCGGGTTCTGTGATCTGGATCTGGGATTCCCGGGCCAGATTAAAAGGGGAAGAATGTTTGGCCCCAGAGGTGGGTGGAAACCCTCAGAGACTGGGAGTAAAAGAGACATACAGGAGCCACCCCCCGCAGCCCTGCTAACCTTAGGATTCCATCTGGAACCCGAGAAGGGATGATAGTGGCTGAGTCCCCAGACCTGCCCAGGACCCTCGAGGTTGGACCTCACTCTAGAATTCAGCCCTCAGCTCCCACCCTTATTCCCAGCACCCCACCGCCCTACCCCATCCCTTCCCTACTTACCCTGGCTCTGCTGAGCTGCCCCCAATGAAGCCATAGCGGTCAGCCTGGCGATATGGGCCGGGCCCACTCAGCTCTGAGTCAGACCCCAAAGAGCTGGAGTCATCCTGCAGCTCACCAGGCTGCACCAGGTCCTCCCCCAGGGCCTGGGCCATGGTGCTGCAGACGCCTGATGCCATAGGCTGCAACATGTGGGGAAAGCCAATATGAGAGGCAGCTCCTAGCCAGCCTGGGGCCTGGGCTCCTATCCAGCCAGGCCCCAGCCCCAGGACCTGACTGCGTGGTCAGAGGGAACAGATTTCAGGGTATCTCTCCAAGCCCCTTCTGTCCCCTCTTCTCTTGTGGGGTGGGGGTGGAGCATGGGCCCAGAAGTGGCAGAAAGGCCAGGCCCCTGTCCCCTGCAGCCCAGCTTACCTCCTTGCTGCACCTCACCTCCTCCTCTCACTTCCTCCTCAGCCACAGCTTCGGCAACCAGCCGGGGGGCCCCTCCTAAGTGCGTGTGGGGGGGTAGTTACCCCTTCCTGTCCCGGGCTCTTCCGGCCTGCCCCACTGGCCCTGGGCCATGGGCTCCTCCCACCATCCCGGTGGGCTGGGTGGGTGCAGGCTTGGGTTCCTGTGCTGGGTGTGACGCGGCCAGGGCCTGCCAGAGGTAGAGAGGGCAGGCTGCCTCTAGATTTGAGGTCACTGGCATGTAAAACACTCGATTCAGGGGCCAACGAGTGTCATGGTGTATTTAGTGTTTGCTCTTTACAGAGCAATACTTTCAACATGCACACAATGTAGCATTACTATGCTACTCAAAAGGCAAGGATGAGACATTACAAAAAGTAATAATTTAGCATGCACCACAGGCAGTGTGGACCAAAATGAACTCGGAGTTCAGCAACAGGTGTCTGGATCTACCTAGCCAGTTGCCCGAGGGCCCCAGACTCAGGAGGTAGAGGTCCTCCGTGAATTTGAGGCTAACTCTTACTATCTCTGAGCCTCAGTTTCCTTTCCTGCACTGTCTTAATCTGCACTGTCTGGGGAGACCCAATGAGTTACCAATGAGGTCACACAACCTTCCCGACCAGGACAGAAGTGGGAAAGACTGCTTAGCCCTTGAAAGAGAAAAACAACTTCCACAGTACTTCCGACCGCACCTACTCCGAACAGCCGAGGGTAACTCCTCAAGGGCGGAGCTAGGCTTGACCTCGCCCCATTAAGCCCCGCCCACAGGTCAGGCTCCGCCCCAAACACACGAGTCAGTCCAAGTCCGGTCCCCTGACCGAGGCCCCGCCTCCCGGACCGCCGCGACCCCAGCGCCCCGCGTCCGGCGGAGGCGCTAGAGCGCAGGAGCAGCGGGCGGGGAGGGGCGGGGCGGGGCGGGGCAGGAGGCCTAGGAGGCGGGGCGGCGAGCCGGGGCGGGCGGAAGGAGCGCCAGGCCGGAAGGAGGCAGCGGGAGGGCGGGAGGCAGGAGCGGGCCCGGAGCTGCTGGGGCCGGAGCGGCGGCGCCGCCATGTCCGACAGCGAGAAGCTCAACCTGGACTCTATCATCGGGCGCCTGCTGGAAGGTTGGCCGGGGCAGGGGAGGTGGGCGCCGGCCGCGCCCTGGTCCCCTGCCCGGCCCGGAAGTGGCGCGCGGGTGGACTTGCCCCTCCCAGGACCAGCTTAGACTGGGCGGGGACGGGCCGCGAGGTCCCGTGGCCGCAGGTGCCCCCCCTTCCCAATCGCGGCGCCCCTGGGAGGTCTGGGGTTGCTCCCCTTGCCAGAGCAGGGCGGGGGCGCACGGGTTAGCCAGGGCTCTTGGGGTTAGAAAGAAATCCGAGAAGCCTAGCCCCTGAGGTTTTGGCAGGCCTCCGCGCACAGCAATCCTCTTTCGAGTGTCTTGAGGGTAGTTGGGGGTCTCGTCCCTTGAGGCTTGAGGCGGGGGTCCCAGGAGGCTGAGCAGCAACAGCTACCCCTGGGCGAGGCGGGGCCCGGGAGGCCCAGGCGCCCCCCAGAAGTGCCTATGGGGCCACCCATGTCACCCACCCTCTTCTCGCCTGAGGGTCCTGATGCCTCATTCCACTCCCAGTGCAGGGCTCGCGGCCTGGAAAGAATGTACAGCTGACAGAGAACGAGATCCGTGGTCTGTGCCTCAAATCCCGGGAGATTTTCCTGAGCCAGCCCATTCTTCTGGAGCTGGAGGCACCCCTCAAGATCTGTGGTGAGCCCCTGCCCAGGCCCCTTTGCTTCTTGAAAGTGGGTACCCGCCCCCCCCACCAGCCAAAGTCCCTGGATCTCTCCTCCCTCGAGTCCAACCCTGGCCCTGGGTCCAAGTTCAGACTGCATCTAGTGCTGACCTGGTTCTCTGGGTCACAGGCGACATTCATGGCCAGTACTACGACCTTCTGCGGCTGTTCGAGTACGGCGGCTTCCCTCCAGAGAGCAACTACCTGTTTCTGGGGGACTACGTGGACAGGGGCAAGCAGTCTTTGGAGACCATCTGCTTGCTGCTGGCCTATAAGATCAAGTACCCCGAGAACTTCTTCCTGCTCCGTGGGAACCACGAGTGTGCCAGCATCAACCGCATCTACGGCTTCTACGATGAGTGTGAGTGGCTGAGCCTCTGGGGCTGAAGGGCTCTCCCCCGCCATTCAGTGCGGCCCTCGTGTTGACCTGCTGGCCGGGGTAGCAGTGTTTGACAAACACATCCTAGACTGAGCTCTGTGAAGGTAGGGCCAGTTCACGTCTCTCCGCCCTGCCCTCCTGGCATGGGTCCTGGCGCTCAGGAGGGACGTGGTGAATGGTTGCTGACTGAAGGGCTGCCAGCATTCTAATGCAGGGCCTTGCCTGCCGACACTCCCCTCCAGTGCATCCGTTACTTAAGCACTTAGGATGCCTGTCTGGACTGGACTCTGTTGGCCAGAAGCTGAGAGAGACCAGACCCGGTCTTGGCCTGGCTCTGCTCATGTGCGGGGGGGTGAGTGCCAACCCTGAGGTTGTTCCAGAACTGGAACTTGGGGGTTCCTGTGGACTCAGCTGCTTTAGAATTCCTCCTGGGAGGCAGTGGGGTGGGGATTGGCCCGGGGTGGGGGGGTTCCCTTCTTGCCTTCCATTCTCTTCTGCCAGCTGTGTCTGAACAACACACAATGTGCCCTGGAAGGCCCAGAGACCCACACTGAGGGTGGGGCAGACGGGCCTTCTCGTGAGCCCTCTCCTTCCTCTGGGCAGGCAAGAGACGCTACAACATCAAACTATGGAAAACCTTCACCGACTGCTTCAACTGCCTGCCTATTGCTGCCATTGTGGATGAAAAGATCTTCTGCTGTCACGGGGGTGAGGGCGGCTCTGGGCCGCATGGCGAGGGAATGTTTGGGCAGGACGAGCCTGGCCACATCCCTGGGGGATTTGGGACAGAAGTGTTAGCTGAAGGACACATTCTCAGCCACCTGGAACAGCTCTCCCTGGAGCCCTGGTTTGGATATCACTTCTTCCACAAAGTCCCCCCGCACCCCGGCGTTAGGCTGCACTCACTGCCATGTCGTGGCCTCGGTTTCTTGCGTGGAGTTTGCTTGTCTTTTTTCCAGGGAGCACTGTGCTCCTGGAAGGGACAGGGACTTGAAGAGGCAGAAGGCGATGAGCTCTGCCTGTCTAGGCTCCCAGGAATCCGGGAGAGGGCAGCGGGTTGGGGGAACAGAGGCTGATTGGCAAAGGCTTCCTGGAGAAGGGAGGGCCCTTGTTTTGAGGCTTGAGGAAGTGACCTGCCCCCGGTGCCCCCCCAGGCCTGTCCCCGGACCTACAGTCCATGGAGCAGATCCGGCGTATCATGCGGCCTACAGACGTGCCAGACCAGGGCCTGCTGTGTGACCTGCTGTGGTCTGACCCTGACAAGGACGTGCAGGGCTGGGGCGAGAATGACCGTGGCGTCTCCTTTACCTTTGGAGCTGAGGTCGTGGCCAAGTTCCTGCACAAGCACGACCTGGATCTCATCTGCCGGGCACACCAGGTGGGCTGGCAGCTCTGGTCTGGGTGGCAGCGGGGGCCGGGCAGCAGCACCTGCTGAACTGTCCCCACCCTCGTCCAGGTGGTAGAAGATGGCTATGAGTTCTTTGCCAAGCGGCAGCTGGTGACACTCTTCTCAGCTCCTAACTACTGTGGCGAGTTTGACAACGCAGGCGCCATGATGAGCGTGGACGAGACGCTCATGTGCTCCTTCCAGGTGGGGGTGGAGATGGGGACGGAAGGGGCGGGGGTGGGGGGCCCAGGGCTCAGCCCCATGAGCCTGACCAGCTTGCCTCTTTTAGATCCTCAAGCCCGCCGACAAGAACAAGGGGAAATATGGGCAGTTCAGCGGCCTGAACCCTGGAGGCCGGCCCATCACCCCACCCCGCAACTCCGCCAAAGCCAAGAAATAGCCCCCGTGTGCCCGCCCTCTGCCCCAGATGGTGGATTGTACAGAAATCACGTGGCTGTGAGGGTTCGTGCTGGCCCCCTAGGGCCGCCCATCACAGGGAACATGGAGCCTTGGTGTATTTTTCTTTTTTTTATGAATCAATAGCAGCGTCCAAACCCCCAGGGCTCCTTCCACCTGCACCTGCAGTGGCTGCAGGCAGGATCCTGGGGCTGAGGCTGCAGCTCAGGGCAGAGCAGGGCCAGATTGTGGGTCCCCAGCCTTGCTTGGCCTCAGGGCTGGCAGCCGGATCCTGGGGTGACCCATCTGGTCTCTCGAATAAAGGTCAAAGCTGGATTCTCGCCATGGCGTCTGTCTCCCTTGCCCCAAATGCCGCGCCTGGCGACCTCTTCTGCCTAGGGCCACTTGGGAGGCTTGTTGGGCATGGGGCCCGAGCTAGGGAAACACCAGCCACACGCTCAGGTCACAGGGGCCCTTGGAATTTCCAAGCCAGGGCCAGAGAGTTTTGGAAAAGCAAGCAAAACAGTGTGTGCCGGCCACAGGGGATCCCCGAGGTGTACCCAGGATCTGAGGGAGGGACAGGTCCTGGTTGGCAGAGAAGGTGGATCAGCAGGGGCCAGCAGCCCCACCGAGGTTTTTCTCTTAGGGAGGTGGGCTTAGAGAACGCAGGCCCCCAACCCTGCCACATGGTTGGATTAAGAGGTGAGGGGCCTCCCAGCAGGTGGCAGCTCAGCACCAAGACTGGGAACAGACATGATCGACTGGGGGCCGAAGGGAGATGACAGGACCCAGGCCAGTCACAGATAGCCGAGCAGGGCCCGGGGGAGGCGGCAGGACCAGCCAGCTGAGCTCCAGCACAGCCCACCTCTACCACCCACCCTGGAGGAGAGCTGGCCCCGCCCCTGTTGGCGCTGGGAGATGGGGAGGCTGGGGCTTCCTCTGGTCCAGTCCTCCAAGGGCCTCTCGGCTCAGCCTTCCCCCTCACTGTCTTCAGCCAGCACGGGGCTGGGCCCCTGGGGAGAGTGTGCAGGGGCCAGGATGGAGCCAAAGAACAGCGAGCGGAACTGGCGAGAAAACAGAGGAAGCCAAGTGAGCTCTGGAGGCTGCTCCCTCCGCCTCCCATCCCTGCCTCCGTCTCCAGCCAGCTCCTACCTTCTTGGGTGGGGGAGTCCCAGGCACTGTGCTGGGCTCGGTGTCATCTTCCTCCTCTGAGTGGGAGCCAGGGCTACAGTGGGGCTGGAAGCCAGGGGAAAGGGAGGTGGAGGGCAGTGTCCGTGAGCCCTCACTGCCCACGGTGGTTTCCATGGCGATCATGTACGAGTCAATGTCATCAAGGGCAAAGTCGTCCAGGTGGGGCGTGCTGTAAGCAGAGACAGCTTAGCAAGGGCAGGGAGAGAAGAGGGGGAACAGAGGCAGGGCCCCACCTTGGAGGGCTCAGCGGGGGGCTGCAAAAGCCCTGTGACCGTTGGTGACCTCTTGGTTTTATTACTTCCTGATTTGGTGGGAGGGGAGAGGATGCCTGGGGTTAAGTGGCTGCTTCCTGGAGGGGGTGGACCTGGAATCCTTTCATCAGAGTTGAGGTAGAGGCCTGAGGGAGACATCTTGGGGGCCGGTTTAGCTCAGCTGGGGGAGGGGAGCAGCAAGTCCTGTAAGCTGGGCCACCTGGGGCCCAAGCCCGTACCTTCCCAGGGGACAGGAACCGGAGAGCACTGGGGCCCAGGGACATGCTGGGCAGAAGGCCAGGCCAAACTTCCTCTGCTTAAACTACACTGGGCCCATCCTCCCCAACCCACCTGCCCTTTCAGCCACCGGCTTCCCCAGTCCCAGGCAGCCCCCCACTTCCCGGCAGCCCTTTCCCTCCCTGGCCTAGGAGGAGGCTCGGAGGGGAGGCCTCAGCCAGAGAAGGAAGCCAGCCCGACCCTGGGGACACTTCCCTGGGTGGGGGGAGTCTCTGAGTACAGCTGCCCGGTAAGGTTGAGCTTGCAGGGCTGGGGCCCAACAGGAAGTGGGGGGAGGGGAGGCGCTGACACTGGAAGCAGCAGGCTCCCCAGGGTGCACAGAGGTGGGGAGGGAGGAGTGGGTGGGCAGCGCTCTCACCTGTGAGCCTGAAGCTGAGGCGCTGGCTGCTGGAGCTCCGGGGCACGCAGGTCCTGGGGGTGGGGGTCCGGCTCTGAGAGCGTGGCCAGGACAAAGTGGCCGTCTAGCAGAGAGTCCTTGATGGCAAAGATGGCTGGCCTGGGCAGGTGACGGGTCCAGGCAAGGTCAAGGCCCTTTAGCTCCTGGCATCCCAGATCCCTCCCCACCCTGTCCTGAGGCTCCGAGTTACCTGCCAGGGCCATCGAAGTAAATGCTGAGAGACAAGTTCGCTGACTCGGCAAAGCTCAGGAGCCCCTGGGAAGGGAGAGGCAGAGCAGTGAGGCCCCGCACCAGGCAGGGAGGCGCGGTGGACCGGGCGGTGAGCGCATGGCGGGCAACCTCACCCGGAATTCCTTGAGGCAGAAAGTGATGGCCACCCCTTCCTGGGCCTGCAGCTGCTGGAAATCCTCCCCCCCGATGCTCATCTCGGTCACCATGGCTTTGACGGTGCTGTCTGTGGGGACAGCAACAGGAGGAAACCTGGGCCCTGCCCCATCCCAGCCCATCTCTGCCCCCTGCCCCAGGCCATGTCTGGCTCCCTCACCTGCCTCCTCCTGGTAGCTACGCAGAATGATCCTGTGGCCACGGCCAATCCCCAGCGTCACTTCGGCCAGCGCGGGGGGGAAGGGCAGAACAGCCTCCCCCAGGACCCTGTGAGGAGGGCACAGCATCACCCCAAGACTCAGCCCCACCCTGTGGCTTCGCTCTCAGGATCTGAGGCGGGATGGTGACGCACACCAATGTCCAAAGGGAACCAGGCCAGGCCTAGCATGCCCCCAGGGAGGACAGGAGCGGGACATGGTCCCTGCCCCGTCCAAGGCTCCCAGGCAGTCGTGGGAGGAGAAGTCCACTTGCAAGAGACGGGGCGGACAAGAGCAGAGCCCACAGAAGACAGCAGGAAGCACGGGCTGTTTGCGCTGAACCAAACCAGGCAGGCGGCACCTGGCCACCCAGGGGCGGGAGACCATCCCCACACGGTCTGCATAAATGCGGCCTTCAGGGAGAGCCCTCAGATCCTTGTCTAGAAAAGACACATGCCATAAAGATGAAAGAACTTAAAAAAAAAAAAAAAAGAAAAGACACATGCCGATAAACAGTTACAGGTGAAATAACATCTGGAATTTGCCTCAAAACACTTGGGACAGGAACTGGCGTCTACTTTTATGAATTTAAAATTGCCCATAAGAAAAAGAGAAACAGGGGCTTCCCTAGTGGCGCAGTGGTTAAGAATCCACCTGCCAACGCAGGGGACATGGGTTTGAGCCCTGGTCTGGGAAGATCCCACATGCCGCAGAGCAACTAAACCCGTGCACCACAACTACTGAGCCTGAGCTCTAGAGCCCGCGACCCACAACTACTGAAGCCCATGCGCCTACAGCCCGTGCTCCGCAACAAGAGAAGCCACCACAATGAGAAGCCCGCGCACTGCAACAAAGAGTAGCCCCCGCTCACTGCAACTAGAGAAAAGCCCACGCACAGCAGCGAAGACCCAACGCAGCCAAAAATAAATAAATTTAAAAACAAGAAACAATTGCTTTTTTTTAAAGTTTTTTTTGTGTTATGTCTAACAGAGACAAAATTATTTAAGTCAATAAATTTTTAAGGAATTTCCCATGTTCTGATTCTTTCCACTGTCAATCACCTTAGTTCCTCCAAACTCATAATCTTCAAGATAAAATAGCCTTTTCAGAAATAAGCTGTCATGTGAGTCAGCCCCCAATTCTCTTAGCTGGGCTTCTTTCATCTCCAATGGAATATGGACACACTTCAGAATTCCCCACCTGTAATCTCTGGGATCCAATTTCCTCAAGCAATTTACTTTAGGACCATGTTTAGGGTCAGGAGATGGATCTGCCTGGTTCTGAATTTGACACCCTCTAAAAATGTATTAGGTTCAAATCACATTCACTCCTAAGCCATCACACCCTATAACAGTACAGATTGTTGGGATAGGCCAATACCTAAGATAAAAAAAGTCTGACTGCTTTTCCAACGATGTAGGTTTACGGAAAAAGCCCCATCAGGATAGATCTCAACACAACTGCTCTTTTTAAAAAAGAGAGGGGCTTCCCTGGTGGCGCAGTGGTTGGGGGTCTGCCTGCCGATGCGGAGGACGCGGGTTCGTGCCACGGTCCGGGAGGATCCCACATGCCGCAGGGCGGCTGGGCCCGTGAGCCGTGGCCGCTGAGCCTGCACGTCCGGAGCCTGTGCTCCGTGACGGGAGAGGCTGCAGCAGTGAGGGGCCCGCATACCGAAAAAAAAATAATAATAATAAATAAATAAAAATAAAAAAGAAAGAGAAAGAAAAATCCTCAAAATACAGACCACAGATTGATTTCCTCTTTCTCTACCCAAAGGAATCCTGGGCAGTGCTGTTTCAACAGAACTCAGAAAAACAGAAAGTCAGGACCCAAATGGACCTTGAGGTTACCATGTCCTTCGGCTACCAAAAGAAAAGAAACACAAGACCTTGGGTTACTTGGATGCAAGTGGCACCCAGCGTGTGGGCGAGTGGGAGGGGAGCCACTCCTCTCTGCTCTTGTCTTCACCAGGGACCTTTGCATCTGCTGGAGTCTCCTGGGCCCTGCACAGCCCCTCTGATTCCCCAGAACAGCTCCATCTCTACAGCTGCTTATTCAGGCAGCCCCCCTGGACCAGGACTTCCCCGCCTAGCCTCCTTCCTTGGCCTCCTGCTGGGACCCCTCGAGGCTAGAGCCCAGCCAGGTAGGAAGAGAGGCTGCCCTTGAATGGGGATCATCCCAGAAGGATGACGAGGCCAGAGAAGGGTCATGAGTCCCTGAGCCACAAAAATTAAGGGACCTTCAAAGGTGTTCAGGCCAGAGAAGACTTGAGGGCAGGCCAGAGACTCGTTCTCTGACAGAGGAGTCAGAATGGGTCTGAGTGGTCAGAAAACCAAGTCAGACCTTTGAGGTGGAGAATACAGACTCCAGAAGACAGTGAGGAACATGGAACAAGGGAACGCCCAGCCCCTCCTCACTCCAGCCTCTGCCCTTAGAGGAGCCAGGCAAGGACCTGAAAGCAAACCGGGTTGGATAAACTCCTTGAGGTCTACAGAAACCCTGTAGGGAAAATGGAGGAGGTGCCTTCTTAAACTGACCGTTGAGGCCCAAAGAAGGAAGAGAGAAACCTAGGCCTCAGCTGAAAACCAGGGAGCGTGCTCACCTTGCTGGGGCACAGAGCACATGGGGGCACACGGCTGGGTCGAAGACAGCCTGCAGGGACTCGCAGTCCTGGAAGGACAGGTTGTGAGTCTTCCTCACCCCTGGATGGGCAGACAGGGTCTCAGTGGGCCTCGCCAGCCTCCACCCCACGCCGCAAGGACGACCTGGCCAGCCAGCTGCTCACTCACCGTATTTGCAGTACAGCTGAACTACCAGGCGGCTGCTCCTGCCATTCAGGGAGATGCAGCATTTCTCCACGGTCTTCTCCAGCATCGCCAGCGAGCGGAAGACTGACAGGAACGACTAGGCGATGGAAACACATCAGCCCAGTGCCGCGCCTCCACCAGCCAGCTTCCACATCCCCTTAGGCTCTGGCCCATCACGGGCTCAGCACTGTCACACCAGGAAAGGACCTACCCACACACAGAAATTTACACCCTTCCAGGCCTTCGTTCATACTGCTCCCCTTGTCTGGAATGCCTTGAAAGACCTGCTTACCTTTCAAGGACCAGCTTGAATGTCACCACTGTCTGCAGGTCCCCGGCAGAATCAATTAGCCTCTCCATATCTCCCATTACCGTACCCTGTGGATGTCTGTACTATGCCCCTGCGCTGCATTTTGCATTGGATTGCTCCTGCATATGTTTCTCTCTCCAGCTGGCACCTACTGTGTGCCTCAGAGCAAACGCACTGTGGTAGAGGTTCCTGGGGGAGTGCACTGCCACCGCTGAGGGAGGGGCCTCACCTTCATCAGGATCTTACAGCGCAGCGGGTCCTGACCAGGGGTGGCCGCCTGGTACTGCTGGAAGAAGAGCGGGGCAAAGAGGAAGCAGGCATAGGCCGAGCGGGAGGAGTTCACGGTCCGGAGGGAGAGCTGGGCCAGGAAAAGCGGGGAGAGGGATGCAGTCACCAGCAATGTCAGGCCCAGCCCTCTGGCCGGTTTTTGCTCACACACTTGCCCTAATGTCCTCCACTTCCACCATCGTCTGCTGAATCCCTCCCTCTCCTTCCAATCAGCGGGTATCTTCTCCATGAAGCCTTCCCGGAGTGCCCCTCAGCACCGCTAACGCAGCAAGGGCCCTACACAGCTTTCAGCGCCGACCCCACCCGCCCCCGGGCACTTCAGGGAGGGCAAATGCTCTCAATTCACACACTGGTCTGGGAAGATGACAGGGCTCAAGGTGACGTCCCAGCAACAGGGGAGGAAACTGTAACTCAGCAGACAAATCTGCCCACCGGCATCCTATCTGATGGGGGCGAGACTCGAGCCCAGGTTAGGGCTCCCTGTGGGAATCTCACCCCCCCGCAATACCGTGGCTCCTCACCCCGTCTTCCAGGGGCTCCAAGTAGAGTTCGTCCCCGATACGGGACAGGGAGTGGACGGCCTTGCCGAGCACTGCGGGGAGGAGAGGAGAAAAACACTGCTTTGCTGGCGCTTTGGGCCGGCCCATGTGCCCCTAGCCCCGGGCTGGCCCCAACTCACCCTTCACGTTGCTGCCCGTAACCAGACACTTCATGCTGCTCCCCGCGGCCGGGTTGTGACAGGCGGCGGGCCCCGGACTGGAACCCAGCTCGCTGCTCCCCTCCGGGTCTCCCCTGCCGCCGCGGATGCCCCGGGTTCTCTTCCCGCGCACCGCCCCCGGAAGCCCCGCCCCCGCCTCCTCATTGGGCCAGACGCCTGCACCTCCGTCACGTGAGAAAAACGCTCGCTGGCTGCGCCGTCACGTGACAGAGTCCTGCTGGTGGCGGTCACGTGATCCGGGAGCGCTGGGCGCCTTCTTGGCTTGTCTCTTCGCGGGGTCCAGGGCCTCCCTCGGCCCTTCAGCGCCCCGGGTGAGCCGGGCCTGTCAGCGGGGCCCATCGCGGCTGCGCGCCCGAACGCAAGGCGCTCAAAGGGTGTGGGGAAGCGAATCCGGAGATGTGCGGGCGAGCCCGCCTGGGTCACTAATTTAGAACGGATTTTCTGGGCGTCTGTCGTGGGTACGGGGTCGAAGGCAGACCGTCGCACCCAATCCGAGCCGGGGACACGCACAGAAGCAGCAACCACTGGCACTAAAAAGAAATTAAAGCACGTTGCGGCAGGATCCCGGGGTGGGAAGTGGCTGTTCGCTCTGGCTTCGAGGATCCTGCGTTGATCCCGAAGAAGAGAAGATTCTCCGGATTCAGAAAGGGGTAGAAGGGTGTGGCTGGCAGGGGAAGGTGAGAGTAAAGGCTCAGCGGTGCATGGGGCTTTGCCCCCGTTGGGAGGGAAGTGGGTCTGTGAGAGGAGGGGTGAGCGCTGCCAAATGATGACGGTCACTAACGGGAACGGCTGGAAACGTTTTCTGAGGTTAGACGCATGCGTATGTGGCCCTTTGAAAAAACGACCAAGAGACTGTGCCGAAGGAGGGGCTTCATCGGCGGGCAGGTCTTCCCCTAGCCCTGGGCCTCGGCCCTCCGCTGCGTGAACTGGAAGGGAAGTCCTGGAGGGGCTCCCTGACCTCTAGTTCCCTGCAGCACCCAGTGTGCTTTGAAGGGCCCTGGGAACCACTGCGTTCCTTTAGGGCCCATCTGGACTTGCCCCTCTGGTACTGTCTCCAGTGAGGAGGCCATGTTTGTCTGTGGGCCCCTTGCCCTCCTGCTCCTGGCCTGCAGTCCTGGACCCCACTTTGTTTCTTCCTCTCCTTGCCCTCAGCTCCGCTCCCTCACCAAGTTTCCCTGGAGCACTGGGAGAGGTTATTCTTGCCTTTTAGCAGGGTCCGTGTAAATGGTTCTACCTCTACCCAGGCTTCAGGTCAGTAAACCTGGAGTCATCCTTGACCCCATGCTCTCCCGCACCCTACATACTGCAAGCCTCCAGCAAGCCCTGACTGCTCTGCCTCTCAAACAGATGGCAGCTTCATCCTTTTCTCCCATGTCCACTGCCATCGTCCTGGCTCAGGCCACCATCATCTCTCACCTGAATGACTGTGGGAGCTCCCTGGGTGGTTCCCTGTCTCCTCCAGTCCACTTTCCAAGCAGCATCAATGTGACCTTCCTAAAATGTAAATTGTGTTACGCCTCTCCCTGGTGTAGACCCTGCAGTGGTTCCCAACTACTATACTTGCCGTCACATCTAAACCCCTTGGGGATTCCGTGGCAGTCAGTGGTTAGGACACCGCGCTTTCACTGCTGAGGGCATGGGTTCAATTCCTGGTGGGGGAACTAAGATCCAGCAAGCCGTGAGTCCTGGCCGCCCCCCAGAAAAATTCTAAACCCCTTACCCCAAACCTGCAGGAAGGAGCTGGCCCCACCCATCTCTCCACCTGTCTGTGGCCTTCCTGTGCGTCAGAACTGGCCCCACCAGTTCCCTGAACGAACCACATCCTTTTCCACCTTGGGATCTCTGTAAAGCTGTTCCCACTACTTGGAATGCTCTTTCCCCTTCTCATATGCTGGCGCCTTCTCTTCCTAGGGCTCAGCTTCAGTTGCCCATCCTCAGATAGGCCTTCTCTGCTTCCCCCTCCACCCGCCACCCCCCACCCTGCATTGTCTAGCTAAGCCCTTGCTCTGGGTTATCCACAGCACTTATCCCAACTCAACATTATTTCATAGTGTCTACTTCTTTAATGCCCCTAGTTATGTCAGCTCCATGAGGGCAGGGACCTAGTCTGTTTTGTTTGTTACTGTATCCCTCTACCTCCCACAGGGCCTGGCCCTCAGCAGGTGATCAGTAAGTATGCGTTCAGTGAATAGGTGTGTGACCCAAGTGTAGCCGAGTTGCCTCTGGTTCCCTCGTAGCACGTAGCATGGTGCTGTGATGAAAGGAACAAAACTTCCAGCCTCTGCCCACAGTCCAACCCTTCCGTGGACACTAGCTGTCCCCCCACATTCTGTGCAAACCCCTGCCCCCCAAGGAACCTAGCATTCGTTATTCTCTTCCTTACTTTCCTCCTTCTCTCTGGATCTCGTCCTCTCTCTTTTCATTCCAGTGAAAATCAGCAGAGCCTTCATGGCTTCTCCACCTCTTCCCCACAGCCATTGCCGGAGCAGCCCAGCTGGAACAGAAGGTAGATGCCAAAGCTCCCTGGAAGGCAGGGAGGGGAAGGTGTGACTAATCGCACACCCGTGTCTCTGCCCCTGACACCTGTGGGACCAGTAGGGTCCTGTGGCATTGAGGTCTTTGGAGCAAGGCCCCGGGGGAAGGGAGAGGGAGATATAAACGCTTTAGGACTTTCTCTTTTTTTTTTTAATATTTATTTATTTGGTTGCACCAGGTCTTAGTTGCTGCGGGCGGGCTCCTTAGTTGAGGCATGTGAACTCTTAGTTGCGGCGTGCATGTGGGCTCTAGTTCCCTGACCAGGGATCGAACCCGGGCCCCCTGCATTGGGAGCGCGGAGTCTAATCCACTGTGCCACCAGGGAAGTCCCAACGCTTTAGGACTCTTGATGAGTCTTTCTTCCACTGCACACACACACCTGCCAAAAGTTGGGAATCACCTGACCCTTCTGAAGGGTTCAGACACGAGAAAAGAGCCTAGAGCCAGGACTCGGGAGTCCTGGGTCTCTGGTCTGTGCTTCAACGCTGACTTGCTGTGTGACTTTGGGCGAGTCCCTCCTGTCTCTGCGGCTGTACAGTGTGGTTGGTGGCACGAGATACTCACTGAGGTCCCTTCCCACCTTGACGTGCTGTGATCCCGAGGGGGCCCTTCGGCTTCCCTGAGCCCCTCACCTAGCCACAGCTCTGGAGAGGAGCTGGAATTGGCAGGCCTGCTTCCCCCAGGCTGTGGGGCTGGAAGGGAACTTTCCAATCAGAGGCCAAGCAGCCTCTCCAGGCTTGCAGTTGGCATAGCCAAAAAGGCCTTTCAGGTCCAGAAGGGAGAACACACAACAGGGGACGAGGACCTTGCGACTCTAGCCCTGCTACAGACAGCCTCAAGCAAGTCGAGGCCCTTCTCTGAGCCTGTTTCCTCCTTGATAAAATGAGGGGGTTGGATGAGATGCTCTCTCAAGATCCTTTCAAACCCCACATTCTTACAGTCTTCGCCATACCCCACAGTAGGGGTGGTCTCCTTCAAGTACACAAGTATGTGAGTGTGTGTGTGTGTGTGTGTGTGTGAATATCAGGGGTGGATATGGAACGGATGAAGGTGGTTACCATTTCAAACTTTTAAACTAATTTTCTGTCTGGAAATTTCTTCCGTTCAACCACCGCTTCTCACTCAGCTGGTTACGTTTGAAATCGCAGAATCCTCAGAGCTCAGTAATTCGTTCATTTAACACGTGTTAGACACGCTTTCCTGAGTGTAGGAAAGAAAGCACACGACGAAACTCCCTGCCCTCGTGGGCTTCCACTCGACTGGAGAGAGACAAACCAGAGGGCCTGACTGTGCCAAAGCCTCTGGCAGAGCCTGCTGGGCTGCGCACACGGGAGACAGGATTTGCCTGGTGACTCTGGGGTTGCCGAGCGGGTAAGGGAGCTCTGAGCTGCTGGGGGCACTGAGCTGCTGGGGGTACTGAGCTGGCGGGGGCACTGAGCTGGTGGGGCTCTACTTGCCCACCTATCATGCCTTTGTGGCACACCAGGTGCCTCGAGCCCCCAGAGGCAAGCCCTGCCCGGGCCTTTCTTGTTCACTGGCATTTCTCCCAGCAACCAGAACAAGCCTGGCACATAGCAGTGGTTTAATAAACAGGTCAGATGCCCCAAGAGTATAGGGTTCAGAGAGGTTACAAGACTTGAAGCCAGGGACTTCCCTGGTGGTGAAGTGGTTAAGAATCCGCCTGCCAGTGCAGGGGACACGGGTTCGAGCCCTGGTCTGGGAAGATTCCACGTGCCACGGAGCAACTAGGCCCGTGCGCCACAGCTACTGAGCCTGCGCTCTAGAGCCCGCGCGCCTAGAGCCCGTGCTCCGCAACAAGAGAAGCCACCCCAAGGAGAAGCCCACACATCGCAACCAGGAGTAGCCCCTGCTTGCCGCAACTAGAGAAAGCCCACGTGCAGCAACGAAGACCCAACACAGCCAAAAAAAAAAAAAATTTGTTAAAAAAAATAAAGCCCTTAGTTCACACGGTCAGTGTTGCTGTTACTGGGATTGTTGTGTCCTAGCACCCCCATCTCTGGAGTGACCCCCTCATGGTATTCTGGGGTCAGGACCAGGGACAAAATACATCACCAGCACGGACGAAGCCAGGGTGAATCCATACTAGGAAGTGAGAGGGAAATCCCCCCACAGAAACATTACAGAGGAAAGTTCTGGAGGCCAGGAACTGGAAAATACCCAGAGAATTAGGGTTGGGGTAAATGTCAGCCCCAAGAAGAGGCGTGGGTGTAGGCAGGGCTGCGTGCCACCCTTGATTCTGGGCCCCCGGTGTGCCCTCTGCCGCACCAGCTAACTGGAGGCTGGCATGAGGTAATGGCTGTGCCCGCACTGCTAGGCTCCAGGCACAGGTCAGAGACCAGGTCCCTTCAGACTGCAGGGCTGAAGGTGGAGGGAGATGGGATGGAACTTTTAAACCTGCAGATGGGAAGGGGAAGCTCAGGCTTGTTCACCAAAACCTGGCATGCTGGAGTTACAGGGCCCCCTTGGAGCACAAGTGAGGTAAGTTTAGGACAAATGAAAGGCAGCGTGCTTCACCCAGCAGGGGAGGACTCCGATGGAACTCATTACCCCAAGATGCGGTCTCGGCTGGAAGGATAAATAGCTTCACAAAAGGTTTAGATAAATCTGTGGTTGACAGCTCCATTCTTGGGTTAGAAGGGAAGGAAGCTGTTTGTGGCCTGCGGGCCCGCGGGGAAAGCATCAGGGAGGCCACCTGGCCTCCCTGAGACCACCCCTCGGGGCCCCTGTTGGAGGCCGGCTTTGGGCCGAGGGAACCTGGGCGGCAGTGTTGGTGTTCCTACAGCCTGGAGCCCAGCCTGAGTCCCCAGACCCTTTCCTCAGTGCCCCCATCCCTCGCCATCCGCTGTTTCGGGAGCCATGGGACCACCCGCTCTGGGGAAAGCGCTCTGTCCTGGCTGTCCCCTAAGGGACCAGCAGAGGGAGACAGACACCGTGTCCAGTCCCAGCTTCCAGCACAGAGACCAGGCTGGTCTGCCCTGGGGAGGGCAAGCAGGCAGCCGAGGGTCCCAGCTCTGTGTCCAACACGGGGCTAGGCGCCCAGAAGGCATCCTCCCTGGCCAAGGTGGGCTTCCTACAGTGCCGGGGTGGGGGTGGGGGGAAAGGAGAGACTTCAGAGAACTGGGGGCAGGGCGGGGATGAGGCCTCTAACTAAGAGCAGGGTGGCTCTGGAACCATCTTCCCTCTGTCCCCGCAGACCCCCAGCCCCTGGCGGGCAGGGTGTGGTCTCCATAGGACCACGCTGTTCCGCGGGCACATACAGGAGATGCTTCAGAAAGCCTTGAGGGGGGTGACTGAGCCCTACAGGCCCGAGTGCCAGTTCCTCCCGGCCCAGGAACCGGTTCCAGGCCAGGTGTGGTTCCCCAACTTTGGCTGCTCGGTTTCTCCCCAGCCACCCTCAAAGTCTCCCTTGACATCCCCCTGACCTCTGACCTCTCCCTTCTCGGCACTACAGCCGTTCTCACACCTGTCCGAGCTCTTGAGTCCCTGTTTCATTTAACAATGGAATTTTCATTTTGCAGCAGTCAGCGGCTGAAACTGACACGTGCTCAGGGCGCTCTGCCGAGAATCACGAGGTGGACCTCGGAAAGGAGGCTTTGGGGCCCGGCGAGCTCCTCACAGACAGGTGGGGGCTGGCGCCCGGCACAGCCAGGGTGGGCTGTCTCCCCAGGTCGCTTCAGAGCTCACTGTGCCCCGTGTCCAACCTCCCCGCTCCGGCCGGCCCTCCTCCACGACACTGACCCCCTGTGAGGAAGCTGTCTGGGATGCCGAAGCAGATGCTCAGGATCATTTATCGTTGGAGGAAAGCTGAGCGGCGGCCCAACTCCAGAACTCTCTAGAGTTCTGTGTCTGTGGCCAGTGCGGGGAGTCAGCATGGGGGTGCTGGGGACAGGCCTCAGGAAGAAGGCAGAGTGGAAAGAACAGAGTAGGTACAGACAGACAGACTCGTAGACATATGGAGGCTTGCAGGGGTCGGGGCACATCCTTAGCAGAGATGGGAGGATAGGGCCTGGAGGGCAGATCATGATAATATTTAACCTTGTCGCGTGTTAAGTGCCAGAGATTTGACTTGTGTTAACTGAGGAAGGCACCATTATCATCTCCCCTGTCTTATGCAAGAGAAAACTGAGGTGTAGAGGGGTCAAGTGGCTCGCCCAAGGTCACACGGCTGGTGAAGGCGGAGCGGCAACCTCATGTGCTGCCAAGCTCCCGGCGGTGCTGGGACAGCCCCCCAGAGGGGCCAAGTGCAGCCTGTCCTCTGACACCTGCCCCCAGCCCCCGGGGCCCCTGTGGAACCCAGACAGTCTGGAGAAAGCCTGAGAAGGCTGAAGGAGGAACGCTGGCAGGAAGGAGGGGGCAGAGCGGAGGAGCGGCAGTGACTCAGCAGGGCAGGATAAGGATCAGGTGCAGGATAAGAGAGAGGCAACTCCGCTCCTCTGCCGGGGTGCCGGAGTCCCAGAGCCCGAGCATGGGGTGTCCAGGGCAATGGAACATCCCGGAGAATGGCGGGGGAGCTTCTGGCGGACTGGGGTGGTAGTGGAGCCCCTGAGGGTACCCCTCCTGCCCCTGTCCTCCTCACACAGCCATCACCCTGACATCCTTGCAGACGGGGAGCCAGCCCAGGTAGGGCAGGGGAGAGGCAGGCGGCAGGACCTGGTTCCTCTCCTCGGCTGGGAGGCAGGGGCTGTGGGCGCCGTTTTTCTCGGGAGGCCTGAGCTGGGCCAGGTGTAGGTGGGGGATGCAGGACTATTGCTAAGGTAGGCGGAGGCCTTTGGTCCTGGGGTTTCCGCTGACATCACAGCCAGCTCAGGGTGAGGCAAGGCCCTCTGGGCTCCTGACCCTGGAAGAAAGGGGAAAGTGCACTGCCTTTCCTCCCCCTGCTGCCCTTGGTGGCCCCTGCGCCTGCAGTCACGCTGGAGCACGCGTGCGTAGTGGCGGAGGGGCGCCCCTCCCGGGGTGCACGTCCACGGCGGCTCGCTTTGCAGGCCACACGGTCGGTCGGGCCCTCAGGAGGTACAGCCTCGTCCTGACTCTGTGCGCAGGCAGCCGTCTGCCTTCCAGCTCAGTGCTCATTCCATAATTCAAGCTCACTGCTCTGCTCGCGGAATCTACAATTCCAGCTGAGGGGACTGAGTGCTCCCAGGCTGGCACCTCTCACCGACCCAGGAGGGCCACGTGGCATGGTTGGCCCAGTTAGTCGCGTGTGGCGAGTCGCGGGCAGGAGAGCCCAGGTCTCCTGCTCCAGGCACATGGGGACTCTCTGTCGCAGAGAACGTGCTCGTGTCCTGAGGAGAGAGACCAGGGGTGCCCCAGGTTAGATGCCTCATAGCCAGGGCGTGCTCAGCACGCACTGCCGTCTCCGCATCCAGCCTCTTCTCCTTTCAAGAGTCCCTGCGCCTGCGCCGTGGGGGCAGTTAAGGGGACGAGGTGCTCAAGGCAAATGGTCCTCAGTTCCAGCCCTGGTTCTACCTCCTGGTGTGACCTTAGACAAGCGACTTCACTTCACGTTACCAAGCCTCAGTCCCCTCGTGTGTAACATGGGGAAACTGCAGGTCTTATTTTCTAGGGTTATTGTAAGAATGGAATGAAATCATTCACAGAAAGCCTTAGCCCAGAACCTGACTCGTGGTGAGAGCTCAGTACGTTTCAACGCCTGTCATGAGTTAAGCCTGAGAGGCGCAAAGGAGCAGTGTGTCGCCAAGGAATGCCAGGCGTTGCAGCCGGCTGGCGGAGTCTCTGGGGCCGGCCGCTGCCTCTCCTGCCTGCGGCACAGGCCAGCCTCTGCCTCTTGACCCCAGGGCCTCTTAGGCCTCCTCTCTGTGTCCCTGGAACCTGGCACAGAGTAGGAGCTCAAGGAATGTTTGGTGAACAAATGAATGAATGAGTGAATGTCCTTACTCATCTCTGTGGACTTCTCCAATACCACACTGCTGCTCACCCACCAGGAGGGGACTGGACCAGAGGCTTCCCCGGACACCCCAGGGGTCAGGGCCCCTTCAATGCCAGTTCTGCATCTGCATGGGACATGGGGCCTTTGGGGCATATAGAGAGCCTTCCCTGGGGATGCCAGTTATGGGGGGAGGAGGGGAGGCAGGAGGGAGGGGTGGACCCCTAGCCTGTCCCTGAGCCAACACTGACTCACCCCCAGCCCCTTGGAGGGCAGCTCAGTAGTCTCTGGGTGCCAGCCCTGCCCCCTACCCAGACACACCCTTTGAGGCCTGACCTGCTACCCCCTGCGGATGGTAAGGACTGAAGTCTGGAAGGCCAGAGAGGGCATCAAAACAGCATCCTCCTTATAGGCTCACTGATACTCCCACCATCCCATGGGAGGGGAGGCAGAGGTGGTCATAGCGCATTCCGCCAAGAGGTGGTGGGCTTGTCCCAAGGCCCGCCGCCCAATTGGAAGCCTGGCATCCTGACTCCCAGTCCTGCCCTCTGCCCTCTGCCCACGGCAGGCAGCCCCGTGAGCCACGCCCTTTGGCCTGTGGTTGGCTGCCGCTGCCCCTCCTGCCATTCAGCCACATTTCCATCCAGAAGCTCCACCTCCGCCCAGAGCTCTCCTTCCCTCATCATCCTCTGATCTCAGTTTAGTAGTGTCCCCTGTCACAAGACTGTGAAATTCTTGAAGGCAGGGGTGGGTTTTCCTTGTCTCTCTGTCCTTTACAGGACCTGGCACCCAGCAGGGGCTCAGGAAATACCTGTGCAACGCTTCGTGGGACAGATGGATCTGGAGCTCAGGGGGCCAGTGTCTCCTCTAACCTCTGCCCTGCCCCCAGCAGCAATCCCAGATCGTGAGAGCTGGCAGGGCCCCAAACAAACATCCCTTTCTGAGAGCCACAGGGGTGCAGGAACTTCCCCAAGGTCCCCAGCTGGAAATCAGAGGGCAGCCACCTGTGCCCACCACCCCACAGAAAGCCTGGAGGGGCTCTCGCTGCTCTGCTTCTCCCTTCTCCCTGCAACTCCCTCAGCCCAGCCCCCTTTGGGATTTGGCAGAATAAAGGCACAGTCTTTATTCTAGCCCCTACCCCAAACCAACTGGCAGCTCCTAGCCTGCTGCCTTTGCCCAGACAGAGGGGCAGAGGGGCACTGGCAGCTTGGAGACGGAGTTGATTTTCCCTTTGGCAGTGGGGAAGATGGGGGAGGGGAGAGGCTTGCCCCCCACCCCCCACCCTGTCCCCGCCAGGTGAGGGGAGAGGGCAGGGGTGCAAGTCCAGACAAGAGGCAGAGGGAGAACATGACTTCCCCAGCTTGTAGGGTCACGGCATCAAGCCCGGGGCGGTGTGGAAAGCCAGTTGTCCCTGCACCCAGCTGGCCTGGGTCCCCACTTCAGAGCTGCAGCCCTCGGTTCCTGCAGACCGAGGCTCTCTCTCTGGACTCCCGAGGTGAACATTTGCTGGCGGGGGTGAGGGCATGGGAAGCTTTCCTCCCCTTCCACTGCAGTCCGCTCTTCTTTGTGTCTCCTGCCCCATCCCTTGTTTTCTCCCTCCTCTTCCCTCAGCACCCCCCTTCCTTCGGCTCCCCTCTCCCTCTTTCCCCTTTCTCCCCTGGCCCCTCCTCCTCTCCCGTGTTGGGGCTGCTTTCTCCCTGACTCAGCAAGGTGCTTTATAAGGTGCAGAGGGGCTCAGCCAAATCCAAACCACATTGTCTGTGCAGACACTCTCTGCAAGGAGCAGGCTGCACACCAGGGGAGAAGGACTTGAGAGGCTCCCTTCTCCCCCTCCCGCTCCCCTTCCTTCTGTGGCTCCCTCCCTCTGAAAGGGTGGCTGCTAGGGGACCTCCTGGCCAGCCTCAGTGCCAGTCACCCGCTGGGCATCTGCCTCCTTGACCTTGGCCTGGGCATCAGAAGATCTTCGGGCTCACTGGCCAAGAATGTCATTGAAACGCCACAGCATTCTGGCTGGGGGAGGGGCGGGTGGGAGGTTCCCCCCCCCCCAGCACTTTTGCAAAGGGCCCCTCCAAGGCAGGTTTCATCAGAGCTGCTCCTGATGCCCCAGAAAATCCCCTGCCCCCAACCCCCCGCCAGCTCCCCTTTCTCAGCTCATTTTCTCCTCGTTTAGGAAATGAAAGAAAGCGGGAAAAAAAACCCCAAAACAAACCCAACAACAAAGTCTGTCCCACTCCAGTGAGGTAATTGAAAACAAACTTCTTCCCCACCCCCCCACCCCCCCCATCCCAGTTCTCGAAGTGCAGAAAAGGGAAGAGCTGCCCTGGGAACCCAGCGCCGGTCATGCCCACGCTGCCTGCTCTGACCCACAGGCTGCAGGGGCTATGGCAGGGCGGGCAGGGTGTCCTTCCTTCTCGGGGAGGGGGGGAGGGGGGACCCAGGGCAGGAGTGGGGAGCGCAGGCTCCGATGCTATTCCAGAGAGGAATCACCTCTCAGGTCTGGCCCACCACCTCTCCCTCCTTGAAACAGCAAATAAACAACAACAAAAGCAACGTATTACCAAGTGATTTAATTGGCGGTCCGGTTCTAGAGCACTCAAGCCTTGGAGACCAAGTGACCGTCCCCCAAGAAAAGTCACAGAGTGGGGATGTCTGCAGGCCCCCAGATGAGAGCTGTTTCCTTTGCACGCTCCTTGGCAGCCCTCTGTACAGGGAGGAAGGGAGACCCTCCAGGGAGGGTCTGGGCTACGGGTCCCCTAGGGATCCCGCCCCGGCAAGTCCCAACCCAGGCCTGAGGGAAGGACGCAGGGAGAGCACTCCACACTCAAGACCACCCCCACCCCAGCACCGGAAAAAACCTACAACCCAAACCCCAAAGGCAGGAGATGGCCAAATGGCTTCTTGGGGAAGCATTTCACAAGTGGGGACTCTCGGTCTGTCCATCGCCTTGAACTCGAGCGGTCCCGCTGAGTCACCCCTGAAGCCTCTGGTGTTGAAACTGGTCCGGTGCCTCGTGCTGATTAATGAATTACAAATCCCCCACCCATGAGCACTCTCCTGGCGGCTGGGAAGAAGAACGAAGAACCCTGTGAACTTGAGGGAAAAACCCTCAGCCAAGTGCCCTCTTCTCTCCTCCACGCTGGGCAGTGGGCCTGTGTTGCCCTCTTCCTGCCCCCCACGGGGCATTGTGAGCCGGTTAGTCACCTGCCCCAGCCCCGGAGCCTCGCTTAGCCTCAGCTTTTGGAAATGGGACAGGCGGCGGGACAATAGGCAAGGGGGGCGGTCAGCCCAGACAAAGGGCAGCAGGAAAAACACCATCACTTGCTTCGAAGCCAGCTCGCTGGCATTTGGGAGGATGTGTCATTGCATTTACTCAGGGGGAGGGGGAGGGGGAG
>NW_020173674.1:5407695-5423879 GCF_003031525.2 Neophocaena asiaeorientalis asiaeorientalis
CCCCGCCCCCGCCGCCGGGAAGGGAGAGACCGGGCGGGAGCGGGCCGGGGGCGGGGCCGGGGGCGCGGGGGCCACACAGGGGGAAGGCTCCGCCGCTTCGGGGAGGGGGCCGGGAGCGAGAGGTCACCGCCGAGGGTGAGGGCCGGCCGGGTTCTCGGGCCGAGCCCCTCGAGGGAAAGCCCAAGTCCCCGGGCCTCGCCAGAGTCCCCTCATCCCTGCTCTCCCTACCTTCCTTCCCAGCAACTCCACACTGCGCTCCAGAAGCCCTCCCCAGACTCCCAATCCCAGAGGACGCGTCCCTGTTTCCTCCTGCGCCCGGCCTGGCCCTCCCCGCTGGGGTAGGAGGGGGCTGCCAGGAGGGGAGGGGGCTGGAGGCTTGGCTCGGCAGGAGCGGTCCGAGCCTCGGAGAGAGGCTGTGGGTGCAGGCACTGGACCCACTCCTCTGTCAGGCGCTCTCTGACCCTGACCCATACAGGCTGACACCTCTGAGCTTTCACTGTCCCCACGGACCCCCTCCCGACTCCAGGAGCACACAACTGTTCCCCCCGCCCCCGCCGTAGGACACAGGGATACATCCCCCTGACAGATCAGACCCATTCCCCCCACTGGCTCAGACACCCTCGCTGCCCTGGAGCCAGGCACTCACTCAACCAGGGGAGGAAACGGGCATCAGGCAGAGGTGGCAGCAACTGTCACCCAGCCGCCCCAGAAGTCTCTCCTCCCAACTGATGTAATGGCTCCCTCTCCCCCTGGCAGAGCCCTGCGCTGGGCCCGTTCACACTTCTGCACACCACCCCTCTGCACCAGCTACTCCATTAGTGACACTTCACATTCCTCCCCACAATCCCACCTGCCTATTCACACCCTGGCTCCTGCACGCTCCCTCTGAGCCCCTCCCATACCCGCTGGATAACAACACCTTTTCAAGCGCACCCACACAATTGCTGGACTCTTTCCTTCATGTTACCCCTGTGCCTGCCTTCTGCTGGCTGCCCAGCTCCCCGGCTCCACCCAGGGTCCTCTTGCAGCACCATCCGGACCCTCTGGCTCCAACAAAAGCCCAACTCCTGGGTGGGAATGGACTCCACAAGGCTGGAAGGCTGGCCCGCCCATCTGTTTCTTTCCCTGGGCCTCAGTTTCTTCTTCTGTCGTTTAGGCTGGACGAGAAGGGCAGGGAGGGGGCTGCTGATGAGCACAGCAGGGGTGGAGCATCACGTGGTCTGGAATTTCACACGCACAGTGCAACCCCTTCACACAAGCCCAGTCACCAGATGAGCTGGTGACAAAGTGAGGTCTCCTCACTTCTGGGCCTTTGTGTACCCACTCACTAAGCCGATTCTCAGTTGCCTGGGGGATAGGGAACCAAGGAGAGGATGGAAGGGAGAGAAGGAACAGAGGGGAGGGCAGCCAGCCTAGAGGACAAGGAAAGATGGGCCGTTTCTTTGGGCCCTTCCCTGAGAAGGGGGGCTGGGAGGTGACCCCCAGGGCCATTTCCTGGATCTCACAGCACAGTGGACCCACCACCCCCTAAACCACTCGTCCCCTCAGTGCACCTCAACAGACCCAAGGTCACCAGGATGCCGGTCCTGGTCTGGCCTTTCCTGTGGCTCCCACATTCAGCCCAGCACCTCTGGAGCTCTGCGATGCCTCCCCGGCTCCTACCTGTTAGGCTGATGGCTCTTAGCCACCAATCCCAGGTGCACGGTCTCCTGGCTGACCTGTCCTACCCACCCTGACTACCCTGGCGTATTTGCACTGCTGAGCACCCTACCTTCGCTGCGTGAGGTCAGACTGGGGGAGACAGGCTGAGGGGGCAGCTGCCTAAACACGCGTATACGGGTATGCCTGCCTGTGTAGCCGTGTCAGGGTGGCCATGCGCTTGCGTGGGCTGAGACCTAGGAACACAGGCAAGTGGCGAGCTGTGCTGAGTTCCAGTGCTCACGACTAAACCACAGGTGTTCCCTGCCCCGGAAGGCTTTCAGTTTTGCTGCCTAAGATATGGGACATCTTGCCCACAGTGGAGGCTGTCCTAATAGAGTGTAGAGCCCTGTCACCTTACTCCTCTCCTGGCCTCTTCTCCCTCTGGATTTCTGAGGCTCCTTCCCTCTTTCTGGTTCTCTCCTTGGGTCTATCCTGAACCTCAGAACTGAAATATTCCTGGAAACACCGGCCTTGTCTGGTTAATTTCACGAGCCGTTTTTCTGCCCAGATGACTTCCCTCTTGTTTTTGCAAAGGCTTCTCCCCCTGCTGTCCCTGTATAGGGAGCCAATCCTCCCCAGGGATGTCCCGCAGGGCCCAGAAGGGGAGGGGGCAAACAAGGCCCAGAGCTGGGTTCCTGACCCCCGCTACCCCCCCGCACCACCGTGGGCCAGGCAGAGCCCAGTCCCAGAACTCTGGCTAGCAGGGCTGCCCGGAGCAGGGTGTGGGCTAAAGAGGCGAGCCTAGTGCTCAACTGCTGCTTCAGCTGGGACCCTCAGCCTTGCCACTAACTGCGAGAGACCAGGCTCAGTCCTGAAAGCTACCTCAAGGCTGCAAGGACCGCTGCCCACCTCAGCAGGTCTCCAGCCTCTGAAACTAACCCCACATTGTACCCAAAGGATCCTGGAGGTGACTCAGCCAGATAGCCAGGCTGAAGGCAGCAGAGAAGGGCCTGGAATTGTGTTGGGATGTGAAGAACGGAGAATAGGAAGGAACTCAGAGAGTCAGCAAGAGCTAGGGGTGGAAAGGAAGAATGAGGAAGGGACCGTTTGGGAGGGAAGCCACAGGCTGCAGATGGGGAAGAGGAGAAGGGGAGCCTGTCTCCCCAGGGAGCAGTTATGAGCCTGATCCTGCTTTCTGTCCTAAAACACACATGGGTGGGGCGCACACTCACACACACACACACACACACACACACACACACACACACACACACACACACACAGCCTAGAACCAAGAGCCCTCCACCCGAGAGGGCAGGGTTCCTGAGACTAGTGGCAGCCCTGCTACTGCATTCTGTCAGTGAAGCCAGCCAGGAAAGCATCTGAGAGTCAGGACTGAGCAGCTGCGCCATTGCCAGAGTTCCCACCTGAGCCCTGCACTCTCAGAGAGGTTCCATAGAGTGTAACTCCTAAACCCCTCCTCCTTTGTAACCCTCTCTAAAGCCCCGACCCAGTGTTATGACTAAGTCTAAACCTACCGAGTCTTAATCCTTTCTTAACTCCACACTTATCTTAAGTACAATCAAATTGTTAACCCCCCATCCAACTTATTTCTATCAAAGCAACGTATGTCATTGTAGAAAATTTGACAGTATATAATGTAAACTATACGGGTTGTTTTTGTTGTTTGTTTTTTGTTTTGCGGTACGCGGGCCTCTCACTGTTGTGGCCTCTCCCGTTGCGGAGCAACAGGCTCCAGACGCGCAGGCTCAGCGGCCATGGCTCACGGGACCAGCCGCTCCGCGGCATGTGGGATCTTCCCGGACCAGGGCACGAACCCGTGTCCCCTGCATCGGCAGGCGGACTCTCAACCACTGCGCCACCAGGGAAGCCCTATAATGTAAACTAGAAGAAAGAAACCACTCGTGATCTCACACCTACCCAAGCTCAAAGCCCAAACTAGCCCTACTCTTGCTGACAGGCCATGCATCACCCCATCTGACAGCTAAATCAACAAATTCACAAACCTTAGCCCCAGCCAACCCTCTGCCTGCCCAGACCTAACCACATCCCCCAGCTGGACTCAAACCTCAACCACACGCAGTCAGCCAAATCCCAATAAACTAACCTGAAGCTTTGAAAGGAACCCAGTCCGTAAACCTAACCTAGCTCAATGCCAATTATAGCCTTACTCTACCCTAACCCTCATTGCCACTGCCAGTCCCAATGCCCACTGACTCCTGGCCTAGTGCTCTTGACCTTGGACCTCACCTAAAAGCTGGGAAAGTCATGTTTCCCAACTGCCTAGTCTGTCCTCACAGCATTGACCCCCTGGCCTCTGGTATCCTGTGGGGCCCAAATCCTCCAGCACCATCGTCAGACAAGCCCTACTCGGCAGATACCTCATATTCTCTCTCTCTCTCTCTCTCTCCCCTCCTCCTGCCCCCTCTCTTTGCTGCAGGCAGATCACCGGGTCTCATTCAGGTCACACTTTTCCCCATCCAATACCCTAGAGGAGAATGGGGCAGATCTCCACGCTGCAGCCAGCCTCTCAGAGTGACACTAAACCTCCTTCAATCTAAGTCGATCCTACACTTTCCACACCCGGGAATCAAATCCCAGAATGTACCCACCACCGCCTGCCGGAGCCAGCCCCGTGTCCTTCAGCCCGCCCCTGGTGGTCCACAGCTCCACCTTGCCTCTGACCCGGGTGGTTTGACCCTATGTCCTGCCTCTGGCTCAACTCCCACTCCTGGCCGCCTCTGGGGCGCCCCTCTCAGGGCTGACATCTCTCTGTTTGAAGATCTGACATGTGTTGTTTCCCAACCCCTTGGCTCCCCCTAAGCTGCAGTGGGACCCGGAGGGTGGGAGAGGAGGCCAAGGTACACCTGGAACCTGGGAATACTGATTCTGATCCGCAGTCCCTTGGCTTGGTCCCCCATGTACACACACACGCGTGCACACACGCGCACACACACACATACGCATGTCGGCACACAGAGCGCCTTAGCGGACGCACAAATACTCTCCAGTACCTCCTGGTAGACACACAGGCCAAGTCCTCTTCCTCAGACACAAACATGCCTCCGTGCACACACTTTCTCAGGCCAGGCACACTCCCCTCTTCCACTCCCCGCACCTCCCCTCTGGTGGTACACCCTCACCCCCTCCCAGCCTATGGTGGGGACAGACACCTGAGGGGCTGCTAGCTAGCCTCCTTGACCGGGCCGGGCCACCCTCACGCTTCTCGCCGTCTTGTCCACAGGGGACTCGTGGGGGATGCTCGCGTGCCTGTGCACCGTGCTCTGGCACCTCCCTGCAGTGCCAGCCCTCAACCGCACAGGGGACCCGGGGCCTGGCCCCTCCATCCAGAAAACCTATGACCTCACCCGCTACCTGGAGCACCAGCTCCGCAGCTTGGCTGGGACCTATGTGAGTATCCAGGGCAGCTCAGGGGCTGGGAGTTGGGTGAAGAATGGGAGTGGGGGAAGAGAGGCCCACCGGTGGGGGTCCTGGTGAATGATGGGGTGATGCGGAGGGCCTGTACCCGCCCTTCCCTCTTAGGGAGGGCGCCCCTCCTCCCCATCCCTGGCCCCAGGACTAGGCATGTGGGCAGGCCTCGCACCCGCCTTGGCCCGTCGCCCCGCTGGCTGCCGGCCCAGCCGCCCGCCTCCCCCCTGGGGGCCGGGGAAGTCTCCTCTGTTTACACCGTGTTGTGGTGTCTCTCGCGCACGGGTGGGGCTGGGTGGGGATGGAGGGGCCCCACCTCCCGTGCCTGTGTTCCAGCTCGTCTCTGCCCCAGACCTGGGGCCCTGCAGCTCTGGACCCATGGGCCTCCCTTCTGTCTGCCTCTCCCATCCTAGCTGGGCCTCCTAGGGGGGACTTGGGGGAAGGGGGCTGCAGGGAACCCAGGCCAGGAGTGGCAGGGGGTTCAGGGTGTAGTTGGACCCTGTGCCATAAGGATCTGGGGGCGGTCCAGAGGTGCTCAGAGAGCCCAGGAGGGAAGGCAGGAGGGTCAGGGTTCCGAGGACCGTGGGGAACTGGCCCCTCTTCCCGTGTTCCTCTTCCACATCCCAGACCCTACTTTGGAGCCAGGGAAAGAAAGGGGAGGAGGGTGGCGGGGGGAGCTGGCTCCGGCCCCAGGATACACCGAGGAAATGAGTTTGTCTCTGTGCTTGTCAGCGTGGGAACCTCCCCCGGGCCCTTGCCTATCCCAGGCCTCGCCCCTCGCTTCTCCCTTTCTCTCCCAGCTGAACCATCTCCCTCGCCCTTTCCCGGGGCCCCAGGCCTCTCCCCGGAGGCTTGGCAAGGCTCTCTCCTCTTCCCCAGACTGTCCTCGATACCCTTCCTCCTGCCCAACTCTTGAGATGGCCTCACTTTCTTCCTTCTGCAGCCTCGCGCCTATGAGCGCTTCTTTGGGGGCTTAGTGAGTACCTTGTCCCCTGCCCTTCAGCTGGTGGACCATGCGTGCCAAGGGGCAAAGGCAGCTCGGATGGTCATGAGCCCCTCTGCCTTTCCACCCAAGGCAGCTTGGATGCTCACGGGCCCCTCTGCCTTTCCACCCGCTCTTCCCTCTCTGGTTTCCCGTCCAGAAAACCTTTGCTTGACTGCTACCCCCCTAGCTCCCGACCCTTTTTCTCCCCGGGCTGCCAAATCTCTTGAAGGAGTGGTCTGCAGCCTCTGCCTCCACTTCCTCTCCACCCACTCACTCCTTAACCCCCTGCAATCTGGCTCCGAGGCCACTGGAACGGTTCTCTCCAAGGTCGTCAGGCACCTCCTTCTTGCCAAACCCAATGGCATTTCTAAGGTTCATTCTCCTCGCTCTCTGTTTTGCAGCCCCACTGCTGAGCATTGCTGCCTTCTTGAACTCCTCTCCTTGGCTCTGACTCTCCTGGTCCACCTTCACCTCTGCAGCCTGGCCTCCTGGGTCCTCATGGCTCCTCTTCCTCTCTGTCCCAACCCCCACGGTGGGCGCTCTCCCAAGGCTGGTACTCTCAGCCAATCAGTGCGTCCTTCCTGAGTTTGTCCTGCGTGTTATTCTCTTCCTGCACGTCTCCATAGGAGAACTCATCACCCCCACTGCTTCAACTGTCACCTCCATGCAAATGACATCCCCGGAGAAACTTAACTTAGGGGAGGCCCGAGAACAGAGAGGCCTAGCGTGGAGGTGGGGCCCGTGTCAGGGGACACCGGAAATAGCAGCTTTGGGGGCAGGTACTCCCGGCAGGCAGGCGAGCTGGTTTCTCCGCCCCCCTCCCTCCCCATCGCCCTCTCCTTTTCACAGCTGAACTACCTGGGCCCCCCTTTCAACGAGCCTGACTTCAACCCACCTCGGCTCGGGGCGGAGACTCTGCCCAGGGCCACTGTCAACCTGGAGGTGTGGCGAAGCCTCAACGACAGACTGCGGCTGACCCAGAACTACGAGGCCTACAGCCACCTCCTGTGCTACCTGCGTGGCCTCAACCGCCAGGCCGCCACGGCTGAGCTGCGCCGCAGCCTGGCCCACTTCTGCACCAGCCTCCAGGGCCTGCTGGGCAGCATCGCGGGCGTCATGGCAGCTCTGGGCTACCCGCTGCCCCAGCCTCTGCCCGGGACTGAGCCCACCTGGACGCCTGGCCCTGCCCACAGTGACTTCCTCCAGAAGATGGATGACTTCTGGCTGCTGAAGGAACTGCAGACCTGGCTGTGGCGCTCGGCCAAGGACTTCAACCGGCTCAAGAAGAAGATGCAGCCTCCGGCAGCCGCGGTCACCCTGCACCTGGAGGCCCATGGCTTCTGATCCCTGACCTTCACCACGGTCTCTTTCCCCTCCCCCTTCAAGCCCTGCTCCCACTCTGGGAGGGAGAAAGGCGTACACCAACACTTGTTGAGCCAGGAGACAGAAGCCATGAGCCTCTAGCCCTCCCTGGACTGGGAGGAGGGTGTGATGCAATAAGGCCCATCCCCTCCCCGCTTCCCTAAGTCCTACGGGTCTGGGGAAGAGGTGCAATAGGCCCCATCCCATTTCCACAGGACGTGATGCTCAAGGGAGCCCACAATGGTTCAAGTTGGTGCAAGGCTCTCACAGCTTCCTGCTCCCTGCCAACCACTTGCCAGTGCCCACCCAGCCCCTCAAGTGGCACTGCCAGGAAGCGTGCCTGTAGGGCAGGGAGGGGGCCACCATCGCATGTGCCTTTCTGGGGTGAAGCCCTTTGGCTGCCCTGCTCTCCTTAGATGGGTGTTGCTCCCTTACCCCCAAATAACTCAATACATCCGATTCAGGAAACAAACACAGTGGCAAGTCCAAACAGGAAGAGATGGGATCAAAAATGGAAGAGGTGGGATCTGCATTGGAGGTAATACTGAAAGCAGAGGGGCAGGGACAGACTGGACCCAGGGGTCCCCAAGGCAGTCGGTGGCACAGGGTGGCAACCAAAAGGACATTGCCTTGAATTTTCTTGCCAGCCCCAGGGTGCCTCCAATCCGCCCCCTTTCCCAGGGTATCTGTGGGTTGCCCAGGCTGGGGAGGGCAGCCATAGCCACAGCCACAGAACTTCCTGAAAGTTTACATTGCAGTAGCATTTCGGGGTGCGGGGGGGCAGCTCCCCCAGGCCCTGCCCCCCAGCCCCACCCACTCATGACTCTAAGTTTGTTGTATTAATATTTATTTATTTGGAGATGTTATTTATTAGATGATATTTATTGCAGAATTTCTATTCTTGTATTAACAAATAAAATGCTTGCCCCAGAACTTCATCTCTTTGCTTGGCCTTGCCCCGCCCCCTGGCTCTCCTCCTTATTCTCCGGGCCTTCCCGCCTCCTCCCCGCCACCCCCGCCCTGGCCCTACACCTGCTGGTGGAGGGCCAGAAGCCCAACGGTTAGCTCAGGAGATGCCAAGAGCTGGGGAAGAGGCTCTCTCCCCTGTGTCCACTGGGAAGACATGAACACAGCAGACTCCACTGCTGCCCCTCCACCTACCCCCTCCTCTAGGCCTCCCAAATATCTGTCTGTCGCTTACTTTCCTTCTCCCAGCCTTTGCTCTTCTACCTCACTCTGGCTTACTTTAGTGGTCTTATGGGTCTGTCCCCCTGCACAGCTGTCTCTCTGCCCTCCGGTGCTCTCTCCGAGCCCCGCGCATTTAGCCCTCAGCTTCCGCAGGACACCCACCTGTGGCCGGCTGCCGGAGTCCCTCAGCAGTGACCCTCACCTTCTCAATACCCTTCATCTCCCAGGGAGGGTGACAGACTGAGGCCAAGTATCAAGTCTCAGCTGTGACTCTACAATTTTCTCTCCAACATAAAACAGCCGATTAGGGGGAGAGAGAGAAACTCATATTGGACCGCGAGCAAACGGGACAGATGCTGTTTGAGGGATGACCTAAGATCAAATCCCAGGTCCATAACCTACCAGCTGAGTGACCTTGAACAAATGATTTAAAGCTCTCTATTCTCCAGTTTCCCCATCTGTAAAATGGGAATAATCAATACCTTTATAAGAACGTTGGAAAGGATAAGAGAAACAATGAAGGGAAGATGCTTGGCCGAGGCAGCGGCGGTCAGTAATCACAGATGACTGATGTCTGGCGTGTCAGGACGCTCTAGTGAAGAGCCATTGGGTAGATCGATGGGCTAATTGCTCCCAGGTAATACGGGGATACTTTACCAGGGCCTCCTGGAGACAGTGCCCTAAGCAAAGGAAGCAACAAACGATGGTGATGTCTATCAGTTGACAAATATTTTAAAGACCTAATTACCTGTCCATCACCGTGCTAACTGGTGTTGGAGAGCCTAAAGAAGTCCAAGCCCTGACTTGGCTCCTGCCCTGAAGAGCCTGCAATCTCTCTGGGAAGAGAGCGAGCTTACCTGAGCCGATAGGAAACAAAAGCACGCTCACATGATGTGCACTGGGAGATAGTGACAAGTGCAGAGCCACCAGAAGAGGGGGAGCTGGGAGTATAGGTGCAGGAGCGACGGGACCTGCTTGTGGGCGGGGCGAGCCAGGCTCTGCCGAAAGTCCCTGAGTCACCTGACCCAAGTTGGGGGTAACACATCCACCCAGAGGAGTCCAGGCTCTTCTGGCAGAGATGGCTGCCCAGGTGTGGCCAGGGGCAGCTGCAGGCCCCACCACCAGCCTAACTAGATAGAAAGGAGAGGGCCTCTGGGCTGTCTCCATCCAGAGGCTGTGCTGTGAGGCACCTAGCAAGGGGCTAAATGGGATACAGGGAGAAGGAAGGTACGTCCCACGCTACGTACTGTGAGCTTCCTGGGGGCAGATTCTGAGTCTTCCCCTTCTCTCTGTCCAGCACCCAGCTCAGGCTCAAGCTCAAGTCCAAAGAAGGTGTTCAATTAGTGTGTTGAACAAAATCTGGGAAGAGGGACCAGCCCCCCCATCCCCCCATCTTCACCCCCTGCCAAATGCTAGAATCCAAAGCAGAATTTGATTAAGTGCAGAAAGACGCAGGCAAAATACTATTTAAGTTAAGAAGGAGGGAGTGATCGCATCCAGTTGGGCGAGGGCCCTGCTGGTCTGCTGGGCCGTGGGCCCCACAGGGCAGGAAGTGGCGTCTGAAGTCCACGCTGTACTCCCAGTGCCTAGGACACAGTAAGTGCTTCCGCGTGGGACCTGACGCCGTTCTTGGAGGATGGGCAGGACAAGGGCTGTTGTGTCTGCCTCCCTTTTAAGCAGGTAGCATCGTGAGGGCAGCCTCCCCATGTATTCATCTTTGCATCCCTGCAGCATTTTAGCACAATGCTGGGCACAGGATAATGTACTCGATAATTTGATTTAAACAGATTTAAAGAGTGTCAAGACAATAGTGTGTGAAAAGCCAAGAGAAGAGAGTATCAAGGAGGCAGCTGATCCGCAGTGTCAGATGTCCCAGGAGAGGGGAGGGGAGACAGGGTGGGGGCGGGGGTGGGTCTCCTCCCTGATTACCACCTCTCTGGTAATCAGGGAGTCACAGGCCACCTTGGCAAGAGCAGTTGAGAGACACTGAATTGTGAGATTAAAGATGGAGATGGTGAGAAGAAAGTCGGAAGGGTAAATCTATTCCCTCCGGAGTTTGGTGGCAAAGTCAACATCTAGAGGGAGCAGCAGGATCACGGAAGGTTGTTTGGTTGGTTGGTTTTTGCTGTTGCTGTTTTTTATAAATTTATATTTATTTATTTATTTATGGCTCCGTTGGGACTTTGTTGCTGCGCGCGGGCTTTCTCTAGTTGTAGCGAGCGGGGGCTATTCTTCGTTGCGGTGCACGGGCTTCTCACTGTGGTGGCTTCTCTTGTTGCGGAGTATGGGCACTAGGCATGCGGGCTTCAGCAGTTGTGGCACGCGGGCTCAGTAGTTGTGGCGCACAGGCTTAGTTGCTCCGCAGCACGTGGGATCTTCCCAGACCAGGGCTCGAACCCGTGTCCCCCGCGTTGGCAGGCGGATTCTTAACCACTGCGCCACCAGGGAAGTCCCCTGTTGTTATTTTTTTTTAACTTTTGTTTGTTTGTTTATTTGTTTTTTTGCGGTACGCGGGCCTCTCACTGTTGCGGCCTCCCCCGTTGCGGAGCACAGGCTCCGGACGCGCAGGCTCAGCGGCCACGGCTCACGGGCGCAGCCGCTCCACGGCATGTGGGATCTTCCCAGACCGGGGCACGAACCCGTGTCCCCCGCATCGGCAGGCGGACTCTCAACCACTGCGCCACCAGGGAAGCCCCCTGTTGTTGTTTTTAAATGGAAGAGATCAGAACATGGTGCTGCTGTGTGAGGGGTGGTGGCTGGAGAAGGATTGGGAGGTTTGGGGAATGGAATCAGGGACAAACAGAAGAGAATCAAAAGGGTTGCTGGGTAGCCATGTGGCACCAGTGATATCAGCAAACACATCTCTGTCATGGACTCATCGGCATGACTGTGACATTTGCTGACATTTTGTAGCAAGCCAGAGGTGGGGACAGAGTGAAGAGAGGCTATTGCCCAAGGCTGAGGACAGGCAAGCAGGGATGGCAGTGAGTCAAAGGGCGAGAGACTCTAGAGGGCTAGAGATTGCACTCTGAGTGGCTGCCAGCCCAGCGCTGCATATGCCTACAGGGTGGGGAGTAGAGGGAACCAGTGGCAGGGGTGGGGGGCAGGGGGTGGACGCAGAGGGGAGCCCGGCCAGAAAGGGCATTTCAGAGTTTGAGTTCTTGAACTCTCCCCCAACAGTTCCCTACTGATGAGGTCAGGGGTGTGAGTCCTTCCTTTGGGTTTGGGTGCTGTGGACCACCAGGCGGGTAGCTCCGTACGAATGACAGCTCATCAGGTTTTCTGTGAATGGGTTTGTCATTTGTTCTCCATCCACAGCTGCTTCAGGAGAGGTGATGAGTTTTCATTGGTTATCTTAGGTTCCACCTCTCATGTACGGTCTTATAGTCAGGCGCCCACGTACACAGAGGTCAATTTAAGAACCTGGGCCACCTAGGGCCCTGCAGAGTCACAGGGGGAAGGGCATTATCTCTAGAACGAACGCCTTCTGCTCCCAGGAAGGTTAGGGAGAGTGGGAGAGAAGGAGAGAAGGTCCTCCTCCGTGTCACCTCCAGATAGCATGCTGTGGAGGAGAAATCTCATCCTCATCTTGGGTGCCTGGGAACACACCTGTGTTTGAGAGGATGCATACAAGATGGAGAACTGTCACTTGGGCGAGGCAACTTCTGGGGTGGGGGAGTGGATAGAGTAGAGGCTCTGCTGGGGGGCGGCAAGGGGGTAGTCATGCCTTGCCAGCTTCCTGCTTTTGCAAAGACTGACCCATATCCAGGACTTAGGTCCCCCTTGGTATGTGGGGAGACTCATTGAAGCACGCACCACACACACACTTACACACACACACACACACACACACATTCCCCACTTGCCATAGCCATCCCAAGGGGGGAAGGGCCAAGGGTGGCCCTTGTTCCCCTTAACCTACAGGGCAAGGGCTAGTGATCCAGGCCTGGCTGAGTACTCTGATGGGTGGCTCCCCCTTAGCTCCCCCTTATTCTCTGGAGCCACAACTGTCCCTGCCTTTGTTCCTTCAATTCTTGAGCTCCCTGACTCAGCCTGGTTCCCCAACTTCCCAGCAGTGGACAAAGCCATTGTCAGTAGGCTGGGGGTAGGGGCATTGAGGGAGTAACTGTGAGCTTTAGAACCAGAGCTCTGGCCCTTTCCCCAACCTTCAGCATCCCTCAGCCTTCCTAGTTCAGAGGTCACCTCTAGGCCCCTCTCCAGTTTGTCCTGATCGCCAAGGCTAGGCTGATGGGGTGGAAACTAAGTAGGACCTTCCTCCCAGCTGGACAAAGTCTGACACCTGGTGGCCAAGGTGAGGAATGGCCGGAAGGGCCCCTTTTCAAACCTCCCTAGGATTGCCCTAGAGCCAGGAAGGCCAAGGTGAAAGGGGAAGTGATGGGAGGAGGTTTGGGTGGGGTGTTTGGGACAGAGCAGAAGAGACGTCCAGCGGCAAAACACCCAGACCTAGGGGAACTTTTGCCTTCCGCCCCTTAAGCCCACGGGGCCAGAGAGCCTGGAGCAGGAGGAAGGAGGGTGTCTGGGAGGGTCAGGAGGGACCAGGAGGAGCTGCCTGAAAGAATTTGCCCCACAGGGTGGAGAACGGGGCCAAGGGTGGGAGTCTGGCGCCCAGAATCTCCAGCTCAGGGTGGGTGGCAGGGCCTGAGGGCCTGAGGAAGGGGGATGCAGGGAGAGGGAAGGAGAGCGGGCTACGCCCCGCACCCCGCTGGGCCCCAGGCAGCTGATTCCCTCCCTCCACCTGCCCCCACCTTCCTAGCTCTAGCTGGCTCTCCCCACAGGCCCCATTGTGACTGGGGGAAGGGAAGGGACTCTTAGGGCACGTGCGCAGTGCTGAGGCCCCCCCATCCTGCCACATTGTTTGAGCTAAGCCAGGTCTAATCCCCCTTCCCCTTGGAGCAGTCAGTGGTGGGCCTCAGCCCTAAAGAAGGTGCTGGGATCCTGTTCCAGTTCTTTTCTCTCCTTTTTTCTTGCGTTCCCCCAAGACTTGGCTGTGAGGCAAGGGCCTTGAGTGTTCCCAGGCCAAGGTGCAAAGGTCACTCCTGCCAGTCTCATCACCAGCCTCTGGGGATCGGGGCTGACAAGGAACCTATGCCTGGGTCTCGGGAAATTTCCTGAAAGAAAGAGAACTTAACCCCCAGGTCAGACCTCTGGCCTGGGCTTCCAGCCTGAAGCCTGAACTGTGTGTGACAGGACCCAGGACAGCAGTTTTGGGGATAGGCCAGGAGATTGCCTGAATAGGGACAGGGGTTCCAGGAAGGAAGGTTAAAAGCGGCAGACAGGGTTGGGGGAGTAAAGAGGGAGAAGACCTGAGGGTGGGCAGGCCAAGGTCTGGCCTCGTTGTGCCAGCACAACTTAGGACTTCAGATGCCTTGTCAGGGAAGGATACCAACTGGACAGAGATGGCTCCCAAACCCCTGGGTGCCTACTCCTTCGAGCCTTGGGGCTTGATCCCACTGCTGCCCGACTAGGTGAGGGGGGCAACGCTGCCTGTGGGGAGTTCCCTCAACTCCAGGCCGGAAAGCCAGTCCTAGGGTGCCTGCACTTGAGCGGATGACCTGGACTGGGACAAGCTGAAGGCCAAGGGACACATCTTCCAGGCTGGGTGGGAGAGGCTAGCGGGGCCTGGGCCAGGCAGGGCTGTGGGCAGCTGGCAGGGATGGCCCAGACAGTGCCCAGAGAGCAAGCCAGAGTGCCAGAGAGGAGAGGGACTAGCTCAGGCGGCAGTAGGAGCCGCTGTGGCCGCCCAGCAGCATACCCCATTTCACGCTCCCTGGGCGGTGGCAGGGCCCCACGGCTATCAGCTTTCAGGGGTGGGAGGGACCAGGAATGAGGAGGGGTCTGCCCCACCCATGGCTCCCTACTCCCTCAGGGCTTTGTGGGCGCAGGAGCTGGGTGCCACACACCTCCAGACACACCCTCTGAGGAGGGGTGGTCAGTCCCACAGAGCCTGGGCACCATCCCTCCCTGGAGCGGTCTGTGCCTGACTGGACCCCACACGGAAGCCCTTCCCAGGCCTGGTGGAGAGGGCCTCCCTGCTTCCCTCCCCAAGGCAGCAGGGCCCCTGTCTGCCTCAGCGTGGGCCCCACTTAGTCCAGGAGGCAGAAGGGGGATTAGACCAGGCCCAGCCCAAACAGTAAAGCAGGGAAGGGCCCTCCAGCCCCGTGCAGTGCACCCATGAGCTCTCCCTCCTCCACTCCGCCCTCCTTCAGGAAGGGATGGGGAGAGCCAGGCGGGAGGAGGCCCCTGAAGACATGGCCGGCTTGTTCCAGCTCCTCCTCTTTGGTGGTCTACTCTCCAGAGCCTTCTCCTCCCATGTGCCCACAATCCTCCTAAGGCAGAGCGACAGGGGGAAGGCAGAAGCCTCTGAGCAGGCCCTTGCACCCCGGGAAGGAAGAACTGGATGGGATCTCTGGAGGGTGATGGAGCTGGGCTGGGCCTCACACTGATTCCCAGACTCCCGATGGCCGGCACTTTCGCCTGCCGCCAGGAAGCTGGTGAGGAGGAGGCGGGTATAGGGGTGAGTCAGCGATGACAGGAGCCCAAGGGACAAAGGTCATGGGTGGAGAATTGAGAGACGCTGTTTACAGCAGCCCACCTCTTCCAGGAGGTCTTCCAGTGCTAAGTCAGCCTCAAGGTCCAACCCACTCTGACCCTCTCTTCCCCCTTTTCCTGTTTGTTAGGAATTTTATCCTGGCACTGACAATGTGTGTGTCCGTGTGCTTGCCCTTTAGCCTGTGAGTTCCTGGGGAGCACGGAGGGACAATGGTTTTCTGGGGCCCCACCATTGCCTGTGACTATCAGTACTTCCTACTTCCTCATTTTATCGTGTACCGCATGGCTTGCGGGATCTTAATTCCCGGAACCAGGGATCAAACCCTCGCCCCCTTCAGTGGAAGCTCCGAGTCCTAACCACTGGACTGCCAGGGACGTCCCCAGTACTTCCTACTTTCAAGAACCATTTCTGTCTATTTCAGTAGAGTGAATATGTCGGGAAGTGCTTAGCACAGTACTCGGCTATAAGTGCCATATATGTGTTAGGTTTATTGTTGGTATTTTTTGCTCATACTCTCACATTGGGGTGGATTTTACTGATGAAGGACTGGGGATCCAAACGCACTCTGGCCTCCTGCGCGGTGTGGAATCTTCCTGACTAGAGGACGGGCGGGGGCAGGCTGTAGGACCCCAGGAGAGCCGAGGAGGGGAGCACTCGTCTGGACTCAGAGTGGGCAGTGTCTCTGGGCGCAGCTTTCAGAACCCATGGGCTTCTCCGGGCAGGTCTCCTAGGGCCAGTGGGGGTGGCGTGGGAGCCGGGAAGGGGTCGGGATGAGCCCAAACTCTCTCCGGACCTCCAGACCTGCCCACACAACACTCGGTGGGCCAAGGGGCGGGACTGGAAGTCTCCGGCTGGGCTCTGGGGAGTTACACACCGGCCATGGGGATTAGTGAGGCTGAAAAGAACATTTGCCTAGGAAGGGAAAACGGGAAGTGAGAGGCTGAGGATAACACTCTGCAAGTCCCCAGAGACCCACTGCAGACCAGT